>NC_059115.1:20166853-20766853 GCF_020740685.1 Jaculus jaculus
TGATTGGGGGCATTGGTGTTACAGCTCTGCTCGCCATCTGCTTCTGCCTCATCTTCTTCATGTGAGCCCCAACTCTGGGTCAGGGGAGCACCAAGGTTGGAGACATGGCATTGGAGGAATTTGCATGGTTGCAAGGACCTAGGGTCACAACATGGTCTGAGTGGTATTGGAAACTCAGGATGCAACCACTGGGAAAGCATGGGTCTGTCCCCAGCACCTGGTCCCTGAAACTGAGAGAGTGGTGTAAGAAGGGTTTGATGGGCAGCATTCCCAAAACCTGCAATGGTGGCCAATTCCAAGATTATGACAATGGCTCACATCTGAGCAAACCAGCCTGAATGAGTCCTGTGTCTCCCACCAGAGTGAAGTCTCACAGGAAGAAAGCAGCCAGGACCATGGTGGACATGAACTACAGATCCCCAGCCTCCCAGGTGCGTGGCATGGGCACTCTGGGACCCTGTCCATCTTCAGTACACTTCCAGGTGTGGCCCACTAGGGTGCAACATTCCATAGTCCAGAACTCAGCTTGCCCCCGTCCCCTTCCTTTTTGATGTATGTGTGTTATTTGATCACAGACCTGTCACTCATGGGATAATTGCCATTGAGAAAACTGTAAGACTCAGTTCCCAAGAGGAACACACACAGTCCAGGGTCCTTGTGATGGGTCTGATTGGGAGGTCAGACTCTGGATACATCTTGAAAAGCCAATGGGTGAGAATGAATGGCCATGTGACATGAGACAAGATAGGCCACTGTCTCCACTACACGAATGTCATGGTCATCAACAATGACTCCATAGACATCTATAGATGTCATAGGTGCCCATAGAGGTTAGAGGTGACTGCACTGTGCTGATCCTGTGTAACTTCAGACCTGACCTTCCAATGACTGTGATGGCCAGCACTGCTGGTGGACTGAACTTCTGCAACAATCAGCATCTCACTGCGCTTCCAAGGATGAAGATAAAGATGTCAGTGTCTGGAGTCAGAGCAGGGTCCACACAGGACAGTTTGGGGACCTACCACATCAAGATCTGTTAGTTTGAAACCACAAAGAAGAGCAGGCCCACAGACAATGTAAGGGGCACTCCAGCACTCAAGAATCTTGGAGATGAGAAGGAAACAGCCAACGCACTGAGAGGAGCAGCCACAGAGGAAAGCCACCAATGAGGACGGGTCCCGTGGCCAGGGGTGATAAGGTGTCAAGGAGGGGACTAGATATTTGTTTTAGATGCTGTCAGGTGCAATATCAAGGATGAGGCTGACACAGGTTTAACAGAGTGGAATCTAGCCCATCTTACCATCAGGTGCGGAAGCCTCATGGGGAGAAATCGCTCCTGATTGGTGAGCATTGAGGAGAGAGGAGGAGGAGGAGGCAAGGAGATGGGCACTGTGGGTATTAAAGATATTTTTGAGAAGTATTGTAGTAAATTAGAGCTGGGGATTGGTCCAGCAGCAGGAGATGGTCTTGCTGTATAATCACTAGCCATTTCCACCAGCATTCAATGCTAAGTCTCCAGGATATTCTGTTCTCCTGTCTGTGATGGGCACCTTAGGCCTTGTGTTAACAGCATTCCAGTGATGTCTCCATCATATAGAGATCTACAAGAACATGGTCCCTGAAGAACTTGCTGGTTTTATGCCTCTTTTGGCTCACCTATATGGTGGCACACTTAGTAATCACATGTTGCAGCAATCTGTCTTTATCCCTCTAACACCTGAACCACAGGCCTGTCTCTGCATTGCTACCCTCCTGTGAACCCAAGACCTGCACATGGAACATCTCAGGAGACCTGAGTGGGGTTTATGATCTGTTGATGGGTGTCCCTGTGAAGGACCCAACCTCCCTGAAGCTTAGATCCCCATCCCTTTTAAATTTTCTTTAAAAAATTTTATTTATTTACTTGAAAGAAAAAGAGGGAGAGAGAGAGTGTGTGTGAGAGAAAGAGAGAGATTGAGCATGCCTGGACCTTTAGCTGCTGAAAATGAACTCCAGACACATGTGCCACCTTGTGCATCTGGCTTATATGGGTCCTGGAAAATTGAACCTGGGATCTTTGTCTTTGCAGGCAAGTGCCTTAACCACTAAGCAATCTCTTCAGCCTATTTTTGTTTTTGAGGTAGGGTCTTGTTCTAGCCCAGGCTGACCTGTAATTCACTATGTAGTTTAAGGATGACCTTGAACTCATGACAATCCTCTTAACACTTCCTCCCAAGTGCTAGGATTAAAGGTAGATGTCACTACACCTGGCTCTTAGCTTCCCTTTCTATAAAATGGGTAAAATCATAGAATTTTCCACTAGGTCTTGTGAATGGTCAGTATATCTGGCAAGAGGAAAATCAGTACTATAAGTGTTGGATACATGGTCATGTGATGCCTTCAGGAACATCCCATGGAAGAATGACAGTGAATAAATGTCCTGTCAGTATAAATTCATTTTATAGACCTTTTCTACCTTCACGTAGTCCCTCTCTGAGTTTTCCATTGTGACCCCCTTCTTTTCTGTCCACACAGGGTCAACAGAAAGACTCCAATTTTCACAGACCTGCTGAGCACCCAAGCTCTTCAAGGGAGTCCCCTGCCTTAGGGATGGAGCAGGACCTACACTATGCCACCCTCAACTTTCATGGGGCAAGGACTTGAGAGGATACCGCCTTATACTATTCAGAGACCCAGCTTCACTGAGGAGCCTCCAGGACTTGGTGTCCTTTATGGAGCCTTGAGGGTGATTCTCAGAAAGACACTATGATGGTTTATACTGAATGTCACTTTGACAAGACCTAGAACCACTTCTGAGGGATCATATAGATCAGTCTTCCTCTGAGCATACCTGTGAGTGATTAACTTGGTTAGGTCGACTAAAATGGGAAGACCCACCTTAACTGTGGGCAGCGCTATTCCATGGGCCAGGGTCTTAGACTCTATAAAAAGGAGAGAGCTGGCTGAACACCAGCATCTGCCACTCTCTCTTTTCTTCACTGGGCGCCAGTGTGACCAGCTGCCTCTCCTGCTGCGATGCCTTCTCTGACATGTGAACTATATGTAACCTAGAACTGTAAGCTGCAATAAATCTTCCCTTAAACTAATTTTTATCAGGTATCTTGTCTCAGCAACGAGAAGTTGACTAATATACTTCTCATCCCCAAAGGCAGTGTGTTCAGACCGCTGTTTGAGTCTCCTGCTCTGTGAAATAATTGGAATTTTCAACCAGAGACCTGTGGCCAAGTATGTGCTTTTGCATTTACCAAGACTATGACATAAAGAAACACAGTTCCCTGTTCCATGTCTGGGTTTCCTCTCCATTCAAAGTATGTCAACATGTCTACTCCTCAGGGTTTCCAGGAAGATAAATCAAGGTTCAATTGAAAGACTCATCCAAGGAGTCCTGGTACAGGGAGAATGTGGGCTCACTGCTCTCCCACCTGAGACACATTTGGCCCACAGGCTCAGGGTGCTTATGGAGACATGGAACAAGTCCCTACATCAGCTTCACTCACTGCTCAAAACCCTACAACAGAGCTGGAGAGATGGCTCAGCAGTTAAAGATGCTTTCTTTCTTTTTCCCATGTATTCATGTTTTTATTGTATGAAATCACTTTGTGGGAACGGTGACATGGATCACCTTCCAGGTAATCAGAAGCGCCTTCTAGGCTTGGCACTCCAGACACTGGAATTGTCAATGACAAGAGTTTATTATCTGTCTTCTATAATCAATAATAAAATTTTTATTCTGCAAGAATTTAGGCAAGAAACAGTTCAAGTAAAATATTATTTCTTAAAAGCCAGAGCCTCTTACCAGCCACACATCATTATTGAGCCATGTGATTGGCATAGAGTCATGTGGTCTCTCTTTCCACTTTTCCAGTCAGTAGCTCAAAGAAAGGATGGAATTACCCGGTTTTAAGATCCTGCTAAACTGTTTTCTGGTAATTACTGTCAATGAACATAGATGGAGCCCTCTGAAGTTACTAGAATCTCATGCAAATCTCACAAATGAATGCCACCATGCTTCAGGCTGTTGGCTCACTCGCTGAGTTTTCAAAGCCCTGGATGTAGAGTGGCAATGGTTA
This sequence comes from Jaculus jaculus, assembly GCF_020740685.1. NCBI lineage: Eukaryota > Metazoa > Chordata > Mammalia > Rodentia > Dipodidae > Jaculus > Jaculus jaculus. The sequence continues at coordinate 20,170,924 of NC_059115.1, forward strand.
CCTCTTGCTGGTTTCAGCATCTCATCTCAGACTTAGTCACAAGCTGTGGTTCAACTCTGAGTTTTGGCAGCAGTGTCGTGACAGATACTTCTACACAGACATTTAAAAACGTTCTCAGCCATCTGAGAAGTATTTTCAACACTCTATTTAGTATTAGCTCAATAGTCACTTTGTGCTGAAAATAAAAGAACTCTAAACTCTACAAATGTTTCACTTCACTGAATCTACCAATAAGGGAATGATTTACTGTTTACCTAATAAAAATTATACAGCCACTTTTATCAAACAGCAACTACTACAAAAGAACAGCAGGAGAAAAATGACTTCACAAAAATACACTAAAAAATTTGACAATTTTATGCAGGAATCAACAAAATTTTAGTGTTTAGTAATTAAGAGATAACTGGCCAGGTTCTAAGATGTGAAGATAGTGTGTCTGAGAAACTGGAGGGAAGGGGAAGGTCAGTCTATAAACTAGCTATACAGGATGTGGTAAGAACACACTTTACAAAACCTGTCTACACAGAGATGTTAGCTTCAGAAAGCCACATGGGTTTTCCGGGCTTGAAAAAATGGTACTCCAAATCTCAGTGTGAATTATTGGCAGCTTCAACTCTTCTGTGTGGCAGGTATCTTGTTTTCACCTTCCAGCTCTTCCACTCCAGCCTGTGTCATGAGGTCGGCGATGTTTTTCTCCAGATCGTCAATGCGACTGCTCACATCATCAATTCTCCCAATGATCTGGTCAGACATGGTCTGGAATTTATCCTGCATCTGCTACAAGAGTGTCTCCACCACCAAGGTGATCTCCTGCATAGTCTTGGGGTCCATCTCGGCCATCTCCCGGGTTCCCAGCTTGGCGGCAATATCTCGGGCCGTCAGCTTACACTTTGGTTTGTCCAAAAATGCTTTCTTTTAAACATGACAGCCTGGGTTTGAGTCTCCGGGACCCATGTAAAGCCAGATGCACTAAGTAGCGCATGTATCTGGAGATTATTTTCAGAGGCAGGAAGCCCTGGCATACCCATACTCTCTCTTTCTGTTTGCTTCTTTCTCTCTCTCAAATAAATAAATAATATTTTATTTTTATTTATTTGAAAGAGAAAGGGAGAGAGAGGGAGGCAGACAGAAAGAGAATGGTCATGCCAAGGCCTCTAGCCACTGCAAATGAACTCCAGACACTTGTACCACCATGTATATATATCTGGCTTATGTGGGTACTGGGGAGTTGAGTGTGAGTCCTTAGGCTTCACAGGCAAAAGCCTGAAGCCCAATAAATGATTTTAAAATTTATTTTGAGAAAAGGAGAAAGAAACGGGGGTGGGGGGTGGGGGGAAGGGGGGGAGAGAATGGGCACACCAGGAACTTCAGCCACTGCAAACAAACTCCAGATGCGTGCGCCTCCTTGTGGCACATGCGTGACATTGCATGCTCACATCACTGTGTGCTGGCTGTGTGGGACCTGGAGATCCAAACATGAGTTCTTAGGCTTCACAGACAAATGCCTTAACTGCTAAGCCATCTCTCCAGCCTGTAATAATTAAAAAAAAAAAAAAAAAAAAAAAAAAAACTACAACAGACTCCTAACTTCCTTCTTGCCATCCCATTTCTCCTTGCTTGGATTCCCTGACACCTTGATGTCCCGATACAGGTCCAAATGTCATATTAGTGTTTGGAGAACTTTCTAAGCCCCAGAGCTGACCACAGTAGTAATACTTTTCCCAGCTCTCCATCCCAAAAGAATAATTTAAAAGCCACAACATTTACAAGATGTTTTGTAAATGGTCAGATAATAAATATTCCAGGCTCTGCAGCCTATATTTTCTTCCTTGCGCCTGCTCACCTTTCCTGCTGAAGCACAAAAGCAGCCACGGGTGCCTGCAGGTGAGTCTGTATGTCTGTGATCCAGCAGGACTTAGCTTATAGACTGGCTTCCATGGGCTCCAGGGTACTGAGTCTGCTCTAGGCTGCATTTGCCTGCTCCTCCATGGCATCCCTCCTCCTGTGGGCTTCCCCACTCCTCCTCATGTCCCCCTAGGACTGAGACGCTCTTCTGCTTCTAAATGAGCTCAAAAATAGATGTCTGGATCTTCCGTTCACGATGGTGTCAGCCTAACAGTACTGCACCTCCTGGAGAAGGAACGGCAAGACATTAAGGGTTCATTGGGTCTTCTGGGGGGAGCTGACTCTAACAGACTTCCAGTGGGAAGGCGTGGAGGGACAACAATTAATTGAATTCGCTGATTCCCATGCTCTCGGGTGGTACACCAATCCCTCAATCCCCTCACGAAGCCATCCTAGCCATAGACCCAGCCACAGGGTCCTCCTGCATTAACTGCAGGCAAGGAGACCCAGGCCAGCGTGGCTTGGCCTGCGCCCCCAGGCACGGGTGAACACCATCCCACTGGCCACCAAGACGTGAACACCCGGCCGCTCTCCCTGCCCCGCGAGCGCCGTCCACGTCCCATGCCACACACGGCCCCACTAGTCACCACCGACCCATGCCCTCCCACTGGTCACCGTGCTTGCAAACGCCATCCCACTTGCCCGCACACAGAGCACCAATGCTGTTCCACTCACTCGCCTCCACTGGGAACACCATCCCGCTCGCCGCCAGCCCCCACCCCAGGCCCAGACCCAAGCCAGCAGGCCGACATAGCTCCACCCGTGTATCCAGGCTTGGGAACACCACGCCACACCTCACCACCCCCCATCCACATGTGCGGACCCAAGCCAGCAAGCCAGTGTAGATCCATCCAGCCTCCAGGCTCAGGATCGGCTTCCCACTCGCTACCACCTCTTACCCCCTTTCAAGGACCCAGGCTAGTCAGATTAGCTCCACCCATGCCTTCAGGCTCAGGCACCACCCCACTGGCCAAACCCCATCTTCGCCCCCCCCCCCCCACCCGCCCACTTCAGACCACATGACCATGCACTTCAATACTCAGAATCACCGAACGACAAGCCTCTACATCAGGTCCTCAGGCCCCCACCAGAGCCTCATGGGCTCCTTCCCTTTGAGCAGGCAGGCCCAATTGCCACCAGAAAACTAGTGGAAGCAAACATAAAAAGGAGTAACTTGGGCTGGAGAGATGGCTTAGCCATTGAGCACTTGCCTCTGAAGCCTCAGGACCCAGGTTTGAGACTAGATTCCCCAGGACCCACATTAGCCAGATGCACAAGGAGATGCACGCATCTGGAGTTAGTTTGCAGTGGCTGGAGCGCCCATTCTCTCTCTCTTCCTTTTTCTCTGTGTCTGTCACTCTCAAATAAATAACTAAAAAACAATTTTTTTTAAAGGAATAAACTATTGCTGAATACTCCATATACTTGGGCTGCAAGGTCACTGAGAAACCCTGCTGGACCTGAGCTGAAAACATCCTCCATGTAGACCAGCTGACAGAAAGCTGGGAAAAACCATGCTGCATGAAATTCAATGGGAGACAGAGAATTCACCAGTGAAGATACCCAAGAGTGGACACTGCAAGCCTTATATTTGGCCAGCCAGGCCAAATGAGCCAACAGATGCAATAGTAGCACATCTGTTATGAGGGAAACTAACCACACTCTAATTTGACTGGAGGCCCGCTCCATGGAAGGGAATATATCCCTGATACTGAAAATCTACAACAGGAGTAGTCATGATCCCTAGGAGTGTAACATCTGCTGCTGCCTGGCTAAAAGTATATACTATGCTGCTAAGCACTTCTCCTAATATTCATAGCCATATATTAATGCTACTCTCACTTTTGGTTAGAGAACCTTCTATTTTCAGATGGCAGTGACCTTGGGATGACTCAGAAGGCACCATGGTGCTGAGAAGAAGTGACAGAGGAGTGCTCAGCACTGCAATATCTCTATCACACCTTCAAAGGCTCAGGATCCATTGCGGAAGATGTGGCAGAAAGAATGTAAGAGCCAAAGGAAGGGTAGGACTCCTTACAACGTGCTCCTCCAGACACAAAATGACCTGGATATCCATGACCTCACAGTGTCTGACACTACCTACACAAGACCATCATAAAAGGAAGAAAAGATCATGACATCAAAATAAAAGAGACTGAGAGGGGGAGGGGATATGATGGAGAGTGGAGTTTCAAAGGGGAAAGTGGGGGTAAGGAGTGAATTATCATGGGATATTATTTACAATTATGGAAGTTGGCAAAAATATTTTAAAAAGGAATAACCACTGAATGCACTTCAAGGATAGACCATAGCTTCCTCCTAAATTAAATAATGCTTCTACCTGTGATGGGCAGACCGCACTGCAAAAGGAATAACATGAACAGTCAAGTGCAAATAAAACTAATAAGATTTCCCAGTCCCACAGTGGATGTATCTAATCAAAGCATAGAAGAGACATTAGGATCAGAACCCCAAAATGAAGATATAATCTATGCTACCCTGACCAAGCAAATAGCAGAACTTTCAGAAAAGCAACAAAGGGCCAATAATTGCATGAATGCTGTCCTCACACTACTAGACCTAACAGATAAGAACCTGGAAGTATTCCAAAGACAGTTAAATGATTTGAAGGAGAGCCACAAAAATAGGATCTCAATAACCAGCTGGCTAAGGTTAATGAAGACATAAAGAAATGCAAGGATGAATTCCAAGAAGCATCAAGAAAGGCAGAAAATGATGTGAAAAGAGAACTCAACAGAGGGATGGAAAGTATACATTAAAAAACAGTACAAAATGCAAACCAAATTGGACAAGCCCAAAACTCTATAGAAGCTCTCAAGAATAGAGTCAGCCGTATGGAGGATAGAAATTCACAACTGGAAGACAAAACATAAGAAACAGTTTGTGAGTCCAAAAGTTTCAAAATGTACAAAAACTTTTGTGAGCAGAAAATGAGGGTCCCAACTTTTGGATCATGGGAATGCCAGAAGGGGAAGAAATTCAGAGAATTATTCAACAAAATTATCATAGAAAACTTTCCCACTCTGTCAAAAGAAAAGCTGATCAGATTACAAGAAGCTAACAGAACTCCAAACAGAATGGACCAAAGGAGAAATTCTGCAAGACATATTGTCATTAAGACTCTAAACATTGATACCAAAGAGAAAGTCCTAAAAGCAGCTAGGGAAAAATAACACATTACATTTAAAGGTAACCCCATCAGAATTACTTCAGACTTCTCAATGGAAACCCTAAAATCCAGAAGGACCTGGAATGGAACATTGCAAAGTCTAAGAACCTATGGCTTCCAACCCAAACTACTCTACACAGCAAAAGTATCCCTCATGATAGATGGTGAAAGAAAAACTTCCCATGATAAAACTCAGATTCACAACCATAAGAACACAAAGCCAAACCTACAGAGAGAGTACTTCAGGAAATTCTCTGCACAGAAGAATCAAATAATCAATCTCAAGTGCCTACAAGAAGCAGATCACAATAACCAAACTCAGATAAGGCACAAAAAACTACAAAGTACAAGAAAACACCAAACCACATAAACGACCACAGTATGGCAGGGATCTCAGTCATTACCCAAAATATCAATGGCCTTAATTCACCCATCAAGAGATAAGCTAACAGGGCGGATCAGAAAATTAGAGCTCTAAATCTGTTGTCTTCAAGAAAAACACCTCAGCACTAGAGACAGACACCTCCTCAGGGTGAACGAGTGGGAAATGATATTCTAAGCAAATGGGAAGAAGAAACAAGCAGGCATAGCTATACTAACATTGGACAAAATAGACTTCAAACCAAAAGTAATCAAAAAAGACAAAGAAGCCCTATTTATCAAGGGAATGATCTAACAAGAAGCTATCCCAATCATAAATCTTTATACACCAAACACAGGGGCACCACAATTCATAAAACAAAACCTACTTGACAACAAAACAGAAATAACCACCAACACCATAATAGTTGGGACTTAAACTTAAATACTCCACTATCAGCAACAGATAGATCATCCAAACAGAAAATCAACAGGAAAGTGAGAGAGCTCAATAAAGCCATAGAACAATTAGACCTAATGGACATCTACAGAACATCCTACCCCAAATCCACAGACTGCACATTTTTCTCAGCAGCCCATGGAACCTCCACAAAATAGATCATACCCTGGGTCATAAAGCCTGCCTCCATATATTTAGGAAGATTGACATAATTTCCTGCATGATATCAGATCACAATGCTGTATTGCTATAAATTAACAACAAAAGATGCACCAGGAATCCCATCAGCTCTTGGAAGCTGAACAACACACTTTTAAACAATAAATGTGTAGTGGACAAAATAAAAAGTGAAATTTCTAGAAATGAATGACAATGAGAACACACTGAACCAAAACTTATGGGACACAATGAAGGCAATCCTCAGGGGAAAATTCATAACATTAAATACCTTCATAACAAAGACAGAGAGATCTCAAATCAATAACCTAGCCATCCACTTAAAGGTACTGGAAAAACAAGAAGAATCCAACCCAAAAAGCTCCAGATGGAAAGAAATAATTAAGATCAGAACAGAAATTAATGAATTGGAAACTAAGAAAATTGATGAAACAAGGAGCTGGTTCTTTGAAAAAGTAAACAAGATTATAAGCCCTTGGCCAATTTGATCAAACAAACAAACAAAAAAAGAAACACTCCAAATCAAAATTAGAAATGAAAAAAAAAAAGAGATCATAACAGACATAGTGAATTGGGAGGATCATCAGGACTTATTTCAAAAACCTCTACTCCACAAAATTGGATAATATGAAAAAGGAAAGGTGACAACAGACATAAGTGAATTTGGGAGAATCATCAGGTCTTACTTCAAAAACCTCTAGTCCACAAAACTTGAAAATATGGAGGAAATGGATAAATTCTTAGACACATACCATCTACCAAAGCTAAACTCAGAGCAGATTAATCTCCTAAACAAACCTATCACACCCATTAAGATTGAAAAGTTAATCAAAAACCTCCCCCAAAAGAAGAGTCCAGGACCAGGTGCCTTCTCATCTGAATTCTATCAAACCTTCATGGAAGAACTCAAACCAATATTTCTCAAAGTATGCCACAGAATCAGAGAACAGAGAAAGCTCCTCAACTCTTTCTATGAAGCTAGTATCACCGTAATACCAAAGCCAGGCAGAGGTGCCACAAGAAAAGAAAACTACAGACCTCTTTCCCTGATGAACTTAAATGCAAAGATCCTGAACAAAATCCTAGCAAACCAAATTCAACAACACATGAAAAGCATTACCACTTTGATCAAGTAGGATTCATCCCAGCAATGTAAGAGTGGTTCAACATACGAAAATATGACAATGTAATACACCATATAAATAAGCTTAAACACAGAAACCACATGATAATTTCAGTAGATGCAGAAAAGGCCTTTGACAAAATACAACATCACTTCATGATCAAAACATTGGAGGGAATTGGCATGGATGGTTTATATCTCAAATTATAAAGGCTATATATAAAGCTTCTAGAGCCCAAATAATTCTTAATGGAAAGAGACTGAAGGAATTCCTATTGAGATCAGGAACAAGATAGGGGTGTCCACTCTCACCGCCGCTCTTCAATATAGTACTGTGAGTCCTAGCTCAGGCAATAAGGCATGTAGCAATGAGTGGGACATGTCTCAGGTGAAACATACATTTGTGGTGTTAAGGAACTTAGTTGTAGTTTCAGGATCCATAATTTGCTTAAACATTACAGCCTCAGAAATTTCTGCAGAAACATTCTTTTCCTGTTTAATCATTGGTAACTGTATAAACATATCTGCATTGGATTCCCTATTACTATTGAGAAAGGGGGAAATGAAAGCAAAAATAAGCAACAGTATACTTAATATAGTTCCAAAAACTTCCAAGAAAGAGAAAACAGTAGCACAGGCTGTCAGGCAGCAGGCATTCTGAGAGACTCACTGAAAGTCCTCCCGGCTTTGCCAAGGGAAATCCTGGAGTCCGCAGCTTTGTAAGACGGAGTCCCATCAGCTCAGCTCCAGAGCCAACTGCTGCTTGGCCACCGCCAATGAATTCCACTCAGATCTCCCTGAGATGTTCCATGTGCAGGGCCGAGAGACAGCTGATTGGTCAGGGATTCAGAAGGGGTAGGCACACCTGGGAGAAAGAGAAAGGAAGAGAGAGAGAGAGAGGGGGGGGGGGAGCTGATTGGATGAGACTGAATCGGATGCTGGACTCTTGTTCTGCTGGAGAGGCAGACAGTGTTACATCTGCTTCATTCCCTCTTTCAGGCCCTCTCCTGACTAATTCCCCCTCAGAGATGATGAACAGCAGCAGGAGCTAGGACTCTTCCTCCAAAAAATATAAAATAATAATAATAATAAATCAGTTTCATCAGCAAGAGCCCAAATTCCTCAGCAGCTCACAAATCATTATGAGATTATATATCATGTTAATATCCATGAGGACCATTATTAAACCAAGTGGAACTTTCTGACAAAAGTACCTGATGCCCACACCTCCATCCCTGTCCTCAGAAAGGATTCTTGAGTTAGATTTTTCTTTATGAAAATGTGAGGCTTTTCATACACATTGAGCTGCAGATTGAAACACTGGTAAACTTTAGACTTCTGGTTCAGAGAAGATGGCATCTATCCACTACTCTCCAGTACACCTCCACCCCCAACACACAACCATGAACCTTGTAGATGGCGACAAAGACAACTTGAGAAAGTCGATGAGGCCAGCGGGGCTTGGAGTTCAGGACTGAGGTACCACACAGGGACAGCATAAGAGACTCAGGAGAAAGCTAACTTCCTTCAGGAAGTTTTAGTTAGGGACAAACGTCCAAAAGAGAAGAGCCAGGAGATGCCAACCCACATGCCAACGTGCCTTGGCAGGAATGGAATTCAGGAATGGAATGCTTGTGTGATCCAGATTCATCTACAACAGCTACAGTACTTCCTGCTGCCCACTGTCTCACATACTTCCTAGGCGGGCTGTCCTCTGGGGTCTGCCCTTCAAATTACAAACCATCGGGTTTCCCCCTTACATATCTGAATCTGATGAAAGAATCCATTTTCAGTTGACTATAAAGGCTATTTTCAGCCTTCTTTTTCTGTCTCACTCTGTCCTGTGATCTCTGGTTTAATGCACATGAGTCTGGCTTTCCCTCTCATCCAGCCTGGTGGGTTGGGTGGTGGTGTGGCAGGGGCAGGGGAGAACAGAATACTGTTTCTTGGTCTGGGTAATTTTCTGATTATTTTATACTTCACACTTTAGGGCAACTTCTTTTTTTTTATTTTTATTTTTTTTATTTTTATTTATTTGAGAGTAACAGAGAAAGAGGTAGATAGATAGAATGGGCACGCCAGGGCTTCCAGCCACTGCAAACGAACTCCAGACACATACGCCCCCTTGTGCATCTGGCTAACGTGGGTCCTGGAGAATCGAGTCTCGAACCAGGGTTAAGGCTTCACAGGCAAGTGCTTAACCGCTAAGCCATCTCTCCAGCCCTAGGGTAACTTCTTACTTTAATCACACTTAAGATTCTCCTCTGGTCTGAGTCTACCACAGGTGTAATTCCCTTATACTCTAGATCTATCACGTGGCTGCTTTCTCTGAACTCTGGGCCTCTTACCTGTATAATTTCTCTAAACTCAGGGTAACCCTGGGTGTAACTCTCTTTCCAACTCATTTCTCATCTGGATTTCTTAGACTCTCTTTTGACATCTTCCCTCTGCTCTTCTTCCTTCAGTCTCCACCATTTTCCCTCTTAGCATTCTTCCTTGGGGAAGCTAGGGCAGATGCGGTGTCTCTAAATTTCTCTGCATAAGTACCTCGGTTCTGTCTTCCACATGTTTATGGCTCTGCTCCAGCTATTCCTCTTAAATGAATCTCACAGACTATGCTGTGCCTCCCACACGAGTGTGTTTCTCCTCAATATCTCTACATAGGTCTTATCCCCCACGTGCTTATGGCTCATTCCCTAAAAACCTCCATTTCTCTTACATGAGCCTCATGAGCTATTGTATGCCTTCCTTATAAGTGCATGTTTCCTGCTTTCTGTGTGCTTATTCCTCTGCTCTAGCCTTCTTCCTAGATCCCAATTTGTGATTTCTCCCTCAATAAACTCAATGATTCATAATCTGCCCTTCTTGAGTCCATTTTTATCATTTTTTAAAAAATAGGACAGGACTCAAAATTAGGGCTCATAAACTTAAGGGACCCCTCCTGTACCCCAAAATCTGGAATCAACAGGGCATCTGCACCTTCCCCTTCCCACCATCCACCCACCCACTGGGGAAGAGCCCTCAAATCACTCTCTCCACCACATGGCAACTGTGTGGTTAAATGTGCTCAGCTAAATCCTTAGTGAAAGAGGAGCCCCCGCCTTCTCCCCAGGATTACCAGGCAGATCTGGCATCACAGGACAGTGGGATTGATAAAAGCCAGGACGTAGAAGCCACAAAGCACTGTCTTTATCCTCAAGCCTGGGCCTCTTCCCTTCCGCCCAGAGACACCAGGTTGGAAAGCAGAACTGAGAAGGACGCTGGTGCAGTATACTGCCCCCACTTCATCACACACACAGAGCAGGTAGATGTTTTGAATGCAAAATGGCCCCATAGTCTCCATGTGCTTTGAACACTTGGTCCCCAGCTGGTGGCAATTTAGGAATGTTGTGGAGCCTTTGGGAGTCCTGCTAGAGGAGGTGTATTCCTGGGTGGGGGGAGGGCTAGAATTATGCAGCCCAGCTCCAAGTCCAGGACTTAAACTACTTCCTTCCTATTGCCTCTATGTGAAAGCGTGAACCAACTTCCTTCTTGTGCCATGCTTTCCCCACTATGCTGAAACTTCCCCCTTGAAACTGCCAGCTGAAATAAACCTTTTCCTTCCATAAGCTGCTTCAGGCTGGATGTTTCATCCCAGCAACAAGAAGAGAAGTGCTACCGGGCATAATGTGAAGCCATCATGGAGTAGATATTATCTTGGCCCCTTAGCCATGATAAACTAATTTGGTAGAACAATACAGTGCTGGCTAGGTCTATGGTAATGGTAGTGGAGCCAGGGACACTTTCTAGTAGAAGGAGGAGGAGGATGACAAGACCTTCACCTGGGATTCAAGTTGTTTCTCCTTCCTGCCCTCCACCTACTTTAAGTGATCTTGGGAAATGCTAGAGGACACAGGAGCTAGAAAGTTAACCAAAAGAGAGACTCCATGATACAGCTTCCATGAGGTTGTCATGTATAAGAGGGTGGTGATATAGCTAGACAGAAATTACAGGCTTGAAGATGTGCTTGGGGTTGTATCTGATTTCCAGCACAAAGGTATGTAGAGAGGTTTGGACTCTTCCTAGGTCCCTGCTGCTTGCTGCCTGTTTGTGCTTGCTGCTTTAGATTTTTACTGGCTAGTTGGTTGTTTCTCATTGCTTGAATGTATGGAATCAGCTTCTTCCACCATGGATGGACCCCCCCCCCACGACACACACACACACCAGATCTGTAAGTTTGAAATAAATCTCTTCCTCCCCCAAACTGTGTGTGGTTTGGATGTCTACAACACTCCCCAAATTTAAAAACAGAAGTGGCTGATCTTCTGTTCAAGACCAAGCCATAGAAATGTGTGTGTGCATGTGTGTGTGTGTATGTGTGCACATGCATACATACACACACGCACACATATACATCCATACATATATAAAATCTTTGCTGATGTTTAAAGAACTTGAGCAATGGACATGACCCTTCTGAAATTGATCTACAGAGCACTCCAAATTGTGATTCCTCAGATAAAGAGATAAAGACCTCCAACCACATAAGCCCCTCAAGGTCCAACAGCCAACCGGTCCCCAACCATAGCTCTTATCCTGACCTGGTTCAGCTACAATATCTGGTGCTCCAAAGATCTATAAGGACAGACATCTAGGTAACCAGCTTTTTCCTATTAAAAACAGCCCCTCCGTGAAGGCACTTGCCTGAAAAGCCTAAGGACCCATGTTCGCAGATCCCACCTTAGCCAGATGCACAAAGGTGAGGCAAGTGAAAGTTCGCACATGCTCACTAGGTGGCACAAGCTTCTGGAGTTCAATTTCAGTGGCTTTGGCCCTGGAGTGCCAATTCTCTATCTGCTTTTCCTTTTCACACAAAAAAAATACAGGACATCCAACCCCACTGAACAATAACAATCAGAATCTATATAAGTTTACTCTGCATATAATAAAAATGGATATGTTATTGCATCTTTTAAAACGGTATCTAATATCTAATACTTTAAAAATTAAATTTAATGTACAGTTGTGACATTAAGGTACAAAAACTATTATTGCCTATCTACTTGTGCTCTCCTCTTTCAAAACATATTTTCAAAATTCTTCTTTTATCCGCTTTAAACTATTTATTCGGGGGGGTCAGGCTTCAAGGTAAGGTCTCACTCTAGCCCAGGCTGACCTGGTATTCACTATGTAATCTCAGGGTTGCCTCGAACTTCACAGCGATCCTCCTACCTCTGCCTCCTCAGTGCTGGGATTAAAGGAGTGTACCACCACGCCAATCAGCTGCTTTAGGGCCCTCACCAATCAGGGAGATGGAACAAGTGCCTCTTGGCACTGATACTTGGCTACCAGATCCAATAAGGAACTGAAAGTGCATATCCTTTTCTGTGGTTTTAGCTGATCCAGGTCCCAGGTATCTTGCCAGACACAAAAGTGACACAAGCATGCAATGTCACACATGCGCACAAGGGGGTACACGCATCTAGAGTTTGTTCACAGTGGCTGAAAGCCCCTGGAGCACCCATTCTCTCTCTCTCTCTCTCTCAAAATAAATAAATAAATAAATAAGAAACAGTGGATGGACCCCTGGCACCATGGCTCTGTTTACTTGTCAGGGAAGCCTTCTATGACCAAGCTCCTGAAACTCCTCCCAGACTCCAACCCTATCACTCAGTTTCTTTTGGATAAACCAGGCTTTCCCTCCTCAGTGTTTGCCCACTATGCATTTTCTAACCCATTACACATTTTCTAATTTTTTTTACTCCTCGATTGCATACATACATTTACATACACACACATATGGGGTTTTAAAAATGTTCTTAATATTTTATTTAATTATTTGAGATTGAGAGACAGAGAGAGAGAGGGAGAATGGGTGTGCCGGGGCCTCCAGCAACTGCAAAGAACAAAACGCTTGTGCCACCTTGTGCATCTGACTTTATGTAGGTACTGGGGCAATAAACCTAGGTCCTTTGGCTTTGCAGGCAAGTAGCTTAACTGGTAAGTGAAAGGAAAGTGTAAGAGAAAAGCAAGAGAGAACACTGGGCTTGAGCTCGACAGACTGTTTATTTAGAGAAACAGCGAGGGACAGCAGCCTTCCAGCGGGATGAAGTCTGAAGCACTGAACCAGGCTGAGGTGCAAGTTCATAAGGAGGATCCTAAGAAAAACAGGCTGGACCAGGTGTAGTAGACAGGGAACTTGTAGCTGCTTGTGTCTGTTCAGAGTGGGCTTCTTCAGCCAGGAATGCCTAAGGGAGGATACCCAGCTGGTCCCTGGTTCTTCAAGACTGAGTCTGAGCTAAGGGGAGTATATCATCAATCAGGGAAGCCGAGCTGAACTCCTCTGTTATTTCTTTTTGTTTTTTAAATTTTTATTAGCATTTTCCATGATTATAAAAAAAAATCCCATGGTAATTCCCCCCACATACACACTTTCCCCTTTGAAATTCCGTTCTCCATCATATTACCTCCCCATATCAATCATTGTACTTACATATATACAATATCAACCTATTAAGTACCCTCCTCCCTTCCTTTCTCTTCCCTTTATGTCTCCTTGTTAACTTACTGGCCTCTGCTACTAAGTATTTTCATTCTCAAGCAGAAGCCCAATCATCTGTAGCTAGGATCCACATATGAGAGAGAACATGTGGCGCTTGAACCTCTGTTATTTCTCTTATGGCTTTCTAGCCTTGGGGATAGTTACTAACGCTTTATCCTGTCCAAAAGTGTAGCCAGCACCACGTGGTGAGATGCCCCACCCACCACGATGCTCAGATCACGCACTGGGCCCTCATGTGGCACTTCCTGTAAAAGGCCCAGGGCTCTTAGATGATCCGGTGTACCTCTGGATGGAGAGAGTCCTCCATGCAGGCAGAAAACCTGTCATCTACTAAAGCTGTAAGTGCAAGACAATCAGATCTGTAAAGTCTTTCCTCACGTTGGCATTTCCATACTCTGTAAAACGCTCATCATAAAAGCCATATACTTGGGTAATTTGAGGACTTCCGTGATTTCCTCGCGATATGGTAGTGCGCTCTGGATAAGGCACCTTCAAGGCCACAAGGACAGTCAAGGTCTCCACAGAGTAGTAGCCTCTGTCTATGAATAGGTAGTTCGGGTCTGGGGCCTTCCCGCCAATCCTAAACAGCGCTGCAAAGCCACGGAGCTCCACCGATGGCTGCGGGGTGGGGGGAGCACCGCACTTCCCGCACGATTGACTCCTTGGTCAGGATCTCCTTAGTCTTCTCGCACGGCGTCCGCACTCGGCTCCCGTGGAGCTGCTCCACGCACTGGTCCGGCTCCTTGGGGAACCCCCGGTCGCCCCCGGCCCCCCCATCCCGGGCCCGCGGCGGGGGTCCCGGAGGCCGCCGGCCCGCGGAGCGCAGGGCAGAGCGGGGAGCGCGGCGCCTGCGCGAACGCCGCGGGTATTTCTTTTATGGCCTTCTAGCCTTAGGGATGGTTATGAACTCTTCAGTGCCCTCTGGTTTTCGGGGAGAGCTACAACCCTTCGCTAGGCCGTCCGCTCCAGCCCACGTGTCTGGGTGTTTACAGGCACGGTCTCGCTCTAGCCCCAGCCGAGCTGGGACTCACTCTGCAGCCCTAGGCTGGTCACAGACTCGCAGGGAGCCTCCTACCTCTGCCTCCCGGAGTAGTGAGTGCTGAGACCCCTGCACCGCCACACCCAGCCCCTTTTGTTTATAGTCTGGCTGTCCTAGCACAACAGAGCTCCATATAGAGCGATCTGGTCATCAGTGCTCTTCCCTCCATGATATCTATCTTTGGTTGTATCTGTGACCTGGATGACCTTGCCTCCCACCATATCCATCCATCCTCTTAGCAGACCCACAGTGCCTCCCCTGGAATCCCGTAGCCTAGCCCCCATGAGGTGACCACTCGGGACACTGCTTGAGCAGTAAACACATTCTCCTCCTAAACCTGTTGGGAACATGGGCCCCCCTCTCCCGGCTTCCCCGCCTGTAACAAACTGCACATACATCCTGCTGCAAACACTGAGCTAGTTTGCTCCTCCTCTAGCAATCGTTCTTCATGACCCGTACTCATTGAAGTATGTTCTTAGATAGATGCAGGATGGGAGCAGCAGGGAGCTCATCTAGCCGGGACTGGCTTTGAGCGAATGTGCAGTAATGTAAACTGTATCCTCTCAGTGAACTTTTAGGGAGAAGCCCCTGTTTGCCATCCTATGCCTATGTATAACTGGGCATACATATGATTAAACTCAGATGAGCCATGGGAAAAATATGCATAGTAGACAATGTTACACAACCCCAAATCAAGCCAGAGCCCTGCCCAAGCTACACCCTTAGCACCCAATCCATCCTCTCCTAAAGGAGAAGCCCCGGAGCACTTCCTGTTGCCCATGCATACTCCCCACTCAAGTGGCCTGATGCCACTTTGGCTGTGCTTTCAGACCTTTACATTAGCTTTGGTCTTAATGAAGTTTCTTGCCATTAAAATATTTTGTGCACCTTTCTTCAGGCTTTGACTAAAATACCAAAAACCTGGAAGCGTGTGCACACGCACACACACGCGTGCGCATACACACATGCACACACAGACCACCCGTAACACCCGTGCTGGCTCAGCTCTGAAGTGTCCAGACTGTGAGGTTGTGTCTGCCTGTCCTGTTTGCACGTGTCCCAGCACTCTGTCCCACCTCAGCAGAGCCCCGAGGAGATGCTGCTGCGCAGATGAGAAATGTCCTCATGGAAAGAGGAGAGATGGTGACTCCGTGGCAGCGGATGGTTCCTCTGGTGGCCCAACCCTTCCAGTCTTTCTCCTTCATCTCCTTTCTCCTTCATCTGCCCAGCCAGGTCTCACAGCTTGGCCACTAACACCGTGTGATTCACCATGGCCTGAACAGCTTTGTGTGTGTGTGTGTGTGTGTGTGTGTGTGTGTGTGTGTGTGTGAACACACAGCATTGTCAGGATGACCCCAGGTGTCAGTTCGCTCAGGCTTCAGTGACAAAGTCCACAGGCCTTGTTTGTGTTCGCACAGTTGTGAGCCTGAAGTCCTAGGCCAAGGTTCAGCAGGACAGATTCCTCCAAAGGCATCTCTCTTTGGCCTGAAGATGGCGCCTTCTCCCTGTATCCTTACATACTCTATCCTGGGTGTGTTTATGTCTCAATTTCCTCTTCTCATAAGCACACAACTCATATTAAGGCCACCCTAATGACCTCATTTTAACTGAATACCTATTTAAATACCCAGTTTCCAGATATAATCACTTTCTGAGGTGCAGGGGGTCAGGACTTCAGCACATAAACTTAAAAGATGGATCCAATCCAGCCCATGACACTCCAGGAATGTGGACATCTGACTGTGCAGGGGGGTTCTGCCCCTTCTCCGGGCAGGTCAGCACAGGCATTGGGGAGCCAAGTCCATACCGGTAGCCTCTGTGCTCTGACCTCCTTCCTGGGAGGCCTTAAATGAGGAGGGCCCAGGAAGTGTGAACCACCAGGAGACGATTGCTGAGGTCTGAGAAGAGCAGGGAGGCCACTGTGGTCTCTGGGGCACGTGGGCCATGCAACCCGACAGCTACCCCCGAGTCTACACCACTGAGTCTGAGAACACCGCCCTCCACCCTCCCATTGAAGCCTCCTCAGACAGGATTTGGGGCTGTAGTTCCTCTGTGTGACAGATGAGGAAGTTGAGACATAGAGGGGATATAGGCCAGGTCCACTTGCCTCCAAAGTCCCAGCTTCCTGCTGCTTTGCCCCTCCTACAGGGCCCCCTGGAGTCCTCTGTGTGGTCCACACCCACAGGGGAGGCCTGGGGAAGGTTTGTAAGGAAGGTTAGGAAGCCCCACTTGAGGTTACCTCCTCATGAAACCATCGGAGTCGTGGTTTCAGTCCACTTATTCCTGAGAACCTCCTGCTACTACCCACGAAAGTCAGAGTCCACAGACCCCTGCATCACACCCCCCCCCTTACAGCTGCTGGGGTGGCCTGGGTCTCTCTACCTCCTCAGTCCTTGGTGACTGTCTCGTCCTCCCCTCTGACTCCACTTTCCAGTAAAGAGGAGCTGCTGGGGGTGTGGCATTTACATTCATTTACCCACTTTGCTTATTCAGTCATTCATTCATTAACCCCGCCTCCCTCACCCCAGAGCAATGCACTCACGCGTTCTTCTCCATGATTTCTCTGCCAGCCTCTCCTGAGTCGTGCTCCTGCCAGGATGGTCCTCCCTAGCTTCCAGAGGCTGTGGGTGCCAGCAGCATCTTTTGGGCTGCTGGGGACAGGGTAGTTGGAAGTGTCACAGGTAGAGATCCAAGAACTGGGGGCAGGCCCTCCTAATGAGTGCCCCCCCCCCAACATGGCACTATGCAAAAAGTGGAACTGGCAGGGCATGGTGGTGCAAGCCTTTGATGCCAGCACTCCCAGCACTAGGGAGACAGAGGTGAGAGGATCACTGTGAGTTCAAGGCTGGGCTGAGACTACAGAATGAGTTATAGGTCAGCCTGGGCTAGTGTGAGACCCTGCCTCGAAGCCACCCCTCAGCCCCCAAAAGTGGAAGTGGTTGCTCTCCGAGGCTCTTGAAAGTGCTGACGGCGTGTGGTGGGACGTTCCTCTTCTGTGGTCACTCAGCTTTCACTCTATGGCTCCCGTGGGTTTTCCGCTCAGCCCCATGACACCAAAGCCTGACACTCTCATGCTCAAGGACACGCGTTCAAGCGCTTACCCCACCATTCTCTGCTCACCTGTAAGAACCCACGAGCACCTACTGTGACTGCCTCTGCTGCCCCTGCTGTGGGCAGGTGAGTGAACACAGGGAGGGGTTGGTAAGACAGGACCACCAAGATAACTCTAGTTTCTCTGCAGGGTCCCTGGCTCAGGCTCCCCCATTCAAGCTGGATCTGCCCAAGTTGGTGATCATGGTGCAGGAGGGTCTGTGTGTCCTCATGACCTGCAGTGTCTCCTACCCCAATCCCTCCACTGGCTTTGTCTTTGGCTACTGGTTTTAGGAAGGTGTCAAGGCACGTCTGGATTCTCCAGTGGCCACAAACAACCCCAATTGACAAGTACAGGAGGCCCCCTGGGGTCAATTCCACCACCTTGGGGACCCTCAGAATAGCAACTGCTTTCTCCTCATCACAGTATCATGGAAAAGTGACACGGGAGTGTACTTCTTCAGGGTGGAGAAAGGATTTACTCTGAAATATAATTGCAAGCAGGACCAGCTGTCCATTAGTGTGATGGATAAGCAATGAGGCCATATGGATGGGTCCTGAGGGTCCCCAGGGTAGGGCTGTGATCCCCTGCTCCTCATCATGAGGGTACCCTTTGAATCAAATGCTATGGCTGTTTGGGGGATGCTGGCTGGCCTTGAGCAGAGTCTGCCTTTGGGGGCACACTTGGGAGTGCCTACCATAGTCCCTGTCTCCTTTCCAGGTCTGATACTAACTCCTGTCATTCACATCCCAGTGCTGCAAACCAGCCATCCCAGCAACCTGACCTGCTCTGTACCCTGGGCCTGTGTGTGGGAGACACTGCCTATCTTCTCTCAGATGTTAGCTAGTCTCACCTCCCCAGGCTCCAGGGCCACACTCTCCTCAGCGCTGGTGATCACGATCCCACCCCAGGACCATGCCACTAACCTCACCTGTCAGGTGACCTTCCCTGGAGCTGGTGTGACTATAGGGAGGACCATCCATCTCAATGTCACCAGTGAGGGCAGCCAGAATACTGGCCCCCTGAGGAATGGAGATGGTGGTGGCTGAGTCTGGGTCCTGGAATGCCAGGGGCCCTGTTCCACTGTCCTTTGAAGCTCTCTGGGATGATGTTGGGTTACCCTGTCTTGTCTCACACTCACCCACACATAAGATGGAAGTTTTCTCTTCTTCAAGATGCTGTACAGAACCTCAAAACCCAAGTCTCTGGGGAAGCTGGTCCATATGTGGGGAGTGCAAGATAGGGGAGCCATTGTGGTTGGGGAAGTGGTGCCCCTTCATGTGAGGATGTGGTCCATCCCTCCTCACCCTGGAAACAGACTCCTTGTTGGAGAACCAGTGGCCCCCTTTCCTCAAATTCCCCTAATCATATGCCTGAACACGGGTCTCCACCCACTCCTCAGTTCTTTGGACTCCTGGAAACAACCCTTGGCCACTCCAAGTAGTGGAAGGATCCTGTGTAATTTTGAGAATTGTGACCAGTGGTTCCACATGAAGGGTGATTAAAAGCCCTTTCCCAATGGTGAGAGTTGATGGTGAGCTACTCTACCCAGGATGGGATGAAATCTCTTTGTGTTTAGTTTTTGGCTTGGGATTAACCCTGAGGAGGATCACTGAGCCACATCTCTGAAGAATGCTGTGTATGACTGCCGGGCTCAGGTAAAAGTTAACAATATCTTGTCATTAAAAATTTTTTAAATATATATTTTATTTATTTATTTATTTGAGGAGAGAAAGATGGAGGGAGAGAGAGAGAGAGAGAGAGAGAGAGAGAGAATGGACACGCCAAGGCCTCCAGCCACTGCAAACAAACTCCAGATGTGTGCACTCCCTTGTGCATCTGGCTTACATGGGTCCTGGAGAGTAGAACCGGGATCCTTTGCCTTTGCGGGCAAACGCCTTAACCGCTAAGCCATCTCTCCAGCCCTCATTTAAACATTTTTATCGACAACTTCCATGATTGTATGATCATAAACAACCCATGGTAATTCCTTTCCTCCTCCCCCCACTTTCCCCTTTGAAACTCCAATCTTCATTAAATCCCCTCCCCTCTCAATCAGTCTCTTTTATTCTCCTCCTATCATGATGGTCTTGTGTGGGTAGTGTTAGGAACTGTGAGGTCATGGATATCCAGGTCATTTTGTGTCTGGAGAAGCACGTTGTAAGGAGTCCTACCCTTCCTTTGGCTCTTACATTCTTTCCGCCACCTCTTCTGCAATGGACCCTGAGCCTTGGAAGGTGTGATTAGAGATACTGCAGTGCTGAGCACTCCTCTGTCACTTCTTCCCAGCACCATGATGCCTTCTGAGTCATCCCAAGGTCACTGCCATCTAAAAAGAGAAGCTTCTCTACCAAAACAGTAAGAGTAGAATTAATATATGGGTATGAACACTAAGAGAAGTGCTAACATGGCACTTTGGTGAGCATAGTATATACTTTTAGCCAGACAGCAGCAGACATTACACCTCTAGAGCTCATAACTACGCCTGTCTTAAGTTTTCATTATAAGGGATATATTCCCTCCCATGGAATGGGCCTCCAGTCTAATTAGAGGGCAGTTGGTTTCCACCATGACCCATGTGCCACTATTGCTCCCATTGGCTCATTTGGCCTGGCTGGCCAAATATAAGGCTTGCAGTGTCCACTGTTGAGTACCTTAACTGGTGTTTTCTCTTTCTCCCATTGAACTGCATGCAGAATGGCTTCTTCCAGCTTTCTGTCAGCTGGTCTAGATAGAGGAGGTTATTAGCTCAGTTCCAGCAGGATTTCTCAGTGGCCTTGCAGCCCAAGTATGTGGAGTCTTCAGCAATAGGGTCTTACCATCTATTCCTGGTGGGAAACTAAGGACCTTGGCTGTGGCCTGTAATGTTTGGGGGGCATCAGGGACCTCCCTGGCCAACAAGTCACTGGAAGGTATCCCATCCCTGGCACTGATATGTAAGTAGAAGAACAGATTATTGGAGGGTGAAAAGGCCTAAGTGAGATCAGGGGAAGAGGTTGAGTAAAGGAAAGGTGGAGGAAGGGCTAATCAAAATCTAAGGGGATATAAATAAGTCATATGGAAACCTACATTTCTTGGCAATGGAACACTCAAGAGCCATAGATTGTTATTAGAAAATTTTCGGTGTCATTTTAATTTTTTTTTAATTTTTGGTTTTTTTGAGATAGGGTCTCAGTCTAGCTCAGACCTGGAATTCACTATGTAGTCTCAGTGTAGCTTTGAACTCATGGTGATCCTCTTACCACTGCCTCCCAAGTGCTGGGATTAAAAGGGTGGGCCACCATACCCAGTCTCCTGTCGTTTTTATAATTATCAGCGTTAGAGCAGCACTAACAAGCACCAGGTAACCATGGTCACCTTGTGACCAGTGCTTTTTTATAACCCCAGAAAGAAACCGTGTGCCCACTATGCTGTCCCTCCCTGTCCTCTGGCAAACACTGACTCACTGTGGTCTCTTGAGTCACTTCCTCAGCACATGGCACAGAGACAGAAGGCAAGATGCATGGCTTTATGTGTCTGGCCACTGTCCCCTATCATAGTGTTTTCAGGGTCCATCCTTACAGGTAGCATACACCAGTGTTTCCTTCCTTTGCAAACCTAAATACCACCCCCTTGTTTGCTAGCCCACACTATGTTCACCTGTTTATCACGTGATGGACATAGGGGTGTTTCCTCTCTGTTCTGTCATGGTTGAGGCCATGGGAATGTTGGAGAACAAGTTTCTGTTTTCTGAGTACACACCCAGGAGGGGAATCGCCACCATGGTTGCTGGGCTCTGTGTTTTTCTCTTGAGAAGATGCACAGTGGCTTCCACAGTGTCGCACCACTTCCTGTCCCTTCCAGCTGTGCCCACATTCCCATCAGTGGGATTACTTTCCTTCTCACGGAATTGCAGCCCGCCGCTGGGTGTGCACAGCTGTCCCACCGCAGTATGGATGTGCACTGAAGTGACCAGGAGGAGGGGAGAGTGTCGCCATGTTCTCACTGGTCAGTTCCCTCTCAGTGTCTGAGAAGTTCTACCTTAATACCCTGTGACCATTTACAAGAGGGATTTGGGGTTCTGCGTCATTTGAGCTGCAGGCATTTTTCTGTGTGCCAGATAGTAGAATTGCGTCGCATCTGTGATGTGCAAATATATTCCCATAATCTCTGGGTTTTGATTTTACTTTCATGGTATTATCCATGGAGGAACTCACTTTTTGTTTAAAAATGAGTTGGTTTCTTTCTTTTCTTTTCTTTTTTAGTCGGTCTTGTTCTGTTGCCCGGGATGGTTTTGAAATCACAATCATTTTACCTGAGGCTAAGTACTGGGAGTAGAGGTGCGCACCACCATTCCTTGCTGGTAGAAGTTTCTTTAAGTATGGATGTTTGTATGTGCATGCACATGAGTGTGGGTGTGTGTGCACACATGTGCCTGTACACATGGAGGTCAGGGGACAACCTTAAATGCCATCCACAGGAAAACCATCCAACTCCATTAAGACAGGCTTTCTTACTCACCAGAATTTTACCAGTCAGGCTTGATTGACTGGCCAGTAAGGCCTGGGAACCCTATCATGTCTGTATCCTCAGAACTGGGATTACCAGTATGTTCCCATGCCCAGCATTTTATATGTGCACTGGGGATAAAACCTAGGTCTTCATACCTGTGAGGCAGGAGCTTTACCAACCGAACTGCCTCCCAGCACCTTAGATGACAGAAACATTACTTTTTATAATGAGAAAGTTGTGTTTTCGCTGACTTACTGTTGGACAAATGAGTGTGGGGTGGAGGAGGTTTGGGCTGCTGTGGTAAAATATCCAGGAGCTCAGGAAGATCTGGAGGACTACATCTGTGGTGGTTTGATTTGGGTGTCCCTCATAAACTTATGTGTTCTGGATGCTAGGTCCCCAGCTGATGGCAATTTGGGAACTGGAAGCTCCTGGAGGTGAACTGTTGTGTGTGTGTGTGTGGGGGGGGGACGCTTATGGGTGTTATAGCCAGCTTCCCCTTGCCAGCCAGTGTTTGGCACACTCTCTTGATGCTGATGTTGTCCAAGAGGTGATATCCATCCTCTCCATGCCATCATTTTCCCTTGCCATCATGGAGCATCCCTCAAAAGTCTATAAGCCAAAACAAGTCCTCTCCTTACCCACACTGCTCTTGGCCAGGTGTTTCTGCCAGAAAGGATGAGCTGACTACAGCAATATCTAAGTCCCACTGTGAAAGAAAGTACTCTACCTTTGGTGACTATGTAAGTTTTGCCTCACCCATGTTTCTGCAGGGAAATCAGAGACCCTGTCAGAGGTGGTTCTGGTGGCTGTTGGGGAGGCAGCTGACAAGGTCCTGCTTCTAGGGCTCTGCATCCTCTTCTTCAGGTCAGTACTTCCCCTGGGATGAGGAGAAGATGTGGAGACCTGATGCTGGGTATGAAATTCCCATGATGGGGCATATGAAGGGGTCTGGACAGAAGCAGGCCAGGTAGGTGTGTGTATGTGTGTGTGTGTCGGGAGGCAAATTCACTCAGCTTAGATGTTGTCTGTTCCCAGACTTGGCATAAGTGGGAAGGATGCTTTTCTCATCCATGAGGAACTAGATTTTTGGACATCTTTCTCTCCCTCAGTCACCTCCTGTCTCTGATCAGGTCACAAGGGAGGTGGCCACTGAACATTGGCCCCTTGTTGCCACACTTAAAGGCTCTGCTCTCCTCACCCACGATCAGGGCCTGCAGGAGGAAGAAAGTGAATCCAGTAGCGCACAGACACAGTGGAAATACTGTCCTGGGTTAGTCTCACAGGTGAGTGAGATGGGGCCTCAGCATCCCCCATCCTTTTGGGCACCTCCCTGGGGTGGCTATGAAGGGACCAAACTGACATCATGGCAGGCTTCAGTAAGGTGTCACCATAACTAGGCCTAAGTTCCAGTTTCCTGGAGAGGCAGGCAAGAAAGGGCAGGCTGTTAATCAACAGTGATCCTGACATGTGGCTGGAAAGGATAACCGCCCAGGGACTGAGTCGGTTCCCGGAGACATGTCCCTTTTGTGCTTTCCATAACCATTCTGCCCCAACCAATCAGAGATGCACAACTGTAATGGCTACTTGCCTAGCCAATCAGTTAAAAAAAATTACCTAACCCTCCTGAAACTCCCCTAGACCTAACCCGCCAAAAACTTAGGACCAATCAAAAGAGTGCAAGTAGAGTACTCTTTGGGAGGTTGAGCCTTGCTATGGTGTGTTGCTGGGGGCAGCAGACCTTGTGGTTGATGAGTCTAGCTCCACTGGATGTGTTCAGAGCCAGCTAGTGTTTGATGCTCTTCTCTCTCATCCTAGTGTGTGATGAAGTGAGCCAGCTCCCTCCACCATGATGAAGCTTTCCCTCGAAACTTTAAGCTGAAATAAACCCAGTCTCCCTTGGTGGACATTCAGGCTGAGTCCATGCCTTGGCTGTTGGGATAGTGCTGCCATGGATAAGAAGGTCCCGCTTCCCATTGAGATGCTGATCTCATGTTCTTTGGCTCTCTATAGACCCAGGAATGACATTGCTGGCACAAATGGTCATACTACTTTTGACTTTTTTGAGAAACTTCCACACATTTCCACAATGGTTGTACCAATTTTCATTTCTACAAAAAAGTGTTGGGCTGGAGAGATGGCTTAGCGGTTAAGCGCTTGCCTGTGAAGCCTAAGGACCCCGGTTCGAGGCTCGGTTCCCCAGGTCCCACGTTAGCCAGGTGCACAAGGGGGCGCACGCGTCTGGAGTTCGTTTGCAGAGGCTGGAAGCCCTGGCGCGCCCATTCTCTCTCTCTCTCTCTATCTGTCTTTCTCTCTGTGTCTGTCGCTCTCAGATAAATAAATAAATAAATAATTTTTTTAAAAAGCGTCTATGGATTCCCTTTCCTCATATTTTGACAACATTCATTTGTTCTCTTATTTAATATTTTTACTTTTGTGTCTGTTTTTTTTTGAGGTAGGGTCTCGCTCTAGCTCAGGCTGACCTGGAATTCACTGTGAGACTTCAGGGTGGCCTTGAACACATACCTCTGCCTCCCAAGTTCTGGGGTCAAAGGCATGTTCCACCATGCCCTGCAATATTTTAACTTTTAAAATTTATTTATAGAGAAAGAGAGAGCCTCTGCAAACAAACTCTAGATGCATGCACCTTATCTGGCTTAGGTAGGTACTGAGGAATCAAACCTGGGTCCTTAGGCTTTGCAGGCAAGCTCCTTAACTGTTAAGCTATTGCTCCAACCCACCTTTTCTCTTTTTGACAATGATATTCAGGAATCAAGTAAGAGTCACAACTATTGGACAGGTCTGTGAGGGTGTTTCCTAGAAGGCTCAACTGAGGAAGGAAGACCTTCCCCCAGAGTGGGCAACCTTCTAGTTTAGCCTATACAGTCAGTAAAATGCGTGTCTCACAAGCATAAGGACCTGAGTTTCATCCCTAGAATCTACATTCTTAAAAACATTTTTTTTTTTTTTGAGGTAGGGTCTCATTCTAGCTCAGGCTGACCTGGAATTCACTATGTAGCCTCAGGGTGGTCCCGAACTCACTGTGATCCTCCTACCTCTGCCTCCCGAGTGCTGGGTTTAATGACGTGCACCATCACACACCTGGCTCAAGTACAAGGTTTTTTTTTTTTTTTTTTAAATTTTATTTATTTGAGAGCGACAGACACAGAGAGAAAGACAGGTAGAGGGAGAGAGAGAGAATGGGCGCGCCAGGGCTTCCAGCCTCTGCAAACGAACTCCAGACGCGTGCGCCCCCTTGTGCATCTGGCTAACGTGGGACCTGGGGAACCGAGCCTCGAACCGGGGTCCTTAGGCTTCACAGGCAAGCGCTGAACCGCTAAGCCATCTCTCCAGCCCAAGTACAAGGTTTTTTATTTCCCACTCCTCTCCCTCTTCTTCCCATTGCCCTCTTCCCTGTATCGTATGTATCCTTTTGCTTTCGCCTCCCCATTCTTCCGGGTCATTTTTGGTTACGGTTCTATCTTTAAAGGTTTAATTCCCATTTCCCTCCTATATACACATACTTATAAATAGACGTTACATGCTAATACCTGCCTATGTGAGAGAACATGCGATGTTGATCTTTCTAAGTTTGAGTCGCTTCATTTAATATGATTCTTTCCAAATCCACCCCTTTTCTTGTAAATTTCATAATTTCACTTTTCTGTACTGCTGCATAGAATCCCATGGTTTGTATGTGCCACAGGCATCTCGGCTGATTCCATTTCTTAGCTATTGTAAATGGTGCTGCAATAAACATAGATAAGCAAGAATCTCTGTAGAAGATTGTAGAGTCCTTAAAGTAGATGCCCAGGACTGGCATGATGGGGTCATGTGGGAGGTTTGTTTCTACCCTTTGGGTCTCTCCATACTGGTTTCCATAATGTGCCCTGCTACCCACAGTAGCTGAGGGCTTCTCCTTTGCTGTATCTGCACTCGCTTTTGCTGTCTGTTTTCTTGATGATAACCATTCTGGCCGGGGTAACATGGTATCTCAAAGCTGTTTGGATTTGCATTTCCCTGACGGCTAGGGATGTTGAACATTGTTTGACTCCTTCGCCATTTATGTTTCTCACTTCTGCACTGTCTGTTCCATTCATTAGCCCATTTGGTGATTGGTAATATATATATATTTTTTTTTGGTGTTCAAATTTTGCCTTTGTAAGCTCTGGTTATTAGCTCCCTGTTTAAAGTATAGCTGACAAAGATGTTCTCCCATTCTATAGGCTGTCTGCTCACTCTGTTGATGGTTTCTTTTGCTGCGTGAAACTTTTTAATTTCGTGTAGTATCATTTGTTGATTTAGTGGGCTATTTTCCATGCTATTGGAGTCCTGTTCAGAAAGTTCTTGCCTATGCCAATAGCCTGGAGAGTGTTGCCTACTTTTTCCTCTAGCATCTTCTGTCCTTCAGGTTTTAGATTGAGGTTTATGATCTACTTTGATTTAATATTTGTACAGGGAGATATTCTTCTGCAGGTGCATATCCAGTTTTGCCTGCACCATTTGTTGAATAAGCTGTCTTTTTTCAACTGAATAATTTTGGTGGCCAGCACATTAGGAAGGAGTCTCCTGAGGCATTGTCCCCCCCCCCCCCCACACAGACTGATTGGTGCATTCTTGACCCCGCAGTGAACACTGATAGCCCACCTGAGGAGGGTCTCAGGGGAATAGGGACCAGGGAAAGGGGAAAGACTATAACGTCATGGGACTATGACCAACCTGCAATATGTTCACACAGTAAAGTTCAAAATTAGTTTTTAAAAATTAGGTGGACAAAGCAGTGTGGATTTACTTCTGGATCTTCTGTCCCACTGGTCTGTGTGTCTGTCTTGGTGTCAGTACCATGCTTGTCATTATCACTATTGCCCTGTATAATTTCAGATCAGCTATTGTGATATGACTAGCTGTGTTCTTTCTCTCTAGAATTTTTTGTTTGTTTGTTTGTTTGTTACAAAAGCACAAATGCACTTTTAAAAAAATTTTATTTATTTATTTATTTATTTATTTATTTATTTATTTGAGAGCGACAGACACAGACAGAAAGACAGATAGAGGGACAGAGAGAGAATGGGCGCGCCAGGGCTTCCAGCCTCTGCAAACGAACTCCAGACGCGTGCGCCCCCTTGTGCATCTGGCTAACGTGGGACCTGGGGAACTGAGCCTCGAACCGGGGTCCTTAGGCTTCACAGGCAAGCGCTTAACCACTAAGCCATCTTTCCAGCCCACAAATGCACTTTTATTTATTGACTGTTCTTAAATCCCTGAAGGGTACAGCATCACCCGTGTTCTGTGTCCAATGGCCTTGGCAGGAAGGCTGCTTAGGAATTAGGCTCCAGCCATGCCACTGTTTCCATGGGCCCCAGTTACCAGTTACCTTTCCCCAGATGACTCTTGTTTTATTAGGTTTGCCACCAGGAGTCACTGTGTTGTTTTTTGCTTTGTACACATAAGCACGTCTCTTGCCCAAATAGATTCAGTTTCATCTCGGGCATAAACACCTTCAACTCTAAGAAAAGCCATGTGCTCCCTTTGGTTCTGGAGACCCTGCTTATAGCCAGCAAAAATGGCCTTGCACCAGAGCCTTTCAGACATATTTATGCCTTTTAGAAGTCCTGTTCCCAGCAGGCCTGCATGGGACCCAAGATGGTGAAAAGGTCTTTAGGATTTTTTTTTTTTTTTTTGGCTATTCATGGTCTTTTGTGGTGCCATATGAATTCCTGGATTACTTTTGCCTAGCTTGAAGAGTAACATCACTGGAATTTTGGTGGTAAGATGTTCACAGTTAATTCTGCCAAGCTAAGAGCATAGATGGTCTTTCCATAGTGAGCAGGTCTCTTTGATTCCTCTTGTTAGTGTCTTGAAGCTTTCCTTGTAGACACCTTTCACATTTTTGGTTAGGTTTATTCCTAGGTATTTAATTTTTAGTAACTATTGTGAATAGGGTAGTTTCATTGATTTCTTCTCTGTGAATTAATTAGTGGTGTATATGGAAGTTGCTGACTTTGTCTATTAACTACTGTATCCTCAAATTTACTGAAGGTATTTATTAACTGTAGGAGTTTTTTGTAGACGCTATTAGGTCTTTTAAGTGTAGGATCATGTCACCTGCAAATAGGGCTAATTTGACTTCTCTATTTTTAAAAAATTTTTGTGATATTTTTTACGAGAGAGAATTGCATGCCAAGGCCTCCAGCCACTGTAATTGAACTCCAGACATGTACACCAACTTGTATGCATCCATCTCTATTTTTATTCTTTCATGTCTTCTTGTTATCCTATTGCTTTTGTTAGGACTTCTAGAATAATACTGCATAGAAGTAGTAGGGGCAGACATCCTTTTCTTATTCCTGTTTTTAGGGGAAATGGATGTAGTTTTTCTCTAAGCATACTGTTGGCCACTGGTTATAATATCATTTTGAGATATGTTTCATTTATTCCAACTTTTCCCAGGATTTTTTTCATGAAGGCATGTTGGACTTTGTCAAATACCTTTTCTACATCAGTTGGTACATTTGCCTGGCTGGCCAGCTGTGAAGTTTGCAGGGTCTACTGCTGGTTAAAATTGTTGGTGACTTTTCTCACCCAACAGGAATCAGGGCCTCCAGCTACTGCAAATGAACTCTAGATGCATGTGCCACCTTGTGCATCTGGCTTTATGTGGATCCTTGGGAATCCAACCTGAGTCCTTAGGCTTTTCAGGAAAGCACCTTAACCACTGAGCAATCTCTCCAGCCCTTTGACAAAGTGAATGTCCCCAATAGTCACCAATTATCCTTTCTTTCTGAAAGAAAGAAACTTCTCTGAACAAAGGTGAACTTTCCAGATTTAAGCTAACATATGTCAGAAGAAGAAAGGACTCCAAGCCTATAGGACAAGATTTTGTTTATATAAACATATGAGAAGAGCTAGTATACGCAGAAACTCTGTTTTTGTTTTTTTGTTTGTTTGTTTTTTGCTTATTTTCTATAAAGTCCAAATTGCTCTAAAATAATTTTAAAATTAAAACAATAAGGTTTTGCTTAAATAAAAGGATTACACACCAGCATATACAATTAGAATGGCTTAAATAGTACAAATTAAAATGAATTTAAAACCCCACTAACACCAAATGCTATGATGGCATGGAAAGCCATATATGACCCAAATGGAATATTTAACGTCTGCTACAAAATCCACTTGGCTGATGGGAAGACAATGTACATCTAACTGGGAGACACAGACTTGTGCTGTGGAAGGAAGTGCTGGTCCGCATGGTGAGGACACGGATGTTGCAGCTGACCACACCACACCTTGGGCAGCATTAGTGAGCAGGCTTTTTTTTTCTTTTTCTTTTTTCCTGCACTGGTTGAGTATACGTGTTCCACTTTTGCATCTCATGGGGACACCACATGGTTCTTCTCTGAAATTGTCATGGACCCCTCAGGAATCAGGGCTTTGGACGTGAAGGAGAAAATTCTGAGTTCAGGCTTTAGAAATATACCCAACTTGGCACCATGGCAGGGGCGAACCCCTCAATGCTAGCCACTCTGAAGACCGAAGCACGTGCATGGTGATTGTGGGGGCTCTGCATAGGGATCAGCTCGGTGTTGACATCAGGACACAGGTGATCCTTCCTGTGTCTAGCCCCACCCCATGTCCAGAGCTCACTGTGTGCTTGTTGAGTGAGGACTGAAGAGATGCTGGCATCGGTTCTTTGTGGATCCCCATCCTTCACACACTCACGGATACCCCACATCCTGCATGACGTGCCACCTGCTGAGTCTACATGTGGCTGATATTGTACGGCTAGACAGGTGAGGACTGGGTTCTGATTGAGACCATGAACTGAAAGACCTTTTGAAGTAGGCCTGATGGTTCATGACTGTAATTCTAGAACTCAAGAGGCTGAGGCAGAGGGGTTTATGAGTTTGAAGCCAGCCTAGGCTACATAGAGAGACGTTGTCTCAGAAAACCAGGCTTGCAAGCCAGGCATGGTGGTACATGCCTTTAATCCCAGCACTCAGGAGGCAGAGGTAGGAGGATCGCTGTGAGTTTGGGGCCAGCCTGAGACTACCTAGTGAATTCCAGATTAGCCTGAGCTAGAGTGAGACCCTACCTCGAAAAAAAAAAAAAATCAGGCTTGGGCTAAAGAGATGGCTTAGTGGTTAAGGCACTTGCCAGTGAAGCCTAAGGACCCAGGTTCAATTACCCACGACCCATGTAAGTCAGGTGCACAATGTGGTGCATGTGTCTTGAGTTTGTTTGCAGTGGCTGGAGGCCCTGAAGCACCCATTCTCTCTATCTGCCTGCCTCATCCTTTCTCTCTCTTAAAAAAAAAAACAAACAAAAAAAAACAGGCTTTAAGGTACTACATTTGCCTAAGTTATGTAAGAGCTTGGTTTCCAACCTCAAGAGGAAACACAAAATAAAAAACAAAAATCCAGAGTGGAAGAAAATTAAAAGTCTCAAAGTCTCTACTTGAGACCTACTGTTGGATGGGAGTGGAAAGATGAGGTGGGGCATGCTTTCTGTCTTTGGCTCATGCTGGTCTCTGAGGTCCCTTGGGTCTCAGCCTGGGGGTTTGTCTCCACTCTCTGCAGAGGAGAAAGCAGTGGCTGCCTGGGCGTCTGAGGTTCCTCTTCCGTGAACCACTGAGGTTCCGTGCTCCTCCCTAGCAGGATGTTCCCTTTTTCTCTGCTCACATGTAGCAGCCTGGGAATCCCAGTGTGTCCCTCCACCATCATGTGGGTGCTACTACTGTCCCTGCTCTGGACTGGTAAGTGGACACGCCTCACATCCTGCAGTCCTCTTACCACTGCGTGCGAGGACAATGACGAGGATTACAAGCTGCAGGTAACTAGCTCCGTGACGGTGCAGGAGGGCCTGTGTGTCCTTGTGCCCTGTAAATTCTCTTACCCCTCCTTGGACAGCTGGTCTCAGTCTGTCGCTGGCTTCTGGTTCTGGAAAGAGGCCAACACAAGACATGAGCTTCCAGTGGCCACAAACAGCCCACATAAAGCTGTGCAGAAGATCACCCAAGGCAGATTCCACCTCCCCAGGGACCTGAGGAATAGCAACTGCTCCCTGGACATCCGAGATGCACGGAGGCGTGACAGTGGTTCTTATTTCTTTCGGGTGGAGAAAGGAAGAGTGAAATGGAATTACTGTGGGAGCCCAGTGACTGTGCAGGTGACAGGTAAGTCATGGGTACTACAGAGCCAGCCACAGGACAGGTCTGGGATGGGACCCCCCAAACTGGGAGGGGCTGGGGCTACAGTCTCAGAACTAAGTGGAGGGGCTAGACCAGAGCCTGGACTTCCCCAAGGTCGCATGTTGCTCTGTCCTGATCCTGTGTCCCCTTTTCCTCACCAGCCCTCAACCATACCCCCCACATCGACCTCCCACAGACTCTAGATCCTGGTCATCCCAGCAACCTGACCTGCTCAGTGCCCTGGGCCTGTGAGCGGGGGACACCCCCCATCTTCTCCTGGATGTCAGCTGCTCTCATCTCCACCGGCCCCAGGACCTCACTCTCCTCAATGCTGACCCTCACGCCCCGGCCCCAGGACCATGGCACCTACCTCACCTGTCAGGTGACCTTCCCTGGAGCTGGTGTGACTGTGGAGAGGACCATCCAGCTCAATGTCTCCTGTGAGTAAAGACAGGAGACCTGGTCCCTGAGGGTGTGAGGGTGGTTTTCTCAAGGTGACAGGGTGGTGATGCTGGAGAATCATGGTGGCTGAGTCCTTCAGACATGGCTTAGTAGAGGACACAGAATGACACAAACCCTGTCCTCTGGGATTCTGATTGCAGAGATGGTGCCATAGAGTGCTTCCTTAGCATACCCTGTACGCAGGTAAAGACAACATGCTCCTTTGTGCTGTCCATATACTCCAGAGAATCCCAATCTGTGTCTCCGTGGCCCAGCAGGAATGACCTCCATCCATGGGGCTGTTGCTGGGGACATGTCTGTACCAGCCTCACTCAAGCTGGGTGTTTGTTGGATTCAGATGTGAGAGGTTCATCCTGAGTGACTCATGAGGCCTCTTGACCTGGGGTTCTCTGATGGAGGGGGTGGCGGTAATGAGTCAGCAGGTTTCCCCTTGAGCATGTGTGCCGTTACTTCTCCTTCCAGCAACTTGGGAATTTTTTTTTTTTTTTTTTTGGTTTTTCAAGGCAGGTTCTCACTTTAGCCCAGGCTGACCTGGAATTCACTATGTAGTCTCAGGGTGGCCTCGAACTCACGGCGATCCTCCTACCTCTGCCTTCCGAGTGCTGGGATTAAAGACATGTGCCACCACACCCGGCTGGATTTTTTTTTAAAAAAAATAGCTGTCAGTGTTTAGCGCAGTTTAAGTTTGGAAGCAGTACACAGAGGTTAACCATGTACCTGGTAGTCTCCCATGTGCACAGCCTCCTGCGTGGTCACCACCCCAACCAGGTGTTCCATTGCCACATGTGATGGACCTTCTTGGTGTGTGACTGTCACGTGGCGTCTATAGGTCACATTAGCTTTCACCCTTGCTTTTGTATGTACTATGAGTTTGGCACATGTCTGATATGTTCCGTGACAGTGGCACACGGAGCACTCACACAGCCCTCACCATCTCTTTGGGGCAATTTGTTTTATTAACATATTTAAAAAATTTTTTTTAAAATATTTTGCGGGCTGGAGAGATGGCTTAGCAGTTAAGCGCTTGCCTGTGAAGCCTAAGGACCCCAGTTCGAGGCTCGGTTCCCCAGGTCCCACGTTAGCCAGATGCACAAGGGGGCGCACACATCTGGAGTTCGCTTGCAGAGGCTGGAAGCCCTGGCGTGCCCATTCTCCCTCTCTCCCTCTATCTGTCTTTCTCTCTGTGTCTGTCGCTCTCAAATAAATAAACAAAAAAAAATTTTTTTAAATATTTTGCTTTTATTTATTTATTTACTTGACAGAGAGAGAGAGAGAGAGAGAGAGAGAGAGAGAGAGAGAGAGAGAGAGAAAGAGAGAGAGAGAGAATGGGTGCTCCCGGGCTTCCAACCACTGCAAACAAACTCCAGACACATGTGCCCCCTTGTGCATCTGGCTTACATGGGTCCTGGGGAAGCGAACTTGGGTCCTTTGGCTTTGCAGGCAAACGCCTTAACTGCTAAGCCATCCCTCCAGCCCATGTTTAACTTTGTTATTAATTATGCACTTTACTGTATGAACAAATGACATGTTGGTCCCATTCCCTTTGTGTTGTCCTCTTAACCTCCACCCTCCCCCCCCCCCCCCTGCTCACATTCCACTTAAGACTGGCCTAGTGGGGTTATTGGGTTATTGGTATTCACCATGGGGTTATAAATGCCTCAGTCCATCTCTGTGAGAAGAGGCAGAGACAAGGATACTTCTTTCCACCGTTAGGCTTGGCAGGTGTGTTGTGTTATTGTCATATTTTTATTGCTAATCCTCCCGCTTTAGCCCTGACCTCTGCTCACCCATGAGCATTCCCCACCCTGTCCTGTTCCTATTTATAACAACATCTGGTCTCCATGGGACAAACAGCCCGGCAGGGCGGGGATGGGTTTCCTCAGCAGCAGAAACGAGATGCTGAGACATGGCCCTGCGTCTGGGTGCTGGCGTGCTTGGAACCACGGTGAGGCAGGACGAGCTTCTCTCTGCCGGGCTGGTTTCCAGCCCCTTCTGCAGGCACATAGGACCACAGTGACCAGGAGTGATGGATAGAGGAGGCCTGGAGATCCATTCCCTGGGAGGGAAGAGGACTTGGAGTCTGTGGGGTCCCGAGCACTCTGTCACTCTCACTGTCGCTAAGTGAATGTTTTTCATGTGCACCCAGAATTCATGGTCCTGCTAAGCACCCATTTGGGTGGGTGTGTGGGGTTCCTTTGCTCTACTGGGATAGGAATCATGTGTAGTGAAGGAGGTCTTCAAGGGCAGCCTGGAGCAGAAGCAGGAGCTAAGTGGCGCCCCCTAGTGTTACATTTCTCTTGCAGGCCCCGGGTACCAGGACCAGGTTTATAGTTGTCTTGGCCTAGGAGGTCAGGATTTCCCTGTCCTTGAGAGCAGCCAGCGTTGCAGCTCTTGGCCTGAGTTTGAGACCCTTGTCCTGTAAACTTCTGGGTCCTCACGGCCTCTTATCTTGCCTTTCTTTGCCTCTGTGTGTGGGGGGAACAGGGAAGGTGATGTGGTGCATGCGTGTGTGCGTACCCAGGTGGTGCTCCACGCATGTGCTCGCCTGTGGTAGGGTGTGTACGCCCACAAGGGCTGGAGTGGAAAATTGGGTGTTTCCCTCCATCACTCTTCTTCTTCTTTTTTTTTCGTTAATTTTTATTTATTTATTTGAGAGCAACAGTCAGAGAGAGAAAGAAGCAGATAGAGAAAGAAAGAATGGGCGCGCCAGGGCCTCTAGCCCCTGCAAACGAACTCCAGACGCGTGCGCCCCCTCGTGCATCTGGCTAACGTGGGACCTGAGGAATCGAGCCTCGAACCCGGATCCTTAGGCTTCACAGGGAAGCGCCTAACGGCTAAGCCATCTCTCCAGCCCTCCATCACTCTACTTAAGCTGGAGACTCTTACTGGTCCTGGATCGTGTCATTTTTTCACGAGCTCCAATGGGTCTCTGCTTCCCTATAGGACTCCAGTTACAGATGTGCATGGCCATGCCCAGCTGTTTATATGGGTCCTGGGGATTGAACCTGAGTGTCTCTAAGGACTCCTCGAGCCCTCATGCTTGCACAGGAAGTGTTCATGACTCCTGAGCCATTTCTCCAGCCCCTCTTACCCTTCTCTAGGCTCACCTCTACATCTCTCGCCACCTCTGCTTATTTGTTTTTGAAGCAGGGTCTCACTCTAGCCCAGGATGACCCTGAAATCACTGTGGAGCCCAGGCTGACCACAAACCCACAGCAGTCCCTCCTACCTCAGCATCTTGAGTGCTGAGATTGTAGACGTGAGCCACCACACCTGGCTTTCCAGCCGCCTCTCTACTTCTTCTGCCCGGCTTCCTGCTCCACTGCTTCTTTTCTGGACATCAGAAAGATGTCTGCCTTGTCCCTTCTACAACTCAGCCTTCCAGCTGCTCGGCTGTTGCTGTCACTGACCCTGCCATCCACTCATGTCCTCACAATGCTTTCTCCACACTGCTTCTTTGTCGGGTTCCCAGCACAGACTCCACTACTGACAGTGAGCAAGAGAAGACCAGCCAGTCCTTTATTGGACCTGGTGATGCACCACCAGGGCAGGCAACCCAGTGCCTGCCTCCCAGCCGACTCTGAAGAAAGCCCGAGCAGCTGTTTTCACAGCCTGAGAATGGACGTTTGGATAAGGCACAGCCATTTGTTTTGAACCAATCACAGCTATAGAGATTGGGTTTTGGACTAATCACAGCATTGGCTCTTAGCTGCAGCCACTCTGCCAGACCACAGGGGAGGTGCGCTTCCCTCCCTAGGCCAGGTGGCAATGGTCTATGGTCATCTGGAGTTCATCAGGGCTTATGGTAGTAGGCAACTGACTACACACTGCCCCAAATATCCCTGGCTGGAGTTGTGCCTTCAGGAGCCATAGCAATCAGCTGTGGTTTTTCTTGGCATGTCTGTGAAATGCTCTGGATGGCTGGTGCTGACGTGAGGATAGTCTGCCTAGGTAGCTGACAGAAAATTCGTTCACCCAAGGCCGTCCCAGTGTCAGGGGCCTGGGCTTCAGGACGATGGATAATCCCCTTACATTGCTTCTTCTCCCAGGAAAGGAAGAGATAGGAATGGTGGCATTTATTCATCTCCTATGCTGAGGTTTTAGGAGATAAGACAAAGGCCAGATTCTCCCTTGTGACATTTCTGGCCTGTAGTGAGGTGGAACGACCTACAACTTCCCCCATAGGCTCAAAGACATTCCTCATTTTTGCATTTGGGGCCCTGTCACCCCTAAGCTGCTCATATCTTAGTTGTGCTGCTATTGTACCATTAGGCACGTATTTCCTGGCATTTTGATACCACAGTCCACAGCTGAATTGGAAGATGTGCAGCCAAAGTGTATGGTGTCTTAAGCAATAGACATCTAGTTTGGGCATGGGAAAGATAGTAATGGCAACAGCCCATATGATTTATGGGTCCTCAGGGACTCCATAGCTGACAACTCTTAGAAAGGTGACCCACCTCTAACAAGGAGAAGGAGGGAGGGAGAGAAAAGAGAGAGAATGGCTGTGCCAGGGACTCTTGCCACCACAAATGAACTCAAGCGCAACTTTGCACATCTAGCTTTATATAGGTCCTGGGGAATTGAATCCAGGCTGGCAAGCCTTGCATAAAAGTGCCTTTAGCCATTCAGCCATCTCCCCCTGTCCAACAATCATAGCTTCATATACTAGGGAAGAGGTGTGTCTTTGGGGGGTGGACCTTTAGTCCAGCTCTACTAGGTGTACAGAGCCAGTTGGAGCTCTGGCTGTCCATGATTGCTGACTACTGGTGGTGTTTCTCGGCTATTTATCTATTGATGATGCTTCCCCTGTATTCTAGAAATCTAATATAAACCCTTTCCTCCCATAAGCTGTTTGTGGTCAGATATTTGTTCTAGCAATGAGAAAGTAACTGTGACTGTTGTAAGTCACACAATGATGAACATGGTAGTCCCTTCCTTCAGTCCTCAAAGGAAAAGAAAGTAGGCTGGAGAAATTGCTCAGTGGTTAAGGTGCTGGCCTGCAAAGCCTAACAACTGGGGTTTGATTCCCAAGTACCCACGTAAAGTCAGATGCACAGTGGTGCATGCATCCTTACGGTGGCTGGGGCCCTGGTGTAGCCATTCTCTCTCTGTCTCTTTTCTATCTCTCTCTGTTTGCAAATAAATTTAAAACAATTTTAAAGAATATTTTTTTTAAAAAAAAAGAAAGCAGGTCTATTTTGAATGTTGTCGCTAAATACTTAACAGAAACAACTGAAAGGAAGAAAAGTATATCTTGTCTCACATTTTCAGAGAGATTTCAGGCCATGACAATAGCAAAGGCAGGAAGAGTATGTAAAAGAAGTTTGTACCCAATCAGGAATCTGGGAGAGCAGGACCGCAATTGGGGTAGGTATGATTTGCAAAGGTCCCTGGTGTTTTACTTTCTCAAGCCAAGCTCCAGTGCTTAAAGGCTCTAACAACCTTCAGAATAATGCAGTGTTTGTCTTTCTGAGCCTGTGTAAACCTCATTTAGTATTGTTTCCCAAGTCCACCCATTTTCCTGCAAATTTTATTATTTCATGTTTCCTTACCATTGCATAGAATTCCATTGTGTGTGTGTATGTATGCATGTATGTGTGTGTATCACATCTTCATTAACTATTCATGGAATCTGGGCTGATTCCAATTCCTATTGTAAATAGGGCAGAGACAAGTATGGGTGAGCAAGTGTTTCTGTAGTAAACTACAGTCTCCGGGTAGAGGTGTTCAGGAGTGGTATAGCTAGATAAAATGATAGGTCTATTGTCAGCGTTTTGAGGAGGCTCCCTACTGATTTCCATAGTGGCTTTACAAGTTTGAACTCCTACCAGCAGTGGATGAGGTTTCCTTTTTCTCTGCAGTCATCTGTTGTTATTTGAGTCTTTAAAAATATATGTATAGGGCTGGAGAGATGGCTTAGCGGTTAAGCGCTGGCCTGTGAAGCCTAAGGACCCGGGTTCGAGGCTCGGTTCCCCAGGACCCATGTTAGCCAGATGCACAAGGGGGTGCACACATCTGGAGTTCATTTGTAGTGGCTGGAAGCCCTGGCACGCCCCTTCTCAATCTCTCTCTCTCTCTCTCTCTCTCTGTCTCTTTCTCTCTCTGTCACTCTCAAATAAATAAATAAAAAGTGAACAAAACAAAAATTAAAAAATATATATGTATATATTTTCTTATTTTAAAGAAAGCTAGAGAAACAGAGAATCAGCAGGCGAGGGCCTCAGCCACTGAAATTGAACTCTAGATGCTTGCGCCACCTAGTGGACATTGCGACCTTGCACTTGCCTCACCATGGTATGTCTGCTTTATGGCTTAGGAGTCAAGCATGGATCCTTAGGCTTCACAAGCTAGTGCCTTAACTGCGAAGCCATCTCTACAGCCCTGATTTTTTATTTTTTTATGCTTGCCATGCTGACTGGCATGAGATGGAATTTCAAAGTCATTTTTAAAAATATTTTTTATTTATTTATTTGAGAGAGAGGAAGAGAGAGAGAGAGAGAGAGAATATACACACCAAGGCCTCAAGCCACTGCAAACTCCAGTTGCGTGCGCCACCTTGTGCATCTGGCTTATGTGGGTCCTGGAGAGCCAAACCAGGATCCTTTGGCTTTGCAGGCAAATGCCTTAACCTCTAAGCCATCTCTCCAGCCCATCAAAGTCATTTTAATTTGCATTTCAATGATTGTTAAAGATGTTGAACAACTCTTTAGGTGTTTATTCACCATTTTCTTTCTTTGTGAACTCTGTTCATTTCCCTGCCCCCATTGTTTTTAGTGAGTTGTTTGACTTTTAAAATCACCTAATTTTTTCAGTCATATGTAAATTCTAGATAGTAACCCTCTGTCAAATGTATAGCTGGCAAAGATTTTCTCCCATTCAGTAGGTTGCCTATGGACTCTGTTGATGATTTACTTATCTGTACAATAGCTTTTTTTTTTTTTAACTTTTTTAAAGCCATTGAATTTGGCTTATGCTTTTCTTTTTTCTTTCTTTTTTATTTATTTATTTATTTATTTGAGAGCGACAAACACAGAGAGAAAGACAGGTAGAGGGAGAGAGAGAGAATGGGTGCACCAGGGCTTCCAGCCTCTGCAAACGAACTCCAGATGCGTGCGCCCCCTTGTGCATCTGGCTAACGTGGGACCTGGGGAACCGAGCCTCGAACCGGGGTCCTTAGGCTTCACAGGCAAGAGCTTAACCGCTAAGCCATCTCTCCAGCCCTACAATAGCTTTTTTAATTTCATCAGATCACTGTGCTTGTGTGTTTAACTAATTTCTTGAGCTACTGGGGTCTTATTCAGAAAGTC
The DNA here is from genome assembly GCF_020740685.1 of Jaculus jaculus. Lineage (NCBI taxonomy): Eukaryota > Metazoa > Chordata > Mammalia > Rodentia > Dipodidae > Jaculus > Jaculus jaculus. The sequence goes on from NC_059115.1 coordinate 20,210,263, forward strand.
TTTCCCTACACTTAGATTTCAGAGTGTTCTCCTTGTTTTTTCTTCTAGTCATTTTAGAGTTTCAGTTCTTATAAATAAGTTTATTTATGAATAATAAATTAAAGTAAATAATAATTACATGATAATAATAAAATAAATTTAAAATAATTTTTTAAAAGGATTGGAGTTCACAGATGTCTCTTTCTTCAGCAGGAAACCTGGGGACAAAAGCAGTTTCAGGAGTGGTTCGGGGTGCCATAGGGGGCGCTGGTGTCGTAACCCTGCTCTCCATCTGTTTCTGCCTGGTCGTCTTCATGTGAGCTTCAGCCATGGGTCAGGAGTGGGCCAGGGCTGGAGCACGGGGACATGGACTTGGAGGGACCTGGAGAAGCATGAGGATCTTTTTCTAGAGAACAGGCTATGGGGTGTTGAGAACCCTAAGCTACAACTATCAGACATGTATGAGTCTGTCCCAAAGCACCTAGTCCAAATCACTGAGGAAGTGGGAACAAGAGGGGTCCCTGTGACAGTCCAATCATGAAGGCAGCTAGATGAGTGTTCCTGAGGCTTGTGTCATGGTCATGAAAATGACCCCGAGCAAATGAGGCTGAGAGACCCTTGTGTCTCCCACCAGAGTGAAGTCACACCGGAAGAAAACAGCCAGGATCAGAATGGGCACTAGCTACAGCTCCCCCGCCGTGCAGCCAGCCTCCCAGGTGAGTGACAGGAGCACCTGGGACCTAGTCTACCTTCAACACACCTCCCTGTGGTGGCCCATGGCAGTGACCCATTCATAACCCAGCTCTGAGCTTTTTACATGCCCCCTTGCTTTATGGTGTGTGTGTGTGTGTGTGTGTGTGTGTGTTATTTAGTCACAGCATGGCCTGTCAATCATGAGATGATTTCCCTTTAGAAAACAGTGTAAGAATCAGTGTCTTGGAGAAACAGGCACGCGGCATCACAGGAGGCCACAGAGCATCAGTGGTGGTGAAGGGAGTCATGGACAGAAGTCCTGACTGTGGTGACCATGTGAAGGACTAGATGAGACAGGGTGAGCAGGCTTGTCAGGCTAGGATTGTCCCTGTTTATAATTTCAACTGGTTCTGGGGTCGAGGCTATCTCTACTTACCTGGTACCTGGGACCTAAAGGTTTATGGGTCTGAAGGACAGTGCCCAGAGTGTAAGAGCTCCATTAAAAATGTGGTTGGGGGCTGGAGAGATGGCTTAGTGGTTAAGCCCTTGCCTGTGAAGCCTAAGGACCCCAGTTCGAGGCTTGATTCCCCAGGACCCACGTTAGCCAGATGCACAGGGGGGCACACGAGTCTGGAGTTCGTTAGCAGTGGCAGGAGGCCCTGGCCTGCCTATTCTCTGTCTCTCTCTGCCTCTTTCTCTTTCTGTCTGTCTCTCTCAAATAAATAAATGAACAAAATAAATTTTTTTGGTTTTTTTTTTTTTTTTTTTTGATTTTTCGAGGTAGGGTCTCACTCTAGCCCAGGCTGACCTGGAATTCACTATGGAGTCTCAGGGTGGCCTCGAACTCATGGCAATCTTCCTACCTCTGCCTCCCAAGTGCTGGGATTAAAGGCGTGCACCACCACACCCGGCTAACAAAAAAAAAATTTTAAATGTGGTTGTGTTTGAATTTGGATTAACTGTTCGTATAGGTGTACCCAGGCACCTCCTTTACTGTCCCTACAAACTATCTCTCCCTAAGAGAAGCAGTGTCTCCAGGATCATCAGGAGCCCAGATCAGGATAGCACAGGTGCAGTCAGCACCTTCCTCAGCACACTTCTCTTGCTCTGCGATCGCTGACCATTTCCACCAGTGTCCAATGCTGTGTCTCCAGGGTGCCCTGTGTGCCCGTCTGTGACAGGCACCTCAAACCTGTGACAAAGGCACTCCTAGGGTGTCCCGCTGCATGGCAATCCATGAGATGAAGGTGGGGTCTGAGGAACTTGCTGGTGTTCTGCCTCTCACTGACTCACCTGTATGGTGGCACACTTGAAAATCACATGCTGATGTAACAAGCTGGCTTCATCCACCTGAGCCATAGGGTTTGTCTCTGTACTCCTGCCTCCTATGGATCCAACACACAGAAAGTCTCAGAGAGACCTGGGTGGACTTCCTGATCAAGAGATGGGAGACTATGTGAAGGATCCGGCCTCCCCGAGGCTTAGCTTCCCTTTCGGTAAAATGACTACAGTCATAACAGTTTCCTCTAGGTCTCATGGGAGATCGGTATATCCGAGAAGCAGGAAATCAGTACATGAAGTGTTGGATAAATGACCAAATAATGCCTTCAGGAACATTCCACGGAAGAATGAGTGAATAATTACTCCATCAGAATGAAATTCATTTCATGAGTCCTGTTTACCTTATGGCAATCTCTGTCTCAGTGTCCTGTTATGACTCCTTCCTTCCTTTCTACACAGGGTCACAAGCTGGACTCTAAGCCTTACAGTCCCACTGAGCCCCCAAGGTCTTCAGAGGAAACCTCCACCATGGGGATGGAGCAGGACCTCCACTACGCCACCCTCAGTTTTCATAGCATGAGGCTTCAGGAGGACACCTCCACAGAGTACTCGGAGATCCGAACCCACTGAGGAGACCTCAGAAGTATTATTCTCATCCCAAAGACCCGTGTCCTCTGTGGACCTCACAGGCTGCTTCCGAAACTTTCCATCCCAGTAGGAAGTGTGTGACAGACAACTGTGTGTGTCTCCTCCTCTGTTGAAGTTCTATGATTTTGTAACCAGAGATTGGGAACCAAGTCTGTGTTCCTGTCTGTCTAATGGATGTTACTAGTCCTACTTCTCAAGGTAGTGGAGAGGACTCCTGGTGTAGGGAGAGGGTGGATGACTGGTTCCTCCCATGTGGGCATTTGGTCCACAAGCCCAGTGTGGTTATTCCAGACATGGTACCAACCCCCCTCCATCAGCCTCACCCCATGATTAAATCCCTACAGCAAACCCTTTTGTTCCTTAACTTTTCCTCCAGCATCTTCCCACTCTCCACTCCTAAGTCTTCCCTAATGGCATCTAACCTCTTCCTACTTGAATTTCCTGTCTCCTTTATGTCCAGCTACGATCCAGATCTCTTATTAGCATTGGGGGTTTTCTAAACTTCAGAGCTAACCACAGTAAAAATACTTCCACAGCTGTACATCCCAAAGAAGAATTTCAAAGCATTTCACCCTGACATTTACACGCTGTTTTGTAAATGATCAGATGGTGAATACTTCGGGCTCTGCAGCCTACGTGGTCTGCATTGCGACTACTCACCTCTGCTGCTGAAGCACACAGGCAGCCATGGTTGCCTGCAGGTGAGCCTGCGTGACTGCACTCCAGCAGGACTTAGCTTATAGACTGGTGCCCATGGGCTCCAGGCTACTAAGCTGTGCTCCAGGCTGCCCTTGCCTGCTCCTCATGGCTGTATCCTACCCCTGAACCTAAGCCATTCTCTGCATGGCATCCCTCCCTCCTGGGGTGTCCTCACTCCTCCTCTAAAAACACCCATGTCCATGTCCATTTGGGACAGAGACCTTCTCCTTACAAACGAGCTCAAAAGCAGGTGTCTGGGAGGAGGTGGTAGACAGCAACAGAAGCTGTCTTCTGGTCTTCTTCCTGAAAAACAGATTGAAATGATAAAAATCAGTGTTAGGAGAAACAGCCCCCAATTCCTTACCTTCATCCACATCATGAAGGGTGAGGGCATCATGTCAGCATTCATGATAACCACTGAGAAACCAAGTGGAAACATCTGGCATTGTGCCTGATGCTCATCCCCCCTCAGAAGAGGCAACTGAATCAGGCTTCCATTTTTTGATAATGGGAGGCTGGGAATAAGGATAGACCTTCCAGCCAAAACATTAAACAGTGACTGTTAGACTTGTGGTCTAAACAGATGGCCTCGGTCTATCTTTCCCTGCTGACCCCTCTAATACAACCATAAAGACATTGGAAACAGTGCAGGAAAGAGTCAAAAAGAATGCAAAGAAGTGGAGTAAAGATGGCTAGAAAGATTGGGACTCCAGGACTGAGGATAGATAGAATCAGAGCAGCTGTACCCCTCATTCCCTACCACCGACCGGATCCCCCATCTCTACCACTCACCAGATCACCAGATTCCCCACCTCTACCCAGAATCCACAGTGCTAGGCAGCTATATAGGCTCATGCCTTTCCTGGGTGGAAAAGGAGCTCCTCCAAGTAGCACCAGGGAGGTGTGACATCACCGGACAGGGACATCCATCAGAGCCAGGATTAAGTGACCACAAAGCATTGTCCTTCCCCCTCAGGCCCGAGACTCTACTGCCCAGGGTCACAGGGCTGGTGACATACCTGGAGAAAAAGGCACAGACACACTCTACTCCTGACTGTGTTTCTCCTTTGCCAACTTTGTGGGGCTGGTGTGAAACAGAATCCTTGCAGGAATAGAGCAGTGAGCCTAAAGCAGAGGCCTCAGGATGTACATCTCCATCCCTGAGGCTCTCCAGATAACCCTCAAGAGGGACAGTGCCTGAGGGCTGGGAGGTGGGGCCAGAGAGAAATGCTCTGCATAGCCTGCTCCCGGTGGGAGCTCATCTGGCCACACACATTCCTGCTCCCTAGGCCTGCCCACTCCCTGTCTATGCTCTCCTCTGTGGCCCAAGATCTTCAGGTTCGGGTCCTCCTGTTGACTGGGTAGCCCCCAAACTCCACTCTCGAGCCGTTTTCAGTACCAAAGTCAGTGATAACCGTCCCTGGAACTCTCAGGATTCAAATCTCTTTTGGTGGTTGGATCACCCTCGGTGATTGGCACTGTCTGGGTGATTGCCCCTTTTGGTGGTTGGCACTGTCTAGGTCGGACCCCAGCACTGAAGTGGGAGGATCCTATGATAAGGGGACTAGCCATTTAGCTTACTCAGAAATGTGGGAAGGGGAAAAACAAGCATGTAAGAAGGGAGTGGGCCTTCCTGAGAGGACATGTGAGGCAAAGAGGAGGGGGGTCTGGGGCCACAGACCAGCATGGGAGCCCAAGTGCGCCACGCGCAGTGTCTGTCCCTAGCATGCCTCTCCTAAGTCTTTCATTGAGGATACCATGGGTGTGTGGGTGCACTTATGGGGCACTAAGAGCCCCTTAAGGGTGTCTGGAAAGCTCATCTCAGGCTCCCAGATCTGTTTCTGTCCTGAGAGAACGTGTGTTTTGGTACTCTAGCTTTTGGTGCTCACACTCTAGGCTCCTCCTGGAAACCCCTGAGGTATCTTTCTGAAGACCAGTTTGCAGAGGAAAGGATTTCAGTGGGAGGGAGTTGAGGTCCTATGTATTAGCTTTGTAGGCTAGGGAGCTCATCTGAAGCCCAGCCTGAACCCCTTCTCCAGAAAAGGAGGGGGAGATGATGTTGAAGGCAGTTTCTTAAGACTTAAGACTTTCGATGACCCTAGATCAGGCAGCAAAAAGAACATGACTTTGGCCTAAAACCTTAGGGGTGGGGAGAGAAATGGCAGCTGACCAATGGCTGGATATCTGGGCACACCAGGACCTCTAGCCCACTGAAAGCTAACTCCAGATACATGTGCCACTTGGTGCATCTGGTTTTACATATTAGAGAATTGAACCTGGGTTATAAGATTTTACAGGCAAGTGCCTTAGTCACTGAGCTGTCTCTCCAGCCCAGTTGTTGACTTTGAATGCCACCCACATCATCATTGACCAAGACTGCTCGGTTGACTTGTTGGTAGACTGGTGACCTATCAACTGCACTTTTGGCTGACCAGGATACTGAACAGTGACAGACAGTGGATACTAAGCCAAGTAACATATGTGATGACACTATAACAGGATACTGAAGGGTGACAGGTTAAAGAGAGGACTGACAGGAAGATAGACTGACCAGGTGATGGCAGGTGACAAAATCAACAGATGACTGGGATTGACAGGATGACCAGGATATCAAGGGGGTCATGGAAAGATAATGGTAATGGGAAGATGAGAGGAAGAGCAGGTGATTTATGTGTGGCAGGGAGACCAGTTGATTGATAGGTGACAGCATGGGCAGATGACTGAGGGACTGCAATGAACAACTAAATGAGTGGAGACAGGATGAACACGTGACTGAGGGGTAATGTAATGAACATGTAACTGCATGGAGACAGGATGGACACGTGACTGAGTGATGGCAGGCTGACTGGGTAACTGGCTTGACAACATGGTTCCTGACTGCTGACCGAATGAAGAGCACCAGCTGATTACCACTGAGCCAGGCCCATGGTGAACTGACTAGCTTGCAAGCTTCATCTGACCATCATAAGCATGTGAAGTTGTCTTGTGCATGGTCCCAGAATGTGCCGGCTACACACCACCTGACTGAGAAAGGAGCCCCGTGTTACTGAAAATCAGGGTGTGCGGTCCCAATACCAGGCCTTCACAAGGTGATCTGGATATCCAGTCATGATCTGTCTGCCAGTGGGGAAGAGGGCAGAAAGCACAGGACATGACCTTGACCTACCCAAGGAGCTTTCTCCATTGCTCAGCTTCCACAAGCCAAGCAGCCAGCGCAGGGCCCTACACTGCAGGTAACCAGGGGCTTCTTATGACCACTACCCAGTCAGAGTGTCAGGTGGATGGAGGACATACCTTCGGAGCCCATGCACAGATAAAGAGCCAATCAGGAGCTGAAATTGCCTATGCTGGTCATTTTCTGCCCACTCCTCTTTCCTGCAGAAAGTCCAGTTGTGCTCTGTGACCTGGAAGACATTGCCTCTCCTTCAGCACCCTGTGGCTTCAGCCAGTCATCAATTGTGGGGCGAACCTTGGAAGCGTAGCTCTTGTGTTCTTCTCAGGGAGGCCTTTATGACAATGTTTTGAAACCACACCTCAAACTCCAATCCTGATCTGTCATTTCCTCTGGAGTAATCAAGCTCTTTTTATTCCTCACACTTTACCCATTACACACGTTCTGACCCATTGAACACTTTATAAACATATTTGCTTCTCAATTTTTTTAAATGTTTATATGTATTTATGTGAGAGAGAGAATGAAGCAGAGAGAGGGAAAGACAGGAAAAGAGAGAGAGAATGGGCATGTCAGGGCATCCAGCCACTGCAAACAAACTCCAGACACATGCACCATCTTGTGCACCTGGCTTACATGGTCCTGCACAATTGAACCTGGGTCCTTTGACGTTGCAGGAAAGCACCTTGACTGCTAAGCCATCTCTTCAGCCTATTTATTTATTTACTTATTTATTTCAGAGAGGAGAGAGAATGAGCATGCCAGGGCCTCCAGCCACTGCAAACAAGTTCCAGATGCATCACCACCTTGTGCATCTGGCTTACGTGGGTCCTGAGTAATTGAACCTTTAACCATTGAGCCACCTCCTCATCTCCTGGTCATTTCCCCTCCATTGCTCTTTCCTACAGACAGTCCAGTTTCCTTAGTGCTCTGTGACCTGAATGGCATTGCCTTCTACCTCATCTGTCCCATTGTCTTGCCAGATCCACATTCCCTCCCCTGGGCTCCTACAGTGAAGCTCTGAAGTCTCCAGGTGGTGACACCATCTCTGCCTCCTCTGACCCCACATGTGTCTCCGCAGAGTCTGTCCCACCTCAGCACAGTCCCTAGGAGATGCTGCTCTACAGATGGAAAAGTCCTGTCCTAGGGAAGAGAGAGCAAGTGTGTTGGGGCGACATAACCGCAGAGCAAGGCTGGGGCACAGGGGCAGCAGGATACTTGGTTTGGTGGCCCAACCCTTTTCTTCCCAGTCTCCTCCCGCACCCTGACTTCACAGATCCACTGACACTGAGTCGGCTTGGCCCTGTGCACTTCACTGTGACCAGGGCAGGGTGCCTGAGCAGCTTCCCTGTGGCAACACATGGCATCTTTAAGATGACCCCAGGTGCCAGTCTGCTCTGGCTATAGTGACAAAGTCCACAGGTTGGGCAGCTGAAACCTTGAGTTTGTGCTCTGACAGTTCTGAGGTAGAACTTAGCAGGACAGATTCCTTCCAGAGGCCTGCGTCCCTGGTCGGCAGGTGGCATCTTCTCCCGGTGTCCTCACATCGTGTGAAATGTCTGTGTCTCAATTTTCTCATTTCAAAAGCACACGACTTATATTGGATTAGGGCCACCTTAATGGCCTCATTTTAACTGAATACCCCTTTAAACGCACTGTATCCAGACACGGCCGCATTCTGAGGTGGGGTGTGGGATTGGCACTACAGCAGATGAACTTGAAGGTGGATCAGTGTGGTCCATGATGTCGGTCCCGGAATGTGACATCCAACTATGCACGGAGAGGGTTTGTCCCTTCCTCGGGCAGACAGAGGGTATTAGAGAATTCAGTCTACGCTGACAGCCTTTGCACCCTCACCTCCTTCCTGTGTGGCCTCAAATGAGGAAGATCCACAGAAGTGTGGACCACCAGGAGGTGGTGTAGGGGGCTTGGCTGAGAATGACCACTCAGGATGAGCGGGGATGCCACGGTAGCCACTGGTATGGTGGGGACGCACAGCTTGATAGTTATTCCAAAGTGCAGAGAACGCTGTCTTCCATCTACGCGTTGGATTCCCCTCAGATTTGAGGGTTGGGGACTGTGGTCCAGCCATGAGACAAATGAAGCTGAAACACAGAGGGACATGTGCCAGGACCACCTGCCACAAATTCTGATTCACCCCTCTCCACTTTCTGCTGCTGTTGCCCCACTCAAGGGGCTCTGGGGGCCTGCTCTGTGTGGTCCACACCAGGGATAGCTAGGGAAGAACAGGAAGGAGGTGAGAAAGCCATGTCCACATGAATCCATCTGACTCCTGGTCCTCCCTCTTCACTGACTTGTTCCTGAGAACTTTCTCTTACTTCACAGTCGGTGGCAGGGTTGCCACGTGTCCCTGCACTAACCTTTACTCACAGCTGCTGGAGTGACCTGGGCGTCCTCTGGCCCTGGAGAACTCAGTCTGTCTTCTGACTGCACTTCCCAGCGAAGAGGAGCTGTTCAGGATGTGTGTGTTGCATTCATTCACTTATCATTCATTCATTCCTCATTCATCCACTCCATCTTCGTGTTTTCTTCCTTATGCCTGCTCTGCCAGCCCTTTTTAAAAAATATTTTATTTTTTTAAATTTATTTGACAAAGAAAGAGGGAAAGGGGGAGAGAGAGAATGGGCACACCAGGGCCTCTAGCCACTGTAAATAAATTCCAGACGTGTGTGCCCCCTTATGCATCTGGCTAATGTGGGTCCTGGGAAATTGAACCTGGGTCCTTCGGCTTTGCAGGCAAATGTCTTCACCACTAAGCCATCCCTCCAGCCCTGCCAGCCCTTTTGTAATCCTGCCCTGCCAGCTGATCTAAAGCCACCAGTGGTCAATTGATGCCTACTTGCCGGTTGGGGACAGTGGGGTGGGAGGAAAAGACCAAAGACAAAGGGCCAGGAGCTGAGGGCAGGTCCTTCTTGCTGAGTGACAGCAAAGGACCATATGTGGAAAGTGGAAGTGGTTGCTTTCCCAGGGCCTTTATGGCTCTCACATAGCATGTGTGGGAAGTTCCTCCTCTGTGGTCACTGGCTCTCTGCCTCATCCCCAGGCTTTCGCTGGGGCTTTTTCTCCGTCCCGCAGCACCACCAATGACACTCACCTTCTCTTTCCTCTGCTCATTCCTTCCTTCTCTGCTCACTCCCAGGAGCCCAGGAACCTTCCTCGGGGTGATGCTGTGGCCACTGCTGTTGCCCCTGCCGTGGGCAGGTAAGTGGGCACAGGGAGGGGCTGGTGGGGCACGACCAATGTAACTCTTGTGTCCCTGCAGGGTCCTTGGCTCAGAATTCAGAGTACCAGCTGAAAGCACCCTCTTCAGTGGAGGTGGAGGAGGGTCTGTGTGTCCTTGTGTCATGCAGTGTCCACTTCCCCAGCTTTCCCTCCCCCACGGACTCTGTGTTTGGCTACTGGTTCCAGAATGGGGCCAATATAAATTCTGACTCTCCAGTGGCCACAAACAACCCCAATCGACAAGTAAAGGAGGCCACCCTGGGCCGATTCCAACTCACTGGGGACCCTCAGAACAGTAACTGTTCCCTGCTCATCAAAGATGCACGCCAGGGTGACACAGGAGCATACTTCTTCAGGGTGGAGAGAGGAAGTATGAAATACAGTTACTCAAAGAAGCCACTGGCTGTGAAGGTACTGGGTAAGCAATGAGGTTATGTGCATGGGTCCTGATGGCACCAACACCGTGATGAGGTGGGGATCCCCGGCTCCTAACCCTGGGGAGTGCTGTTGACCTGACAGCCTGGCTGGTGAGTGGAGATAGCTGGACTCACGCAGCATCTGCTTTGGAGTATAACCAGGGGCCCCAGCCATGACCGACTGTCTCCGTCTCATGCCTCAGCTTTGACAAAGACTCCTGACATCCAAGTCCCAGGGAACCTGAGTGCTGGCTATCGAAGCAACCTCACCTGCTCCGTGCCCTGGGCCTGTGAGCAAGGGAAGCCCCCTCTCTTCTCCTGGATGTCAGCTGACCTCACCCACATGGCCTCTAGGAACACCTACTTCTCAGAGCTGACCTTCACACCCCGACCCCAGGACCATGGCACCAACCTCACCTGCCGGGTGACTTTTCCTGGAGCTGGTGTGACCGTGGAGAAAACTGTCCAGCTAGACGTGTTGTGTGAGTGTCAGGTCAATATGTCTCAGACCCGGGGGCTGGGTGTTGGGGTTGTGTAATGGAGGAGTGGTGTGTTTGGCACTGAAAGACAGGAATGGGGAAGAAGTGGAGAGCACCCCAACCCTACTTCCTTGCTCTACATTTTCTGGGAGAAGCACCAGCAACCACTTCCTGCCCCTGAAAAGGACACAATCATGTCTCTTCATCCAGATGCTCCGGAGAAGCTGACCATCAAGGTGTACCGGGGACAACACACAGGTAGGGTGTAACATCTCCTCCCTGGAGTCGGGGGAGGGATTGTTCCCCTAAAGATAAACAGGCACCGCAGCTCAGGCAGGGGGAGGCTCTGGGTGTGGGGTGGTGATGTGGGGCATCCTCACTTACTTGTCACCCACACACTGCACTCTCCCGGAGGGGCCCATGGCCTTGGCATTGCTCAAGGTGCACTTATGAAAGTCCCCAGTGCCAAGGTTGTGTTTTAGTCCCCAACCTGCCCTCCTTCTCCTCAGAACCCGAATCTGACCTGCTTCACAGTTACTGCCCTTCTTGTGAGTGATTTTGTCAAAGAGCAAGCATGAAATGTGTCTTATTCTGCCTGAGCTTCCATAACGGAGAACCTGACTCCCAGTTCTGAAGGCTAGAAGTTCAGGGTGCTGACCCATCCCATGTCTGGTGAGGGCACCCTTCCTGGATTACAGATGGCCACCTCTCTAGTCCTTATACAACAGAGGCAGGCTACACAAGCAGTCAGGTGTCTTCATAGGATCTCAGAAATCCCACTTAGAGCCAGCCCTCTCACAACCTCAGATAATCTAATTATCCCTCCCCCACCAAGGCCCCATCTCCATCACATTGCAGGTTAAAGCTAACACAGGGACTTTAGGGGACTAGAAGTCCATTCCTAGAAAAACCCAGTGACTGCTTGAAACCTTCTGTTCTCTCATCTAGGCTGTCCTTGCATAGATAACCTATGCTTACACATTTAAACACACACACACACACACACACACACACACACACACACACACACACGCAAAGACACACACACACACCATTCTATACACATCACTTTGAAATTTTATCATGTTTTTATTTCCTTATTTATTTGTTGAAAATTGAGCCCAGGACTTTGTGCATGCGAAGCAAACACTCTCTCACTCAATTATGCTCCAGGCTCCCTTTTTATTTTTAAATACAGCTATTAGTTTGGGATGATCTTATACTTGTAGAAAAGCTGTGTAGTAGACATAAGATTTTCTTAGATCTGTTACCTAGGTTCCTCCATTGTTAAATTTTTACATCACTATGATACATTTGTCACAACCGAGAAAGTACAGTGATACAAGCCTGAATTAAACTTGTTTATTTCCCTCAAACTTGAAGCTCTTTCTGCATTCATATGGTGGAATCCTTCACACGTTATTAACGACTCATGGTTTTCCAATGATATGAGATTATAAGGTGTTTAACTGGTTCTGTCTGGGTAGAAAACTGGTGCATCTTGTCTTTTATTAAAACAAGTAACATTTAAGTGAATGACATAGGTGAAATTCTCTACATTTGTATGCATGCCTGCAAAAGTGACTTTTTAGAGAAGAAAGTTCTGAGACAAAAAGTCCGTTTATAATTTCCCCACACATATAGCCAAATGGTGCCACATGGAATTTATCTTAATTTATTCTCCCAGGAGCACTGTGTCTCTTTCCCTGTTAAGCACATCCACCCTGCTGACATCACTAGTGAATTCTCTGCCATTTTCACTCACATCATGATTTTGTCAAAATGATGGGTGTGCTTTATTATGTTTAAGACTCACTTGAGTTTCTTCATCCATTTCTTTTCTTTTTATTCTTTTTTTTTTTTTTTTTTTTTTGGTTTTTCAAGGTAGGGTCTCACTCTGGTCCAGGCTGACTTGGAATTAACTCTGTAGTCTCAGGGTGGCCTTGAACTCATGGCGATCCTCCTACCTCTGCCTCCTGAGTGCTGGGATTAAAGGCGTGCACCACCACGCCCGGCTTCTGTGACCATTTCTTATGTGACTTGAGGAAGTCCTTTGCATGTTAAGGAGGCCAGCTGTTTGTTAGCTGAAAGGATTTATTTCCATTGTGTGGATGGCTTTGGCTTGGCCTGTGGTGATTTTACTAGGCAACATCCTGCTCTAGGACTTGTCCAGTTGCACCAGAGCTGCTCTGACGGGTAGGCAAGTGGCATGTTTGCTGGCCACTCCTCTTGTTCTTCCCATTCTTCTTCAGCCTTTCTCTTCTGGGAAACACTCTTTGTCCTGAAGTCTCACTGGGTTTTGTGGACAGCTTCAACCACTAAATCTGTCATGGTGCTCTGTGACATCTGCATTAGGGTACCATGCCCCCTAGACTCTGAGCCCTTCAGACACAAATAAAGTAGACAGGCCTCAGTGCACTGTGTTGAGGACTGAATGGCACAATATTCAGGGCAAATGGGGATCTGAGTTGGCACAGATGACCAAAACTGGAGGAGAGAGACCAAAGGCAGGCCCAAAGGGAGTCGCAGGGGCTTCTGGGAGATTGTGCCTTGGCCCCTCTCTATTCCCCCTGAAGCCGAATGCACAATCTGATAGCGCAAGAAAAGACTGACCTATGTGATAGGAGGAGGAGAACAGCATGGAGCTCCATGGGGGCCTGAGCTCCCCTTCTCTCTCCTTCCTCAGAACCTGAGGTGCTGCATAGCAACTCATCTCTGCAGGTTCAAGAGGGTGAATCCTTGCTCCTGGACTGTGTGGCTGACAGCAACCCCCAGGCCAAAGTGAGCTGGGAGAAACCGGAGCTGAAGTCCAACCAAAGCTCCACTCACCAGGTGCTGCAGCTTCCTCAGGTGACATTAGAGGACCAAGGAAAATATATCTGCCGAGCTCTGTACGTGCTGAGCGCTGTAGAAATCTCCGTAAGCCTCATCATGAGGAGTGAGTAGGAGGATGCCAGGGGCAGGACCCTGCGGGCCCAGCCCAGAAGAGCCCCTCTGACCCTTCTCTTTGCTCCGCCAGATCCTCTAGAGCTGCTGGGACCCTCCTGCTCCTGGGAGGCCGAGGGTCTGCTCTGCAGCTGCTCCTCCCGAGCCCAGCCGGCCCCCTCCCTGCGCTGGCGGCTGGGGGCGGGGCTGCTGGAGGGGAACAGCAGCAACGCCTCTTTCAAGGTCACCTCCATCTCCATGGGACCCTTGGCTAACAGCACCCTGAAACTCCACGGACGGCTCAATTCTAGCCTCAGGCTCAGCTGTGAGGCCTTGAACGACCACGAGGCCCAGAGAGCCATCATCCTGCTGCTGCTGCATCAGGACGTCGTGAAAGGCACGGAGTGGCTGGATCAAACAGGACACTGGGAGGGGGGGGACAAAGGGGTGGCCCAGCACGCAGTGCAGCTACAGAGCTGCGGGTTCCTTTTCCTTTGACGAGGAAGGGGAAGTTGGGGGCACACCAGAAGGTGGGGAGAAAGACCCCAGTCAAGGACAGAAGTAAGCATTCTCATGGTCATGGAATGTAGGATGCTCAGCCCTAGGCTCAGGAAGACTGCCCATCACCTCAAATCTCTTTCGTCACCAGGGAAACCGGGGACCGAGACAGGAATGGTTCAGGGGGCCATCTTGGGAGCTGGTATCACAGCCCTGCTTGCTGTCTGCCCCTTCCTCATTGTCGTCATGTGAGTGCTGGCCTCATTTGGGTGCAGGCTTCGTGGAGTAGTGGTGGTGGCGGGAGTAAGTCAAAGAATTCCCCAACTCCCAGAGAGCCTCCTGGCGCTAGGTGATGAAGCCCAGGTGGATGTGGTTAGCTGGTGCCGTGCCACCTAGGGCAGATGTCAATTCCGTTCCCCTCATGAGGTTCCAGTCATCCAGGAAAAGGGGAGCCATCTGGCCAGACAAGGGTCTCTGATCTTGCAGTCAGCCTTTTGGGGCTCCCAACAGCCACCCCGCTCAGATGAAAAGTCCCGCTCTCTCTCCCAGAGTGAGAACCTACAGAACCAAATCAGCGGAAAAAGCAGCGAGCAGGGAGGAGACATGTCCTGCCAAGAGCATTGTCTCCCGGATGCTTCCCCCCAGTGTCTACGTGAGACGCTGCAGCCGGGTAAGCCAGGGCAGCTTAGCAGGTCAAACGGAACTCTTATTCTCCCCAGATGTCTTCCCGCCCTGCCCAGCTTCCCTCCCGCAGCCATAGGTGAGGTGCCTGGGAGTTTCCCTCTCCTCCCTCCACCAAAGCTTCTCTCAGAGTAGCTGCTTCCTGTTGAGCCCTCATGCCTTCTCTCCTGGGCCTCTGCACTGGTCAGACCACCCAGAATAGCTCTCAGAAAGGGTCTCAAATTTCTTTGATGGTCTTTGCCACTGTTCTCAAAGGCCCTTCTCTCTTGCTTGTGTCAGGGTGATCTCAATGCATCCAGGTTACCCAGCCCTGAAAACCATTCTTCCCTGGACACAGCCACAACCACAGCCACAGACACTCCAGGGCAGGAGCCAGAGCTCCATTATGCCTCCCTCAGTTTCCAAGGGCTGAAGCCCAGGCAGCCTCTGGACCCTGAGCACGCCCAGTGCGAGTACTCAGAGATCAAGATCCACAAGCTATGACGTCCCTCCCCACAAGCCGTAGCACCAGCTGGAGCCCCAAGCAGGGAACCTGAGGAAGGCAGATTCTTGAAGTCAAAGACCCTCCAAGCCAAAGGCTCTAAAGGGGAAAATGGAGTTCCTTGAGGCCATGATGTTCACAGACTCCTGGGTTCAAATCCAAACTATGTTAGCTTTTGCCAATCACTTTGCCTCTCTGTGCCTTCACTTGCCCTTCTGTAAAATGGGATGACAGTCATAAGGTACATCAATGAAGAAAATATACAACCTGTGTTGTCGGTCATCTTGTTACATGTGTGACTTAATCATATTCAATTCGACGTGGTGGAGGGACATGGTATCTTTTGACTCTTATTACTTCTAGTTTACTTGAATATTTTTATGAATATATATTATTTAAAAAATATAAATCCACTTTGAAATGTGCCTATCTAGTGGAGAAGATATTTCTTAATTAAAGTATCTCACACTTGGCTGGAGAGATGGCTTAGCAGTTAATGTGCTTGCCTGCAAAGCCAAAGGACCCAGGTTCGATTCCCCAGGACCCATATAAGCCAGATGCACAAGGTGGCACATGTGTCTGGAGTTTGTTTACATTGGCTGGAGACCCTGGTGTACCCATTCTCTCTCTTTCTCTCTGCCTCTTTATATCTCTCAAATAAATAAGTAAATAAATAAATTTTATTTTAAAGTATCTCACAAAGGAATCATAAGTATAACTGTATGAATAACCTATAAAATTTTTCCACTAACCAGTAAACAACGGCAGACAAACCAGTAGGAAAACTGGATATGTGAGTTGCCAATAAGCACACAGGGAAGTGTTCGCCTTCACTGTTGTCAAGGACAGGGAAATAAAATTCCACAATGCCCAACCACAGAACAGAAATACATTCAGCTGTTCATCGGACTTACACAAGTGTGTTCACAGCAGGGCTGGGGATGGAGCTCGGTGATGGGGCCTTGCCTATAATGTCCAAGGCACTACTAGGCTTAAACCCTAGGACTGAAAAAAAAAAAATGTCAACAACAGCATTAGTTATAATCAGTGAAAGTGTAATTGACCCAAATGTCCACCAGTAGTAAGGAAGTAAACACATTTCACAATATTCATGTGAAGAATGAAGCATGTAACAGCTCCTCATAACACACATCAAATTTTTTATGAGCATCACAGGAGAAAGTGTCCTGAGGACTAACGGAGTTCGTTCCAGCCCAGACAGAGTGGCTCAAGCTTGTAATCACAACCCTTGGGAAGGAGGTGGTAGTAGGATGATGAAGAGTTCTAAGCCAGCCTGAGCTACAAAGCAAGACCCTATCTAAAAAGAAACAAACAAACGACAAGACGAAGTTCTCTCCATTATCAGCCTTCTTGGACTCCTTCCTGCCGCCTTGGGAGTATTCTACAGCTGCCTCCTCTTGGACCTCACTCATCTCTCCAACAGCTTTATTACAGTGGCTGGACACTTTTAAAACTGTCTTAGAGAATTCCCTACAAAGTAGCATGACAATTTTAATTTTCTTTGTACTATCCCAAACAAAGAAACAACCAAAGTTATGCAACTGGTGAATGGATGACCAAATTGCACATAGTGTAGGATTCATTCATCGATCACTAAGGATGGCACCTGCTTAAGCATGCACGACCTTCAAGACCCCAATGCAAAGTCAGAGATTCATACATAAGGCACACTTGATGGGCTGTTTGGAAATGTAGAGGAACTTGAGAGAAGAAATGTGAGCATCCTCTAGAAGCAGACAGCCAGCAAGCCCATGGAGACCTCAGACTCATCCCATTCATGTTATGAGAATTTCACCTCAATAAAAAAGTAATAAAGTGGGCTGGAGAGATGGCTTAGGGGTTAAGGCATTTGCCTGCGAAGCCAAAGGACCCAGGTTCAACTCCCCCAGGACCCACGTAAGCCAGATGCACAAGGTGCACATGCATCTGGAGTTCGTTTACAGTGGCTAGAGGCCCTGGCGTGCCCATTCTGCCTGTCTGTCTCTCTTCTCTCTATCTCTCTCTGCTTATAAATAAATAAATAAAAATTTAAAAAAGAAACCCTGCTTTGAAAAAAAAGTAATAAAGTAAATGGTGCAGTGGAGCAAACCTGTAACCCCAGCACTCAGGAGGCAGAGGGAAGGAACAGGAGCTCAAGACCAGTCTGTGTCTCATGGTGAGACCGTGTATCATAAGTTTGGAAGTCACCCCCTGCCATATTTATATCTTTGAAGTTAGGCTTCCAGGTTTCAAACATCTGCTTCCCAGCTTCATCTCCTGCTACTTTCTTTCACTCATGTGAAAATAGGGACAAGAACGCCACTCAGCTCAGCGGGATGAGGCTTCAGGGAGTTATATAAGCAGTCTGAGTGGCATGCTAAACTTCCATAGGCTGGTCAAAGTGCACTCAGCCTAGTCAAATCCTGCCCATAGGGTCATTTGGTTGTTGGGTGACTATAAAAAATTAGAGGGACTCATGTAGAGGATGAGAGAATATTTTTTATTTTTTTTATTAATTAGTTTTGTACTCAGTGTATACAGTCAAGTTGATACCATTGTTAGGCTCATCCGTGTCCTCCCCCTCCCCCTGCCCCTCCTTGTTGAGGCATATGGGTCATGCACTGTGGAGTTAGCCCACAGTTATGGGTAGGAGAAATGTCTCTGCGTATCATGACCCAAAGAGTGGCTCTGACATTCTTTCCACTTCTTCCACAAAACTTCCCTGAGCCATGTTGAGTTCATTTTAAGTCTGCTTCAGTGATGTGTTAGGGGCCTCTGGGTCTCTGGATATCTGATTTGGTAGGAGTTGATTGTTCTCTGTGTTGATCTCCTTCACCCTTGTGCTGGTACCCGGTTCACCAAGAAAACAGCACCCTTGCTTGTTTCACCAATTATTCTTAGTTTCAGCAGGGGCCCTTTTGAGGTATGATGGGATGGTTCTCTCCTTAGGATCTGCGTCTATATGAAAAAGAGAAGCAGTTTCTCCAAGGGAGAGTAAAGTTAGCACCAGAAAAATGAGAGAATCTTTTGTCGGACGGTGACATGACATGATCTCAAGCAGAGTTTGTAACTGAATGACCACACAGGGCAAACTCTTCCTGGAGAAGTGCACAGCTGAAAGGGAGCTCACCTCTGAATAGGGAGGAAAGTACATCTGTTTATCTGTTTACTGTCAAGGTTGTACGTAGAAAGTTCAAGTGGTAGGTAACTAATTAAAGAACTTCGATAAAGCACACCTGGGGATTGTTTATCAAGCTAACCATCAAAGGAGTTTATACTTGAAAAAGAATACGTATCCTATCCAGGGAAAGAGCAGAGAGAAGATCAGAACCACCAATGTCATGTGCAAAGGTGACCGAGATGATGGCTGATGTGTGGTATTGTATATATGTAAGCAGAAGAACAGATTACAGGGAGGGGAAAGGCCTAAGCGAGGTCAGGGGAAGAGATTGTGTAAAAGAAAGGTGGGGAGGGAGGGTCAATCAAAACTCAAGATATTTTAAATAAGACATATGAAAATCTACTTTCTCAAATAATGGCACATCCAGAAGCCATAGATTGTCACTAGAAAAATTTCAGTGCCAGAGATGGGATACCTTCCAGTGAGTTGTTGGCCATGGATGTCCCTATACCCCTAAAACATTACAGACATTCTTGGTTTCCCATGAGAAAGAGATGGTAAGACCCTATTACTGAATACTTCACATGCCTGAGTGGCAAAATCACTAAGAAACCAACCTGGTGCTGAGCAGAAAACCTTCTCCCTATAGCTCAGCCAACTGAAAGCTGGAAAAAGCTGCACTGTATGCAGTCTTATGGGAGACAGAAGTCATCAGCAGCAAAAACAGCAGACCCTGGAAACCTCAAGTTTAGCCAAACAGGCCAAAAGACCAAACAAGTGCAATAGTGGCATGTTTGCTCTGAGGGAAACCAACTGCTCTCTAACTGGACTGAAGGCCTCTTCTATGGGAGGGAATACATGCCTGGTACTGAAAACTTAATCAAAAGCCTATGGCAGGGGAGGTCATGAGCCTAAGGGGTATGAAGCCTGCTGTTATCTGGATAAATGCATATATTATTCTCACCAAATTGCCCTGGAAGCACTATACTTAATGTTCATATTCATATATTAATGCTACTCTCACTTCTGGTTAGAGAATCTTCTCTTTCCACATGGAAGTGACCACTGGTTACCCAAAAGTGACAGAGGAGTGCTCAGCACTGAAACATCTCTATCACACCTTCCAAGGCTCAGGATTCATTGCAGAAGAGGTGGCAGAAAGGATGTAAGAGCCAAAGGAAGGGTACAACTCCTTACAATGCAACTGTCCAGACAGAAATTGGCCTTGATATCCATGCCCTCACAGTGCCTAGCAATACCTACATAAGACCCTCATAATAGGAGAAAAAGATGATGGCATCAAATTAAAAGAGAGGCTAGCAGAGAAAGAGAGGGGATATGATGGAGAGCAGAGTTATAAAGGGGAAAGTGGGGGAGGGGAGGTAAATATCATGGTTTGTTGTCTATAAGTATAGGAGTTGTCAAACTATATATATATATATATATATATATATATATATATATATATAATTTTATTTATTTATTTATTTGCAAACAGAGACAGGCAAACAGAAAGAGAAATGGAAAGAGAGAATGGGCATGCCAGAGCCTCTAGCCAGTGCAAGCAAACTCCAGATGCATGTGCCACCTGGGTCATTAGGCTCTATAGGTAAGCTCCTTTAGTGCTGAGCCATCTCTCCAGCCTTGTGAGCTTTTTAAAATGAACAGGACAGTAGAGAATATATGAAGATGGCATATATAAGATTAATGAAATGTACCTACTGCTGGAGATTAGCACCATGTCAGCATAGAAAGTTCAACTTTGGGATGGAGAGATGGTTTAGTGGTTAAGGAGTCTGCCTGCAAAGCCAAAGGACCTAGGTTTGATGACCCAGGACCCACGTAAGCCAGATATACAAGGTGGTGCATGTGTCTGAAGTTCATTTGCAGAGGCTGGAGGCCTTGACACACCCATTGCTCTCCACTGATCAAAGAGGGGAAGCGCGGGTATGTAAATCAATGAATCAACACAAGGACAACTTTACTTCTTCAGGGTTTTGTTTTGCTTCTCCCCCTTCCTCATCACCCGCTCCCCACTCACCATCAGTCAAGCTGCTGATCTGTCCCCTCTTCCCCACCCCTAAGTCTAAGTCTTGCCCTCTCTTCCCCAGACCATTTGCAATGGCTCCCTTCTCAGCCTGTGGGCCCCCATGTCATCCCACCCAGCTCCCATCTGAAAAGAGAGCTTCCAAAACCAGCCATGGTGGCACATGTCTGTAACCCGAGCACTTGGGAGGAGGAGATGAAAGGATTTTGAGTTGGGGGGGACAACCTGGACTCCATAGAAATTCTGTCTCCATTTAAAAAAAGAAAGACCGAGAGAGAGAGAGAGAGAGAGAGAGAGAGAGAGAGAGGGAGGGAGAGAGGGAGGGGAGGGGAGGGGAGGGGAGGGGAGGGGAGGGGAGGGGAGGGGAGGGGAGGGGAAAGGAAAGGAGAAGAGAAGAGAAGAGAAGAGAAGAGAAGAGAAAAGAAAAGAAAAGAAAAGAAAAGAAAAGAAAAGAAAAGAAAAGAAAAGAAAAGAAAAGAAAAGAAAAGAAAAGAAAAGAAAAGAAAAACAACCAGGGCTAGGGATTGCTCGGTACCAGTGAGCGCTTAGGGGTGTGGCTCACCATTAGAGGCCTGCCTAGAATGCATGGTGAGAAGCTGGGGAAATGGCTCAGTGGTAAAGCACTTCCCTAGAATCCACCAATGAGGATCCTGGAAAGTGACTCCACACTTGGCCAGCAAACACAACACCCTACCACTCATCCAGAGCTCCACAAAGGGCTTCCTAATACTTCCCTCTACTTAAACCTCGTTTCTCTGCTAGAGACCACTCAGTTGAGGACATTGAAGGCTTCTCACAATCTCACCCTTAACTACCTGAACTGCTTCCCTCTGTTATTCCTCATGCACAGCACCCAAATCCTGACCACTTCCTAAATCTCTCACGTTCCTTTGAGCCTTTTTACACTCCACATCTACAGCCTCACATCACTGTGCTGTTGTCAACTTTGTCCTGTGTATGCAGCACAAAAAGTCCCTCCTCGGATGTCCCTCCCATTCCAGCGTCCTCAACCCCCGTACTTTCCCACACCCCGCATTGGTGCAGGGTTCAGCAAGCTCAGCAGCCTCAAAACTATTCACATTTAGGCCTCTGGAACTGAGCAGTTCTTGGAGTGGTGGGTAGACTGTGCATTGTGGGACGTTAAGTAGTCTCCTGGCTTCTACCCATAAGACGCCTGTAGTTCTCCCTGCTGAGCTTCTACCATATATATATATATATTGCAGAGAGAGACAGCATCTTCAAAAGATGGCGTTGGGCAAATTGGATGACCATATGTAGAAAATAGAAGTTAGACCCACTCATTTCGCAATGCACAAAAATCAACTCCAAATGGATTAAAGACCTCAATATAAGACCCGAAACTCTTGAACTACTGGAAGAGAAAGTAGGAGGCACTCTCCATGATATATGGAGAAAAGACATGATATGGGAAAAGACTTCCTGAGCAAAATACCAGTAGCCAAGGAAATTAAACAAGCACACAACGAATGGGATCTCATGAAGCTAAAAAGCTTTTGCACAAACATACCATAAGCAGAGCCAATAGATTACCCACTTAATAGGAGAAAACCATTGTAGTTGTACCACTTACAGAACCCTAATATCAAGAATCTACAAAGAACTCAAAAAACTAAACAACTAAAAAAAAAAATCAAACAACCCACTTCATAATTGGGGCAGAGAACTAAACAGGGACTTCTCAGAGGAAGAATTACAAATGTCTAACACACACTTAGGAAAAAGTTCAACATCTCTAACCAACAGGGAAATGCAAATTAAAACAACTATGAGATTCCATCTTACCCCAGTAAGGATAGCAATCATTAAAAAATCAAATGAAAACAAATGATGGTGAGGATGTGGAGAACTAGGAATACTCATTCACTGTTGGTGGAAAGGTAAGCTGGCTGGTACATTCATTTCCTGTGGAAATGAATTTGGAGACTCCTGAAAAGGATGAATGTAGAGTTACCAACAGACCCTACTATTGCCTTACTGGGCATTTACCCTAAAAGCTCCCTGCCTTAGTTCAGAGATATTTGCTCAATTATGTTTATATCTGCTCAATTCATAATAGCTAAAAACTGGAATAACCCAGGTGCCCATCATTGGATGAATAGGCTCAGGTGTTTTATTAAAGCTTATAACTTGAATCTCCATCTACCTGGCTGGTGGAGGTGTCACTGGTGCTGATCTGAATTCCAGCCCAAAGGTTAAAGTGGAACCACACCTTACGTAGCCATACATTCCTAAAGTACAGCTGGTATTTTCTAATTGGTTGTGATATGAGCATCCACACTGAAAAGGGCTTTGTTTTCCTTACATTGAAACCTAAGAGCCATGTCAACAGAATGGGTTCTTAAGTGGGAGTTGAGCCTTGACTGCTTGGAGAAAGCTTTTCCACATCTGGAACACATATGAGGTTTTTCTTCCCTATGAATTTGTAGACGCACTTTCAGCTGGGATAGATGATAGTGAGGGAGCCTTATAAATGTGGTGACTGGGAAGCTGGGCATGGGGGCTCACACCTTTAATCCCAGCACTTGGGAGGCAGAGGTAGGAGGATCACCATGAGTTCGAGGCCACCCTAAGACTACATAGTGAATTCCAGGTCAGCTTGGGCTAGAGTGAGACCCTACCTAGAAAAAGCAAAAACAAGAAAAAGAAAGAAAGAAAGAAAATAACAAACAAAAAATAAATGTGGTGACAGGGAAAGACTTCATTTCTGCAACTCAAATATAGGAACATGAATGAATTCATGTATGAGAAAAACTGTGTGTTAACTGAATGTGGGAATACCTTTAACTAGAAGTAGGACACGGCATTTATGGGATTTCTCTCCAGCATGACTCTGCTGATAGCACATCTGGCTCCTAAGAACTTCTCCAATTTGAGACAAAATGTGTGAATTTTCTCAAGTCTTTGGAAACCTGAACTGTGATTGAAGGGCTTCCCATATTCAGTGTACACATAGAGTTTCTCTTCTAGTGAATCTGCCCACATTCTTAGAATTGGGTTTTAGTAGGCAAGGCTTTCCCAGTCAGTGCATTTGTAGGCCTTCTCTCCTGTGTGAATTTGATAATGCAACTTCAGTTGTGATGTTTTTACTAAAGGATTTTACTAAAGGATTTCCATTCTCAGGGCATTCTTTTTAAAAAAATATTTTATTTTTATTTATTTAACAGATAAAGAAGGAGAGAGAGAGAGAATGGGCATGCTAGGGTCTCCAGCCATTTCAAATGAACTCCAGACACGTGCACCCCTTGTGCATCTGGCTAATGTGGGTCCTGGGGAATCAAATCTGGGTCCTTTGGCTTTGCAGGACAAAAGCTTTAAGCCATTCATCCAGCCCTCTCAGGGCATTCTTAAGGATTCAGTCCAATATAAGTTCATGGGTGGGACATCATCTCTGACCTCTGCCATTAAGCTTTCCCACATTTGTGACAGGTAAAAGGTCACAACCCAGAGAGTTATCTTATGTCTATGGAAATTAACCTGTCATTGAAGGCCTTCCTACCTTTGGTGCACACAAAGGTTACTCTTTTGTGAATTTTCTCATGCAGGAATTGGACCTTAGTAACAAAGACTTTCCGACAGTCACAGCATTTGTAAGGCTTTTCTTCTGGTGCATATTGAGTAATGACTTTTGGTTGAAGGTTTCACAACATCTGGGACACACATAACATCTCTTTCATGGTCACTTCAGGTGTTATGGGGTCTGGTGTCACACAGGTAAGACCACTATCTCACAGAATGTGAGGCAAAGTTTTATTGGGTAAAAAAGAAAGAAAAGAAAATGGTATACCAGGTCTGTACCAGAATCTCAGAGTGAAGCCCCGAATTGTTTAAAGATTCGGCTTTCATTGGAAATAACCATATGATGTTTATAGGAAAGAGGAAAAAAAAAAAAAAACAGGATGGGAGTTAAACCATAAATCAGTTATAGGAAGTCCCTGGTGGGTGTGAAGTAGGCCTGTGACCAGACCAGGAGTCTCCCATTTATCTGTCCTTAAGGAGTTTGCTCAACAATACAGACCTGGGATAATGCTACTCAGACCAGCAGAGCCTTCTGTTTATCTACCATCTCCATCTGCTTAAACAAGTGCTTCATTCCATTCTTTTATGAGCTCCTACAAGGAAGTGACTTCTGTTTTTCTCTAAGCTAGGTATAAAGAAATGTAGAGAAATACAACATTTTGCTCACTTTACACAGGCATTCATCTTCACTTGGGATGGGTGATTGGCATTTGTAAGGGTTCCCTGGGAGAATACTCTCTGGTGTGAGTATTGACTTCTGGTTAATCTCCTTTCTGTATTGAATGGACACATAGCCGGTCTCTCCTGTGTGAATTTATTCATGCTCTTGGAGTTTGAGGCTAAGAAATGGAGGCTTTCCCACAGTCCCTTATGGGTAAGACAGCCCCAACTCTTGCAACTTCAGTGGTGTGGCTCACTGATGCGTCTCCCACAGTCAGGGGAGTCATAAGTCTCACCAGTGTGAGTTTGCTGGTGAGAGGATGACTGACTTCGTGGGGAAAGACCTCCCACATTTGTGAGAGAAAAAAATCTTTCCTGTAGTATGAGTTACCTAGTTTACAGAGGCCTGACCTGTGTTTGAAGAGCACCCCACCTTCAGTACCTTCGAATGGTTTCTCTGGAGAATGATTGTCTTGTTGCAGAAGTGGCTGGTGGACTGAAGAGACAGCTCAGTGGTTGCAGGCACTTACTTGTGTAAGTGGTTGTTTGTGACTGAGAACTTTTCTTCCATTGTTACCTTTGCATGATTTCTCCCTTCCATGAAGAAGTGTGAAGTTGGCATGGACGAGGCATGTGTGTATGAAGAGCTGACCCAACACAGCAAGGTCATTAAACTGCTCTCTGATATTGCTTTGATTTTCTCTACTCATTTGTAGAGAAAACATTTTACAAATGAAGACTTGGGATGTTTCATTTGTTTAGAAGAGTGGTGAGTCCCCAGAGGAATGTCTCTTTACATTCACAATCACTGCTTGTTTTCAGTATTCTCTTGTTGAGGAAACTATCAGGTCTCAAGGGTAGGAAGTGTTTTTTTCTGTTTCCAGGGTCACATCCTCTCACAGTTCTAAAATGAAAGACCACAAACTGTCTCTTCTGACTTTACTTGCTCACTATTTGGAAATGAGGAATTTCAGAAACTTTCTGTGGCACAGTATTGAATCAAGATTCCTCTTTTGGGGTGTGGAAGAGATAGAAGAAGAGAAGAAGAAATAGATTAAATGGACAGAATGGAGGCATTGCATGGAGGTAATTGGGCCTAAAAACACAGAGATCTTTGAGTCCGGTAACAAGAATTCTGATAATGGTGTCAATGACTAGAAACATTCTCACAGTTCTCAAGATATAACAAAAATTCATGTATATCATGCAGCATATGCCAGAAAGTGCTTTGTGCAGTGGACATTTGAAATACTCCCACAAAATTCTGGAACAAGACAGGGGCAACCATTTTCCCAACTGCTATTTGTACTTGAAGTCTTTGCTAGAGTGATTAGACATGAAAAATAATAATAATAATAATATAATAATAATATATAATAATAAGGGATACAAATTGGAAAGGAGGACGTCAAACTAGCCTTATTTGTAGATGATATGGCAAGATATAAAATGATACGGGAATTTTGGGTTCCTTGTACACCAATGTACCAGTAATTTGAGGGTGTTCCTGGATCCTTCTCCTATGAATTTGAAGAATAAAATCCATGGACCAAAGGATAAGTTTCAGAAAATTCTTATGGCAGTTTAAAACCTTAGGAAGATGAGAAGGGGACTTAAGCCTAGAACGTAAGAGAAAGAAGCAAGGTGGCGTTCTTGCTCAGAGAGGCAAAATGGGATTTGAGAAGCCCACCTCAGACTCAGATCTGGATTTTTATGGAGAGTGGCTACATGAGGAAAACCAGGCTGGCTGGTTATTGTGGAGAAAGACCAGATTTCACAGCTTCACCAGTAATCTCAGGTAAGGGTCAGAGTTTCTGTCCTCTAGGTGTAAATTTAATCTAGAAATCTTTCCTGGAGTATGTAGCATCCAGATTTCTGTAAGCTTAATGACATTTCCTGCTTTTAGTCAAGGAATAAAAAACCATTCACATTTGGAGTTCTGTTACCATGACTGCCTAGCCAATTTCTGTCTCCTATCAAAATTCACACACAAAATCGGTAGCCTTCCTCTATACCAATGACAAATACACTAAGAAATCAGGGAAACAGCCCCATTTACAATAGCCACACAAAAAATAAATACATTGAAATATCTCTAACCAAGGAAGTGAAAGATGTCTACAATGAAAATATCAAAACACTGAAGAAAGGAGTGGAGGAAAACATCAGAAGATGGAAAGATCTCCCAAACTCATGGACTGAAAGACTCAATATCATGAAAATGACCATCCTATCAAAAGCAACATACAGATTTAATGCAATTTCAATCAATATTCTAAGTACATTATTCACATATATGAAAAAAAATAACCTTAATGTTCATATGGCAGCACAAAAGTTCTTAGATAATTGAAGAAGTCCTCAGCAAAAAGAACACTGTGATGGTACCATTGTACCTGATTCCAAGATATACTACAAAGCGAAAGTAATAAAAACAGCCTGATACTGTTTTCAGCACAAAAACAGACATATAGATCAATGGAATAAAACAGAGGATCCAGACATAAGTTCAAGTAAGTACAGCTACCCAGTCTTTGACGATGAGGCCAAAATCCACACACTGTAGAAAAGACAGCATTTTCAACAAAGTAGGTTTTATTCTAAAACCACTTCTCTCACCCTGCACAAAACTCAATTGCAAATGGATCAAGCACCTCAATAAAATCTGAAATTGTGAAATGAGTAGAAAAAAAAGGTAGGGAGAGCACTCCAAGATATAAGTGTAGGGAAAGACTTTTTGAATAAAACTTCAGTAGCCCATGGAATAAGACATTCAAGCAATGGGATCTCATGAAACCAAAGAAACTATTATACAGATATGCAAACCATCAATAGAATCAACAGACAACCTATAAAATGGGGAAAAATCATCACCATGTATACACCTGACAGGATTAACATATAGAATATATAAAGAATTCAAAAACCTAGATAATAAAATAATCAACCAACCCAGTCAAAAATAGGGTAGGCAGAGCCAGGCGTGGTGGCACATGCCTTTAACCCCAGCACTTGGGAGGCAGAGGTAGGTGGATGGCCATGAGTTTGAGGCCATCCTGAGACTACACAGTGAGTTCCAGGTCAGCCTAGACTAGAGTGAGACCCTACCTTGAAACACCATCCCCACTATATATATATATATTAGGCAACTGAACAAAGTTACCAAAAGAAATACAAATAACCAATAAGCACCTTTAAAATGTTCAACATCTTTAGCCAACAGGGAAATGAAAATTAAAACTATTGTGAGTTTTCTTTCATCTCACTGTGGTCAGAATAGCAGACATCAAAAAAATCAAATGACAACAAATGCTGGTGAGGGTGTGGGAAAGAGGAACGCTTATTCAATGTTGGTAGAAGTATAAACTTTTATAGCCACCATGGAAACAGTATGGAGAGTTCTCAACAAAACAAAAAGGACTGGAAAGATGGCTCAGGGGTTAAGGCACTTGCCTGCAATGCCTAACAACCCATGTTCAATTCCCCAGTACCCACATAAAGCCAGATGTACAAAGTGGCCCATGTATCTGGAGTTTGTTTGCAGCAGATAGAGGCCCTGGCAGACCATTCAGATTCTCTCTCTTTCTCTGTGTCTCTCTCTTTGCAAATAAATAAAAATATTAAAAAATATATATCTACCATATGATCTAACTATACCACTCCTGGGCATCTACCCTAAAGACTCTGCTCTTTACTATAAAGATACTCACTCAGCCATGTTTATTGTTCTATTCACAACAGTGAGGAAATGGAATCAGCCTAGATGCCTATCAACTGATGAATGGCAAATGAAGATGTGGTACAAATACACCATGGAGTTGGATTCAGTAGTAAACTGAAATAGTGAAATTCACAAGGAAGTGGAGGGAGGGGATCTGGAAAGAATTATACCAAGAGAGGTGACATGGGCACAGAAAGACAAACACCACATGTTCTCTCTCATAGGTGGATCCTAACTTGAATAGTTAGGTTTGTTGATAAGTTGTTGCAAGCCTCAGTAGCACTGGTCAGGCAGCTAGAAAGAGGCTTGGAGAAAGGAGAATTTGGAAGGGATTATGGGCGGGGATTAGTAGACAGGCAAGTGGAAGAACAGAATACAGGTGGTAGAAAGGTCTCAGTGGAGACGGGAAAGGTAGGAAAGGGAGGGGCAGGGATACACAAACTAAAGATGGTATGAATAAGTACTATAGAAACTGACTCCACTAGCTCCGTTAGAGAGAAAGAGAGAGATTGAATGAGTTTGGGCAGCAGTACCCTGTTGAGGTAAAGAAAACTTGACCCTAAACCCTAGGTTGTTGTTGGTAAATCCCAGTGTGAGAGATTAATTGCCCCTCACAGTGAGCTGTTGGTCATGGAGGCCCTTAAGGCCCCCCAAACAACGCACATTATGCAAGGTGCTTGGTTACCCACCAGAACTGGGTGGTAAGACCCTACTGCCGAAGATACCGCAGTGTTCTGCAGTCCCGAGACACTGAGAAATCAAGCTGGCTAGTTCTCACAGTGTTGGAAAGCATTATGCGAGTTGCTGTGGGATAAAAGTTATCAGTGGTATGAACAAACTGTGGATTCTGCAAACTATAAAATCAGCCAGCTGGGCAAGATGTACCCACAGGTACAGTAGTGGCTCATAAGTTATAGTGGTGGTAACCAACTGCTCTCTGATTAGATACCAGGCCCGCTCAGAGGGTGAGAATTCATGCTTGGCACTGAAAACCAAGTCAGAAGCCTATAGCTTAGGAGGTCATCAACTCTAGAGGAAAGCTTTCACTGTTCTTTGGCTAAATGGAGAGGTTATGTCTAAATGTATATATTTATACACTGTGATCAATGCTTCCTCTCACTCTTAGTTTAAAAATCTTCTTTTGGGGCTGGATAGATGGCTTAGTGGCTAAGGCATTTGCTTGCAAAACCAAAAGACCTAGATTTGATTCCCCAGGACCCTCATATGCCAGATGCCCAAGGCAATACAGTGGCCCTGATGTATCTATTCTTTCTTTCTGTCTCTATCTGCCTCTCTCTCTCTCTCTCTCTCTCTCTCTCTCTCTCTCAAATAAATAAATTCAATTTAATTTAAAAACAAAACGATCTTTTTACAGATGGGGATGGATACCAAGGAGACTCAAGACCAATCAAAATAATAAAAAAGAAAGCAGAGTGCCCAGCACTGGATAAGTCATCTCTGTCACACCTGGCATGGTCCATGAAACATTGAAGAAGTGGTAGGTAAAATATGGGCGCTATTGGGCATGGTGATACGTACCTTTAATCCCAGCACTCGGGAGGCAGAGGTAGGAGGATCACTGTGAGTTCAAGGCCAGCCTGAGACTCCATAGTGAATTCCAGATCAACTTGTGTTAGAGCTGCTCTCACTGCTAGTTAAAGAACTTTCTTTACGGTAGTAGTAGATACTGGGGAGACTCAAAACAGAAATTAAGAGTCTATCGAAAGCTCAACACTAAAGGAAACTTCCTACACACCCTCTAAGTCTCAAGGAACATTGCAGAAGAGGAGGTGCAAAGACTGTAAGAGCCGCGGGATGAGAAGGTGTACTGTGACGCTCTGTCCTTCTGATGTGAACCAACTAGTGCATTCATCATCTTACAGTGATAAATGATAGCCTCTGAGATGGGCCCTCAGTGAAATGGAGGGCAGGGGAGAAGGGATAAAAGAGGATAACTTCATGGGAGTATAGCCAATTTACAGCATGTTCATCTATTAACGTTCCTGATAAAAATTATATATAAAGACTTTCTGATTTAGATGAGAATGACCAGACTTTCTGACCTCCCTAAATCAAGGAAAGGAGAAACTTGGGAAATGGTTCCACAGTTAACAGCATTTGCTTCCAAAGCTTGCTGACCTAGGGCTCAATTTCCCAGCCACCCACATATAAAGCTGAACAGGCATTTGTTTGCAGCTAAAAGAGAACACAGTGTGTACACACATTTGTACATGCACACACATGTGCTAATAAATAAATAACTTTTAAAAGCTAAAAATTGAGGGAGGGAGACATATCATCCAAGCCGCTAAATTAGGCGGTAGATACAGTGAAGCATAAGGACTGGAGATATAAATACAGGAACCGTCATGGTGCAGGGCAAGGACTAAAGTGTTCACAATTGATGGTCCCTTCAGGCAAAGGCTGTATGGAAACATGAGCACAGAAGCATCCCAAGTAGGAAGCCAGATGTGCCACAGTGAAGGAGAACAGACAAAAGAAGATTGACATAGAAGAGAAAACCTAACAATTCAGAGGCAAACAGGAAAACAAAAACAAAAGCTACATGGGTACAAAATGACAAACACAAAAACCAACATATACACAGAAACTATGACCAGATGGGATGCTCTACCTGCTCAGTTATTCGAACAAAATTAGAATGAGGAGGCAGTCTAACACGTCAAATGCTGACAAATGAAATATGCAAATTCTTGTGCATTTGCGTGTGGGAGCGGACTCCAGAACAGATCACTAGAAGAACTATTATGGCTGACTTAACTTAGCTATACTTGTCTCTGTGATTGGACAAGCTTCCTCCCTAGCACTCAGCTTTGAGAAGTCTTACCCTGTCTCTTATTCCACAATTATAGCATAATGTGTTCAAGAATTACTTCCAGAGAGGACAGGAAGAGGCAATCTAGATGTCTACCATGGGTAATTGGTCCCTGAGTGATGCTCATCCCAACTGGGAAATAGCCACTGAACTTGACATCTCAGATGTGGGATTTCAGCCTCTCCAACCAGACTTCTTCATTTATTTTCTTTCTTTCTTTCCTGTTTTTTTTTTTTTTTTTTTTAGGTAGGATCTCACTCTAGCTCAGACTGACCTGGAATTCACTCTGTAGTCTCAGGATGGCCTCGAACTCACAGTGATCCTCCTACCTCTGCCTCCCAAGTGCCGGGATTAAAGCTGCGCACCACCATGCCTGGCTTCATTTATTTTCTCTACCCTAAGGATAACCTTGGGACTGAGAATGGGATACTCCGAAGAGCTTTGTGTATAGCTTTTTAGGTTTTAGAGGTCATCCAATGAAACTTTGTATGGACTTACATGGAAAAGAATCAACATGTTCTTTTACTGAGCGTAAAATCATACTTAGTGGTTTCCAAAAGGAAGTAACTATGAAAACAAACCACAACATCTGGTATTCTACCATGTTCTGAAAAGAGAAGGAAGGGAATCTCAATGAGAGCCATCTAAGATTCCCAGGTCAGCTGAGGTCACCCATTGACAAGAGATGGCTGTAGACCTCCAACATCACATGTTGGTACAGACTCCTCTGACAGGGGCTGGTTGCTGCCACTCCTCCCTGCTTAAGTCCACAGTCACTTCCTGAAGTGATGTCAATCTCTAACAATATAATGCTGCTCACTGTAAGGTATTCATTGCTGGCAAATGGAAATGCTATACATTATGTAAGTGTTTTGGGGTGATTTTTCACCATAATGTACCATTAGGCTTCCCACACGATACCTGTTTTTCACATTATAGTCTGGACAATAAAGAAAGCTTATACAAAGCACCTTATCATCCCTTGTATACCTAGTCACTGTTTCTTTTAAAGGAGACCCAAAATGTATATAGTACTCTTGCAATAATTAGGCAGCATCACATGAAGCAATAGTATTCCAAGCTTCCATGTGCTGTGTCCTCGGGTTTGGTAGTCTGCTTACATATGCTTTTATTCTTCCAGGAACTCAGAGATTTGCAAAATAGCAAAGGCACGGGCTCAATAATGAGGTTACAAAGAGAACACAGTGGAAATGTATGCAAAGCAGACTTTTGGGAGAGGCAAGCTAGGGACAAGCAAATAAGGTGGGAAAGGCCTGTTATTTTACTTAGAGGTGGATCCCTTAAATTCCAAGTGAACCAATAACTCTGCTGAGGAGCACCCTCAATGGAATGGGTGTTGGGGGAGAGACTAAGAGTACAACCCAATGGGAATGTAAACAATATGTTCATACAATAAACTTCTCAATAAAAATTTCAAGTGAGAAGTTTTATGTAGGATGTGAAAACCTTCAGAAATCATCACTAGTTTATTAGATACACAAATGGCACTTATGGCTATATAAAAAGCTACCATTTCTCAGATAGATCCCAAAGCATTTATGGACAATATAAGACCTGCAATTTACCTAAAAATAATATAGCAATGAGAATCACAGATGAAATAGGATGAAACGTATGCTGATAATTACTGAAAGAGGGTTCTTTATATATTTCATTATATTTGGTTATGCCTGAAATTTTTAATAAAGTTTATAACACAATACCTTCATCTGCATCCACATAGATAACTGGACTCATATTTCATTCTGGAGTTGAAAATATTTAAGAATTATAAAACATATTCTTTTTTGGCATTGTTTTGAGGTAGGGTCTCACTCTATCACAGGCTGACCTGGGTTTCACTGTGTAGTCCCAGACTGGCCTCATACTCACAGTGATCCTCCTACCTCAGCCTCCCAACTGCTAGAATTAAAGGCGTGTACTACCACAGCCAGCTATAAAACATATTCTTTTTAGTAAATAGAAAGTTGTATGGATACAACATATGTTAGTACCATCATTTCCCTCCTCCTTGCCCCATTCCACTGAGAGCCTTCCTCAGTGAGAATGCTGGTATTCCTCCTGGGGTTGTGGGCTATGAGATGTGAGAACATCAGCCCGTCATTATAAGGGTTGGGGGGACAATGCATCTGGACATTCCCTCCTACCCTGTTGTTGCTCTTACAAACTTTCTGTTCCTTCTTCTACAAAAGTCCCCGAGCTGTGGTGGGCATGTTTTAAGTCTACGTTAGTGTTGTGCTCTCAGTAGGTGTTGGATTTCTGCCTTGGTGCATGTTGAGTGTCTTCAGTGTTTGTCTCTGTCACCCTGGTGCTGTTGACAGGCTCGCTCGTGAGCAGCACTTTTGCTCATTGAGCCTTTTCCTCTGGCTTCACCTGGGCCCTGGCTGATAGGTAAGGGTGGTTCATCTCCTCTCCTCATTCTTGCCCTGGCCAGCAGGGAGTTGAACAAGGACTCGAGGAGAAGCTAACCTGAGTGGGAAAAGGCAAACAGACACAAGAAGGAGACCATGCTAGGTGTTTGTCAAGGCCTCGAGATTTTATTTTTTCCACATAGGTTTATATAGGGTTGTAGGGGGAAGGGGACGTGGTCAGGGCAAGGAGTTGTAGGGAGAAGGGGAAGCAGTTACGGCAAAGATCACAGAGTTACTGGTTAAACAGCAATGCCTTTGTTTCTTCATCAGCTACAGGCAGGATGGGGGAGTGTTTAGCCAGGTGTATGATCCCATTGTTTCTGGTAGTTGAGTATTAGGTAAGGAAGTAGAAACTTAACTTGCTATACGGCTGTCTCTGTTAACATGGCCAAGGTTTGGTTCATAGCTCCCAACACATTCTAGCTGCCTTCTGAAAAAAGAAAAGCAGATTCTCCAAAGGAGACTGCGGCCAGTATAGGTCCAAGGGGATAAGCATTATTGTTTAAGAGAGATTTTGATGGGTGTAACGTCGCTTTTGGCTAAAGACTAGTGGGAGCTTCTTGCTGGAATACATGATTTTGGTCTCCATAGGATTCTGAGTCCCAGTTTTACCTGAAGTTTCCTTTCCACTGAGCAGATCTGTTAGCCAGTAAGAGAGCCGCTGGTTACCCACCTAGGCTGGGAGCCCCTATTGTACGGGCATGTGCATTCTGTCAGGCTGGCTGCTTTCGTACAGCAGCATCCCCTGTTAGCTCACAAGGTTGTTGGCTATGTTCCCCCGGCAGCTCATGTAGTACTTTCCAGCACCATATGAGCAGACCATCTGGAGCCTGACTTCCTTTCAGGTTCCATCCAGATTTCCCAATGTCCTGTGTTGGCAGCATGTGGTGTCTTCAGCAGTACAGCCCTCTCTTCGACCTCAGGTGAGTAATCAAGTGCTTTGGCAAAAGCCTGCCTTGTTTTGGGGACCTCATAGGCCTCTCCAATCAACAGCTCATGTGGATTGTAACCGATTTCTGGTACAGAGCCAAGTGTTGTAGGGTTTGGATTCATCCCACCCTCTCAAGGGTCCTTCTTACCCAGCAATCCCTGCATACTCCTGCTGAGGGTTGTATCATTTAGTCTGCTAGCTAGGAAAAAGTTTTCTATGGAAAGAATTCATTCTGGATTTAGTTTTGTGCATATTTCCCCCCCACCATTTCCCTTCCCTGACAATTTTCATCCCTATGATGTGACCTTTGAGTTGCCTGTCAGATATGCCTTAGGAACCACAGATGAGGGAGACTGTGTGGCATTTGCCTTTCTGAGCTTGTATGAGTTCACTTAATATGATCTGTTCCAAGTTTGTCCATTTTTCTACAAATTTCATTGTATCATGTTTCTTTACTGCTGAAGAGAATTTCATTGTGTATACATACCACATTTTTATTATCCAGTCATCAAACAATGGACATCTGGGTTGATTCCAGTTTTTAGCTATTGTGAATTGAGCAGCTATAAACATGGTTGAGCAAATATCTCTGCAGTGGAGGAGGCTTTGGGGTAGATACCCAGAAGAGGAATGGTTGGGTCAGTTGTTACCACTATTTTATCTTTTTCATGAGTCTCCATATTTATTTCCATGGTGGCTGTACAAGTTTACACTCCTACCAGCAGTGAATGAGTGTTCCTCTTTCCCTACATCCCCACCAACACTTGTCATTTGATTTTTTAAAAATATTTTTATTTATCTATTTGAGAGCAACAGACAGAGAGAGAAAGAGGCAGATAGAGAGAGAGAGAGAGAGAGAGAGAGAGAGAATGGGTGCGCCCATTCTCCAGCCACTGCAAACAAACTCCAGACACATGCACCCCTTGTGCATCTGGCTTACGTGGGTCCTGGGGAATTGAGCCTCTAACCGGGGTCCTTAGGCTGCACAGGCAAGCACTTGACTGCTAAGCCATCTCTCCAGCCCTCATTTGATTTTTTAATGATTGCCATCCTTACTGGAATAAGGTGGAATCTCATAGTTGTTTTAATTTGCATATCACTTATGGTTAGGAATGTTGAACATATCTGTGAGTATTAGCCATTTGTATTTCTTCCATTGAGAATTCCCTATTCAAAAGAGAGAGGGGGGGAGAAGGAGACAGAGAGAGAATTCCCTATCCTTTTCTCTGCTCATTTTTTGAGTGGATTGTTTGATTTTTTTTTTTTTTTTTTAGTTCTTTATGGATTTTAGGTATTAGGCTTCTGTCAGTAGTATAGCTGGTGAAGATTCTCTCCAAGTATTTAGGTAGTCTGTTCACTCAATTTATGGTGTGTTTCTTTGCACAAAAGCGTTGAAGCTTCATGAGATCCCACTGGTTGGGTAATTATTTAATTTCCTGGGCTACTGGAGTATTAATCAGGAAGTCTTTCCCCACTCCTATATCATGGATAGTTCCACCTGTTTGTTTGTTTTTTTTTTAATTCCAGGCAATTAAGAGTTTCAGGTCTTATATTGAGATACTTAATCCATTTGGAGTTTATTTTTGTGCATGGAGGAAAGAGTGGGTCTAGTTTCATTTTTCTACATGTGATTACACAATTTGACCAGCATTGAAGATGCTGTCCTTTCTCCAGTGAACATTGTTGGCTCATTTGTCAAAGATCAAATAACTGTGGTTGTTTGAACTAAGGGCTGGGTCTTCAATTCAGTTCCGTTGGTCTATATTTCTGTTTTTTTTGCCAGTATTATGCTGCTTCTGTTACTATGACTTTGTAATATAGCTTTAGATCAGGTATAATGATACCTCTAGAGGTGTATCTTTTGCTGAGGATATGTTTGGATATCCGAAGCCTGCTGCCATTCCATATGAATTTTGTGGTCATTTTTTTCTATGTCTGTGAAGAATGATGCTGGAATTTTTATTGGCATTGCACTAAATCTGTATATTTCTTTTGATAGAATTGCCATTTTCACAATACTAATTCTACCTATACAGGACCATGGAAGGTCTTTCCATCTTCTCAAGTCCTCCTCAATTTCTTTCTTGAGTGCTTTAAAGTTTTCATTATATAGGTCTTTCATATCCTTGGTTGGTGTTATTCCAAGGTATTTAAATTTTTTGTTGTTATTGAATATGGGACAGCCTTATTAATAATTTCTTTCTCTGTATATTTGTCATTTGTGTGTTGATTTTGTATCCTGCCACTTTACTGAAGGAACTAATTAATAGTCTTCAAAAGTTCTGAGATAGAGACTTTTGCATCACTTATGCATAAGATCATGTCATTTGAAAATAGGGCTAACTTGACTTCTTCCTTTCCAATTTTTGATCCCTTTTATTTCTTTCTATTTTTTTTTTTTTTTTTTTGGTTTTTCAAGGTAGGGTCTCACTGTAGCCCAGGCTGACCTGGAATTCACTATGTAGTCTCAGGGTGGCCTCAAACTCATGGCAATCCATGAGTTTATTAAAGGCGTGCACCACCATGCGTGGCTCCTTTTATTTCTTTCTTCTGTCTTATTGCTTGGGCTAGGACTTCTATAACTATGAAGAGCAGTGGTAAGAGTGGGCACCCCTGTCTTGTTCCCAATCTCAGTGGGACCTTCTTGAGTCTTTCCCCATTAAGTATTATTTGGGCTTTAGATGCTTTATGTATGGCCTTTATTGTGTTGATATATAAACCATCCATGCCTAGTCTCTCCAGTGTTTTGATAATGAAGTGATGTTGTATTTTTTTAAAGGCCTTCTCTGCATCTATTGAAATGATCATGCGTTCTTGTGATTAAGTTTATTTATATGGTATATTATGTTGACTGATTTCCAACTCTTCATTCCTGAGATAAAGCTACTGGATCAAGGTATGCTTTTGATCTGTTGTTTAATTCAGTTTGTAAAGATTTTGTTCAGGATCTTTAGATGTAAGTTCACCAGGGATATAAGCCTATAGTTTTCTTGTTGTATCTCTGTCTGGTTTTGGTACGAGGGTGATGCTAGCTTCATAAAAGGAGTTGGGGAATATTCTCTCTTCTTTGACTATGTAAAACAGTTTGAAAAAATTGGTTTCAGTTCTTCCATGAAAGTTTTATAGAACTGGACTGAGAAACCATTTGCTGCTGGACTTCTCTTTTGGGGGAGGTTTCTGAATTACCTTTTCTGTCTCGATGGATATGATAGGTTTGTTTAGGTTGTTTAGCTTTCAGTTTTGGTAGGTGGTATGTGTCTAGGAATTCATCCATTTCTTCCAGATTATCCAGTTTTATGGAGTAGAGATTTTGGAAGTAAGCCTGATGATTCATCCAATTTTATGGATATCTGTTATGACATATCCTGTTTTATTTCTAATTTTGTTAATTTGAGACTTCTCTTATTTTCACTTGATCAACTGGGCCAAGAGTTTATCAACCTTGTTCATTTTTTCAAAGAACCAGGTTTTTGTTTCAATCCTTAAATTGTTTTCTTAGATTCCAATTCATTAATTTCTGCTCTAATCTTGATTATTTCTTTCTGTCTGAACCTCTTTGGGTTGGATTTTTCTTATTTTTTCCAATGCCTTTAGGTAGATGGTTAGGTTATTAGTTAGCGATCTCTCTGTATTTGTTATGAAGGCATTTAGTGCTATGAATTTTCTTCTTAGGACTGCCTTCGTTGTGTCCCATAAGTTTTGCCAAGTTATGTTCTCAATGTCATTCAGTTCTAGAAATTATACAATTTCTTTTTTTCCCCACCACCCATTCTTTGTTTAAAAGTGTATCTTTCAGTCTCTAGGCAATGGTAGAGTTCTTGATGTATCTCTTGTTACTTTCTAGCTTTAAAGCATTGTGATCTGTTATGATGCATGAAGTTATGTCAATTTTCCTGAATTTATGGACTTATGCTTATGGCCTAATATATGATCTATTTTGGAGACAGTTCAATGGGCTGCTGAGAAGACTGTTTATTCTGTAGATTTGGGGTGAAATGTTCTGTAGATGTCCATTAGGTCTAGTTGATCTGTGGTGATATTGAGCTCTCTTACTTCCCTGTTGATTTTCTATTAGGACAATGATAGTGGAGTATTGAATTCCCCAACTATGATGTTGTTGGTGTTTATTTCTGCTTTGTTGTCAAGTAGGTTTTGTTTTATAAACTGTGG
This sequence comes from Jaculus jaculus, assembly GCF_020740685.1. Taxonomy (NCBI): domain Eukaryota; kingdom Metazoa; phylum Chordata; class Mammalia; order Rodentia; family Dipodidae; genus Jaculus; species Jaculus jaculus. The sequence goes on from NC_059115.1 coordinate 20,248,913, forward strand.
TGCACCTGTGTTTGATGCATATAGAATAATGATTGTGATATCTTCTTGTTGGATCATTCCTTTGATGAATAAGAAGTGGGCTTCTTTGTCATTCCTGGTTACTTTTGGTTTGAAGTCTATTTTATCAGCTATTAATATAGCAACACCCACCTGTTTCTTATTTCCATTTCCTTGGAATATCACTTTCCATGCTTTTACCTTGAAGAGGTGTCTATCTTTAGTGGTGAGGTGGGTTTCTTGAATACAGCAGATCGAAGGGTCCATTTTTCTGATCCACCCTGTTAGTTTATGTCTTTTGATGAATGTGTGAAGATCATTAATATTTAAGGTTATAAATGTGAGGTTTGATTTAATACCTGCCTTGTTGTGGTGCTTTATGGGGTTTTGGTGTTTTCTTGGACTTTGTACTTTTCTGAGCATGCTCTGGTTTTGGTTATTGTGATCTTCTTCTTATAGGCTCTTGAGATTGGTTGTTTGACTCTTCTGTTTGTAGAATTCCCTGAAGTATTCTCTGTAGATTTGGCTTTGTGTTCATACAATCATAGAGCTGGCTTTTATCCTGGGAAATTTTTCTTTCACCACCTATTATAAGGTATACTTTCACTGGGCACTGTAGTTTGGGTCAGAAGCCATGGTGTTTTAGACTTTGAAGTGCTCCATTGCAGGCCCTCTGGCTTTCAGGGTTTCCACTAAGAAATCTGAGGTAATTCTGATAGAAATGCCTTTGTATGTAGTGTATTGTTTCTTTCTTGCTGCTTTTAGCCCTCTCTCTTTGTTTTCAATGTTTAGAGTTTTAATGATGATATGCCTTGGAGAGTTTCTTCTTTGGTCCAGACTGTTTGGAGTTGTTAGCTTTTTGTATCTTGATAGGACTCTTTTTTGAGAAGGTGGGAAAGCTTTCTTTGATAATTTTGTTGAATAAATTCTCCATGCCTTTGATCTGAATTTCTTCCCTTCCTGGTATACCCATTATCCAAATGCTAGGATGTTTTAGGGTTTACCACAGTCCCCTCATGTTTTGTTCACAATTTTTTTTGAACTTCTTAAAATTTTTGGATTCCTGAACTGTTGCTTCTATTTTGTCTTCCAGCTCTGAGGTTCTGTCCTCCTCATGATCAACTCTATTCTTGAGGGTTTCTAGAGAGGTTTTAACTAGTTCAATTTGGCTTGCATCTTTTGTTGCCTTTTTCTTTATAGTATCCACCCCTATGGCTAGTTTCAACTTCAGGTCATGTTTTGATTTTCTTAATGATTCTTGAAATTCATTCTTGCATTTACTTATGTCTTCATTAAGCTTTACCAGCTAGTTATTGAGATCCATTGTATTTTGGCTTGCCTCAATTCATTTATCTCTCTTTTGAGGTTGCTCTGTTTTTTTGACCTAATAGATTAGGCCAAGCCTGGTTGTGTCTTCATTTTGGAGTTCTGTTCCTGTTGTCTCCTCTATGTTTTCACTGGAGACCTGCATTGTGGGACTAGGCAACCTTGTTGGAGATGTCAGTTTGTTATCTTTTGTTGTTTCTTTTGCATTGTAGCCTGCCCATCATAGTGTGGGAATCTTATTTATGTAAGGAAGAAGCAAGAGTTTTCCATTGTAGTGTCTTCAGTGAGTCTTCCATTTTGTGTTTGAATAGAACAGGCTAATGATGGCTTTGTATTTGGGGATGTGCAGGTTGTAGAAGGCATAAGACACTCTGGGCTGGTACCTACTACCAAAGGTGGGATTGGGGTTCTGAGGTCCTTTTGACCTGGTCTTAGCTCTGTCTTGCCTATGACTCCAGGCCTTAGCCCTTGCCCTTACTCTCCTACTGTACCTAGCTGGACAGGTTATGGACAACTTACTTGTTCCTCCTGGCACATAATTGCCTGGTTTTCCTGCCTCCACCTTCTGGGGCTGAGGTGATGCACCAAGTAGTCACTGGGAGTGAGGCAGTGCATTAGAGAGATGGTTGAGGTTGCTAGGTTCCACAGCCCAGGCTGGATAAGGGAGATGACTGGTGTTGGGAAGACAGGGACACTGGCCAAGGGGTACACAGGAGGGTGCCTGTAGGACAGGGTGTGCAGGCTCTGCAAGCAAGGGGAAGCTGAGGCAGCCTGCAGGCCAGCCCACCAAGGAGGCAAGACAGGGGCACGAGATAGGAGCACAGGTGGGCTGTGGGCTCAGTTGGTGGAGCCTGCAGGATCCCAGTGTGAGCCATATGCAGTTGGGGAGTGGGGGGCTCTGGGAGACAGGAAGTGCACGCAGGCCACAGACAGATGCCTTGACAAGGGGCGGAGTGTGGGGGGGACTGACAGGTAGCTCAGTGGGAGGTAGAGAAGTGAGTAGGCCTTGGACTGAAGCAACAGACAAGGGGAAATTGGGAGGCGCACAGCCCACAGTTGTGGTCTGTGGAGCCTGAGGGTAGCACAGCAGAAAACCTGGCTGGGGAGTCAGGGGCGCCGTGGCTGGGGTAAGTGATTGGAGAGACCTGAGGGTCCCTTAGAACATGGGAATCCATAGATTCCCAACTGTGCCCCTTAGTACCTGCCCACTGGAGGCCTGCTAAGTCCTACTCAAATTGAAGCCCCACAGATCTTGTCTGATATTACCCTGAGAGCTGAAGTGTGGTTAGGAAGCCACCATCTTCTCCTCTATATTTTCACTGGGGGCTTACATTATGGAACTATGCATCCTTTGTGGAGATCTCTCAATTTTCTGACTCTCATTGTTTTTGGCTGTTTGTTTGTTTTGTGTGTGTGTGTGTGTGTGTGTGTTGGGGTCTACCCATCTCCCGGTAAAAGTCTTATTTTATTAAGGAGGAAGCAAGTATTTGTCCTTGTAGGATTTTTTTTTAATTTTTTTCTTTATTTATTTGACAGTGACAGACAGAGAGAGAAAGAGGCAGAGGGAGAGAGACAGAGAGAATGGGCACTCCAGGGCCTCCAGCCACTGCAAACGAACTCCAGATGCGTGCGCCCCCTTGTGCATCTGGCTAACATGGGTCCTGGGGAATCGTGCCTTGAACTAGGGTCCTTAGGCTTCATAGGCAAGTGCTTAACCACTAAGCCATCTCCCCAGCCCCTTGTAGGATCTTCAGTGAGTATTCTGTATTAGACTTGAATCACATTGGAGTAGGATGAGCTTATAAACTGCAGATGTGCAGGCTGTGGAGGCTGCAAGTGCAACAGCGGTACCAGGGCAACTGGGAGGTGGAGAACAGGGAGCTCAGGCGTACTTGCCCTCTTTGTGTGCACCCTACTATGCAGGGGAAGCAGGGATTGGGGAACCAGGAGCTACGAAGCCGGGGAACGGGGACATAAGGCCAGCTCCCATAGCTCACATGAACCCTCCAGCCCAGGGGAACAAGCTGTTGGGGAACCAGAGGGAGGAAGTCAAAAAGCTGGGAGCAAAAGGCCTGCTCCTGCAGCACCAATGCAGGATTCAGGCAGCCCCATGGCAGCAGCAGGGAACTCAGGCCTACGCATTCTGCATGCACACCCTCCAGTGCAGGGGAACAGGGAGTTGGGGCTATACGATGTAGTCTGAAAGACCTGCATTAAAGGCATATGCAAAAATATAAAGCAGACCAGGCATGGTGTCACATTCCTTTTTTAGCACTCAGGAGGCTGAGGTAGGATGATCGCCATGAGTTCAAGGCCAGCCTGAGACCACATAGTGAATTCCAGGTCAGCCTGGGTTAAACCAAAACCATACTTCGAACAGCAACAGAATCTAAAATATAAAATAGCATGTCCCATTATTCCCACTTGTTTTTTCTAGTTATTTGGAACTAAAATTCCAGGTATTTATATATTGCCGCGGACCGACTCTCGGGGAGATCAGGACCAAGGGAGAACAAGGGCGAAGGCTCAAGGAGAACTCGGGATTCGACGAGGAAATGACAGACAGACACACTCTAGGTTGAATATGCTGCTGCAATTTACTGAAGGTTTCATGAAGGTTTTATACAGATTGAACAGGGAAACTTAGCAAGCCAACAAGTGATCTCAGAAATCATTAATCTAAACAATCTTAAGTATTGTTCTATTGTAAGCATACATGTAATATTTATCAGGCAGGAATGTAACCTTTTTTTTTTTTTTAAATTTTTTATTTATTTGAGAGCGACAGACACAGAGAGAAAGACAGATAGAGGGAGAGAGAGAATGGGCGCGCCAGGGCTTCCAGCCTCTGCAAACGAACTCCAGACGCGTGCGCTCCCTTGTGCATCTGGCTAACGTGGGACCTGGGGAACTGAGCCTCGAACCGGGGTCCTTAGGCTTCACAGGCAAGTGCTTAACCGCTACGCCATCTCTCCAGCCCCAGGAATGTAACCATTTTTTAAGAAGGACGTCTTGCACCATTGACCACAGCTTTACATGAATAGAAGCTTGGGGTAAGAGATGTAAGGTGAACAATAGGTTATTTATTTTTTATAAACCGAGCAGAGAGCCATCTCTTTCCACTTATTAGATTATTTATATAATCCTCATATTCATTATAAAAGTGTTTCTATCCAAAAGACCACCAATATTTTAAGGCTGGTTTAATGTTTTCCAGGAATTCTTTTCTTTCTTATCTAGAGTATAAGCACCAAGGCTTATGTGTCCTTGCTAAGCATTTCATAAATGGAAGAGAATGCCATAGACTCCTTTTTCCTTCATAATTCATTCATCTATTACCAAATTCATCATATCCTCCCTCATAGGGGAGTGGATCTAAGTAGTTCCCAGCTCTAGGAGTCCACTATCAGCCCTTGATCAAGTACTGAACATACCCCCCAGGAAGCGTTCTGGTGGGAATGCCCAACTTTTGTAACTTCTTTTCTGCAGAATCGTCATACTTCTTATGAACATTACCGATTAACATTTCTACTTTCACTTTCTCAGGATCAGTATTGTCTTCAAACATCATAAGCTGTTTCTACTCTACACCATCTAAAAACTGTCCTAGAGTTAATTTTTTATTCCTAGTAGAGTTATACATTTCCTCCATTGCCCTAATCATAGGAGGGGCACATTCAATACTCAAATTGTTTCTTGTACTCTGATTGCGTGCATGATTACTAGTGAGCGTTGAATTAGCTGTTCTTAGACAAACAACTAGAAGGAAGCAGGAAAGAAACAGAGTGCAGAAAACAGCTCATTGGCGCCAGCAATCGGGTCTTCGTGACTTCATGGGCAGCAGGAACCATTACAGTAACTGACTGCCAAGGGGTCACCGGAGGCATCCCTCCGAAGAGTGCTGGCCCTCTGTCCTCAGCTCTCTTCCAGTGCAGAAGCATCTCTGCTTGCTACACAGGCGAGGTCGCCGTGGACGTAGCAATATATTATGTATATTTCTATAGTTATAAGGAATAAGAATTTCTCAGTTGAACTTCTAATAAAGAAAACATGAATACATGATATTTATCACACATAATTTATGAACTGAATGGTTCATAAATTCACACTTCAAGAGTTAACAACTTGTTGGTCACAGTGGTACAAGCCTTTAATCCCGGAAAGCAGCGCTCAGGAGGCTAAGGTAGGAAGACAGCTATGAGTTGTAGGCTGCAGAGTGAATTCCAGGTCAACCTGGGCTAGAGTGAGAGCCTGCTTCAGAAAACACTGTTAACAATCAATGTCATGACATTAGGCAGTAGGGGAAGAAGGTCCGCACTAGATGTGTGGCTTCTAGAACTACACTTCTCTCCACTAACCTATCTCTCTCTCTCTCTCTCCACACACAGTCACACACACACACACACACACACACACACACACACACACGACTGACTGCTGCTCTCATAACTCATAACCCACAACCCCATGAGGAATACCAGCGTTCACACTGAGGAGGGCCCTCAGTGGAGTGAGGACAGGGTGGGGGAAATGATGGGACCACACATGATGTGTCCCCACAACTTTACTACTTAAGAAAAAAAAAAAAGCTCCTCTAACCAAAAGTGAAAATATAATTTATCAATGAGCACAAACATACAAGTTAGAAGGCATTTGGATGGGCTTAATGGATTCATTTAGTCAGAGAATGACGGTAGCTTCCCTCTAGAACCTATGTCCTGCCAAGCCATATGATTTTTATTCAGTTTTCAGTGCTAGAGATGAATTACCTGCCACTGAGTGAGCCTCAAATATAGAGAGCAGTTTGTTACCCCCCAAAACTTAGATACTACTCATTCTAGCACCCATGGGTACATCTTGCCTGGCTGGTTGACTGTGCAGCTTGCAGGGTCCACTGCAGTTGAAAGCTGTTGGCTTTTCTCCCCCAGCCTTCTGCATAGTACTTTCCAGCACTGTGGCAGGTAGCCAGAAGAGAAGTGGCGTCCAGCACAGTTCTAGCTTGATTTCTCAGTGTCCGGGCAGCAGCCAGTGGTGTCCTCAGCTCTATGGTCTCACCATCTAGTTCTGGTGGGCAGCCAAGCACATTGACAGTAGTCTGCATTCCTTATTAGTTAACTTTTTAAATTCTTTGTATATCCTAGATATTAATCCTCTATCAGATATATAGCTGGCGAAGATTTTTTCCCATTCTGTAGGCTGCCTCTTTGCTTTATTCACAGTGTCCTTTGCCATACAAAATCTTTGTGATTTCATGAGGGCCCAGTGGTTAATCTGTGGTTTTATTGCCTGAGCAATTGGGGTTGTATTCAGAAAGTCTTTACCAAGACCAATATGTTGAAGGGCTTCCCCTACTTTTTCCTCTAGCAGTTTTAGAGTTTCCAGTCTGATGTGAAGGTCTTTAATCCATCTGGACTTAATTCTTGTGCATGGAGAGATAGAAGGATCTATTTTCATCCTTCTACAGATACATATCCAGTTTTCCCAACACCACTTGCTGAAGAGGCTGTCTTTTCTCCAATGAGTATCTTTGGCATTTTTATTGAATATGGCTATAGCTACCTGGACTTACACCTGGGTCCTCTATTCTGTTCCATTTATCTACATGTCTACTTTTGTGCCATTACCACACTGTTTTTGTTACTATGGCTCTGTAGTATAGGTTAAAATCAGGTATGGTGATACCACCAGCCTCTTTTTTGTTGCTCAGTATTATTTTAGATATTCGAGGTTTTTTGTGATTCCAAATGAATTTTTGGATTTTTTTTTTCTATTTCCATGAAGAATGCCTTTGCAATTTTAATGGGGATTGCATTAAATGTGTAGATTGCTTTTGGTAAGATTCCCATTTTCACAATATTGATTCTTCCAATCCAGGAACAAGAGATGTTTTTCCACTTCCTAGTGTCTTCTTCAATTTCTCCCTTGAGTGTTTTAAAGTTCTCATTGTAGAGATTCTTTATTTCCTTTGTTAGGTTTATTCCAAGGTACTTTATTGCTTTTTGATGCAATTGTGAATGGGAGTGATTCTCTGATTTCATCCTCTGTGTGTTTGCTGTTAGCATATAGGAAGGCTACTGATTTCTGTGTATTTATTTTGTATCCTGCTACGTGGCGGTAGGTTTTGATCAGCTCTAACAGTTTGCTAGTAGAGTCTTTAGGGTCCTTTATATATATATATAGAATCATATCATCTGCAAATAATGATAACTTGATCTCTTCCTTTCCAATTTGTATCCCTTTTATGTGTGTCTCTTGCCTTATTGCTATGGCTAAGACTTCCAGAACTATATTAAATAAAAGTGGAGGCAGTGGACACCCTTGTCTTGTTCCTGATTTTAGTTGAAAAGCTTCCAGTTTTTCCCCATTTAGTAATATGTTGGCTGTAGACATGTCATAAATAGCCTTTATTATACTGAGATATGTTCCCTCTATTCCAGTCTCTGTAGGACTTTTATCATGGAGGGATGTTGGGTTTTGTCAAATGCTTTCTCTGTGTCTAATGAGATGATCATGTGATTTTTGTCCTCCAACACAGTTATATGATGTATTACATTTATAGATTTGCGTATATTGAACCATCTCTGGGATAAAGCCTACTTGGTCAGGGTGAATGGTCTTTCTGATATATTCTTGTATTCTGTTTGCCAATATTTTGTTGAGAATTTTTGCATCTATGTTCATGAGGGAGATTGGTCTGTAATTTTCTTTTTTTGTTCTATCTTTGTCTGGTTTTGGTATCAGGGTGATGCTGGCTTCATAGAAGGTGTTTGGTAGAATTCCTTCTTTTTCTATTTTATGGAAAAGCTTAAGAAGCAATGGTGTTAGCACTTCCTTGAAGGCCTGGTAAAATTCAGCAGTGAATCCATCTGGGCCTTGGCTTTTTTCAGTTGGGAAATTTTTGATAACTGTTCAGATCTCCATGCTTGTTATATATCTGTTTAAGTGATTAATCTCATCTTGATTTAATTTAGGTAAGTCATATAAATTGAGGAACTCATCCATTTCTTTCAGATTTTCATACTTTGTGGAGTATATGCTTTTATAGTATGTCCCTATGATTTTTTGAATTTCTCTGGCATCTGTTGTGATGTTACCTTTTTCATCTCTAATTTTATTAATTTGTGTCTCTTCTCTCTTTTTTTTTGGTCAGAATTGCTAAGGGTTTGTCAATCTTGTTTATTCTTTCAAAGAACTAACTCTTTGTTTCATTGATTCTTTGAATTATTTTTTGTTGTTGCTGTTGTTGTTTCTATTTCATTAATTTCTGCCCTAAACTTTATTATTTCTTCCCATCTACTGATTTTTGGTTTGCCTTGTTCTTCATTTTCCAAGGCTTTAAGGGGAAGCATTAGGTCGTTTACTTGCAACCTTTCTAATTTCTTAACATAGGCACTTAAAGCTATAAATTTACCTCTTGGAACCGCCTTCATTGTGTCCCAGAGATTTTGGTATGTTGTGTTCTCATTATCATTTGACTCTATAAATTTTTTTATTTCCTTCTTGGTTTCTTCATTGACCCATTCATCATTTAGTAGTATATTATTTAGTTTCCATGATTTTGTGTATGCTCTATAGCCTTTCTTGCTATGGATTTGTAGTTTAATTCCATTGTGGTCAGATAGAATGCAAGGAATTATTTCAATTTCCCTGTATTTGTTAAGATTTGCTTTGTGTCCTAATATATGGTCTATTTTAGAGAATGTTCCATGTGCTGCTGAAAAGAATGTATATTCTGCAGCACTTAGATGGAATGTCCTGTATATATCTGTTAGGTCCATTCCTTCTATGACCTCATTTAGTCCAGATGTCTCTCTGTTTATTTTTTCATGGGATGACCTGTCAATTGATGAGAGTGGGGTGTTGAAGTCACCCACTACCACTATGTTTGGTGTTATCTGTGACGTTAGTTCTAATAGTGTTTGTTTGATGAATTTTGGAGCTCCCATGTTAGGTGCATATATGTTTAGGATTGTAATGTCCTCCTTTTGGAGTGTGCCCTTAATCAATATAACGTGACCTTCCTTATCTTTCTTGACTAACGTTGGACTGAAGTCTACCTTGTCAGATATTAGGATGGCAACCCCTGCTTGTTTTCTAGGCCCATTTGCTTGAAACACCATTTTCCAACCTTCCACCCTAAGATAATGTCCATCTTTTGTAGAAAGGTGAGTTTCTTAGAGGCAACAAATTGTAGGATCCTGCTTTTTAACCCAGTCTGCAAATCTATATCTTTTGGTTGGGGCATTGAGGCTGTTGATGTTAAGTGATATTACTGAAAGTTGTTTATTTATGTTTGCCATTTTTTTGTGGTTCCAGTTCTACCTTTGCTCTCTTGTGTTAATTAGTATTTGAGTATTGCTTGTTTTTTCCACATTCTTTATATGTGTGCTTTTCCTTCTCTTTGGCATGGAGGATTCTTTCAAGTATTTTCTGTAGAGCTGGTTTTGTCTTCAAATACTCCTTTAGCCTGCTTTTATCATGGAATGTCCTTATTTCTCCATCTATTTGAATGGATAGCTTTGCAGGATAAAGTAACCTCGGTTAACAGTTGTTATCTTTCAGAATTTGGATCACATCACTCCAAGCTCTTCTGGCTTTTAAAGTTTGTGTTGAGTAATCTGCTGTGATCCTGATGGGCTTTCCTTTGTAGGTAACTTGATTTTTCTCTCTAACTGCATTCAATATTTTTTCTTTGGATTGTGTGTTTGGTAGCTTGATTACAATATGGCGAGGAGAGGTTCTTCCCAGGTTTTGTCTGGCTGGGGTTCTAAAGGCTTCCTGTATCTGCATTGGCACCTCTTTCCCAATTTGGGGGAAGTTTTCTTCTATGATTTTGTTGAGGACACCTAGTATGCCTTTGGAGTGAGATTTGTCTCCTTCTACTATGCCCTGAATTCTTATGTTGAATCTTTTCATAGTGTCCAGAATATCTTGAAATTTCCACTCATACTTTTCTATTAGTTTGTCTTTCTCTTTGTTGGACTGTATTAGATCTGCCACCTGGTCTTCTAGCTTAGATATTCTGTCCTCACCTTCATCCATTCTACTGGTGAGATTTTCTACAGAGTTTTTTATTTCATTAACTATGTGCTTCCTTGCTAGTAATTCTGACTGGTTTTTCTTTGTTATTTCTATTTCCTTATTTATGTCTTATATTGCCTTCTTTATTTCATTAACTTGGTGCCCTGCGTTTTCTTTGATTCCTTTGATTTCCTCTTTGATTCCTTTAATTTTCTCTCTGACTTCTTTGAACATATTTAACATCATTCTTTTGAAATCTTTCTCAGGCATTTCCTCCAACTCGTTTTCACTGGAGGTCATCTCTGATGCATTAATACATTTTGGTGGATTTATATTGTCTTGGTTTTGGTGTTTCTTGTGTTATAATGTATATATTTTTGCATCTTGGATTAAGTTAATGCTTGGATTTTCTAGTTAGCTGGGTATTCTTAGCTGTATCAATGGATCTGATGTTATATATCTTCAGTGTAGGAGATTAAGATGTTAGGTGTGGCTCTTAACACTCAGAGTATCTAGAAAAGTGTTCTTGGGGTTGAGTTTGCCTGTTATGGGAGTATTCAAGTATGCTGAGTAGAACAAACTACAGGTAGATTCTAAAATTTAACTAAACACTGTACACCTTCAATCAACAACAGCACCGAGTATTTAGCAAGAGTAGGTATTATAACATCCAGATCCTCTATCAACAAAGTAGTTAAGATTTCTGGTCTGTTGAGGGTTCCAAGTCAGCTTGTGACCAAGTGAGACCCTTCCTGGTGCAATCCCAGTTACCTTTTTGGATGATTTTGGTCTCAGTCAAGTAGGCTGGCTGGGTTGCTGGACCACTATTCTGTTTTCTGGAGCTGGGCACTGGCTTTTCCTGTGGGGCAAAGCGAGCCTGGCAATTGTGGCTCTGCAGAGCTGCACCCCTGCTGCTGGATCCACCGCTGCTGCTGCTGAAGCTTCCACTGCTGGGTCCGCCGCTGCTGCTGAAGCTGCTGCTGCTGGACCCACCACTGCTGCTGCTGAAGTTGCCGCTGCCACTGCTGAAGCTTTCGCTGTTGCCGCTGCTATAGCTGCCACTGCTGGAGCCGCTGTCACCGGTGCCGGAGCCGCTGCTGTTGTTGCCAGAGCCAGAGCTGCGGCTTCCACCACCGCTTCCACTACCGGAGCTGCTTCAGCCTGCCAGTGTGGGCTCTGGATGCTCTGAGACTCTCCTACTTCTCTGCTGCCGTTTTAATTTCTCATTCACCTCACTTTTTAGTAACAGTGTGTATTTTGCTGGGTTTTCTTTGGCTTTTTCTCACCTAGGCTGCTTTGTCGTGGTTCCTATGCTGCCATCTTAACTGGAAGTCAGTTTCAAATTTTCTATCAAGGTCTGATAGAATTCTTCAATGAAGCCGTCTATGCCTGGACTTTCTGTAGTTGGGAGATTGTCATTACTGCTTCAATCTCATCAAAATACTTTTTAAGTTCTTTATCTCCTCTCAGTTTTAACTTTGGTAGAACATATGTGTCATGAACTTTATCAATTTCTTCTAAATTTTCCAGTTTAGTAGAATATAGTTGCTGAAATATGTCATTATGATTCATCAGATTTCATTGGTAGCTGTTGGAATATCTTCCTTATTCTTTAAGGGTCTGCCTCTCTACCTTGGGTAATTACACTAAAGGTTTGTCAATTGTGTTTATATTTTCAAAGAACCATTTTTTTTTTAATTTTTTTTTTTTTTACTTATTTATTTGAGAGCGACAGACACAGAGAGAAAGACAGATAGAGGAAGAGAGAGAGAATGGGCGCGCCAGGGCTTCCAGCCTCTGCAAACAAACTCCAGACGCGTGCGCCCCCTTGTGCATCTGGCTAACGTGGGACCTGGGGAACCGAGCCTCGAACCGGGGTCCTTAGGCTTCACAGGCAAGCGCTTAACCGCTAAGCCATCTCTCCAGCCCAGAACCATTTTTTTTTCTTCAATTCTTTTTAATTATTTTCTTAATTGATTTCTGTCATGATCTTAATTATTTCTTTCCATCTGGTACTTTTCGAGCATGGACACGTTGTCCTCTGATATCCACACATGGGTGGTAGCCTGCTTGGCCATGTACACACATACGCACAAAATAAAAGATAAACAAACAAGAGTGAACATGTCAGAAACATGAATGCTGCAGCTTCATCTGGGCTGTAATGAGCAGAAAACGTGCACCTCAGTTTATATCATTCACCCAAGTAATTATCAACAGAACAACAGCTGTGGAACAACTTGGAAGGAATCGAATCTCAACACTGACCATGTCAATAGATGCATCAGTCGAATGTCCAAAGGCCCCAAGCACTAGTAACACTCCTGCAGTCAGGTTATTGCTCATTGCAGTGAGGAATGATGCACATGGTGGGAAACTCTGGCTGCAGCACTCAGAGAGTGTTAGAAACCATTTATTATGGGACTTGGGCTTTTGCTGGGCAATTTGGGAAAAGTCTAAGGAAATAGGGTTTGCTTTGGGTTGCCAGTTAGGAAGCCAGGGGTATTCTATTACTAGATAACTAAATAAATCTTACCTAGACTGAGAGAAAACTAGACCAAAGTTGTCTTAGTCAGTTTGGTCTACACCTTACCTTAGCACACCTTCACCCATTGGCTGTTGCTAATAGTACCTCATAACAATACCACAGACTAGGTGAGTTGTCTAAAGTGGAGGTATACATCTTCTGATAGCCTTCTTGCTGGTAGCATTCTCAGGTGATACAAGATAGAGAGATGCTGGGGATGGAGAAATGGTTCAGGAGTTAAGGTGCTTGCCTGCAAAATCTAACCACCCAGATTCGATTCCCCAGTGGCCACATCAAGCCAGATGCACAGTGGTGTATGCCTGTTTGCAGTGGCTGGAGAGCCTGGTGTGTCCATTTTCTCTCTCTGCTTGCAAATAAATAAAAATACTTAGTAAAAAAAGGCGGGGGGAGCTGGAGAGATGGCTTAGAAGCTAAGGCACTTGCCTGCAAAGCCTAAGAACTCATGTTAAACTCTCCAGGTCCCATGGAAGCCAGATGCACAATATGATGCAAGCATGCAGGCAAGGTTGTACATGCACACAAGATGGTACATGTGTCTGGAGTTTGATTACAATGACTAGAGGCCTTGGCATGCCAATTCTCTTTCTCTCTCTTATAAAAAATTTAAAACAAAAGAAAAAAGATAGGGAGATGCTGAAATACCTAACCAAACCAAAGGTTTTATACATATAACATTCTCATTCTGGAGAGAACCCATTGATCCATTAAAGGCATGCATAGATTCATCCATTAATTAGGAAAGTGTCTGGGCTGGGGAGATGGCTCAGCTCTTAAGGTATTTGCCTGCAAAACCTAATGACCTAGGCTTGATTCCCCAGTTAGCCATGTAAATCCAGATGCACAAGGTGGAGCATGAATCTGGAATTTGTTGGCAGCAGGAAGTGCCTAATCACCTCTTGAAACCTGCAACTGATCCCACCTCTGCATGTCTCTTGGATTCCATCTCCACATGATTTGCAGAGGGGACAGACCATATCCAGACCACAGTAGCTTTGAATGGGTTTCCACTATTTGTTTGGCATATGGCTTAAACGTGAACCTTTTTTCATTTTGAGCCAGAGTTTCATGTTGCTCAGGCTGGTACTCAAACTCACTATGTAGCCAAGGATGCCCGTGAACTTCTGATCTTCCTTTTTCCACCTCCTAAGTGCTAGCATTACAGGCACACACTCTTGCTCCTGGTTTAAATGGTGCTACAGATGGAATCCAAAGCTTTATGCATGCTAGGTAAGCACTCACCTGAACTCTGCCTTCCCCAGCCCAGCATCAAACAGTTATTTATCAACATTCTGGAAGCAGAAGGTCCAAGACTATGGTGCCACTATGGTTGGATTCTTAGTGAGCCCCTTATGGTGAATGTATGTCCCCCATAGACTTGGCTGTTTTATTAGGCTTGTAACGTGGGTCTCCAGATGCCTGGCTGGAAGAGGTGTCATCAGGAGCAGATCCTGGAGTCCAGTCCTAAGGTGTCACTGGGGGTGTATCTAAATTCCACCCCACAAATGAGTGGAGAGGAGTTTGAGCTCTGGCAGGTTTTGTGTCTGCTGGTGTTGGTGTTTGCTTGCTGCAGTTTTTTCCCTCTGCTTGGATCTCAGAAAGTAAGCTGCTGCTTCTGCCATGATGGAATGCCCCTGGATCTGCAAGCTTGGAAAACATCCCTTCCTCCTGTAAATTACCTGCTCAGATGTTCAGCCCATCAATGTGCATCTGACTATAACACCTCTCCTTCAAGTTCACAGACAGCTGTCTTTTAATTTTTTTTCCCTTGACAGACAGAGCATAGCCTCCTTTCTCTTCTTATAAGAGCATTAGTTCCACCATAGGGGTCTTCACCCTTCCCTGCATTTGATTCATGCAACCTAAGTGGGGGGAGAGTTTCTTTGGGCTCAGGGCACAAGTCCTCAGTCCCATACCCTACAGCCCTCTCAGGATAAAATCTTGAGTGACTACCTGCTGGTGCTTAGCTCACTTTCACCTTTTTATTCACTCCAAAACGTCAACTCATGGAATGGTACTGCCCACATGCCCAAAGGTTTGTCTCCTAGATGACTTTACATCCAGTCAAGTTGGCAATATTAACCATCACAGGCACCCCAGATATCAACCAAAGGCAAATGTGGATGTTGCTGGTTGAACCATTCTACCCCACTGTGGTGCGTTAACCTCCATCTGCTGAGAATGTGACTGTATTTGGAAACCATATTGAATGAGGTAACCCGGTTACCATAAAGTCATTCCTGGTGGGGTATGTCTATTAGTTACTTTTGCACCACGTTTGCAGAAACAATTTAAGGGAATGTGTTGTTACTTTTATCCTTACTGTGATAAAATACCCAACAAGGGCTGGAGAGATGGCTTAGCGGTTAAGCGCTTGCCTGTGAAGCCTAAGGACCCCAGTTCGAGGCTCGGTTCCCCAGGTCCCACGTTAGCCAGATGCACAAGGGGGCACACACGTCTGGAGTTCGTTTGCAGTGGCTCGATGCCCTGGCTTGCCCATTCTCTCTCTCTCCCTCTATCTGTCTTTCTCTCTGTGTCTGTTGCTCTCAAATAAATAAATAAATAATTTAAAAAAATACCCGACAAAAGTAATTTAAGGGAGGAAGGAGAGTGAATTTTGGCTCATGGTTCAAGGGTATGGTTCACCATGACAGCAGGAACATGAGCAGCCGATCACATTGTATCCACAGTGAAGAAGGCCAGAGGATGAATGCTGGTGCTCAGCTGCTTTCTCCTTTCCAGTCAGTTCTCTCTGGAAATGCTGTCGTAGACATGCTGACATAGCAAAACTCCTCCCCATCGAAAGCAGTGAGCAGCGATTGCCAGCTTTGTCAAAAGCAGCAGGAAGAACTCGCGGGAGGAGTGAGGAGGGTCATCAGACCTCCACCTGAGAGCTCCGCGCCCCTCTGGGCCAGTTATATGCAATATTGTGCAAGGTCTCGTGGCCTCAGGGGCAGAGCCATCAAAGTCGCTGCTTTGGGGTTTCCATGCTCTGCTCTGCAGTAAGCCCTCACTCCGAGCCTGAGGGAAGCGCACCCGTGGGAGCAATCACTGAAGTGCTGCTCTGAGAGCCTCCACGCTCCTAGACAGGATCAAGGAGCTCCTTGAAGTGGCCACAGCGAAGTCATCATTCAGGGTGGGATGAGGCTTAGTGGTGCTGCTGCCCTGGGGTCCCAATACTCTGTAAGTAAGCCCTCACCCCATGGCTGAGGGAGAAGAGTCCAAGGAGTATTTTTATTTTTTCTTTTTAACACAGGAAGCTTCAATCAAGGTGGCTCTTTTGAGGGCCTCGTGATCCAGTAAATAACCCCTCTCGGTGCTGTGTAAGTAAGCTCGACACACTCACTGGTTCACTGACCTGGCATTGGCGTGATCATACTTTGGTCTGCCATCTGAGCCCTATCTAGGGTGGAGACATGTGCTTGTATCTCCCCAGGGAAGACGTTTCCAATGACACATGCCAGAGGTGTGTCTCCTATGTGATTCTAAAAGCTGATCAGGTTGACAGTCAAAATTAACCATCACAGGGAAGAAGCATTTATTTCGCTCGTGGCTTCAGAGGATCACTCGGTCACAGCAGAGAAGACATGGCAGAGGGAGCCTGAGGTGGAAACCAGGTCACAAGGTGGTAACCCATGAAGTAGACACAGCAAGCCAGAATTAACAGTCAAGTTGCCTGTAGAGACCGTCTTCAGCAAGCCAGACCCTGCCTCCTAAAGCCTCCACAGCCTTCAAAATATTGCCACCAGCTGGGGATCAAGCAGTTAAAACATGAGCCTGTGAAGGACATTTTGTATTCAGATCTTTTATTCATTTATCTGAGCGAGAGGTAGGGAGGGAGAATAGCATACCAGGGCCTCCATCCACTGCAAATGAACTCCAGACACATGCACCCCTTTGTGCAGCTGGCTTACGTGGGTCCTGGGGAATCAAACCGGGGGTCCTTAGGCTTCACAGGCAAATGCCTTAACTGCTAAACCATCTCTCCAGCCCTCTTATTCAAATCTTAATAGCCCTGTTCCAACATGAACCAGAGGACAGACGAACACTGCCACCTACTGGCCAAGGAGAGATGCCCTCCGAAGAACCCAACCCCACCACCTTCATCTCAGCCCCCAATAAACGTTCAGGATTTCAGCTACTCTGTTGTGGTGGTTTGAATGTGAATGTATGAGCCCGTAGCCTCAGATAGTTAAGCTTCCTGCTTAAATCTCCAGCCACTTGCTGGAGCGGGGCGTGTCCCGGGGGTGGGGGGAAGAGGGGATCTGTTTCCAGACCAAAGGTGGAGACAGCAGTGTGAGCTCTGGTGGGCGTGTCCTGCCTGCTTTTGGTGCTTGCTGTGGTTTGACTGAATTTTTTTTTCCCCTCTCTGTGCTTGGATGTGTGGAAGTAGCAGCTTCTTCCACTACTGATCGAACTTCCTCTGGATCTGTAAGCTTGAAATAAATCCCTTCTTCCCCCAAACTGTCTGGTTGTATGTTCATCCTAGCAACTTGGAGCTGACTACAATAGTCTATGATGTGTTCTTCCTTCAGCATCCATAGGAGGGTGTTCCCAGGACCACCTGTGGATGCTCAAATCCCTTATAAGAAATGGGTAGTGGGGGCTGGAGGGATGGCTTAGTGGTTAAGGTGTTTGCCTGAAAAGCCAAAGGACCCAGGCTCAATTCCCCAGGACCCACATTAGCCAGATGCACAAGGGGGTGCACGCACCTGGAGTTCATCTGCTGGAGTGGGTTGGGTTCTTCAGTGGCTGGAGGCCCTGGTGAGCGCTCTCTCTCTCTCTCTCTCTCTCTGTCAAATAAATAATTTTTTAAAAAAATAAAATATTTTTTAGCCGGGCGTGGTGGCGCACGCCTTTAATCCCAGCACTTGGGAGGCACAGGTAGGAGGATCACCATGAGTTCAAGGCCACCCTGAGACTAGAGAGTGAATTCCAGGTCAGCCTGAGCTAGAGTGAGACCCTACCTCGAAAAACCAAAATGTATATATATATATATTTTTTAAATAGGTTTGGGGGCTGGAGAGATGGCTTAGTGGTTAAGCACTTGCCTGTGAAGCCTAAGGACCCCGGTTCGAGGCTCGATTCCCCAGTACCCATGTTAGCCAGATGCACAAGGGGGTGCACGTGTCTGGAGTTCATTTGCAGTGACTGGAGGCCCTGGCATGCCCGTTCTCTCTCTATATCTGCCTCTCTCTCTCTCTCTCTCTCTCTCTCTCTCTCTCTCTGTGTGTGTGTGTGTGTGTCTGTCTGTCACTATCAAATAAATAAATAAAAAGAAACAATTTTTTTTAAAAAAAAATGGGTAGTGGGCTAGTGCTAAGGATATAGCTCAGTTGGTAGGGTACCTGCCTGGGTCCTGGATTTTTACCTCCAGGACCACAAAAACTGAGTGTGGTGGCTCATGCCTATAAGGCCTACTCTCCAGAGAATCAGAAGTTCAAGGTCAGTCTCAGCCACATAATGAGTTCCAGAGCACCCTAGACACATAAGACCATGTCTCAAAAAAAAAAGTGGTACCATTGTTGGGACGGGGGGTGAGTACGTATAATCCAAGCAGTTAGGAGGTTGAGCAGAAGAATCAAGGGTTCAACTCCAGCCTGGGCTAAACAGCAAATTTCAATTTTGTGTGGGTTACACAGCAAGCATCTCTCTCTCCCTACCACCCCCCACCGTGTGAGCCTCACAATAACTTATGCATATCCTTCTGTGTACTTTACATCATTTCTACATTACTTATAATAACTAATACATTATAAATACTATGTGAATTGTTGTAACACTATATAATTTAGGGAATAAGAATAAGGACAAAAAGATCTCCATACTCAAGACAGAATTTTTTTTTTTAATTTTAAATCCATGAATAATTGTATTTGTGAATGAAAAACCCAGAGACACAGAAAGTTGATTGCACTCTCTCACATCATCCAGCATACATAAAAACAAAACCCGGTGGACTGGGGATATGGTTCAGTGGTTAAGAGTGCTTGCTGTGTAAGCATGAGGTTCTGAGAGGGCCTGAGACCTCCTGAGTTCAATTCCTCAGCATCTAAAACAGCTGGGCCATTACAACTATAATCCCAGTCCAACAGGGAGCAGAGACCAAAGAATTGATGGGGCTTGCTAACCAAGAAAAGGGCAAAAATGGCAGCTCTGGGTTGAGTCAGAGATGTCTCAAAGAAACAGGAGGATAAGTGAAAAGAGAAGAATACCAGACATTCTCCTCTGGCCTCTGCATGTGTGGTAGGGTGTGCACATCTGCACACATCCACAACTCTCTCTCTCTCTCTCTCTCTCTCTCTCTCTCTCTCTCTCTCTCGTAAAACATAACTGGGGAGTTTTAATCTTTAATCGCAGCATTCGGGAGGCAGTGGTAGGAGAATCACTGTGAGTTTGAGACCAGCCTGAGGTTACATAGTGAATTCCAGGTCTGTGGTAGAGTGAGACCCTACCTCAAATAAACAAACAAACAGTGCAGGTAGGGACAGCTAATGGTCACCTCCAAGAGACCTGCTCTGACTTTCCCCACACACAGAAGATATAACCTCCACAAATGCCTAGCAGCTGGGACATTTAGGAGCACCTCAATGCTTTTTATGTTCCACAGAATCTTCATTCATCAAATCAGGTACCCCTGAGGACAGGTTCCCTGTGAAATCTACCTTTGTGTCCTCCCAACATGCAGCAGGCACCTGGTGCACAGGTTGTATCAGTTACCTTTTCATTACTGGGACAAAATGCCTGACGAAAATTAGCATGAGGGAGGAGGTTTATTTCGGCTCACAGCTGGAGGTCACAGTCCTCCATGGTGGGAAGGCAGGGCAGCCCACAGTGAGGAAGCAGAGGGTGATGCCCGCTGCTCCTCCATCGGCTCTCTTCTTTTTTTGTTCATTTTCTATTTATCTATTTGAGAGCGACAGACACAGAGAGAAAGGCAGAGAGAGAGAGAGAATGGGCGCGCCAGAGCCTCCAGCCACTGCAAAGAAACTCCAGAAGCGTGCACCCCCTTGTGCGTCTGGCTAACGTGGGTCCTGGGGAACCGAGCCTCGAACCGGGGTCCTTAGGCTTTACAGGCAAGCACTTAACCGCTAAGCCATCTCTCCAGCCCCTGACACACATAAGTTTTAAAAAGATTTTAAGTGCTACATGTATTGTGAGTCAGATCTCCAGTTCTTTAACTGGAAAGGAAGAAGATATGAGGAAATGCACAGAGACCTAGCGGGCTGACAATTCTGGGGACAGAATCAAGGAGTGGGGCTAAGGCCAACCAATGCTTGCCTGATTTGGGGGTGGAGTGTATAAAATAGGAAGACATCTAGTAAAATTTGTATTTCAGACAAACCAAAACCAATTTTTTTGTTAGCATAAATAGGTCCCATTTAAGCTTAGGATGTTTTTATACCAAGAAACAAGACTTCTTATTTTTTTTTAAATTTTCTATTAATTGTCTTTTAAATCTGGAAGCCAATTAAACCAGACATTGTGAATTTTACGGGTCAAGAGCAGCCTCCTTCAGGAGCCCTTTCTTCTCTGCCCCCACCATGGACTTTCACTTCTGCTTCCTTAGTGACGGGTCCCCAGGGTAAGCACCCACCGCCTCTCACCCACCCCCAGCCAGGCCCCAAGGCCACACACAGCTCTACCCTGTTGCATCCCCACCACCGGAGGTGGCTGGGAAGTTTCCGCCCCACGTGCCCAAGGGTCAGGCCGACATGCCACAACACACAGAGCCGGCAAGTTGGCACGGCTGGTGAGACATGGAGGAGAAAGGAAGAGTGACTTTGATGACATCTGAATTCACAGTCAACAGCTCACCTCGGAGGTGAGTCCCAAGGGCCCAGCTTCCGCCTGCATTTCCTCTCCTTCTGATCAGTCACAGACCCAGCTGAGGAGGCAGCCCAACTCATGCAGGTCCAGGAGTTTCCCAAGGCCAAGATGTCTCTGTTGCTGCCAGTGCTGCTGCTGTTGTTAGGCAGTGAGTGGGTTCAGGGCCAGCAGAGCCAGGCTACGGACAAATACAGTCTACAGGTGGAGAAGCTCGTGACGGTGCAGGAGGGTCTCTGTGTCCTGGTGCCTTGCTCTTTCTCCTCCCCCAAGAGCGCGTGGCCTAACTCTATGGTTTATGGATACTGGTTTACAAGAGGGACCAACACGGACAAAGGTCACCCGGTGGCCACGAACAACAAATATAAGGCAGTGCGACCTAGGACCAAGGAACGATTCCAGCTTGTGGGGGATCCCGGAAAACAGGACTGTTCCTTGATGATCCGAGATGTTCAGAGGGAAGACAGCATGGGGTACTTCTTCCGACTGGAGAAAAGCTTTGATAAGTATAATTTCCTGGATGGATTCATTCTGCAAGTGGAAGGTATGGGATGCAGCCATGGTGGAGATCCCCTGCCTTGCACTGGGATGGGACTGTGGAAGGACAGACCTTGAGGCTAAGTGGACAGGCTCTTAAAGGACCTGCTGGGGCACTAAGATTGGCCAACCTCTCCCCTAGGCCTGACTCAGAAGCCAGATATCTTCATCCCTGCGACCCTAGAGCCGGGACAGCCCGTGAAAGTGCTCTGTGTGTTTAACTGGGCCTTTGAGGGGTGCTCAGCCCCTTCCTTCTCCTGGAGGGGGGCTGCAGCCTCCTCCCAAGGAGGCACACCATCCACCTCCTACTTCTCAGTGCTGACCTTCACCCCAGAACCTCAGCACCATAACGATGAGCTCACCTGTCAGGTGGACTTCCCCAGACTGGGTGTGAGCACCCAGAAGACCGTCAGGATGAACATGGCCTGTGAGTGCGATGTGGGGCATTGGGCTGTGCAGAGGCCTGGTGGTGGGGACAGAGAATCCCCCAGCTCCAGGCTCAAGAGGGTCTGCAGAGAGGAAGGTGTGAAGCCTTGTCCTTGGTGCTCCTCGGCCCTGGGAAGGGATGGGGGTGGAGGCTTTGGTGCTGAGTTTTCACGTGTCTTCCTCGGCATGGTCATGCTTCTGTTTGCCTGAAGTACTTTCTCTGAGGTAATAAGATATCCCACCCTGAAGTTAGCTCACAATCTTCTCACAGATGCCCCTAAAGATCTTGTGATCAGCATCTTCCAAGGCACTATGTCAGGTACCAAGGGTATATCGGGGAGAGGGCAGGGTGGCCCAGCTCTCCTTGGGAAATGAAAAGTCTGAGGAGGGGCCAGTGACGCAGCTGATCTCATCCTTCAGCCCTTAGCTCTCTTCCTCCATCTTTCTGCCCCTCTTTCTCTGCGTCTCTTTCTTTGTTTCTATATGTGTCTCTGCCTCCACTATCTCCCTGTCTCTCTATCACTTGGTGTCTCTCATGTCCCTCTGCCTCTCCTCCTTCTCTTTCCTCTCTTTTTTTTCTCCTCCTCCTTCTTCTCTTTCTCCTTCTCCACAGACTCCTTCTCTTGCTCTAGAATCCCAAGGAAACATCTCACATCTGGAAGATCTGAAAGTCCATCAAGGCCAGGCCCTGAGGCTCCTCTGTGCTGCTGCCAGCGAGCCCCCTGCCACCCTGAGCTGGGTCCTGGAGGACCGAGTTCTCTCATGGTCTAGCCCTTTGGGATCCAGAACCCTGTGGCTGGAGCTCCCTGAGGTGAAGGCTGAGGACTCAGGACGCTATACCTGCCAAGCTGAGAACAGGCTGGGCTTCCAGCAGCGCACCCTGAACCTCTCTGTGCTGTGTGAGTGTGACCCACCAGAGGTCCCTGGCACAGGGAAGGGGTTGAAGAAGGCAGGGAACACACCAGGCTTATAGCTGCTATACCACCAGGTTGTTTGTGTTAGAGTCCCAAGGAGTAATTCACCCACCCACCTCTCCCAGATGGACAGATCCTCCGCCCAGAGGGAAGCCCCTGGCCTGTCTAGAGCAGTTCCCTGTCTCCATTGCAGATGCTCCAGAGGACCCAAGAGTGATGGTTTTCCAAGCAAATCGGACAGGTAGGAAGGAGGGCTAAGGAACAGGGCCTTGAGGTGTTCCACTGGGCTCCAGGTGACCGGACCTCACGTGCTCTCTGCCTCTTCCCTTCCCTAGTGCTGGAAATCCTCAGGAATGGCACTTCCCTCCCAGTCCTGGAGGGCCAGAGCCTGCGCCTGGTCTGTGTCACCCGCAGCAACCCCCCAGCCAGACTGAGCTGGACCTTGGAGTCACAGACCCTGGACCCCACCCTTTCTCCAGACCCTGGGGTCCTTGAGCTGCCTCTGGTCCAGTGGGAGCATGCAGGGAAATTC
This sequence comes from Jaculus jaculus, assembly GCF_020740685.1. Classification (NCBI taxonomy): domain Eukaryota; kingdom Metazoa; phylum Chordata; class Mammalia; order Rodentia; family Dipodidae; genus Jaculus; species Jaculus jaculus. The sequence goes on from NC_059115.1 coordinate 20,272,038, forward strand.
ACATGCAGTGCGCAGAACTCGCTGGGTGCCCAGTACATCTCTCTGAGCCTCTCTGTGCATTGTGAGTGGAGGACGGGACACCTGATGCCACGGACCATTGTTCACCTGTTGACCCTTTTCCTCCCTCCCCACAGACCCCCCACAGATGCCAGCACCCTCCTGCTCCTGGGAGGCCGAGGGTCTGCTCTGCAGTTGCTCCTCCAGGGCCTGGCCGGCCCCCTCCCTGCACTGGCAGCTGGGGGAGGAGCTGCTGAAGGGGAACAGCAGCAATGACTCCATCACGGTCACCTCAAGCACCATGGGACCTTGGGCCAACAGCTCCCTGAGCCTCCACATGGGGTTCAGTGCCAGCTTTGGGCTCAGCTGTGAGGCCCAGAATGCCCATGGAGTCCAGAGAGCCACTGTCCTCTTGCTGCCTGGTCAGCAGCCTGTGGGAGAATCAAGATTCTCTGTGGAGGGTCTAGAGAGTAGAGGGCAGCAGGGATTTGTGCTTGGAACAGAAGTTGAGGGGATATAGAACCCAAGGTGCGTGTGCATACGTGCGTGTGTGTGTGTGTGTGTGTGTGTGTGTGTGTGTGTGTGTGTGTAGTGGGACAGAGGTGAGAAGGCTTGTCCTGGAATGTGGCCATCTTCCTAGAAGGAAACAAAGTGGTTTCAGGTACAATGTGTGCAGTGACACCTGGAAAATAGAAGGCCTCGTGAGTGTGAGACCCTCACGCTCCCATGGGATGCGCTCACCCATTTTTCTCCTTGTGCAGACAGCAGACCAAGCTCCACAGCATTCACTAGTGGTGTATTTCTTGGCATCGGAGTCATGGCTCTGCTCACCCTCTGCCTCATCATGATCCTGTGAGTTGGGAGAAGCTGTGGGGATCCGGGGTCTGGGCCCAAATGCAACAGTCCATGGTAATGTAGGGCTTTTCCCTCAGTATGAAGATGCTATGGAAGAAAAAGACTCAGGAGCAGACCTCCAGGCCCAAGATCCTACGGGGCAGCACAATCCTGGACTACATCAACGTGGTCCCTAAGACCAGATCCCTGGTGAGTGACTAGCCAGCCACACTACCAGTCATTTCTGTGAGTCATCATCCCTCTACTTCTTAACACACCCTTCTCCAATCTGCCTGAATCTTTGCCTTAGAGACATCAGCCCTGGCTCCTCAGAGCTCTTGCTTCTTCCTGTTTCCTAGTTTGAAGGTTAGAACACAGGCTGTTTCTCCATGTATAGCTCTTCCTACATTACTACCATCACCAGAAGATTTATAATCATAGGTAACATTTAATATTTGTTTTTGCTGTGCTAGGGATGGGACCTAGAGCCTTATGCATGCCTGGCCAGCATCCTATCGTCCAGCCACATCTCTAGCCTCTCACTATGGAGTCTAGACAGGAACTCTACTTTGAGCCACGCCCCCAGCCCTCACTGTGGATTCTGGGCAGGAGCTGTACCTCTGAGTCATGTCTCCAGCCCCTCACTGTGGGTTGTAGGCAGATGATCAACTGCACCCCAAGCCCTGATAATTAAAGTCTTCATGAGACAGTATATCCTATTGATTAAGTACAGAGTGGGGTCTGAAGTCAGCCTGCCTGGGCTCACATCCTGCTTCGGCTAGTGTGTTCTTGAATGTATCATTTGACTTCTCTGTTCCTCAATGTCTTGAACTGTAACACGGGCATCACAGTAGTACTTACCTTCCTGGATTAAATATATTCCACTAGTATAATGTTCAGAGGAGTTCCTTGGTCCTAGAAAGCGCTTGGTAAAGGTGAGCCACAAGTAGGGGATCACTTGTCACCACTGATGACTCCAAGCTCTGCCAGACTCTTCCCCACACTCCAGACCCACGTGCAACGGGGTGAGCAGCTGGTGGACACCTCACATTTAGTCAGTGCACAATCAACATTGATCACCCCTCTCGTTTATGCTCCTCACCCCCTCTCAGCCCCCTTAGTAAATAACACCAACTTCCCAGCCCTGTCTAAGGCCATAGACTTCTTTTTCACTCTTCTGTTCTGTGTCCCCCACAACCATTGCGTCACCAAATCCCTTCAGGAGACAGCCAAGCACTTCTCTCACCCTTCCCTCAACCGTGCAGTCCATGCGTCCATCTCTCACCCAGACACCTTAACGGGGTTGCGGTTGCGGGCAGAGCAGTCAGGAAAAGCCCTTAAACTCCAAACCCTGAGTTTGTATCTGTTTTAATGAAGACTTGGAATAAACAGACTGAGAAGGATAGTTTATAAACTATTACATTTATTCAGGGAAGTCAGGGGAATGAGGGAGAGTCCATGGACCAACGAAAGAGAAATGATACACCCATGTGGTCTGAGAGCCCATGGGGGAGTTGAGCATGGGTCTGGGGGGGGGGGGGAAGAACATGGAAAGGGATCTTATTACATTTAGAGAGAAAAAGAGAAGAAAAGTACAAAGATCTGCCCTGCAAAAGGCAGGAGGAGGTAGGGATCCCACGTGGGAGCAGGGGTTCTCTGCACCTCATTTCAACCCAGCTGGGCTTGCCAGAGCAGGGACCTGGGAGTTCCGGAGAGACAAAAAGCCAGCAAGAGGCCTTGCCCACCTGGTAAGAATCTATTTGTGATCTTATTGCGGTGGACTTGACCCTCAGACTCAGGTGAGCTTGAGGCTGAGTGGTCTGAGCTCAGGGCTGGCTCCCAAGCAGGGGCGAGAGAGCAGACTGGATGTCTGGATCAGACGCTCAACTGTGGTTCTGCTGAAGGGCAGGCACCGTGTTCCCTCTAGGGGCCCTCCCTCCTGTCTGGCTACCTAACTGCCCCTCAATACCACGGCCACCCTCTTCCTGTCCTCCCTTCGATTCTAGCCTTGACCCTTCCAGTCGATTTCTCTTCACATGGTATCCTTTAGAAACCCACACAGACACTTCCACCCTATGGAATACTTACTCCTCAGCAACCCAAGGAACCACCTCTTGCGGCCACAAGTTGGTGAGTCTTAGAGACATGCAAACAGAAAGTCCCCAAAGCCATGATTTTATATATATAGAGAGGGAGGCCAGCCTGAGACTACATAGTGAATTCCAGGTCAGCCTAGGCTAGAGCGAGACCCTACTACAAAAGGAAAGATACAGTGATGAAGCTGGAGAGCAGAGGAGTGCTTTGCTGGGGGAGGGGGGGTGGAGGTGAGATGAGTGGGTTGCTAAGCAGCAGGGAGTTGCTCCAGGACAAGGCGCAGGGCTGACTCTTGGCTCTGGCGACTGCTCACATCTACCTGTACTAGCGTGCTGAGGGCGCAAAGCCAGGGCCCCATGTTGGGCAGCTTATACAATAAACCTTTATTTTGTTGTGCTTCTGGAGGCCGAAAGTCCCAGCTCAGGAGTCAACAGGGCCGGTTTGGGGTTTTGTAGGCTGATGTCTCTTCCATGTGTCCTGGCCCGCTTTTCCCTCTGCTTATCTATGTCCCAATCTCTTCTTTTTAGGGACTAGGGATCATTCATATGGCCTCATTTTACCTTGATTACCTCTTTAAAGACCCATCTTGAGATGTTGTAGAAATTCTCTGGAAAGATCACTCCAACGCCAGGATGAGTGACAGTAGAGGCGATTATTAGGGGGGTGGGAGGGGGAGCTTGAGGGAGCCCTCCAAAGAAGCCCTGGCCCCAGCTGAGATATTATTTCCATTTTATAGTTTTCATAGCCAAGGGGAGGGGTAAGTGAACAAACACCATGTGGCAATTTGCATATCAATCATTTCTGTCGTCTGGCCACCCTAACAGTGAACTCCATTTTACTTTGTTTTAGCCTAAACTGTCTTTTCTTCTTATCTTCCCTTTGTGCCCGTTCTGGACAGTCACTTATTTGGGATTTTTCCATCTGCTGACAAGGATAAGTTTTAGCTCCTCAGCAGTTAACTCTTACGGGAACTCAGTGAATCAGTTCGACTTGAGCTTCTTTTCTACCATGCTATCGATCACATTCTGACTTACTAGGGATTAGGACTTCAGCACATGAACTTGGAGGGTCACCCGGTTCATTCGACAACACTAGTTTTCACACAGAGCTTTTGCACACACAGTGACTGGATGCAATAGGCTCTCATCCTGGTGAGTGCACAGCTAAGACAAGGATAGCCAAGAAACTTACGAGCAGAGAAATATTAGCTACAGGGAGGAGAGCATTGAAGTTATCTACAAAGCTGAGCCCTCCTCAAAGCCATCTCCTCCCTGAACAAAGCAATGTCCCCTTCAAATACATCACCCTCTCTGAACAAAGAACGCATAGGGATTTTACTCAGGGAGCTGTTACATATTCATACGGAAGAGGATGTGTAAGTTTAGACATACTTCTGAGGGTGCTCGGTTAAAGATTACCCTAAAAAGCCGGGCATGGTGGCACACGCCTTTAATCCCAGCACTCAGGAGGCAGAGGTAGGAGGATCACTGTGAGTTCAAGGCCACCCTGACAATACATAGTAAATTCCAGATCAGCGTGGGCTTGAGACCCTACCTCGAAACCCCCCCCCAAAAAAAAAGATTACCTGCCTCTGCATGCTCAGCCAAAGGGATACACTCCTGAGCATGCTCAATTGAAGTGTACATTCCTGAGCATGCTCAGATAAAGGATACCCTCCTGAGCATGCTAGGTCAAAGTGTACACTTTTAGTATGCTCAGGTGAAGGGTACAGTCCTTAGCATACTCAGCTAAGGAGTATACTCCTAACATGAACACCCTCAAGTTTAAGGTCATGGCTCAAGAAGGAAAGATGGTGGACACATTTTTTTAAAATCATAATTAGCTAAAGGTCATGAAGCACATATATAAAAGGTTGAAAGAGTTGGACATGAATGCCTCTGGGAATGCTAAGATTAGGTAAAAATTATACACAGCAGAAATATTTTGAAGATAAATTAGTATAGGTGATTCTCTGTAAAAGTAGCTAACACATACATTTGTCAGATATTAATATTATTATGTAAATATTATACTATAAAAATGTTGCTCCTGGGGCCTGGAAGGGTAGCTTACTGGTTAAGGAGCTTGCCTGTGAAGCCTAAGGACCTAGGTTCAGTTCCCCAGCACCCACATAAGCCAGATGCACAAAGTAGTGTATGCATCTGGAGTTCACTTGCAGTGGCTGGAGCCTTTATGTGCCCATTCTCTCTCTCTCTCTCTCTCTCTCTCTCTCTCTCTCAATATATATATGCCTCTTCCTCTTCCTCTCTCTCTTTCTCTCTCTCTCTCTCATAAATCAGTTAATTGATTAATTAATTATATTTGCTAAATATTACTACTGGAGAAACTGGGGCCTATGGACCCCTCTGTTCTACTTCCGCAACACCCTGGGACTCTATAATTATTCTAAAGTATAGAGCTTAAGAAAAGCATACATCAAATCACTTCCTTATCACACCTCCTAATACAATATCTCTGTATTTCCAAAGCCTTCTCCGGGGTCTTCATGCTCCTGTCTGGCTAGCTTCCACCTGTCTCCCTGGATTCCCTGCTTAATCACACAGAAAATCTTACTTTTACTCAAACAGATAATCTCATTTCCTCCACTGAAATAGTTTTCCCCCAGATTCTACGCTGCTTCTTGCCTCAGTTAATTCATTCTTTTTGTTTGACAATAATCTCTTAAGCTTCCCCAGGTGTTCTATTTATTTGCTCATCGTTTTTATTGACAAATCATAATTGTACAGGACACAATGTGCTGACTCAGTGAATTTCTGTACAATGCAGGGATCCCATTTGATGGAGTAGCACTTCAAGCATTCATTGTTTGTGGTGAGGTTACTTGCTTTGTGGGTATAGTTCTTTCTCTTTCTGTTCCTCCTCCTCTTTCTTGTCTACCTCTTCTTCCTCCTCTTCTGTTTTTTGGACCATCCCATGTAGCCCAGGCTGGCCTCAAAGTCACCTATGTAGCCAAAGATGACCTTGAACTTCTGACCTCACTGCTTCTACCTGCTGGGATTGTAGGCAGGCACCACTACGTCTGGCTTATGCCATGCTTGACTCAAGCCCCTGGCTTTGTGCACATTAGTGAAGCCTTTCATTGACTAAGCTACATCCCCAACCCAGCGACTCGCTTTATACAGCTTTACAATACACATCACACTGTGATCTGTGGTCATCCCAATCTCAGTAGGACATAAGAACTTATTTCTTGTGTATACTTGTAACCCACTGACTAACCTGCCCTCACTCCCCTTCTTTCCTCCCCAGCCTCTGATAACCACTGTCAAAATCTCCACTTCTCAGAGAACAATGGTTTTTACATTCCACATAGGAGGTAATACGTATTTGTCTTTCTGTGGCTGGCTTTTCCACTTACCATAATGCATGTCATCCATGACATCACTAGTGATAAGATTTCTTCCTCTGGTGGCTAAATAATATCCCATTGTTCACATGTACCACATTTCCTTTATCTTGGCTATTTGAATAATTGCAATGACAAAAGGCCACAGACTGGGGAACTTAACAGACATGAGAACAGAAATGCAGATCTCTCTTTGAAACAGTGACCTCATCTCCTAGATGCCTTATTTAAATCATCATCCCACCTTCCCTTCTACTGTCTATTATCCTGATTTATTTTCCAATCTTTTATTTTTTAATTCATCATTATAAAAAGAGAGAGTGAATGAGAGAGAGAATGAGTGCGCTAGGGCCTCCAGCCACCACAAACTTCAGATGCATGTGCCACCATATGCATCTGGCTTATGTGGGTTCTGAGGAATAGAACCTGGGCCCTTAGATGTCAGAGGCAAGCACCTTAATGGCTAAGCCATCTGCCCAGCCATTAAAAAAAAAACAAAAAAACACAAAATCATTATTTATTTATTTGCAAGCAGAAAGAGATAGAAGAGAGACAGACAGAGAGAATGGACTTGCCAGGGCCTCCAGCCACTGCAAATGAACTCCAGATGTATGCACCTCTTTACATGGGTACAGGGGAGTCAAACCCTGGATCCTTAGACTTTACAGGCAAGCACTGTAACCGCTGAGCCATCTCTCCACCCCCCCTAGTTAAAAGAAAAATTAATCTATTTGCAAGCAGAGAGAGAAGATGCAGACTGGGCATGCCAGGGCCTCCAGCCACTGCAAACAAACTCTAGACACATGTGCCACCTTGTGCATCTGGCTTTATGTGGGTATTGTGAATTGAACTCTGGTCATTAGCCTTTGCAGGGAGGGGCCTGAACCACTAAGTCATCTCTCCAGCCCTCCAGCCCTATTTTTTATGCATTTATTACTTGGCCATTATTATATTTTTGTTCATTTTTTTTGCTTTTGTGTGTGTGTGTATATATGTGTAACGTAGTACATGTAGTGTATGCATGTGTATGTGCCCCTGTGGTGCACATATTCTCACCTGTGGTGAGACACACTAGGCTGCAGAGGCCAGAGGGAACATCCAGTATTTCCCTCCGTCACTGTTGACCCCCACTCAAGGCTCTTATGTAAGCCTTGAGCCACAGTTTCTTACTCATCCCAGAGCTTGCCATTTTTTCACAAGCACTGAACATTCTTGGGACTCCTCTTCCCCACAGGGCTAGGGTTACAGATGCCATGCGCTTGGCCATACTCAGCAGTTTATGTGGGTCCCAAAAATCTAACTAGAACAGTCTCTCCGGTCTCCTCAGGCCCTCATGTTTGCACGGGAAGCACAAGCACTTTTAACCATCGAACATCTCTCCAGCCACGTTCATTTATTGTTTGTCCTGTCCCCAAGACAAAATGCAAGCTCATGGTCGTTGGTACAGTCCCAGCTAAAGCCCCTTACCCTAAGCAGGTGCCTGGCATGTGGCAGGTGAACACGTATTGGTTGAGTAAATGAATAAATGATGGTCATTATTCCCTCAGAATCGGAATCGGAAGGCCAAGCCCAGCCCTCCTCCCAGGACCCCTCCTATAGGCACCCACTGCCCTGAATCAAAGCAGAAGAAGAACGAGCCACATCTTGTTTCTCCTGGTTACCCAGAGTCCAAGTCACCCACCCAAGCCCCAGCCTCCGAGAATGAGAACGACCCAGAAGAACTACATTACGCTCACCTCCACTTCCCCTGCCTCAGAACACAGGACACCCAGGCCGAGTATGCAGAAGTCAGATTCCACTGAGGGTCTCCTGGGGTTTAGGACTGGAACCTTGGCTGGGGAGAAAGGTGGGGCAATAAAGAGGTTCAGAGAACAGGATGCACTGCCTCCCTTCTGTTTCTGTACTCTCTTTCCATCTTTCTTTCTTAAGACAGGATCTCATATAACTGAGATTGGGTTTAACTTGATATGTCACCAAGGATGACCTTGCGCTCAGATCTTCTTGCCTCCACCTCCTCAAAGCTGGGACGACAGACCTAGCAGCGGTGGGGATCGAACCTAGGACCTTGTGCATGCTAGACAAACACTCTACCAACTGATCCCCGGTCACACAGATAGTGTCTCTCTTTGTATGTGTGTGTTTTAATTTTTATTTATTTATGTGGGGGGTATGTCAGAGCCTCTTGCCACTGCAAACCCCAAATGCTTGTGCCACTTCTTGCATCCAGCTTACATGGATGGCTTAGGAATCAAACCCTGGGCCATCAGGCTTTGCAAGCAAGTATCTTTAACAGCTGAGCCATCTTCCCATCCCCAGAGTATTTTGTTTACAAAGTATTCCACTATATTATTTAACGCCCACAATAAGCTCATTAGGTTCTTTAAAAATATATTTTATTTCTTTATTTATTTGTTTGAGAGAGATAAAGAGACAGAGACAGAGAGAGAAAGAATAGGCATGTCAGGGCCTCCAGCCACTGCAAATGAACTCCAGATACATGCACCATCTTGTGCATCTGGCTTACGTGGGTCCTGGAGAGTTGAATTGGGATCCTTTGGCTTTGCAGGCAAGTGCCTTAGCCACTAAGCCATGTCTCCAGCCCCACCAGAGTATTTTTTTTTTTTTTAATAATCACCCAACAACGAGCCATCCCATCTCAGACTTTTAGAACCATTTAACAAATCTACCCCAGGCGGCCTTCTCTGAATACAGTGTTCTGAGAAGCAACCATTCTCTTATCCGCAGGCACTACTCAAGTAAACTGCTAGTAACTATGGGTTTTCAAAGATCGGAGATACTTTTAAAGGTGACAGCTATGGTTTGGACATGGTTGATTGTGCATCTCCAAGACTCACGTGCGGTTAAGTGTGGTTCCCACCTTGGCAGGTTGCGAGGTGATGGGGTCTCTAGGAGGTGGGACATAATGGAAAGTGGTAGGTCACAGGGGATTAATGCCCTTCTCACGGAGTAGGTCACTCCTGAGAAGGGGTTGTAAGGTTGTCTGTCTCAGCTGTCACTTCTTTTTTTTTTTAATTAATTAATTTATTTATTTGAGAGCGACAGACACAGAGAGAAAGACAGATAGAGGGAGAGAGAGAGAATGGGCGCGCCAGGGCTTCCAGCCTCTGCAAACGAACTCCAGACGCATGCGCCCCCTTGTGTATCTGGCTAACGTGGGACCTGGGGAACCAAGCCTCGAACCGGGGTCCTTAGGCTTCATAGGCAAGCACTTCACCGCTAAGCCATCTCTCCAGCCCTCAGCTGTCACTTCTTGTCTTCCCATGTGGCCTCTCCACGCTCACATGCGCTCCCAGCATGTTGCTATCCTCCACGCTGTCATGAAGCCACAGGCCCCTCAGCAGAGCCAAGCAGTTGTCAGGACTTTAGCCTCCAACATGACTATGCATCACAGCGGGACCCAACTTTCTCTGGTTATCTCTTCCATAAAAACTGTGTAACGCGGTATCTCCATTATGATGAGATTTGGAAGGGTGCGCTAGCTTGTATAAACTACAGAATCAGGGACAGGGACTGGAGAGATGGCGAAGCAGTTGAGGGACTTGCTTGCAAAGTCTAACAGCTCAGGTTTGATTCCCCCGTATCCACCGAAAGCCAGATGCACAAAGCGGCACCTTGGCTATATGAGAAGGGGGCGGGGGAGGGACAAGAGGTTACCACCCATCAGGTCAAAATTGGTTGAGCTATCAAATAAAAATCAGACCTACCGAAACACATCATAACGGAAGCCCAGCAGCTGCGGAGAAGTCAACACTAACCGAGGACACTCCTGCGAAGGCTCAGGGAGAAGAGGGGCAGGTAGATTGTTAGAGCTACGGGGCAGGTAGAAGCATCCTCAGACACAGCACCCCCTAGAGACAGAGGCCCTAATTACTCACAGTGAACACCAATAACCCTACTGAGGAGGGCCCACAGGGAAATGGTGACAGGGAGAGAGCATATTATTACAATTTATGTTTTAAAAAATTAATTAATAAAAAACACACATGGGCTGGAGGGATGCCTCTGCAGTTAAGAAACTTGCTGCAAAGCCTAACAACTGAGGCCTGATTCCCCAGTACCCACCGTAAAGCCAGATGCACAAAACGGCTCATGCATCTAGATTTTGTTTACAGCAGCAAGCCATTCTCCTCTCTCTCTCTCTCTCTCTCTCTCTCCTTCCTTCTCTCTCTCTCCCTTGCAAATAAAAATAAATAAAATATTAAAAACCACAAAAAAGTAAACATAGACCTTTGACTTAATTTGATAAAGTTCTAAATCCACTTCATTCTTGCAGGAAGACATATCAGTTATTTCTGTCAACGCTCTGACAAAATACCTGACGAGAACAATTTCAAGGAGGAAGGATTTATTTGGGCTAAGGTTTGTGAAGGCTCAGTCTATGGTCGCTTGACCCAAGCACCTGGGCAGAGCACAGCTGTTTGCATCGCAGAGGACAGGAAGCAGAGAGGGGAGGAAATGCCTGCACTGAACTGACTTTCTCCTTCCCTCCTGTTCTTCCATGGAGCCTGGCCTACGGTGGGGCCAGCCACAGTGAGGGTGTCTCTCCCTTAATTAATCTTCAAAGGCAGATCCAGGGGTGTGCTTTCTTAATCCCCTAGGCGCTTTTCAATCCCTCACGGTGACCATCCCAGGAGGGTAATCTCCAACCAACTCAGAGGAGTAACCAGTAGTCTCTCTGGCGTCTGAATCAATGGTGCAAACCCTTTGTTTCTGAATGCTTAAGATTTCCCCACTTAGCCTTGGTAAAGGATGAGCACATAGGATGCCACTTCTGTTTTTGAATTTTGCTGTGTTTTGTTTTGTTTTGAGATAGGGTCTCACTACGAATCCCAGGCTGCCTTCAAACTCACCATCCTCCTGCCTCTTCTTCATGAAGGTTGACATTGCAGGCCTGTGCCGCCATGTCCAACTGCCACTTCTGCTTTTAAAGAAAAAAAAAAATACAGTGTTCACCCTTGACTGATTATGGCCTCTGAGGACTGATAGCTGAGGCTTTCTCCCCTTGACCTTAGCCAAGAGACTGAGAAGCAAATCAAGTGTCTTCTGCTGTAGCCTGTGGTTAGGGGCTGTCCATGCTAATTTTACACTCATTATAGACAGAGCTGGGGTGGCTCCCCTTGGAGTACAGTCACTGCCCCTGGCATGTCTGCCACTTGATGTTGGTCCCTTGATTTCTGCCTCTTCTTCTCTTCCTTTTTTTTTTTTTTTAAATTTTATTTATTTATTTGAGAGCGACAGACACAGAGAGAAAGGCAGATAGAGGGAGAGAGAGAGAATGGGCGCGCCAGGGCTTCCAGCCTCTGCAAACGAACTCCAGACACGTGCGCCCCCTTGTGCATCTGGCTAACGTGGGACCTGGGGAACCGAGCCTCGAACCAGGGTCCTTAGGCTTCACAGGCAAGTGCTTAACCGCTAAGCCATCTCTCCAGCCCATCTTCTTCTCTTCCTTTATCTAGCAAGCCAAAGATCCTTGTCTCATAGCATGGGGGGGGGGGGGGGATGGTGAGTTGCTTCCCCTACTGCCTATTTTGTGAAGCACAGTGTGGGGTTTCAGGCATAAAGGAGGAAAAATAGTATATTATTAGGCCACCAGCACCCAACAGGAAGGGTTTTTGCTTGTTTGCTTGTTTTTCACACATGTAGTATGTGCGTCGGTGGTGGTGGTGTATGCATGAGTATGGCCAAACGTGTGCACATGTATGTGTACAGGCCAACAGAGAACGTTGGATGTCCCTCCTCTATTGCTTATCTGGGTATTTCCTTGCGACAGACTCTTTCTGAATTCAGAGTTGAAGTTTTAGAGAGCACCAATGTTGATCCAGTCTCTGCTCCCCATAGGACTGGGGTTGCAGACCTGTATGGCCACATGCAGCTGTTTACACAGGTCCTGGAGAATAAACTCAGGTGGTCTGAGGCCATCATGCTTATAACAAACACTCTTACCTCTTGAGCCATCTCCTTCTCTTCCTGTTTTATTTTTTTGAGGCAAGATCTCATGCTAGCCTCGGCTTGACTTGGAACTCACTGTGTAGCCCAGGCTGACTTCAAACTCACAAGTAAGTACTAGGATTAAAGGCATGAATTAGGGCTGGAGAGATGGCTTAACGGTTAAGCGCTTGCCTGTGAAGCCTAAGGACCCTGGTTCGAGGCTCGGTTCCCCAGGTCCCACGTTAGCCAGATGCACAAGGGGGCGCACGCGTCTGGAGTTCGTTTGCAGAGGCTGGAAGCCCTGGCGCGCCCATTCTCTCTCTCTCCCTCTATCTGTCTTTCTCTCTGTGTCGCTCTCAAATAAATAAATAAAAAATTTAAAAAAATAAATAAATAAAGGCATGAATTACCACACCTGGTTCCAGCAGGAAGTATTCAAATGGGAATTAGGTGTCATTTGATTTTAAATAAAAGTGAACTATGCAGAGCTGGGGGATGGTTCCGTGGTTAAAGGTGCTTGCCTGCAAAGCCGACAGCCCCAGGGTTCAATTCCCAAGACACTCAGGTAAGCCAGATACAAAAAGTGTAGCAAGCATCTGATGACTGTTCACAGGGGCAAGAGGCCCTGGTATGCACCCCCACACACATTCACTTGAATAACTAAAAAAAATTGCTTATCTGAGAGCAAGAGAGATTTTAGCGAGAGGGTGGGGGGAGACAGAATGGGCACTCCAGACCCTCCAGCCAGTGCAAATGAACTGCAGACACACACACTACCTTGTGCATCTGGCTTTATGTGGGTCCTGGGGAATCAAACCCAGGTCCTTAAGATTTTGCAGACAAGCTTCTTAACCACTGAGCTATCTCTCCAGCCCCTAGAAAAAAAAATTTAATGAATTATGTATCGTGCTGTATGTAACTATCAAAATGACAGTTGGAGGAAGGACTGGTGTATCCTCTTGCTTATCAGTACCCAACATTTATCTTCCTTCCCAACCACCATCACAAACTCTATCACAGGAGGTCCTCTTTAAATATATGCATGTCATGGTTCAGATCTGAAATGTCCCTCACAGGTCATGTTTTGCATAGTTGTTCCCAGCTGCTGATGCTATTTTTGAAGGCTGTGGAACCGTCAGAGGAGACTAGCTGGCAGTAAGTTGCTAGGGGGAACCTTATACTCACCCCTTTGTTGCTGCCTTTCTTTCTCTCTACTTCCCATTCACCACAGTGTGAACAGTGGTCCTCCGCCACACGCTCCATTCACCACAGTGTGAACAGTGGTCCTCCGTCACACGCTCCTGCCACCCAAGCACATGGAGCCTAGCAACGAGGGCCTGAACCCTCAGAACCCATGAGAAAAAATGCATTTCTTAGCCTCCTAGAATTTTCTTTTCTTGGGTGTTTGGTCATAGTGACAAAAAGATAACTAATACAGGGCTGGAGAGATAGCTTGGCAGTTAAGGTGTTTGCCTGCAAAGCCAAAGGACCCAGGTTCGATTCCCCAGGACCCACGTAAGTCAGATGCATAAGGGAGGATCTGCATCTGGAGCTTGTTTGCAGTGGCTAGAGTCCCTGGCATACCCATTCTCTCTCTCTTTCTCTCTCTGCCTCTCTCTCTCTCAAATAATAAAAATTAAAAATTCCAGCACTTGGGAGGAAGAGGTAGGAGGATCACCATAAGCTCAAAGCCACCCTGAGACTATATAGTGAATTCCAGGACAGCCTGGGCTAGAGTGAAACTCTACCTCAAAAATAAATAAATAAATAAAAACACAAATATTTCTTTAAAAAAGATAACTAATACACCAGGCCACATCTCTAGTCTTTCTGACACAGAATAAGGCCTGTGGTGGTTTGACTGTAAAATGTTCTCCATAGCTTCATGTATTTGAGATGAAGCTTCATACTTAATCACTAGCTGGCAGTGCTTTTTGGAAAGTTTGTTGAGCCTTTGGAAGGTGGATCCTTGGTGGAGGAGGTACACTTCAGGGGCCAAGCCTTGGGGTGTTGTGGCCAAGACCCCCTTGCCACATTCAGTTCATTCTATATCCTCCCTGCTGATAAGATGTGATACCTGGGTAGCTTCTCCTGCCTTGCTTTCTATACCATAGTGAAATTTCACTTCAAAACTACACAGTGGGGCTGGAAAGATGGCTCAGTGGTTAAGGTGCTTGCCTGCAACCCTAACAACCTGAGTTTGATTGCTCAGTATCCAAGTAAAGCTAGATGCACCAAGTGGTGCATGTGTCTACAGTTAGTTTGTAGTGGCTAAAGGCCCTGGCATGCCCATTCTCTTCCGCTCCAATCTCTGTCTCTCTGTGTGTGTGTCTCTCTCTCTCTTATCTCTTCTCTGTCCCCCTCTGTTTTCAAATAAAGTTTTAAAAGGCTGTAAGCTGGAAATAAACCTTTTGCTTCCATATGCTGCTTCTGGTCAGGTGTTTTGTCCCAACAATGCAAACATCAGTGCCACAAAACCCGACAAGTGTAAACGCACAAGTTCCCAGTAGTTCTGCGGTGTGCTGCGGGCGCCGTGGAACCACTGACCTGGACTCCAGGTTTTCCTCATTTTCTCATCTGTAATGTGGGAGCACAACATATTCTTTCTTACCCTGATGGAAGGTATCTGATCAGGCAACATAAAGCGAACAGACTTGTATGTTGAAAGAGTTTTATCACACTGCCTCAAAGTATGTAAATATGAGATGCAAAGATGGGGCCTCATGAAACTCCACCCTGTTGCCCATGATGCTGTGACCCTAGTTAAACTCCTTAGTTCAGAAAAGAAGGAAGAGGCATACGTGGGTGTTCTCACATCAGCGGTCTTGTTAGTAACTATTTGTGTAGGGGAAAAGACTGGGAATTTTTTTTTTTAAAAAACATTTTTTTAAAATATTTTATTTATTTATTTGAGAGTGACAGAGACAGAGAGAAAGACAGATAGAGGGAGAGAGAGAGAATGGGCGCGCCAGGGCTTCCAGCCTCTGCAAACGAACTCCAGACGCGTGCGCCCCCTTGTGCATCTGGCTAACGTGGGACCTGGGGAACCGAGCCTCGAACCGGGGTGCTTAGGCTTCACAGGCGAGCGCTTAACCGCTAAGCCATCTCTCCAGCCCCAGTTTTTTGTTTTTTTTTCTGTACTATGTTGTGATGGTTTATTGATTGTCAACTTGACAGGACCTAGAATCACCTAGGATACGATCCTCTGTGTATGCCTGTGAGGAATCATCCTGATTAGGTTCATTGAGGCCAGAAGACCCACGGCTCCATGGGCGGGGGTCCCGGCCTGGATGAAAAGGAGAAAGCAAGCTGAGCACGTGCATGTGCTGCCCTCTGCTGCCTAAGAGCAGGCACAGCTGACCTGCTCTGCCTCCTGCTCCCTCGGCCACTTCTTCGCTGGTCTGTTCCTGAAACAGTGAGTGAAAATAAGACCCTCCTTCCTTGAGTTGCTTTTGTTGGCATATTTGGTCACAGCAACATGAAAGGTAACTAAGAAATATACATATCTGAAATGCCTACAGCAGTGGCCTCGGAGTGGAACCAGGAAAACTAATATATTTTTTTCACCCTTGGAAACTGCACTACAGGGCTGGACCCAGGGAATTTGTGGGTGGAGGCAGGATGTATTTTATTTTGTGGGGCTTGGAGGGAGGCGTGTGTGTGTGTGTGTGTGTGTGTGTGTGTGTGTGTGTGTGCGCGCGCACGCGCGCGCGTACATGGGCATGGCACACACGTGAAGGCCAGAGGACAACCTCAGCTGTCAGTCCTCGATGCTGTTACTACAATGTTCAGCTTCTTGTGGGCTCTCGGATCCAAACTCAGGTACCCACACCTATATAGCAAGCCCTTTATCCACTGAGCCAAGCCAGCAAAACTAATATTTTTGGTGCATATGTTTACACTGGATGAATCTTTTCACAATAAAATAGAGACAACACAACAATAAGAATAAAAAGACCCAGGCTGGAGAGATGGCTCAGTGGTTAAACCCACTGGCTTACACAGCCTGACAGCCCAAGTTCAAATTCCCAGCACCCATGCAAAGCCACATATATGGCACATGCACCTTAGTTCGTTTGCAGTGGCAGGAGGCCCTAATGCACCCATATTAATTCCCTCTCTCTCTGTGCCTGCAAATAAGTAACAACTATGACAATTTGAGAAATAATAATACTAAAGACTCACCACTCATGCACAGCCTTAGAAAGAGATGGCCCACATGGGCTAGCTCCATGGACAAGCCTGTCCCTGCTTCTTGCTAGCGGGGACCAGATGGCCTCTCTAATGTCTAAGATGACTGATGGTCCTGCACTCATCTGCGACCTTTTGTCTTGTTGGAAGCACAAAGAGACAGGTTCTGATCTTCCTCTAATATACGTATTATGAAGAAGGAAATTCTTATAACATGAAGTCAGATGTGAAACCCATGGGTTTTTCCTTCTGTCAGTCAAAGCTGATTCAAAATTTCCTCCTGTGAATGATGTGGCCCAAGTTCTCCGGTTTCTTGACTTACAAGGAAACTTTCATAAATTCACATGGATCCCAGAGGAAAACTGCAAACAACTGCACAATAGCAAAGTGTCCAAGCTGATCCTGGGGCGCACGCCTGTCACCCCAGCTGCTCAGGAGTGAAAGGCAGGAGCATGGAAGTTCAAGGCCAGCCTGCGATACACAGTGAAACCCTGCCTCAGCAAAAGAGGGAAGGGGACTTTGGAGATGGCTTAACAGTAAATTGCACTTCCTGAGCAAGCATGAGAACCTGCGATTGCCTGAGTTTGAATCTCCAGAGCCCATGCAAACAGCTTCAACCCCAGTCCTATAGAGAGCAGAGACTAGAGAATAGCTTGGGCAGAGTACAGCAGTCGTTCTGATTTAAACGACGGGGCTTTGCAGTTGAATGCACCTCATGGGATGCTGGGTCAACACACACACATGGATACACACACATGACCCATACACACCACAAATACTATGCAGAAGAAAAACAAGAAGAAATAAGCTAATGAAATTAAAAATAAATGAGGGGAGCTGGGCGTGGTGGCACACACCTTTAATTCCAGCACTTAGGAAGCAGAGGTAGAAGGATCACTGTGAATTCAAGGCCACCCTGAGACTACATAGTGAATTCTAAGTCAGCTTGGGTTAGAGTGAGACCCTCCCTCAAAAAACCTAGATAAATAAATAATGAGAAATCTCACCACAGAGGCACAGTAGCATTACTGAGGCCAGATGCAGTGGCACATCCAAGCTACTCAGGAAGCTGGGGTAGGAAAATTACAAATTGGAGGCTGGCTTGAGCTACATAGCAAGTTCAAAGTCAGCCTAGGCAACTTAACAAGATTCTCAGGTTTTTTTGAATAAAAAATAAGGCTGGAGTTTTCCTAGTTCCACTACCAGCTTGGCAGTAAAGGTGCTTGTCTGCAAAGCCTGAGGACCCAATTTTGATTACCTAGCACCCACATAAAACCAGATGCATATGGTGGAACATGTGTCTGGAGTTTAGTTGCAGTGACTGGAGGCCCAGGTGCACCCATCCTCTCTTTCTCTCTGTTTACACCCCCACTCTCAAATGAATACATGAATAAAATTTTTTTTTTAATTTTTTTTGGTTCATTTTTTATTTATTTATTTGAGAGCGACAGACATAGAAAGACAGATAGAGGGAGAGAGAGAGAATGGGCGCGCCAGGGCTTCCAGCCTCTGCAAACGAACTCCAGACGCGTGCGCCCCCTTGTGCATCTGGCCAACGTGGGACCTGGGGAACCGAGCCTCGAACCGGGGTCCTTAGGCTTCACAGGCAGGCGCTTAACCGCTAACCCATCTCTCCAGCCCGAATAAAATTTTTTAATGAAAAATAAAAAGCTGGGGTGGGAGCTCAGTGTAGAATGCTTGTCTAGCACATGCCCTGGGCTCAAACCTTAGTGCCACACTACACACAAAGAAAGGAAGAAAAGGAGTGAGGGGGAAAGGAGGGAAGGAAGAAGAGGCAGATGGAGGAACAGACAGAAGGAGGAAAGGAAGGACGGAGGAAGAATGGAAGGAAGGGAGGAAGAAAGGCAGAAAGCAAAAATAATGAAGGCACTTTATACAACTACAAACTGCTACCCAAACACTAAACATGATTTTCTGATTAATCATATGGCTTAAAATGGCTACTGGGTAGTTGAACAGGACACTATAGCTATTTTGTTTCCCAACTGTGGCACAGCCTCTGGAGACGAAAACATGGAACTAGCTACAAGCTTGGCCAGCAGAAGCCAGTAGACGCGAGGTAACAGAGTTACTGAGTTCTGGGTGAGGGCATTTTACAGATGGAGTTTATAGTGAGACAGGGCCATACAGCTGAACAGCAGAGTGGGAGTTCAAACTCAGATCCTGGAGGGGGTGAGCTTGGCACGTTGTAGTGTGGATGCCTGGAGGGAGCTCAAGGGACAAGTGAGAATGTTCACAAGCCACCCACAGGATGAGAGAATTTTTACGTGTGTGTGTGTGTGTGTGTGTGTGTGTGTGTGTGTGTGTTCATGTGTGCACGCATGTAGATATAGCTCTACACACGTATGTGTTCAGGCCAGAGACAACTTAGGGTGTTGTTCCTCAGGAGCACCATCCACCTTTAAAAAAAATTTTTAACCAGGTGTGGTGGTGCACACCTTTAATCCCAGCACTCAGGAGGCAGAGGTAGGAGGATCGCCATGAGTTTGAGGCCACCCTGAGACTCCATAGTGAATTCCAGGTCAGCCTGGACCAGAGTGAGACCCTACCTTGAAAAACAAACAAAAAAAAATGTTTTCTTTATTTATGTATTTGAGAGGGAGAGGGAGTAAGTATGACATACCAGCAGCCCTTGAAATGTCTCTTTGACCTTGGAGAGTACCACGTTGTGTTGCTGGAGCAATGGGTTTGGCCAGAGGTCAGTGACTTCGCAATCTGTGTGTTAAGGTCCTGACTTCTGCATTGATGGCTTGGGACTTGGAGGGAGAGGTGACATTGCTATCCAATACAATCAGAGAATGTTGTTTAAATGGAAAAGAAAACAACGTGTGCCAGGCTTGTAGTCCAGAACCCAGCCTGGGCATTGGGTAATGTCCAACTCTCTTCAACCAGTTAATCAGGGACTCTTCCCTCCAGGAAGTATAAATATAAATAGCTTTATTTGTCAATTTAATTATTACATTTTTGACAATCTCACAGGCGTACACAACGCAGTGTGACCTCCCTTACTCACTACTCTCTCTCATCCCCTTCCATTCCTGCTTTTCCTCTTTTAACCACTCCTTCTGTTTTCATGTATTGGGCTTTTTGTTTGCTTGTTTGTTTGTTTGCTTACTTGCTTGTTTTGGTTTTACCTTTTGGTAATTGCTGATCCAGTGCTAGTCTTTTAAAGCCCTTTCTTTTAGGATTAAGATTTTTTGCAAGCAAGCACCTTTAACTGCTGCATCATCTCCCCACCCCAAGGAATTAAAATTTTTTATTGAGTTTTTTTTAGACAAAGCTTTTGATTTTTTTGTTTATTTTTATTTATTTATTTGAGAGTGACAGAGAGAAAGGCCGCGAGAGAGAGAGAGAGAATGGGCGCGCCAGGGCCTCCAGCCACTGCAAACAAACTCCAGACACATGCGCCCCTTTGTGCTAATGTACTAATCTGGCTACTGTGGGTCCTGGGGAATCGAGACTCAAACTGGGGTCCTTGCTTCACAGCGGAGCTAGCGAGTGAGCGCTTAACCGCTAAGCCATCTCTCCAGCCCTTTTACTGAGAATTTTACCATATGCACATACTGTAATTTGCTGAGATTACCTGTCCTATTAACCCTCTTTTGTTTCCTCTCCCCTGTCCCCATTCCACTGAGGACCCTCCTCTTTCTAGGTAGTCCTTCTGATTTGTTGTTTTATTCCTTTTGTCCTCCTTCATCCTCCAGTCAAAATTTTGAACAATACCATTAACCACTGAAAGAGGCATGCTGCTGTCTGTAATAAGTGTGGTTGGCATGTGTGAGGTTTTATGCTGATTTCCATCCTGTCAGGACCTTAACTATGGACATCACTGTTCTGTGGACTAGGGTCCTGGAAGTTTCGAGGGGGAGCTTCATCATGATGGAAAAAGAATGGCAACTCAGGGCAGGAGAGATGGCTTAGTGGTTAAGGTGCTTGCCTGCGAAGCCTAAGAACTCATGTTCAAATCTCCAGGTGCCACGTAACCAAACGCACAGCAACACGAGTGTGTGATGTCTCACATGCACACAGGGGCTGCATGCATCTGGAGTTAATTTGCAGTGGCTAAGACCCTGGTGTGCCCTCTCTCTCTCCCTTTTTCTCTCTCTTCCTCTCAAAATATTTTTTTTTTTTAAAGAGTGGCAATTCAGCCAGGTGTGGTAGTACCCGCCTTTAATTCCAGCACTCAGGAGGCTGAGGTAGGAGGATTGCTGTGAGTTCAAGACCAGCCTGGGACTACAGATAAATTGCAGGTTAGTCTGGCCAAAAGTGAGAAGTTGCCTCAAAAAAAAAGAAGCAACTAGCCAGGTGAGGTGGCTTACTGCCTTTAATCCCAGCACTTAGGAGGCAGAGGTAGGAGGACTGACATGACCTCCAGGCCACCCTGAAACTACATAGTGAATTCTGGGTCAGCCTGGACTAGAGTAAGACCCTAACTCAAAAAAAAAAAAAAAAAAAAAACAAAAAAAAAAAACACAACTAATATGAAAAGACAGGGACACTTTCCTAACCACAAAGCACATGCCATGGCCACCATGTTTCTTGAGTTTGGTTACTATAACCTGGAGTTTCATGCTGAAACTATGAAACTCACATAATAATTTGTCCAACTCCTCCACGTTGGGAGTTCACTAGTTCCAGGTCAGTGCGGAGCGGAGCACGGCTGACAATTAAAACGTGCCTAACAAAAGGACTCCCCACTTCCTGTTTCCAGCCAGAAAAGGAGGCACCAGGTGGCGCATAGCAGAGAGCCCTGCCTTTAATCCCAACACTTGGGAGGCTGAGTTGGGAGGATGGCTGTTGAGTTTGAGGCCAGCCTAGGACTACAGAGCGAGTACCAGGTCATCTTGGGCTACAGTGAGGCCCACCTCAAAAACAAAACTAAAAATGGCTCCTCACATAATCATAATCAGCAACAGAGAGCAAAACCCTTTTCTTACCTTTCAACAATGCTGCATAACTCACTAGTTAATTCATATGTTTTGTTTCTTGAGGCAAGGTCTCATGTAGCCCAGGCTGTCCTTAAACTCACTATGTAGCTGAGGATAGCCTTGATCATCCTGCCTCCGCCTTTCAGGTGTGTGCCACCAGGTGCAGTTTATGCAGTGCTAAGGATTGAACCCAGGGTTTTGTGCATGCTAGACAAGCACTCGACCAACTGAGCTACATCCCAACCCATGAAGTCAGTTCTGATTATTGAAATTCAGCCCTCCTGAACAGTAGTGCATGCCTGTAATCCCAACACTTGGGAGGCTGTAAAAAGGAGAATTGTTGGGCTGGGGAGATTGCTTAGCGGTTAGAGCACTTGCCTGCAAAGCCTAAGGACCTACATTTGACTCTGCAGGTCCCACATAAGCCAGACACACAAGGTGATGCAAGTGTGTAAGGTCGAACATGCACACAAGATGGCACACGCATCTGGAGTTCATTGCAGTGGCTGGAGGCCCTGGAATGCCAGTGCCACTTCTGTCTCTCTCAAAATATATATATATATATTTTTTTTTAATTAAAATAAAATAAAGGAGGATTGTTGCAAGTTCAGAGTCAACCTGGTCTATATAGTGAATTCAAGGCCAGCCTAGGATACATAACCAAACCCTTTCTCCAAACAACAAAATTAAGGGGCTGGGGAACCCTCAGTCAGTAAAGTGCTTGCTTCGAATGCACAAGGACCTGAGTTCCATTCCCAGAACCCATATAAAAAAGACAGGTGTGGTAGACCGAGACCGCGTTTGTATTCCCAGCGCTGGGGAAGTAAAGACGGGTGAATTCCTGGGGCTCTCTGACCAGCCAGTGTAGTCAAAGGTGGATGATGTTCCTGACTAAAGACACCTAAGGTTGTTCCCTGGTCTCTACTTGCAAACACACACACACACACAGGGGGGGGGGGGGGGAGGGAGGCACACACATTAAAAAATTAATTAATAAAATAGAATTTAAAAATCTCAGCCTGGTCCTAAATCTTGACTTCACACTCAACTCAAATCACATGTCCCCTCCCCATCTGACGCAGGTTGAAGCTGATATGTGGCCAGGAGAAAGGTAAATAAGTTAGCACTAAAAGCAGTTTTTCCATTTGTACTTTATAGCCATATTTGGCAAAGTATTGGGACTCTGAGGAGGGACAGCTAATGGAACAAGTGACTCTTGACTTAGCTGGCCATCACTGTGGCTCTGAGGGCTGAAATTACTTCTTTAGCCCTCTGCATTGTGGGCGTCCACAAACAGGCTTTCCCTTGGGACAAGAGTATGAAGATATGGTTAACCACATGGAGAACTTTTACAGTTGTCTTTAGACATGAGATTTAAGGTGCTTACCTTCTCCCACACTTTCTCCAATTCCTCCACTGGCCAATAAGTATCACATCGTTACCTTTTTAGGTGATATGCCCTTGTAAGTAGCTGAAACTTAGCTCTATCCATGGTCTCTATTGGACCCACTGCTATTGTAATATGACAGTATCTTTAGGTGACACCTTTGGAAAGTGATTGAGTCATGAGATTGGGGCCTTTGTGAATGGGATTAGTATCCTTATAAAAGAGGCCCCCTGAGAGCTATTCCCTCTCCTATGTGAGGCCACAATGAGAAATTGCCACCTGTGGGTCAAGAGGAATACAAATAATAAACTAAAACTCAACCCCAGCCTTGACCTTCGGCCATCTGCACTTGGGAAGCAGAGGGAGGAAGACTGCCTAGGAAGCTTCAGGCCATCCAGGGCAACAAAGTGAATCTATGTCTCAACGTTAATTAACTGATTCATTAATTAAAAAGAAAGAGCTCTTTTTTGGCTGTTCGCCTATCCTTAGCTCCCAGGTCCCTGCCCTGGTAAGTCCCCCTGTCTCAGCCTAGCTGGACTAAGATGGGGTGGGGTGGGGTCCCCTACTCCCACATGGACTCTCTGCCCCCTTCTGCCTTCCACATGGCAGGGGCTCTCTACACTTTCTTCTCTTTCCTTCTTTTAATTGAATAAAATAGAAGTCTAGAAAAGAAGGAAAAGAAGAGATGGATGCCAGGCAAGCTGGCTTATTCCTTTTATGTTTGCTTTCTGTGTGTGTTGGGGGGGGTCGTGTAGTGTACGCACATGTACGTGGCCTTGCAGTGGCCAGAGCAGAATGCTGGGGGTCCTGCTCCATCACTGTTCCGTTCATTCTTGCTTGCACCAGAATTTCTCACTGACACCAGAGCTTGCTGCTTTTCATGAGCCTAGGCGATTCCTGGGTCTCCGCCCCTCTTCTTAGGAGTGGGACTACAGGTGTGCTGTTTATATGGGTTCTGGAGATTCAAACTCAGGTGTTTTCCCACCCCCTCGGGCCCTCACGTCTGCATAGGAAGCACACCTAAACTGTTGAGTTTAGTCTCCAGCCCCAGCTCACTCCTTTAATCTCAGAACTCAGGAGGCTGAGGTCAGAGAATTGCCATGAGATTGAGGGCTAGAGTGAGATGAGACCCTGCCACAATTTAAAAAGGAAAGGGGCTAGAGAGATGGCTTTGTGGTTAAGGCACTTGCCTGCAAAGCCTAATGACCTGAGTTCAATGCTCCAGTACCCACATAAAGTCAGATACACAAAGTTTTGCACACATCTAGGGTCCATTTGCAGTGGTTAGAGGCCCTGGCATATGCATTCAAATTCTGTGTGTGTGTGTGTCTCTCTCTCTTTTATTTTATTTATTTATTGAGTTTTAGTTTGGGGGGGTAGGGTCTCGCTGTAGCCCAGGCTGACGTGGAATTCATAATGTAGTCTCAGGGTGGCCTCGAACTCACTGTGATCTGCCTGACCCCTGAGTACTGGGATTAAAGGTGTGTGCCACCATGCCCAGCTCTCATTCTCTCTTTATCTGTACTTTCTGTCTCTCTCTCTCCTTGCAAATAAATAAATAAAAATTTAAAAAGAGAAAAAAAAAAGAAAGAGAAGGAATAAATAAATAAGTATGTAAGTAAGACATGTTGACCTCAAATTCAGAACAAATCCCATGGCCTCCCCTTCCCATCCAACACAAGCTCAAGCTGGAAACTTATCACGTACTAAACTTGACAGCATCTTTGCCCTGAACTTCCCAGCCTGCAGAATGGACATAAATACATTTGACCATTTACACGTTTTACAGTCTATTTTAGAAAGCAGATACTGAACAGGAAAAGATGGCTCAATTCCTGCCCGCTCTCAGGAAGACAGGAAAAAGGATATGGACTTGGGAGTGGCAGAGATATCCATCCCATAGACTCTCTCGCCTGCACCAAAGCCTCGGCCACGAGAGGGCACCACCGCCTGTCTAGCTGCACATCCCAGCCGCACCTCAACACTCTTCTAAAATCACCCCAAGTAAACGCACTTCCTCCCGACTCCAACATATTTGATCTTTGCCAACCATCTCTGATGATTAATGTCGTTAGCTCGACAAGATCTAGAATCATCATGGAAGCAAGTCTCTGGGCACTTCGGTGAGGAGATTTCTAGACAAGGTTAATTGAGGTGGGAAGAACTGCTCTCACTGGGTGGTACCACTTCTGGACTGGATACCAAGGAGAAGCACAGCTGAGCAGCAGCGGTCATCTCTCTCTACTTCCTCCCTGTGGCTGCAGAGTGACCAGCTGCTTCCTGCCCTGCTGCCCTGCCTTCTCCTCCACAGCGGACTGCATCCCTTCAAAAGCCCAAAACCAGCGGGGGTGTGGTGGCACTATTTGAGAGGGAGAAAGAGGCAGAGAGAGAGAGAGGCACTCAGTAGGATCACCATGAGTTCGAGGGTAGCCTGGGACTACAGAGTGAGTGCTAGGTTGGCCTGCGGTGCAGTGAGACTTTACCTTGAAAAAAAAAAAAAAAAAAAAAAACAGGGCTGGAGAGATGGCTTAGTGGTTAAGTGCTTGCCTGTGAAGCCTAAGGACCCCGGTTCGAGGCTCGGTTCCCCAGGTCCCACATTAGCCAGATGCACAAGGGGGCGCACGCATCTGGAGTTCGTTTGCAGAGGCTGGAATCCCTGGTGCGTCCATTCTCTCTCTCTCCCTCTATCTGTCTTTCTCTCTGTGTCTGTCGCTCTCAAATAAATAAATAAAAAATTAAAAAAAAATTTTAAACAATTAAAAAAAAAATAAAACTTCCTTCATTAAACCGCCTTAATCCCAGCACTCCGGAGGCAGAGGTAGGAGGTTCACTGTGAGTTCAAGGTCAGTCTGAGACTACACAATGAATTCCAGGTCAGGCTGGGCTACAGTGAAACCCTACCTTAAAAAAAAAAAAATTTAATATGAATTAAATTTTGAAATAAAAATAAATTTTAAAAACTTCCTTCGTTGAATTGCTTTCTGTCAGATATTTTGTCACAGCAACAAGGAAAGTGACTAATACTTCATCCAAGCAGCCTTCTCAGCTAACAGAATTGAAACTGCAGAGACAACTTTCACCTCTCTCTCTCACATCAACCCTCCCGGCCATTCTGTCTCCTAACTATCCCACGGCGCTTTTCGCTCTACCGCCCCAGCTGCTGTGCTCCTGATCCCGTCTTCTGGATCGCTGGAGCCTATCACTGCGTGCTCACAACGGATGCGCATGCCCCACTGATAAATTACTTAGTAAGACCAGCACCACACTCAGCCTGTACGTACGCTGCTGTGTTCTACGGTCTTAACAACTTAGAGATGATGGTTATGATCTAGTCCTGTGGGGTACCTAAAGCGCAGACAGGTTAAGCCGCTTGCCCAAGGAGATGCACTCCATGGCAGAGACAGAGGACATCACTCCGCATGCCAGCTGGATTTCATGTCACCATCTCAACGCATCCCTGTATTCGCTCTCATCACACATTCTAAGCCGTCCTGACCCTCACAGTGACTTTTGGGCTATTTCTCTTAGCCACATGCCTAGCCAATGGTGTGATCTTTCTGCTTAAACATCTCTGCCCGCTGGGCCTGGTAGTACACGCCTGCAACACAACTGCTCAGGATGCTGAGGGAGGGGAGCTAAGTTAGAGGCCAGCCTTGCCTGCATAGTGAGAAAAGAACAAAAACTCAATGTCTGGTCTCCCCAGTGACTAATAAGATGCAACCTGAAACTTTTTTTCCTAATCATCAAGCCACACATGAGGTGAACCTAGCTACTTCTGTGGCCATGTTCCCATCACCCTGACAACCTTCCGATTTACTGGTTGGTTGTTTGTTTTGAGACAGGGTTCCACTCTAGCTCACAGCAATCTCCTACCTCACTGTGGTGATTTGGATGTGGGACATCCCCTACAGACTCAGGTTCAAATGCTTGAGCCTCCAGTTAGTAGCATTGTTTGGGGGGTTTGGGGAGCCATTGGGAGGCGGAGCCTTGCTGGAGGAGGTGTGTCAATGGGTGTGCGCTGATGGAATCACAGACAAGAGTTCTCTAAGGCAAACAAAATTGTCTTTGAGTTGTCTCGAAGGATGGAAACTCCCTGTGGAGAATCACACAGCCCAGAGGGGAGCTTGTCTTTTATTAGGAAAAGTACATCTGCTCATCTTCAAGGTACCTGGCTGAGACAAAGAGAAACTCACCAGAAGCTGGAGGATGATAAGTGGTCAGGCAACCCAGAGAGACAGAGAGATTACCCTTCCCTGGTAAAACGTCTGTGTAACCTTATGGGGACAGGGTTCACCTTCTGACTCAGGTGAGCCAGAGAAAGGCCATTGATTGGTCTGAGCTAGAGGCTGGCTCAGGAACAGGCCAACATGATGCCAAGTTCTGGGGTCTAAGCTTGACCAACCACAATGTTGGGATTCTAGAAAAAGACCTCCATCCCATGGAGGGGCTTGAGTATAGAAAAAACAGATCTAGGGAACTAGGCAAGAATGAGAAGTTAGATCATGCTTTGATCTCTAGCAAGCACAAACCTTCCCTTTTTACTTTCAGGGACCCACTCACTCTAACTGCCTAACAAAGCCACCTGACTCCCTTTCACAACTAGTCTGCATTTGTGGTGAAAAAAACAATCTGAGCAGTTGTTGCTCATAGCAGAAACTGAATGAGAGGAGGAGGAAGGACCTTACTACTGATGGTAATTCCTGCATCTAGTTTGGAAGGAATATATTTGGTCTGAGGGGGGAGCTCATTTAATGATTCATATAGCATTTGTTCATTATGCAGGAAAAGGTAGGTTAGCAGGTCCTAAGTTACAGTTAGGGAAAAGAATAAGTTCTGATATGCTATTGTACCATATTTCAAAAAAGTGAAAGAAAGGATTTTGAGTGTTTACAACAATGAAATCAATTTGTGGAGGTAGCTATACTTAACATTACACATATCTAACTATCACGTAGTGCCCCTTAAATATGTTCAATTTCAGGTGACAATTTGAAACATTTAAATAAATCAAAACGTAGGGCTGCAGAGATGGTTTAGTGGTTAAGGCACTTGCCCGCAAAGCCTAAGGACTCATGTTTGACTCTCCAGGTCTCAAGTAAGCTAGACGCACAAGTTCACATGTACACAAGATAGCGCACAAATCTATAGCTCAATTGCAGGGGCAGGAGGCCCTGGCACACCAATTCTTTCCCTCTTTCTCTCTCTCTCTCTCTCTCTCTCTCTCTCTCTCTCTCTCTCCATGTCTATCCCTACCTCTCTTACTCACTTGCTGTCACTCTCTCTAATAATTTTTTAATCAAAACATAAATAAAAGATTTGTGGGGATGGAAGGATGGCTTAGTGGTTAAGACACTTGCTAGCAAAGCCAAAGGACCCGTGTTTGATCCTCCAGTACCCGTGTAAAGCCAGATGCACAAGGTAGCACATGTGTCTGGAGTTCCTTTACAGTGGCTAGAGGTCCTGGAGTGTTCATATTCCCTCTAGCTCTCAGATTGCTCAGTGGTTAAGACACTGGCTGCAAAGCCTAACAACCTGGGTTCAATTCCCCCAATACCCACACAAGCCAGATGCACAAAATGGCACAAGCATCTGGAGTTCGTTTGCTGTGGCTAAAGACCCTGTCATGCCAATACTCACTCCCTCTCTCTCTCTCTCTCTCTCTCTCTCTCTCTCTCTCTCTCTCTCTCTGTATCAATCTACTTGTAAATAAATAAATAAAATAAAAGGAAAGAAAGAAACACACTGCATGGTGGTATTGTTGTAGAGATTTTTTGGAAAGACTACTTTAACCTTAGAATGAGTAAAAGTCATGGAGTTTATTTAGGGGTTAAAAAAGTTTGAGGCAGGCTGGAGAGATGGCTTAGCGGTTAAGCGCTTGCCTGTGAAGCCTAAGGACCCCGGTTCGAGGCTCGGTTCCCCAGGTCCCACGTTAGCCAGATGCACAAGGGGGCGCACGCGTCTGGAGTTTGTTTGCAGAGACTGGAAGCCCTGGCGTGCCCATTCCCTCTCTCTCCCTCTATCTGTCTTTCTCTCTGTGTCTGTTGCTCTCAAATAAATAAATAAATTTTAAAAAAAAATTTAAAAAAAAAGTTTGAGGTAGTTTTTAAAAGAAGTTTTGGTCATGCCGGGCGTGGTGGCGCACGCCTTTAATCCCAGCACTCGGGAGGCAGAGGTAGGAGGATCGCCGAGAGTTCGAGGCCACCCTGAGACTACATAGTGAATTCCAGGTCAGCCTGAGCCAGAGTGAGACCCTACCTCGAAAAACCAAAAAATAAAAAAATAAAAAAATAAAAAAAAAGAAGTTTTGGTCTTGAGTCAAGATGTTATTTTTATTTTGTAGATTTTATAGTTAAGTAATCTCCACACTCAGGATTATGAACTTGAAGCCAGTTTAGGTGGCATAGTGAAATCTGGGAAGGGGATGGTGGAAGTAAGGAGAAAGGGGAAAGATAGGGGTGGGCAGATGGCTCAGCCCTTAAAGGTGCTTGTTTGCAAAGCTGGCCTACAATTCCCAAGCCATCCACATGAGAGAGATGTGAAAAGTGGTGCAAGTGTGTTGTTTTCATTTGCAGCAGCAAGAGGTCCTGGTTCACCTACACACACAGTGTGTGTGTGTGTGTGTGTGTGCGCGCGCGCGCAAATAAATAAAATAAAAGTTAAAAGGGAGGGGGAAGGAAGAAAGTATGATGAACTGTACTTAATAATAGATGTGTTGCAGGTCTTAATGGTCAAATGGAATGATGTCTGCAACTTGCTTGGAAATGTATCAAAAAATTAAGATGAGGGCTGGAGAGATGGCTTAGCACTTAAGGTGCTTGCCTACGAAGCCTAAGGACCCAGGTTAGATACCCCACTATTTATGTAAGCCAGATGCGCAAGGTGGCACATGTGTCTGGAGTTTGTGTGCAGTGGCTTGAGGCCCTGGGCTATCTATTCTCTCCCTCCCTTCCTCCCTCCCACTCTCCCTCCCTCCATCTCTTCCTCCTTCCCTCCCTCTCTCTCTCCAATAAATAAATAAATTTAAAGACTTATGATGGCCAGGTATGGTGACACACTCCTGTAATTTCAGCAATCAGAAGGTAGATGCAGAAGAATCAGGAGTTTAAGGATATATATGTGATGGTAAAGCTGTGGTACACTTACACAATGGGGTTCTATTCAGCAGTGAAGAAAAATGAAATTATGAAATGCAGGGAAATGGATTGATATGGAAGTGATTATATTAAGTGAGGTAACCCAGGCCCAGAAAATCAAACATGTGGATCCCTAGCTACAGATGTTTAGATGTGTATGTGAGTTGGAATGAAAGTCCATAGTAGAGGCCAGGAAGCTAGAAGGGAGCTGTAAGGGAGGAAGGAGAGGGGAGGACTTAAGAGCATTGGTATCGTAGATATGTTAGTAGAAGGTTAGATTACTGGGGATGAAATGGTCTAAGTGGGATCATGGGAAGGGACAGAGTAAAGGAAGGAGGAGAATTAATCAAAATTTAAGATGTATAGAAACCTACTTCTTTGCTAGCCAATAATATGTATGTTTAAAAAGAGAGAGTGTGAGCAGAAGTATCCTATGGACATAGATAATGGTGCACACAGAAGCCATAAATTGTTATTAGAAAAATTTCAGTGGCAGGGGTGGGCTACCTTCCAGTGAGTTGTTGGCCAGGGAGGTCCCTGATGCCCCCAAAACATTACAGGTCATTTCCTAGGCTCTTAGTTGCCCACCAGAACTATATGGTAAAGACCCTATTGCTGAAGACTCCACATGCTTGGGCTGCAGTTCATTGAGAAATCGAGCTGGAGCTGGGCTGAAAGCCTCCTCCCTGTTGACTAGTGGTCAGAAAGCTAGAAAGAGCTGTGTAGCATGTAGCTCTATGAAAGAGAGAAGTCACCATTGGTGTTAAATAACAGTGGACCCTGCAAGCCTTAAGACTGGCCAGCCAGGCCAAATGTGCCAATTGGTGTAACAGTGGCATGCCTGTTATGGGGGAAATCAACTGCTCTCTAATTGGGCTAGAAGCCCACTCCATGGGAGGGATAAATGTCTGGAACTAAAAACCTAGTCAAAAGTCCATGGCTGGCCAAGTGTGGTGGTGTACACCTTTAATCCCAACTCTCAGGAAGCAGAGGTAGGAGGATTGCAGTTTAGTATGAGGCCACCTTGAGACTACATAGTGAATTTCAGGTCAGCCTGGGCTAGAAAAAGACCCCACCTCAAAAAAGCACACACACACAAAGCCTAGAGTTGGTGTATTAGTCAGGGTTCTCCAGAGGAATAGAACTGATAGATTGAATTATATGAAAAGGGAATTTATTGGAGTAGTTTATGGCCATCCAATAGCAGTTGCAGGCCTGAGAATCAAGGAACCCGGCAGTTGTTCAGTCCACGTGGCTGGATGCCTCAGTAGTCCCAATGCAGCACTTTAATCCATGCTGGTCTTCAGTGTACGCTGGAAGGCAACAAACAGCTCCTGCAACCAAGTGGAAAGAAAGAAGGGGGGTGCCTTATATAAAGTCCTCCTCTGGGAGGGGCTGGCCACTCTGGAGAAAGGGCTCACCCTGGGGGAAGAACTTCCTACTTCAGTTAATCCTTCCTGAAAACAACCTCAGAGACCCACCCAAAAGAGATGCCTATGAATTACTAAACAGATCAAGTTGACAACAACTTAACCATCAAAACTGGAGAGGTTATGGGCCTTAGGGGACTAATTTCTGCTGTTGTCTGGCTAACTGCATATATTATGCCCACCAAACTGTCCTTTAAGCACTTTTTTTAATGTTTAAACTCATATATTAATGCTACTCTCACACTTGGTTAGAGAAGCTTCTCTTTACAGTGATCACTGAATGACTCAAAAGGCACCATAGTGCTGAGAAGTGACAATAGAGTGTTTGGCACTGAGACATCCCTATCACACCTTCCAAAGCTCAGGGTCCTTTGCAGAAGAGGTGGCAAAAAGAATGTAAAAGGAAAAGGAAAAGATAGGACTGCTTATAAATCACTCTTCCAGACACAAAATGGCCTGACTACGGACACCACCTACACGAGACCCTCATAATAGGAGGAAACGATGCTAACATCAGAATAGAAGAGAGGGGCTGGAGAGATGGCTTAGAGGTTAAGACACTTGCCTATAAAGCCTAAGGACCCAGGTTCGACTCTCCAGATCCCATGTAAGCCAGCTGCACAAAGGCGAGGCAAGCGTAAGATCGCACATGCCCACTAGGTGGCACAAGCATCTGGAGTTCGACTGCAGCAGCTGAGGCCCCAGCACACCGATTCTCTTTCTCTCTCTCTCTTGCTTTCTCTAAACAAAAGCAGAAGAGAGACTGGAAAGAAGGGATTCAGTGAAGGGTGGATTTGAGGGGGGTGGGGATGGCAGTGGGGACGAGAATAACATGGTTTACTGTCTTTGGAAGGAAAAAGTTTTCAGGTGAGTTTGGAAGGATGAAATTGATATGAATCTCAACCACAAGGAGCAGGCTTTATTTATAGCGCAGGACCCAAGGGGGTGACACCTCACGTTCCAGCAGCACTGTGAGGCACTGTGACCCTAGAAACAAGAGACCAGGCTAGGTGGCATGTGGCTGGGAGGTTTTATGAAGGCCTTAGGAAGGGTGGAGGGAGAGGGGTAGGGGGTGTTTTGGCTGCAAAATGAGGAAGGGGGAAGTGAATATGTGGGAGCTGAAATCTGTCAGTTATTTTAGTTCCTGGGGGTTTGCAAGTCAGCAAGTGGTTTCTTCTTGCCTAAGATAAAGGGGCAGTTGATTATCTCCGTATAGACTGTGGCTCAAACTTGTTTGAAAGTCTGCAATCTTTGGATCAATCCCCTGGTGTGTCTCCAGGGTCTGTTTGCAGACTCCTTCAATCTATATTTATGGAAGCTGTCAATAAAATATTTTTTAAGTTTGTTTTTTTTTTTTAATTAAGATGTCATCTGGCGTGGTGGCGCACGCCTTTGATCCCAGCACTCGGGAGGCAGAGGTAGGAGGATCGCTGAGAGTTTGAGGACACCCTGAGACTACATAGTGAATTCCAGGTCAGCCTGGGCTAGAGTGAGACCCTACCTCGAAAAACAAAAAACAAACAAACAAAAAATTAAGTCTAAGTGTGGTGACACACCCCTGTAATCCCAGCATTCAGGAGGTAGACACCGAGGCTCAGGAGTTTAAGGTTTATCCTTGGCTTCATAGTGAACTAAGTCTACTTTGGGCCAATGAACCTTGTTTCAAAACAAAGTGCCAAAGATGGTAGCCAATCAGAGGGTAAGGATGCGGCTGACACCAGAAACAGCCAATCAGAAAGAGAGGATATACTGCCCTCCCCCTTATGCCACATAATAAGGAGTGGAAGAGGAATAGAAAAAAGTCCTGCAGAAGCGCAAGGCAAATCAGAGCCCTAACTTACCTCAAGGCAGGAGCAATTGGCTAAGGTCAAAGCCTGTCAATTTTGGGAGCTGGTAAACTGCGATCAAAGATGAAGGTCTCACTTCTGAGTCTCGGGGGCGGGAGGAGAGGCTGGTCAAACAAGATGGGGACGCCTCCGTGGTTGACAGCAGTGCTGAAAACTCTGCGGCAAAATAGGAACAAGCTAGAAGCAGTCTCTGAAAACAGAGACAATGAGTTCTGTCTCAGGCAGAAAGCCTCCCTCCCTCCCCCACCCCCACCCCTCTCTCTCTCTCTCTCTCTCTCACACACACACACAAAATGAAGTCCAGAGCAAGAGGAAACAAGGGCTGGGAGAGCAACTGCCTAGCCAAACTCTGGGTTCCATCTATATAGCATCATAAAAATAAACAGGAAATAAAAAGTTTAAAATCTTGGCTGTAGAGATGGCTTAGCGGCTAAGGTGTTTGCCTGCAAAGCCAAAGGACCCAGGTTCCATTCCCCAGTACCCAGTAAGCCAGATGCACAGGGGACGCATGCATCTGGAGTGTATTTGCACTGGCTGGAGGCCCTGGAGCACCCAGTCTGTCTGGCTGGCTGGCTGTCTCTCTCTCAAATTAAAAAAAAAAAAAAAAGTTTAAAATCTTGGGCTGGAGAAGTTGCTAGGTGGTTAAAGGTACTTGTTTGTAGTCTGATGGCCGGTGTTCGATTCCCGGGTGCACTCATAAAACCAGATGCATAAGGTGGTTCATGCTTCCGGAGTTTTGTGTTTTGTTTTTGTTTTTGTTTTGCTGCTGCTGCAGGAGGCTGGCATTCTCTCTTAAATAAATATTTTTAAATATATTTTATTTATTTATTTATTTGGGAGAGAGCGGGGTGTACAGAGAAGGAGAGAATGGGCATGCCAGGGCCTTGAGCCACTGCAAACGAACACCAGACGCGTGCGCTCCCTTGTGCATCTGGCTTAAGTGGTTCCTGGAGAATTGATCCGGGATCCTGTGGCTTTGCAGGAAAAAGCCTTAACCTCTAAGCCATCTCTCCAGCCCTCAAATAAATATTTTTAAAATCTTTCTGACAGCCTACAAGATCCTATATAATGTAGGTCTTGCTGGTGTCTCCATTTACAGCATAGATTTTTAAGGCCTGGTCCCGAGGGAAGAAGGAGGGCTGGACACACTAACGGGTCTGAGGAAGGTGGCCGGGACCTGTCCCCCAGTTTGAGGGAGGACAGGGTCTTGGACCCTTGGAGGGTCGGGGTCTGCTTCTCAGATCCGGTTGAGGAGGGCCCAGGACAGCACCTATAGGGAGAGGGTGTCTGAAGAATCATTGGAAAGGTCATTGGGCTGTGGAAATAAATTCTGGCGTGTTGGCCCCGCCCAACGTGCTGCGTGCTTTTGGGGGACCCGCCCTCTTTCTTCCTTTGTTCCTCCCTCTCCCAGAGAAAGGTCTAGAAAAAGCTTCGGGCGTCTCTTGCGGCGACGATGGACCAGGCGCAGGATGGTGCTACTTCCAATGGGTAAGAGACCGAATCTTCCAAGGAAGAGATGGCCGCTTATGGGGAGGAGAGGACAGGGAATGGGAGGGGGGAGAATCTTGGCCAGACCCTCAAGATGGGTCAAGACTCGGGCAGAGGTGTTGAAGACCGAAGAGAGCCGGAGCCATGGGGGGGATGGGGTGGTCGTGGTGGTGTGGGGGACAGGGCAGTGGCCGAGGCAGGAAGAGCAAAAGTTCAGAGACTACATAGTGAATTCCAGGTCAGCCTGGGCTAGAGTGAGAACTTACCTCACAAAAAAAAAGAAAGAAAAAAGAGGTCAGAGCCAGGAGGCTGGAGAGGTGACATAGCAATTTAAATGGTGCTTGCTTGCGAAACCTGATGGCTAGGTTGGATTCCCCAGTATGCACATAACAGATGCATAAAAAGTTGCCCATGAGTCTGGGAGCTCCTTTATGGTGGCAAGAGATCCTCATGGGCCAATTCACCACTCCCCGCTCCCACTTACCTTCTTTCAAATAAATAATAAAAATAAAAATATTTAAAGAGGTCAGGGCCAGTCTGGGCTACATGACAAGACCTTATCTCAGAAAAGGAACAGAAGGAAGGAGTGAGGATGGACTGAATGGCTAGAATCAAAGTGTTGTGTTATTTCCAAAGTATGAACTGGGAGACCATGGTTGCAGTGTGAGTTTAGAGCCAAAATAATTGTATTAATTTTGCATTCACCAGAGTCAGCCTCTTAATACTCAACTTTGCTATTTTCAAAGCCAAGTTTTGAATATGAAAACTCAAGGTTCAGAGGGGTAAAATCATTCTTCCTAGGGCCTGTATCAGGGGCTCAGGGGTACAGCAGTTCTTAGTACAGCAGAGGCCAACGCCTTGGGGGCTGGGGTGTAGAGTGCTGGCCTCGCATATATACAAAGGGCCCTGGCTTAGACCCCAACTCTACATAACTTGGGTGTGGTGGTTCACATCTATGATCTCGGCACTCAGGAGGTGGAGGTGGAGGCAGGAGGATCGGAGTGCAAGGTCATCCTGGGCTACAGTGATGAGGTGTCAGGCCTTCCACACAGTAGTGGGAAATTGAACTGAGCTTGGTCCTAGAGTTAGTGGCGCCATGGTTTTTGAAAATGACACATGGAAACAGCAAGAGGGAATAAGACGGAAGTGAGGAGGTCACAGGGGACAGACTCCTGGCAGATGCGACACTGACCTCTCTTTCTGTCTTCCTAGGAACAATGTTTCGTTACCTGGGATGGAGACATTGTCGTCAACATCCATCCCAGCCCTACCCCCAGCATTTCTGGGCACCCAGGACCCAGCCAACCTGGGGCTTCCTGAGCACCTGGCCTCTGTCACTGTCCCCATCCGCCTAGACACCCTGTCCTACCTCCTGCACAGTGCTCTGCTCGGGACCTCCAGCCTCCAGCAGTCCTTAC
This sequence comes from Jaculus jaculus, assembly GCF_020740685.1. NCBI lineage: Eukaryota > Metazoa > Chordata > Mammalia > Rodentia > Dipodidae > Jaculus > Jaculus jaculus. The sequence goes on from NC_059115.1 coordinate 20,308,122, forward strand.
CGCCCTGCTCCTGCGCCTCTGACTCATACCACACCCAGTCAGGCATAGCCAGGAGGCCACCCAGGGGACGGGGACGAGGACGAGGGAGCTGGGAGGTTCGGCCCAGGCCTCCCTGGGGCCAGAGTCAGTCACCATGGGGTGCTGGACGGGCCCATCAGCTGGAGAAGGGCGTTGCGCGGGGTGGGGCTGGCTCCAAGACCCCGCCAGTGACTCCGCTGGCCCGTGATGGGCAGAAAGAAGCTGGAGGAGAAGCACGTCCTCCAGCCCCACCAGCTGCTGCTGAAGACTGGGAGACTGACTACTAGGACCCCAGGAAGCACCTGACACCCCACCTGCTGCGTGATTTCCCCCGAGTTTTCAACAACCTTAGTCTGAGATAGAGGAATCTGAAGAAATAGCCTGTCTGTGACAGCCCATGTCTCCAAACCAGAGGAAGCCCTGGACTTGGAGTCCACACACAGTGCTCCACCTCGTTTCAGTACCACCCCAACTCCAGCTACAGCCCCAGTTTATTTGTCTCCCAGGGTTCTTCAGGCCCCACTCGTGACCCCAAAACCTTTCACAACTTCCTCTCCAACCTGTCCATTCCCTCTTCATTCCGCAGTCCACCCATTTGTTCCCACTCCCCTCTGCTTTCTGCCCTAACCCGTGTTCAGTCTCGCGTTTTCCACCCCCAGTCCTTCAGGTTAAACCCAGAACCGCTTGCAATGCTAGTCACGTACTAAGCTAAAACCCCAGGCCTCTTTTTACTTTTTCTTTTGAGACAGGGTCTCCCCAAGTTGTTCAGGCTGGTCTTGAACATGTGATCACCCTGCCTCAGCCTCCTGACTGGCTGGGATGACAGGACTTTGTCCTCATGTCTGATGTCATCCACAACTTCCTGCTAAGACTGGGTCTCTCTCTGCATTCCAGGCTGGCCTTAAACTCTTGGCCATCCTTTTGCCTCAGTCTCCTTGAGTGCTGAATTACAGGCTTACACCACCCGGCCAGGCTTATTCATAACTGAGCCCACATTATCCTCACCTTTCAGTTCATGCCATACATCCCCAGTTCCATGCTCAGCATTCCTCCTGGGAACCCAGCTTTGAGAATATCTAGATCCCCACCCCACAAGGAATCCTTTCACCCACCATTCTGACGCCTGTATCCTGCCCCAACACTTGTCTACTGCCGGTTGAACAATAAATGGATGTTTGCTTTGACCTGTGTGTGGTCTCTGCTTGTTCCCAAGGCTCAGGTTCCCCTGTGAGTGCTGTGGCCAGAGCCTGGGCCAGGAGGAGGCCCTGGGGGAGGGTCACAGAGGCTGATAGGGTCATGGGTTGGGGATGGGAGCTCCCTGCTTCCTTGCTTCAGCGAATTCCATTGGGGCCTTTGCCACCACTGCATTTCTGCCTGCTAGAAACTGCTAGGCCCTGCTGCCATTGTGTGGAAAGGCTTAAGGGATTTGGAGGACCGACGGGGCAGAGATGCCAGCGACCTGGCTAGGCTCAGTCTGCACAGAGGGGCCGTGGCAGAAGGAGGGCTCAGAGCAGGCTCTGCCACTCAGGTAGGTACCAGTGTGGGACCTGAAGCCCCCTTTCTGAGGACCCAGGGGTCTATGCTCCCAGCCTTCTCCATCAGACCCGGGGATATAAGCACTGGACCCCCTCTTTCAGACTTGATCCCAGGCCCCAGTTACCCCTCTGATGCAGTGGTCCAGACCCCAGCCCTCCTCCCTCTGACCCAGCAGTCCAGACCCCAGCCCTCCTCCCTCAGACCCAGGAAACCAGGCTCCAGTCCTCCTTCCTCTGACCCAGCAATCCAGACCCCAGCCCAGTTTCCTCAGACCCAGGGTCCAGACCCCAATCTCCTCCCTCAGACAAGACACCTTTCTCAGACCCAGTAGATCACCCTCAGATCTCACTTCTCCACAGGTCACCATGTACAGCTTCATGGGTGGCGGCCTCTTCTGTGCCTGGGTTGGGACCATCCTCCTGGTGGTTGCCACGGCGACAGACCACTGGATGCAGTACCGGCTGTCGGGGTCCTTTGCCCATCAAGGCCTGTGGCGGTACTGCCTGGGCAACAAGTGCTTCCTGCAGACGGAAAGCATCGGTGAGCTTCAAGCCAGGGCCTGGACAGGACAGAGCTCCAGGGACTGTGGCCCTTGGCATTGCTGAGGGAGAGCCTGGGGCTCAGGCAGTGACTAAGCAGGGAAAGGACAGATCTGCCATCTCAGGATTGCTTTCTGGCTTGGTGACAGGATGTAAGGGTTTGAGGTTAGGCTGATAAGGTGCAATTTGCTGGCGTGCACACACACACGCACACACAGAAAAGATGTTAGGTGCAGCAGTTGTGGCTGGGGCTATCAGAGCAATAATTCTTTTAAGTATCTGCTCTGAGACCAATCATCATAACAGGCCTGTCACTACTGCACCCAGAAGGCTAAGTAGGAGGATCGTGAATTTAAGGACAGCCTGGGCTACACAGTGAGGCCCTGTCTCAAAATACTAAACAGTAAATGCTACGAGCCAATAACTATGTTAGGGACAGGGACCACATGCTAAATGTCCTGTGAAGGAGATCTTACTATTTATTTGTATAGCATGTATTGTATAGATGCTAAGTGTCCCATGAAGGAGGTTTTACTGTTTATTGTATAGCATGTATTATGTAGATGGATGGATGGATGGACAGATAGATTAGGTAGGTGATGTATAGATACATTCATCCATACATTCATCAATGGGATGTGGTGGCTCACACTTGTAATACATTCCCCAGGAGGCTGATGTAGTAGAATTACTTCAAGTTCAAAGCCAGCCTGGGCTACAGAGTGAGAGTTTGTGTCCCTGCCTCTCCCTGCCAAAAAAAAAAAAAAAGTAAATTAAAAAAATAGATGGAGGAGGAAAAATACATAGAGAAATATATTACATGGTATATATCATATATCAATAGATAATATTCTATACTACACATAACATAGTATTTATAATATGTAAAATCAGTAAGATTTTGACATACTTTGATATGTAATATCATATATAATAGATTAATATCCAATGCATATTTACACAAGGTTTTGTGTATTAAATTGATTAGTAATATATTGAGTATTTCCGATAATAGTAGTAGTAGTAATCTGCATTTACCAGGGTGGTCACCCTATCCCAAGTGTATTTCGTGAAGTAGCCCCCGACCATCTCCTAGGGCTGCTACGGGGGCAGGTTAGCGTGTCTATAAATCACTCAGCGACAGACCTGGTGGTGCATGTCTGTAAGCCCAGCACTCAGGATTTCAACATCAGCCTTAGCTACCTATCAAGTTTGAGGACAATATAAGCTACATGTCAGCCTATCTCAAAAGAAGAAAAGAAACAAGAGGAGGACAAATTTGATCAATGGCCCCATGGTTTCCTGGGTGAGCAGAGGACCTGTGCTCACCACGGTCACAGCTCCCTGTGACCCAACATGCCTGCAGGGAGACTCCACGGACCCCATCTTGCTGAACCAGGCCTGGGAGAGAGGGAGATCGAAGGGATGAAGTGAGTCAGTGAGCAGCCAAAAGGCTCAAAACGGTCCTCAGCTCCAGAGCCCTGTCTGCCTGACTTCAAGCATGCTTTTTTTCATGGTTGACCCATCTGTGACACTCCTTCCTTGCCTCCTGTTCTGGCTGGGAACTCCATGAAGGAGGGTTGTAATTTTTTTTTTAATTTTTAATTTATTTTAATTTATTTATTTGAAAGCGACAGAGAGAAAGAGGCAGAAAGAGAATGTTTTTGTTTATTTTTATTTATTTGAGAGTGACACAGAGAGAGAGAGAATGGGCACACCAGGGCCACCAGCCACTGCAAACGAACTCCAGATGTGTGCACCCCTTGTACGTCTGGCTAACGTGGGTCCCGAGGAAACGAGCCTGGAAACAGGGTCCTTAGGCTTCACAGGCAAGTGCTTAACCGCTAAGCCACCTCTCCAGTCTCCCTTCCTTTCTTTTTCTCCACCCTGAGAATTGAACTTAGGGCCTGGCACATTCTTGACAAACACTTTACTCCTGAGCTTGGCCCTATTTAATTTTTTTTTTCCTTTTGAGATAGGGTCTTGCTAAGTTGCCCAGGCTGGTCTTGAACTCACAACTATCCTCCTTTCTTAGTCTCCCCAGTATCTGAAATGACAGGCCTGTGCCACTAAGCCCGTCCCTACTCCTCATTAGTGCCAAGGATAGGGCGGGGGGGGGGGCTTGCTGAGAGACTGCAGTTTAATTGGCATCGTCAGAACCACAGACAAAACCCTCAGGGGCACTCCTCACCATCATCCGTTCTTGAGCAAACTGCAAAATGGCTGGGCTAACCACTCTCAAGATGAAAGCAGCGGCCCCCAGTTGCTTCCCAGAGCTGAGCTCAGAGGCTGGAAAGAAATGAGATTAGGATCCGTATTCTTTGTTTTGTTTTTTGAGGTCGGGTCTCACTCTAGCCCAGGCTGACTTGGAATTCACTGTGTAGTCTCAGAATGGCCTTGAACTCACGGCTGTCCTTCTACCTCTGCCTCCCTAGAGCTGGGATTAAAGGCGTACACCACCATGTCTAGCAGGATTGTTAATCTTAAGGTATTTTATTTTTATTTAATTTTTTTGGTTGTTTGAGGTCTCACTCTAGCCCAGACTGACCTGGAATTCACTCTGTAGTCTCAGGGTGGCCCCAAACTCACAGTGATCCTCCTACCTCTGCCTCCCAAGTGCTGGGATTAAAGGCATGCGCCACCATGCCTGGCTGTCTTAAGGTATTTCTTGAAGGGCCAGCTCTGAGTCACACTTCCCAGGGCTCCATGTCCATCCACCCAGGATGTGTAGTGAGCACCTAGCACGTGCTGGGTTTCATATGCTGGGGATGCAGCAAGGAGTGAGGTAGCCAGCCCTGGTCCTCACAAAGCTGAAAGTTAGATGGGAAAAGACCGTTAGTATAAGCAGAGTCAAAAGAACAGGACTTTTCAGATGTGGGCATATGGTGTGAGGGAAACAGAAAAGAGAAATATGAGATGGGGAGGGGCTGGCAGGAGGATACAGGGAAGCACATCTTTCCTTCAACAAACTCCTCCAAGCTCATGTGCAAATCAGACCTGTGCTGGGGAGCATTTGTGACAAAAACCAACCCAGTCCCTGTCTTCCAGGACAAGTCAGGCTGGAAGGGGAAGGGGTGACAAATAAGACAGTCACAACCCAGAACAGCAAGTGAGGATGCCCAGGAAGTGAATGGTACACCCTTGGAGGTGAGAAGAGAGGAAGAGGTGCATCAGATGCGTAAAGAGGGCAGGACAGGGTGGTCTCAGATAGCAGGATACGCACTGACTGCCAAGGAGGCACAAGACCCATTGTTATGTGTTCCCACAGCATACTGGAATGCCACCCGGGCCTTCATGATCCTGTCTGCCCTGTGTGCCACCTCGGGCATCATCATGGGTGTCCTAGCCTTTGCTCAGCAGTCTACCTTCACCCGCCTCTCCAGACCCTTCTCCGCTGGTATCATGTTTTTCGCCTCCAGTGAGTGAGCCTACCCTCCCCTATACCTTTTTTTCCCCCTTTTCCCTACCCACCCCCCACTTTAACTCCATACCTCCCATCCCAATACGAGTCTGGTCCCTGACTTTTCCTCACCACTCCATCTCCAACTTTCCAGCTTAATATCCTTTGTCTTACCTTTTCTCTCTTTTTTCTTTTCTGCAGTCCCTGTTAATCGAGAAACAATCTCTCTCCCTCCCCCCCCCCCTTCTCTCTCTTATTTTTAATGTTTTTGAGGCAAGATCTCACTCTAGCCCAGGCTGACCTGGAACTTACTCTGTAGCCCAGATTGGCTGCAGACTCATGGTGACCCTTTATTTTAGCCTCCCAACAGCTGGGATTAAAGACGTAAGTTACCATACCCCTGAGTCCAGTCCGCAAGATCCTCTCTTCTCTTTCTACTGGTGTTGGGGTTCAAATCTAAGCCCTTGCACCTTCTAGATAGGCGCTGTACTGCTGAGTCATGCCCTCCAGCTTCTCACTGTGAATTCTAGAAGGCTCTTTACTGCTGAGATACACCTCGGCTCTCTTTTTACATTTTATTTTGAAACAGGGTTTCACTAAGTTGTCTAGGCTGGCCTTGAACTCATTCCATGACCCAGGCTTGTCTCAGCTTTTGGAATGTTGGGACACCAAGCACCAGTTTGGGAATGACTATCCAGAATTCCAATGTGCTCTGATGCCAACTGATATAATGCCACTCAATTCTGGCCTGTGTCACACTCCACAGGTTAAGGCCACAATCCCCAGGGACAAGGTGTAAGTGGGGTCTCCAAGCCTCCCTCACTTTTCTCCAACTGGCCACAAATTTAGGGGCTCCTGAGACTCACTGCAATTCAAAGTCCATTGGAAGAACTCATAACACTGGGAAAAGAGTTATTACAACCAGTTTTTATTTATTTTATTTTTTATTTATTTATATGAGAGTGACAGAGAGAGAAAGAGGCAGAAAGAGAGAGAGAGAGAGAGAGAATAGGCACGCCAGGTCTTCCAGCCACTACAAATGAACTCCAGATGTGTGCGCCCCCTTGTGCATCTGGCTAACATAGGTCCTGGGGAATCGAGCCTTGAACCAGGGTCCTTAAGCTTCACAGGCAAGCGCTTAACCACTAAGCCATTTCTCCAGCCCTACAGTCAGTTTTTTTAATAGAGTCACAGCTCAAGGCACTTGGCGCGAGTCCTGTCTGAGTGTCCATTACACAGGTGGCAGATGGCGTGCTTGTTACTTACCACATATCTGACAAGAGGCAACTTAAGGAAGGAAGGGTTTGTTCCCGTTCATGGTTTGAGGATACAGCCCATGGTGACAATAGCATCATGAGGACAGGAACATAAAGCAGCTGGTCACTTTGCATCCACAATCAGGAAGGAGAGAGAGAGATAAATACTGGTACTCAACTCACTTTCTCCTTTTTTTAAAAAGGAATTTTATTTACTTTTATTCATTTATTAGAGACAGAGAGGAATAGACAGAGAGTGTGTGTGAGAATGGGCACACCAGGGCCCCCAGCCACTGCAAATGAAATCCAGATGCGTGCACCCCTTTGTGCATCTGGCTTACATGGGTCCTGGGGAGTCGAACCTGGGTCCTTTGGCTTTGCAGGCAAACGCCTTAACCACTGACCCATCTCTCCAGCCCCTTACTTCCTCCTTTTTATTCAGTCTGGGACTGCAGCCGTGGGATGGTGCGGCTCACGTTCCCGCCTCAGTTAAACCTCTCTGGATATGCCCTCAGAGACAGACCTAGATGTGCTTTCACGGTGATTCTGAGTCCAGACAAGCTGACAATGAGGATGAACCAGAGCAGACAGAATCAATACTGCCCATGAACTCTGTCTGACCTCTACATCACAGAGGTTGGGCTGATATCTCAGAGAGTCAACTCCAACCCTCTAATTCCCTGGTGGGTCTTTCTGGTGGTCAGCCTCATCCTGAGCCACCTCATTCATTAACATAAACTCCAGTGTGGGGGCTGGGGAGATGGCTCAGCTGTTAAAGGCATTTGCTTGCAAAGCATGATAGCTCAGGTCCGATTCCCCAAGTAAAGCCAGCCGCACGAAGCGGCATATGTGTCTGGGATTCATTTTTAGTGGCAGGAGGTCATGGCATGCCCATTCTCTCTCTGCTTTCTCTCATAAATAATAGTTTTTTAAAACTCCAGTGTAGTCCAAGGGTAACAAAGACTATATTTCCATAATTCAGGACAGTCAAAGGATTTAGTCCCCCTCCCAGAATCCAGGGACAAGGACTAGTCAAATTCTTTTTTTTTTTAATTTTTTTGGTTTATTTTTATTTATTTATTTGAGAGCGACAGACAGAGAAAGAGACAGACAGAGAGAGAGAGAGAGAGAGAGAATGGATGCACCAGGGCTTCCAGCCACTGCAGATGAATTCCAGATGTGTGCATCCCCTTGTACATCTGGCTAACGTGGGTCCTGGGGAATCGAGCCTCGAACCAGGGTCCTTAGGCTTTACAGACAAGCGCTTAACCGCTAAGCCAGCTCTCCAGCCCGCTGTCTAGTCAAATTCTTTACTGCGCACCCCATTCTCATCCAAACTCTATCCTACCCTTATCACCTGAACTCCCTCACCATTGCCCCACCACCACTGGCCTCCCGCTCCCCATGCCATGCTCTTCCCCATCTCCAAAGCCCCTGCGCCTCCAGCTCTATCCCCACCCTGTCTCCTCAGCCCTGTTTGTCCTGCTGGCCTTGGCCATTTACACTGGAGTCACGGTCAGCTTCCTCGGCCGCCGCTTTGGGGACTGGCGCTTCTCCTGGTCGTACATCCTGGGCTGGGTGGCCCTGCTCATGACCTTCTTTGCAGGTATTGGGGTGGAGGGGTGGGAAGGTCGATGTGTGAAACCTTCATGGGCACAAGATGATAGGGTGCTCCAGACCTCAGACCTGAGGAATTTGGGGACACCTAAGGAGGGAGGGAGGGGTCTCCTGATGGGAGCAGAAGCCTAAGAAGAGCTTGGGGACTCATTGGGATGTGTGTTCATGCAGGAAATGTCCCTCCCTCCCTCCCTCTCTTCCTTCTTCCTTCCTCTTGTTCTTTGTTCTTTCCCTTTTTGCTTTCCTTGTTCCTTTTTCTTTTCTTTCTTTCTCTTCTTTTTCTTTTTGTCTCTTTCTTTTTCTCTTCATTCCTTAATATCTCCCCCACCCCTTCTCTCATTCTTTCTTTCTTTATTGAGAGTCACTTCATGTTACTGCTCTGTACAGCACTTTCAGTCCTATAAGAATTCATCTTCATTGCGGACCCATGGTGACTATCGTTTACATAACTTTAATAGTACGCATGTTCACACAGGCATTTTCTACATGTGTGCCTACCGGATGCATGAGTGCCGGCGCCTGTCAACCCCACGCTGAGCCCTGGGGTCGAACTTGCCACCGTGAAGTCACGAGACAGTAAACTGAAGCGGAAGGGGAGAATCTAAAGGCCAGAAGTCCTGGTTCCTGGGGGCATGAGGGGGCTCAGTCCTGGACTGTGGACTGAGGGCCCCTGACTCCTGTGTCCTGAGGGGGGAGAATGAAGAGTAGGAGCTGGGGATGGGAAGGAAGTGAGAAGATGCAAGCCTCTGCCTGACTCAGTGGTTGCTAGAGAAAAGGAAATGCCTTTAGAGCAACATGTTGGGATCTAATAAAAATTACGTGAAACTGTCAAAGTGTGGATCCTTGAGGCTTGCGGGAGAAACAGATGTGTGTGATGGGTGTATAGGAGACAGGGGTGCCGTGGCATGGAGACCCTACTTTCTCAGTTTCTATATGGATGGGAACAGGGCTGACTCAATCCTTACCTAGGAGTTAGTCACAGTTCAACTCCAGAAATGACTGAACACTGCCTGCCTGCCCTCTTACCAGAGCTCTAGGGAGCTGCCCAGTTTCCTCTTAGATCCCTAGATGATCCCTCCCAACAAGAAATGCCACAGCTCCGAGCTATGTCTTTTTGGAGGGAGAAGATTTCTTTTTTGAGACACGATCTCATATATTCAAGGTTGGTTTTAAACGTTTTTATTTTCATTTTTATTTTATTCTTCTTCTTATTATTATTTTAGCTTTCTAAAGGTAAGGTCTTACCATAGCCCAAACTGACCTGGATTTCACTGAGTAGTCTCAGGGTGGCCTGGAACTCACAGCAATCCTCCTACCTCAGCCTCCCGAGTGTTGGGATTAAAGGCGCGCACCACCGTGCCCGGCTCTCAAACTTTTTCATTTTTATTTTGACACTCATACATGTATATAATGTACGTTGGTCATATCCCCCACAACGACCTTCTTTCATTCCTCCCCCACTAAAACCCTTCTTCCCAATGAACTTCCACTCTATTTTCATGCCTTGCCCCCACTTGTTTATTTCATTTTTGTTCAAATTTTTATTAAAAACTTCCATGATTTTAAAAAATATCCCATGGTAATACCCTCCCTCCCTTGCCCCCACTTTTTGATCCATTAGTTGTTTGATGACGTGACCTTGGGTGGAAGGTTATTTCCTGAAGAATGACCAACTTGACAGTGGCTACAGCACTGAAGAGCATGACCCCCTCCCCAGCAACTCTTAGCTACCATTAGCTATCAGAGATGTGGGGGTCTTATGAAGCCTTCCTCAATCATGACGAAATTTATTGGCAGGTTCAGACTGGTGCTGAAAATCACAGCTGCTGTGAATTCATGAGGCTAATAGCTATGTCAGGTCCATAAAACAGCATGTTGTACCTTCCCTCCTCATCCTCCTGCTCACACACTCTTTCTGCTTCCTCTTCCTCAGAGTCCCCTGGGTCTAGGAGGGAGTGGTTTGGATGTCCTGTTTAGGGCTGGTCACTTTTTCCTGGCAATTTTTCCAGCTTTGTATCACTGCATTAACCTCTGCCTGTTGCAGGGGAAAAAAGTTGTAATTGAGGCTGAGAGCATACTAATCGATGGGAACAAGTAGAGATATTTAGAAGGCAAATTTGACATGCTGTCCGTTTAGTACAATCATAACAGTAGGCTCTCCTCTAGGGTCAATGTCTCTAGTCACGAGCTTATGGCCAGATTTATAGTACCAGGCATGAATCCTCCTCCTGTAGAATGAGCCTCCAAGCCTGTCATAAAGCACTTGGTTACTCCTATAACATTAACGCCTCTATTTGCAACCAATGGACATAGCTTGCCTGGCAGGTCAGTTGGGGGATATATAGGGTTCACAGCTGATTAGCATTGTTGATGGCTTTTCTCTTCCAGTCCTTTCCATAATACCTTCTGGTATGAAAAAAGTTAGCCAGCAAGGAGGAAGCTTCCAGCTCTGTCCCAGCTTAGATTCTCTGCATTCTGCAGCTGAAGTGTGTGGAGTAGAGTCTCAATGACAGGGGCGTAGCAGCTAGTTTTGGTGGACAACCAAGAACAATGGCAATAGTCTATACTGTTTTAGGAGCCACTGTAGTCTCCCTGACCAACAACTCATTGGAAAGTTGTCTCATCTCTGGCACTGGAATTTTCTTTTTTTCTTTTTCAAAATTTTTTTATTAGCAACTTCCATGATTATAAAAAATATCCCATGGTAATGCCCTCCCTCCCTCCCTCCACTTTCCTCTTTGAAACTCCATTCTCCACATATCTCCTCCCCCTCTCAATCAGTCTCTTTTTATTTTGATGTCATGATCTTTTCCTCCTATTATGATGGTCTTGTGTAGGTAGTGTCAGGCACTGTGAGGTCATGGATATCCAGGCCATTTTGTGTCTGGGAGGAGCACGTTGTAAGGAGCCCTACCCTTCCTTTGGCTCTTACATTCTTTCCACCACCTCTTCCACAATAGACCCTAAGCCTTGGAAGGTATGGTAGAGATATTGCAGTACTAAGCACTCCTATAACTTCTTTCCAGCACCAGGATACCTTCTAAATCGCCCCAAGATCACTGCAATGTGAAGAGAAGATTCTCTACCAAAAGTGAGAGTAGCCTTAATATAAGAGTATGAACATTAAGAGAAGTGCTTACTGGGCAGTTTCATAAGCACAATGTATACATTTAGCCAGATAACAACAGACGTTACACCCCTAGGTGTCATGACTACCCCTGTTTTAAGTTTTCAGTATCAGGGATGTATTCCCTCCCATGGAGCAGGCCTCCAGACCAATTAGAGGGCAGTTGGTTTCCACCATGATAGACACTATTGCACTTGTTGGCTCATGTGGCCTGGCTGGCCAAATATAAGGTTTGCAGTGTCCACTGATGAGTACCGCCACTGGTGATTTCTCTCTCTCCCATTGAACTGCATGCAGAATGGCTTCTTCCAGCTTTCTGTCATCTGGTCTACATGGAGAAGGTTATTAGCTCAGTTCCAGCAGGATTTCTCAGTGGCCTTGCAATTCAAGTATGTGGAGTCTTCAGCAATAGGGTCTTACCATCTATTCCTGGTGGGAATCCAAGGGTCCTGGCGATGGCCTATGATGTTTTGGGGCATAAAGGACCACCCTGGCCAACAAATCACTGGAACATATCCCACACCTGGCACTGAAAATTTTCTAGCAACAATCTATGGCTCCTGAGTGTTCCATTGTCCAAAAAAGTAGGTTTCCATATGACTTATTTATATATTCTTAGATTTTGATTAGAACTCCCTCCACCTTTCCTTTACTCAATCTCTTCCCCTGACCTCACTTTGGGCCTTTTCACCGCCATTAATCTATTCTTCTACTGACATATATACAATACCATCCTATTAAATACCCCCCTCCCTTCCTTTCTCTTCCCTTTATATCTCTTTTCTAGCTTACTGGCCTTTGCTACTGAGTTTTCTTCCTACTCACACAGAAGCCCAATCATCTGTAGCTAGGATACACATCTGAGACAGAACATGCGAAGCTTGGCTTTCTGGGCCTGGATTACCTCACTTAATATAATCCTTTCCAGATCCATCCATTTTCCTACAAATTTCATAACTTCATTTTGTTTTTTTAACCACTGAGTAGAACTCCATTGTATAAATGTGCCATATCTTCGTTATCCACTCAACAGTTGAGGGAATCTAGGCTGGTTCCATTTCCCAGCTATTGTGAATTGAGCAGAAATAAACATGGTTGAGCAAGTATTTCTAAGGTAGTGAGATGTGTCCTTAGGATATATGCCTAGGACTGCTATAGCTGGGTCATATGGTAGATCTATTTTTAGCTGTTGTAGGAACCTCCACACTGACTTCCACAATGGCTGGACCAGATTGCATTCCCATCAACAGTGTAGAAGGGTTCTTCTTTTTCCACATCCTCGCCAGCATTTATGGTCATTTCTTTTTATGATGGCAGCTAATCTGACAGGAGTGAGATGGAATCTCAATGTAGTTTTAATCTGCATTTCCCTGATGACTAGGGATGTAGAACATTTTTTCAGATGCTTATGTGCCACCCGTATTTCTTCTTTTGAGAACTCTCCATTTAGCTCCATAGACCATTTTTTGATTGGCCTGTTTGATTTCTTATTATTTAACTTTTCTTTGCATATTCTAGATATTAATCCTCTATCACATATACAGCTGGCAAAGATTTTTTTTTCCCATTCTGTAGGTTGCCTTTTGCTTTATTCAGTGTCCTTTGCCATACAAAATCTTTGCAATTTCATGAGGTCCCAGTATTATTTTAGACATTTGAGGTTTTTTGTGATTCCAAAAATTTTTTTGGATTGTTTTTTCTATTTCCATGAAGAACACCATTGGAACTTTGAGGGGATTGCATTAAATGTGTAGATTGCTTTGGTAAGATTTTCACAACATTGATTCTTCCAATCCAGGAACAAGGGATGTTTTTCCATTCCCTAGTGTATTTTGCAATTTCTCACTTGAGTGGTTTATAGTTTTCATTGTAGAGATCCTTTACTTCCTTGGTTAGGTTTATTCCAAGGTACTTTATTTTTTTTTTGATGGAATTGTGAATGGGAGTGATTCTCTGATTTCATCCTCTGTGTGTGTATCGTTAGCATATAGGAAGGCTACTCATTTCTATGTATTTGTTTTGTATCCTGCTAAAAGGCTATAGGTGTTTATCAGCAATAACAGTTTGCTGGGTGAGTCTTTAGGGTCCTTTATATATAGAATCATGTCATCTGCAAATAATGATAACTTGATCTCTTCCTTTCCAATTTGTATCCCTTTTATGTGCGCCTCTTGCCTTATTGCTATGGCTAAGACTTCCAGTACAATATTAAATAAAAGTGGGGACAGTGGACACCCTTCTCTTGCTACTGATTTTAGTGAAAAAGCTTCCAGTTTTCCCCCATTTAGTAATATGTTGGCTGTAGGCTTGTCATAAATAGCCTTTCTTATATTGAGATATGCTCCTTCTACTCCCAATCACTGTAGGACTTTTATCATGAAGGGATGTTGGATTTTGTCAAACTCTTTCTCTGCATCTAATGAGATGGTCATGTGATTTTTGTCCTTCAGTCCATTTATATAATATATTACATTTATCAATTTGTGTATGTTAAACCATCCCTGCATCTCTGGGATAATGCCTACATGGTAGGGTGAATGATCTTTGTGACATATTCTTGTATTCTGTTTGCCAATATTTTGTTGAGAATTTTTGCATCTATGTTCATGAGGGAGATTGGTTTGTAATTTTCTTTTTCTGTTCTGTCTTTGCCTGGTTTTGGTATCAGGATGATGCTGGCTTCATAGAAGGAGTTTTGTAGGATTCCTTCTTTTTCTATTTTATGGAAAAGCTTAAGAAGCAATGGTGTTAATTCTTCCCTGAAGTTCAGGTAAAATTCAGCAGTGAATCCATCTGGGCCTGGGATTTTTTTAGTTGGCAGATTTTTGATAACTGCTTGGATCTCCATGTTTGTTATAGGTCTATTTAATTGATTAATTTCTTGATTTAATTTAGGGAGGTCATATAAATCAAGGAAATCATCCATTTCTTTCAGATTTTCATACTTTATGGAGTATATGCTTTTATAGTATGTCCCTATGATTTTTTGAATTTCTCTGATATCTGTTGTGATGTTACCTTTTTCATCTCTGATTTTATTAATGTGTGTCTCCTCTCTTTCTTTTGGTCAGATTTGCTAAGTGTTTATCAAACTTGTTTATCCTTCCAAAGAACCAACTCTTTGTTTTATTGATTCTTTGTATTGTTTTTTTGGTTTCTATTTCATTAATTTCTGCCCTAATCTTTATTATTTCTTCCCGTCTACTGATTTTTGGTTTGCCTTGTTCTTCTTTTTCCCTTTAAGGTGAAGCATTAGGTCGTTTCCTTGGGACCTTACTAATTTCTTAACATAGGCACTTAAAGCTATAAATTTACCTCTTAGGACTGTCTTCATTGTGTCCCAGAGATTTTGGTATGTTGTGTTCTCATTATCATTTGACTCTATAAATTTTTTGATTTCCTTCTTGATTTCTTCATTGATCCATTCATCATTTGGTAGTGTGTTGTTTAGTTTTCATGATTTTGTGTATGCTCTATAGCTTTTCTTGCTATTGATTTGTAGTTTGATTCCATTGTGGTCAGATAGAATGCAAGGAATTACTTCAATTTTCCTATATTTGTTAAGATTTGCTTTGTGTCCTAATATATGGTCTATTTTAGAGAATCCCATGTGCTGCTGAAAAGAATGTATATTTTGAAGTTTCTTCTATGATTTTGTTGAAGATGCCTACTATGCCTTTGGAGTGAAATTCTTCTTCTACTATGCTCTGAATTCTTATGTTTGATCTTTTCACAGTGTCCCAAATATCTTGAAATTCCCACTCATACTTTTCTATTAGTTTGTCTTTCTCTTTGTTCGACTATATTAGATCTGCCACCTGGTCTACTAGCTTAGATATTCTGTCCTCTCCTTCATCCATTCTACTGGTGAGATTTTTTTTCAACAGAGTTTTTAATTTCATTAAATGTGTCCTTCATTGGTAGTAATTCTGACTGGCCTTTCTTTATTATTTCTATTTCCTTATTTATGTCTTGTATTGACTTCTTTATTTCATTAAATTGGTTTCCTATTTTTTTTCTTTAATTCCTTTGATTTCCTCTTTCATTCCTTTGAATTCGTCTTTCACTCTTTGAGCATATTTATAATCAGTCTTTTGAAATCTTTCTCAGGCATTTCCTCTAACTCATTCTCACTGGAGGTAATTTCTGATGCATTAGTACTTTTTGATGGATTTATATTGTCTTGATTTTCAGTGTTTCTTGTGTTATAATGTATATATTTTTGCATCTTGGATTAATTTAATGCTTGGATTTTCTAGTTAGCTGCAGTATTATTAGATTATAAATCAATCTGATGTTATATATCTTCAGGGTAGGAGCTTAAGGTGCTAGGTGTGGTTCTCAAGACTCAGAGTTCTACAATAGTGTCCCTAGGTGTTGGGTTTGCCCGCTATGAGAGTATTCAAGTAAGCTGATTGGAACCAAATACAGATAGTTTATAAAATTTAACTAAACAATGTATACTTTCAATGGAAAACAGAACAGAACAGAGTATTTATCCAAGAGTAGGTATTATGACAACCAAATCCCCTGTCTGTCCCTTAGGCTGTGTGGTGTCTCACCCACTCCCTTGATCCTGACAACAAGAAGGTTAAGAGGAAAGATCAAAGATTTCAAAATAAAAGAGAGACTTATTTAGATGGGGAGGGGATATGATGGAGAATGGAATTTCAAAGGGGAAAAGGAGGGGAGGGAGGGTATTACCATGGAATGTTTTTTATAATCATGGAAAATGTTTTTTAAATTGAGAAAAAAATAAGATTAAAAAAAAAAAGATTTCTGGTCTTTTGAGGGTTCAAAGTGAGCTTGTGACCAGGTGAGACCCTTTCCTAATGTATAACAGAAGAGGAAACAAAGCCACTATAAATCAAGAAGCAATAAATAACAAGCCCAAAATATAGCTTATTTAAGAAAGGCAAATCTGACCATCCATCAGATTTAACATATAGTTTATCCTGATATGGAAGGTGTAATCCGCACTTCTGGTTCAGGCCTATATACCAGGTTTATTAGGCAGGTACTGACCTGGTATAATCCCAGTTACCTTTTAGGATGATTTTGATCGCAGTTATGCTGCACTCCTACTTGAGTCCCACTGTGGGTTCAAGTTGGCGTGGAGGGGTCCCTGGACCGCTGCTCTGTTCGCTGGAGCTGGGAACTGGCGGTGGGGGAGGGGAGGGAGCCGCATTTGCTCTAGTTCTCTCACTGTCTCGCTGTTCCACGTGTTCTTCTACCTTGTGATCTGTTCCTCTGTTGTTCACTGCCCTCTCCCTGATCTGTTCCTCTGTTGTTCACTGCCCTCTCCCTTCACGTTTCTTGAGTTGCGGAGAGCGCAGTTTGAGGGGAAGCTCCTGCACCTGGCTTTTCCTGCGGCTCAAGCCGAGCCTGGAGGCTGGTTGGCGTGTGCCACCGCGTTCCTGCCGGAGCTGCTTCTGCTGACCTGTGCCGGCTCTGGATGCTCTGGATCTCTCCTACTTCTCCGCTGCCGTTTCAATTTCCTATACACCTCACTTTTGAGTAAAAGTGTGTATTTTGCTGTCTTTTTTTTTTTTTTTGGCTTTTTCCCCCCTAGGCTACTTTAGCAGGGTACCTACACTGCCATCTTAATAGGAAGTCCCTGGAGTTTTCTTGACTAACAATAATGCTATGTTTATAGCAGCTTTTTTCTTATAATAGTATATATAATGAGGTCTTCTCTAACAGTCATTCATTGGGGCCCATATAAGTAGAAAAACAGGCTTATTCTAGTAAACACATGTTCTAACTCTAGAAGCAATAATAATGTGATATTTATAACTCCAGATTCAAATTTCTAGCTACTCACTCAAAATTTCCACTTGCAAAGAAGCCTCCCTCAAATGTCACAGGTGTTAAAAAAATAAATAAATAAGTCACTGATCTCACACCCACAAGAAATGACAGCTTCTTTCCTTTCTTTTTTCTTTTTTTTTTTTTTTTTTTTGCTTCAGTCAAGGTCTCACTCTGCTACCCAGGCTGGCCTGGAACTTGTGGCAATCCTCCAGCCTCCGCCTCTCAAATGCTGGGATTACAGGTGTGGTGTCACACCACGTGGGTATTTTGTTTGACATAGTTTTATGTGTTTTTTTTTTTTTTTCTTTAGATGGGGTTTTGATTTGAAGCTCTAGCTGGCCTGGAACTGGCATACTCTAGGGCTGACATCAAAGTCCAAAGTCTCAATCCTCCTGCTCCAGTGTTGCAGTCAGGTTCGCATTGCTGGTAGAAATCACCCAACCAAGAGCAGCTTTGGGAAAGAGGGTTTATTTTGGCTCACAGACTCGAGGGGAAGTTCCATGATGGCAGGGGGAAATAATGGCATGAGAAGAGGGTGAACATCACCTCCTCGCCAACACCAGGTGAACAGCAACAGGATAGTTTGCCAAACACTGGCAAGGGGGAAGCTGTCTATAACACCCATAGGCCTGCCCACAATACACTGCCTCCAGGAGGCATTAATATTCCAAATCTCCATCAGCTGGGAACTTAGCATTCAGAACACCTAAGTTTATAGGGCACACCTGAATCAAACCACCACACCCTGTCTCCCAAGTGCTAGGATGACAGGTGTGAACCACTACCTCTGGTTAGAATTTCATTTCTAACGTTTTTAAATGTTTATTTATTTGACAAAGAGAACAAGAGAGGGAAAGAGAAAATGAATGGGCATGCCAGGGCTTTCTGCCTCTGCAAACAAAATCCAGACACACACACCACTTTGCACATCTGGATTTACATGGGTACTGGGAACCTGAGCTTGCAGGTTTATCAAGCAAGCACTTTTAACTGCTGAGCCATCTCTCCAGCCCTAATATCACTTTTTGCTCATCCATAGCTACAATCTTGGTCCATCCCTCACCTGAGACTGCCACAGCCTCCTAACTACCCTCCTGTTCCTGCCCTTAACCTCCCCCACCCCTGACCTTGGGCACAGCATCCAGCTGGAGTTAAATTATGTCATTCCTCTGCTCCAAGCCCTCTCACACCTTTGACCTCGGGATGTGCATGATGTCTTGAGAGCTGATATCACCAATTGACTTCAAAACCTCCTCAGTGGTGGAGATATGATTTTTTTCCCCTGGGAAACTCACACTGAAATTTGGTTGCCAGTGTGGCAGTGTTTTTAGGTCCAGTTGAAGTTGTCTGGTCATGGAGAAGAGGCCATCTGGATTAATGCCCAGTACTGCAAATGGGAAAGCTGCTTCAGGAGTTAAATCCTCCTCTCTTTCTTGTCTGATTTCTATTATTTTTTCTTCGAGGTAGGGTTTCACTCTAGCTTAGGCTGACCTGGAATTCACTCTGTAGTCTCAGGGTGGCCTCGAACTCATGGCGATCCTCCTACCTCTGCCTCCCAAGTGCTGGGATTAAAGGCATGCACCACCACACCCAGCCCTGATTTCTATTTTTTATTGTGTGTGTGTGCACATGTATGTTGTACATCGGTGTTTTGAGACAAGTTTTCACATAACTCATACTAACCTGGAATTCATTATGTAGCTGAGGCTGGCCTTGAACTCCTGATCCTCCTGCCTTCACCTCCCAAGTGCTGGTACTACAGGCATTTCCCACCATACCTGGCCCCTTTTCTCTCTCTTATACCAGTTCTTTTGCCCATTTGTTTTCCACAATGAGTTGAAGTGTCATGAGTTCCCTACCAGATGTGGCCTCCTGATCTCAGATTTCCTAGCCTCCAAAACTGTGAGCCAAAATAAACCTTTTGTCTTTACAAAATACCCAGTCTCAGGTATATGGTTACAGCAACATTAGTGGACTAAAACACCTCTAATTCTCTACAACTCACCCAAGAATTAGTGATTCACTAGGACTCAAGGCTCAGGAAAGCTGTTATACTCTGTGAAAGGAGGGGCTGGGCTGTGGCTCAGTGGTAGAACACCTCCCCTACCACTGAGGGGCTGGTAGAGCATTTTACTAGAATGCATGAAGCTCTGGGTTCAATCCCAACAAAACACACGTGTGCACACACACATACCCACACACCCCTCAAACACCAGAATTAAGACCAAGTTGGATGCAATGCATTCACCCATCAACTTAGAAGGCTAAGTGGGAGGATCACCTAAGCCCAGGTGTTTAAGACCAATCTGGGCAAGACAGGCAGACACCACGACATCAATAATAATAAAGACCATGTCTCTGAGCAGTCACTGTGGGCTTTACATTGTGGTGTAGCCTTTAAAAGATTCCCCCAAACCTTGGGGATCTGAACCTTGGGGGCTTCTGTGGCAGTTGGGGCATCTAAGGAGTTCTGGCGGCTGGGAGAGATTGGAATGGGCCAGAGAAACTTGAAGAGAGACCTGGGGGTGATTCGGTTGCATTGGAGGAGACTAATAGAGATATAAGAAAATCAGCACTTTGGACAGTGTGTTGAGCAGGACACGTGGGTTCACAGGAAAAGCTCTCGAACAAGGTGCGGAGTTCCCACTCGGTGATTGCGGACCACGTCTTGTTGAGAAAGCAGACGGAGGGACAGCTCCATTCAAGGTTGCGTCCTGACTCTTCTTGGTGGTCTTTGTGCCCAAGGGTACCAAGAACCTGGGGTATCAAGTACCTGGGCCTATAGGCAGCCCCTGAAGCCTATTGCAGTTGCCTTCTCACTGCTGGCACACAGCACCCAACCAAAAACAGCTTATGGAAGAAAAGTTGCTTGTTTTGGCTTACAGACCCATGGCAGCAAAAACAGAGGCTTGGCATCACTTCTTTGACAACATAAGGTATTCAACAGCAGCAGGACAGTGTGCCAATCTCTGGCAAGGAAGAGCTGGCTATACCACCTCTATGTCTGGCCCCAAAGATACACCTTCTCCAGGAAGACTCCACCTCTCACATTGCCATCAGCTGGTAACCGAGCATTGGAAAAACACAAGAGCTTATGGGGGACACCTAGTTCAAACCATCACAGTGCCTACATGCATGGAGATCAAGTGCAGGTCTCCTATGTGCGCATATAAACCTGGGTTGGGCTGACCTTGAGACCACCAACAGGGCTGCGCACTTGGACCTGGAGATGAGATGGACATAAAGATGGCCGGGCTGGGCGTGGTGGTACGTGACTTTTAATCCCAGCACTCAGGAGGCAGAGGTAGGAGGATCACTATGAGCTCGAGGACACCCTAAGACTACATAGTGAATGCCAGGTCAGCCTGAGCTAGAGTGAGACTCTACCTTGAAAAACTAAAATAAAGAAATAAATAAAAGGTTGGAGTAGGGGCTGAAGAGATGGCTCAGTGGTTATGGAACTTGCCTACAAAGACGAGCTACCTGGGGTTTGATTCCCCAGTACCGACATAAAGCCAGATGCATAAAGTGGCATATGCATCTGGAATATGTTTGCAGTGGCTAGAGGCCCTAGCATGCCATTCTCTCTCTCTCTCTGTCTCCCTCTCTATTCTCCCAAATAAGTAAAATATATTTTCAAAGAATTTTCTCAATTTTGTTTTTTGGTTTTTGGAGGTAGGGTCTCACTCTGGCCCAGGCTGACCTGGAATTCACTATGTAGTCTCATGGTGGCCTTGAACTCACGGTGATCCTCATACCTCTGCCTCCCAAGTGCTGCCTCCCACGTGGTGGCACACACCTTTAATCCCAGCACTCGGGAGGCAAAAGTAGAAGGATCACCATGAGTTGGGGGCCATCCTGAGGCGACATAGTGAATCCAGGTCAGCCTGGGCAAGAGTGAGACCCTACCATGAAAAACCAGAATGGACAAACAAACAAAAAAGGATTTATTGGACTTGTTTACAGAAATCAAGCAAAGAGTCTAGGAACCCAGTGACTGCTCAGTCCACATGCTGCATGCTTCAGCAATCCCAATCTGGCACTGAAGGCCAGAGGATTCTTGGAGAGCCACTGGTATTCAGTCCATTTAAAAAAAAAAAATATGAGGGGCTGGAGAGACGGCTTAAAGGTTCAAGCACTTGTCTGCAAAGCCAAAGGACCCAGGTTCAATTCCCCAGGACCCACATAAGCCAGATGGACAAGGGACATACACATCTGCAGTTTATTTGCAGTGGCTGGAGCCCCTGGCACACCCATTCTCCCTCTCTCTCTCTCCCTCTCTCTCTCTCCCTCCCTGCCTATTTCTCTTTCTCAAATAAATAAAAATAAATATTTAAAAAATAGACGAAACTTGGTTTCAATGCTGAGGAAGGACAGAAGAACAGGATAAATGATGGACAAGTGAATAATGGGGTGAGGCGACAGCCAGATAAAGAGCACTTGCAAGCAAGTAGCCCAGGCAAGCAGACAAAAGAGGGCTCTGTCCTGTCAGAGCTTTCTTACATGTAGCCCACCACCCAGAGGGAAGACTTCCTCCTTCAGTCAACCCTTCCTGGAAGCAACCTCAGAGACCCAATCAAGAGGGATGTCTGTGAGTTCCTAATCTGATCAAGTTGACCACAGAATTTACCCATCACATCCCCACAGCCTCGAGCATTTGTGATTAAGCTTTCCTACTCAGTCCTTGGCTGGTAGAGCCTTGATAGGGGAGGAGTGTTTTTGCAGCAGACCTTGGAGATTAGCCGCTCCTGGGTGTTGAGAGTAAATTGGAGCTGATCTATCTCTATCTCTCCCTCCCTCCCTCTCTCCCTCCCTCTCTCTCTCTCTCATCATACTTTTCTCTGCCCTGATAAAACATGCCTTCCAGAGAGACAGTTGCCAGACAGTTTGCCCATCTAGTGTTGGAAAGCGCTAAATGAGCTACTGGGGGAAAGTGGCCAAAAATGACCTGAGCAACCAGAGGTCTAAGCTATTCAGAAGCAAACACCCTGACACAAGGCACAACCTTGGAGGGTAACTAATCTGCTGGAGCCTGCTGGCTGAAAGGATTTGAGCCTGATGGGGAGTGAGGATTAAAGAAAGACAGGAGAAAGAATGAAAACAAGGACTCCAGTCCAGGACTGAAGCAAGGACTGAAGCCATGTTTATTTCCCAGCAGTCCTTTTTATATCTTCTAGTAAACAGTTTGCCCATGAACAAAAATCCCATGAGCTTCACACAAGTTTCTATCAAGACAACTCCTTTCTGTTACAGAGGTTTTGTACTTCAATCACTTCTCAGTACAAAAGATTATCCCAAGGTTGGGAAACAAACAAATCCTTTGATCCCAGAAATACAAACACAAATCTCAAGGAATGGCCAACTCTCATCAGTAACACTGAATATACATAAATTTGCTTACATGTAGGTGCTAAAGTTTTGCTGCCAAATGGTCCAGAGCTATGGATACAAGGACAGCCAAATGACTCCCGACACCAATCACTTTCTGATTGGCTAAGAGATCCACTCAGTTTTGCACAATTCTAAAAGAACCCATATCTGGAGTTGGGAACCAGATCAGAATCCTATGAAGACAAAGATTATGTTCTTCAGTGTCAAGCTCTCAGTAGTATTTGCCTAAATTTAAGAGGGATTACATACATCAAATTCTCCCTAAATTAATAATGCTTATCCCATTTAAACTATGCTGACTTCACTCTCCACTGGAAAATCTGTTTTTGTTCAGAAGGTAGTGAGACCAGAGGAGATAAACTACCCCTCGCACCTCAGCCAAGCCACAGCTGGAACCACCGAGGAATGGGAAGACGAGCAAGAGTGCTGCTTCCACGCTGTTCCTGATAATCAGTGCCAGGGTGAAGGAGACAGACCCTGAGGATACTCAACACCTACCAAAGCAGAGACCCAGAGGCTCACAAGAGCTCATCACTGAAGTAGACTTAAAATTCACCCACCATGACTCAGGGAATTCGTAGAAGAATGGACAGAAAGATTGTAAAAGCCACAGGTTGAGACATCATGCCCAGAGGCATTTCCTCCCCCCATAAAACTGCTGTTCCCGCAACACATAACCCACAACCCCATGGGGAATACCTACAACTCCACTGAGGAGGGTCCCCAGCAGAATGAGGATAGGGATGAGGGAAAAGTGGGTACCAAAACATGATGCATGCATACAAAATATGTTGTTAATAAATAAATAAAACTTGCCTTCCAAACTGTAAGCTTGAATTAAACCCTTTTCTCCCATAAACTGCTTTCACTCTTCTCTCTTCTGTTCTTCTTCTCCCCTCCTCTCTCCTCCTCCTCCTCTCTCTTGTTATGCTTTTCTCTGCCATTATGAAACTTCCCTTCCAAACTATAAACTTGAATTAAACCCTTTCTTCCCATAAGCAGCTTCTGGTGGGGTGTTTTGCCCAATAAGAAGTGCTACACCCAAGAACTTACACAAGAAAACCTGGGATGCAGCTGAGGTGGGGGGCAGGAACAAGGATAAGGTTGAGTTTTCCAATTGGGTTGGGGGCTGGAGAGATGGCTTAGTGGTTAAGGCACTTGCCTGCAAAACCAAAGGACCCAGGTTCGATTCCCCAGGACCCACGTTACCCAGATGCACAAGGGGGCACACACGTCTGTAGTTCATTTGCAGTGGCTGGAGGCCCTGGCATGCCCATTCTCTCACCCTCTTTCTCTGTCAAATAAATAAATAAAGTTTTTTTTTTTTAAAAAAAGATGGGGTTGGATTTGGAGTGGGGTCAAGGATGGAATAGGTCAGAGAGGAGCTGTTCATGGGTGAGGTTGGGTTGGGGAATATATTAGTCAGGGTTCTCTAGAGGAATAAAACTAATAGAATCAATATGTATTGTAAAGGGGATTTAGTAGATTAGAGTAAAGGGTATATGGGCCATCACACAGAGATCTAATTGAGTTCAGGTTGGGGTGGGATGATGGGTGGATGAAGGGTTCAGATTGGTGATGGATCTGGGTTTGGGAATCAGAATCAGGTTAAGATTGGAATAATGAGTTAACAATTGGAACTGGACTTCAGATTAGGGATGGAGATGGGTTTGAATTTGGGATTGGATTAGGATTAGACATGCATTTTTAAATTTTATTTATTTGCGTGGGGTGTGGGGTGCATATGAAGATCAGATGACAACTTGGAGATGTCTTTGAAACAGGGTCTCTTTCTGCTGCAAACGAGCTGACAGATTGTAAGGAATGTCAGTCAAAGTAACTGGTACACAAGCTTTGGATTCTCCTGGCTCTGTTTCCCACTGTCAAAGGTATGCATCTAGCTTAATGTGGTTGCTGGGACACTGAACCTGGGCAGGCAGGCAGGCTTTGCAAGGAAACCCCTTTAACCACGGAACCATCTCCCCAGCCCCAGGTCACACTTACAGAAGGTGGTTATGTCAATTCTGTTCACCACACACACGAGGCCCAGGCTGCCTAAAGCTGCCCGCACTGGAGCTTCTGGAAGTTCCTCGCTGCAGCCGTGTCTGCAGTCATTTTGTGCTGGTGAGCCATGCAGCTGTCTCTAGGAACATGCTCTCAGGAGCAGCTACCTGCATGGCTGGTGAGGGCCTCAGTAAACAGCGGGGTTCTGCAAGGTGAGTCTCCAAGCAAGGACAGGACCTGCTATCCTGGGACATTTCTGGTTCTTCCCCTTCATCAGCTCTTCTCTGCTGGCCTAGTTCATGGCCATTTACTAAGCTCCCCTTCCAGACCACACTCCACTCATAGAGACCAAGTCTTGGGCTGTCTGCATTCATTTATTCTCTCTCTCTCTCTCTCTCTCTCTCTCTCATTTACTTCTTCCTTTGTTTTCTCTCCTTTTCTTTTTACTTTATCTTCCCTCTCCTTCCTTCTTTCCTTTCTTCTTTTCTTTTTTGATAGCATCTCATATAACCCAGACTAGCCTCAAGCTCACTATGTGGCTGAAGCTATCCTTGAACTCATTGCCCGGCCTCTGTCTGCTAAGTGCTGGAATTAGAGACATGCACTGCCATAGTGGATGTTTCCTGGGCTTCCATCCTGGCTGTGGCACCTGTTCTTGTTTTTTGGTTTTGGTCTCCTGCCTCAATGTCACGAGTGCCAGAATGACAGGTGTGCACTACCACAGAAAAGGACAGCACATACATCATACAATTGCTTGCAGGTGATGTTTGCCTATCACCCAAAGCTAGAGGAAATGAGTGCTTGGAGTGTCAGAGAAGCCTGCACTATCATTTTATATATGTATGTATGTATATATGTGTGTGTGTGTTTTATTTATTTATTTATTGAAGAGAGAGAGAACCAGGTCCTCCAGCCACTGCAAAAGAACTCCAAATGTATGTACTACCTTGTGCACCTGGCTTATGTGGGTTCTAGGGAATCAAACCTAGGTCCTTGGGCTTTGCAGGCAAGCGCCTTAATTGTATTAAGCCATCTCTCTAGTCCTGCACTGGTTTTTTTTGTTGTTGTTGTTTTTTGTTTTGTTTTGTTTTTCGAGGTAGGGGCTCACTCTTGTTCAGGCTGACCTGGAATTCACTATGTAGTCTCAGGGTGGCCTCGAACTCACGGAGATACTCCTACCTCTGCCTCCCAAGTGCTGGGATTAAAGGCATGCGCCACCATGCCCAGTCTGCACTGTCATTTTTGTCCCTACATCATAGGCACCCTGATCCTGGTGATTTCCATGTTGGACAGCCCACTCCAAGAACAGCTGCCTCTCACCCATCTATGAGGTGAAGATGCAGCAGGCCTTTCTCTCAGAGGCTTAGGAAACCTAACTGTCCACCCCATGGGCCTGCCCTGGGCATAAACTGCAATGAGGGATGTGGAGTCTATCCTTCCACCTGACCAGTCCTTCCTTCCCTGGAACTGGAGTTCTGACCACCAACCCCTTCATTAGTGGAGACCTTAGCGCCAAGGCTGTCTCCTCCCCAATGGAAGGGTACAATACCACAGGAAAGTATGACACACGTCCCCAACTGTCCCCTCTGGCCACATCTTTCTTTCCATTTAACTTACACCCAAGCCAGATTAGCCAACTCTCACCTCTGTGCACCACAGGCTTCTTGGTCTCAGGCCTTCCAGGAAACCCTCGCTGATGCTGAGGTTTCAAGGGTGGAAGGCACAGAACATGTGACAGTGAGACAAGTTCTAAACCATCACCTAAACCACTGACAAGTTGACACCCCCAGTTTCCTCCCCCACCACACAGCAGGAGGGAAACCAACTAGGAGAGGAAGGAGGACATTGACTGTACTGCCCAGGAAGGGAGGGTGCTGTGAAGAGCTAGCTGCAGGGAGCTGTGAAGACAAACCCACCAGGTCTGACCCTGTGTCGGACTCCTGGCCGCCTTGTCTGCTTGCCTCCTCCTTTCTCCAAGACCCAAAGTCTGGGTCATCTGTGCTTTTCCCCACCGAGGATCAGAAACCAGCGTTCACCCATGGAGTGCTGCAGGTCCCTGGCCCTCTTCACTGGCTCCTTAGGTCTGGTGTCCTCCTTAACTGCTCTGAGCACCGACTTCTGGGTCATCGCCACAGGGCCCAACTTCTCAGCTCACTCCGGTCTCTGGCCAACAGGGTCTCAGGATCCTGTAACAGGTAAGGGGCAGCAGGCTCTCTGGAGAAGGCGTGATCAGTGGGGAATGGATACTCAGCAGTCTCTTCTCACATCAGGATACATCCATGTGACACAGATCTTCTGCATTCTGGCTGTCCTGTGGGACCTGGTATCCGTGGGCTTCCTGGTTCTATCTTGTATCCCTGCGCTGTCTGGCCCGGGCTGCAGCCCCCTGGTTTCAACCATCACGGCTTTCGCTGCAGGTGTGGACTTTGGACTGGGTTTGGACACCAGGGCTGGTGAGTCCTGAGGAGGGGCTGAGCTGTCTCTTGTCCTTGTCCTCAGCCCTCTCCATGATGGTGGCCATGGCAGTGTACACCAGCGAGCGGTGGAGCCAGCATCCACACCCTCAGATCCAGACCTCGTTCTCCTGGTCCTTCCACCTGGGCTGGGTCTCCACTATTCTCTTTCTCTGTGCAGGTGACGACTTGGTCCACTTTCCTTGGGAGGGCTCTGCTGGGGACCAGGACAGGGCCAGGCAGGGCAGGACACCAAAGTTCTGAAACTCTTTCTGGCCACCAGGTTCCCTGAGTCTGGGTGCTCGCTGTGGTACCCGCCGGTCTGACTACGAAAGCTTGTGAGTAGACAGCAAGGACAGCAGGATGTTTGGGGCACTCGCCTCAAAAGGTGTCATCAGGAGATATGGAAAAGAGGCCTGACTGCCTCTGTCCCTCCATCCCGGTCTTGCCCTTCATTGACAAATTCACTCATTTTCAATAAAAGTCTTCGGACATCTGACAGTTCTAAGATTAATTCAGTGAAGACTATGCCAAGCCAGGTCTGGTGGTTCCCACTGTCATCCTGGGTACTCAGGAAGCTGAGGCAGTAGAACTGCAAGTTCAAGGCCAGTCTGGGTTACAGAGTGTGTTCAAGGTCAGCCTAAGCAACCTCATGACCGGTGTCTTCCTCTAGCCCCTCTCCTCTCCTTCTCTTTCCCCCTCCCTTCTTCCCCTACCCCTCTTTCCCTCCTCTCTCTCTCTCTCTCTCTCTCTCTCATCTCTTTCTCTCTACTGGATCATGCTGAGTTCACTGAAATGACTCAGGCCCAGGCCCAGGCCCAGGCCCAGGCCCTGCCCACCCCAAGGGCTCCTGGTCACATGTGGGGCAGTTACAGACCAGCAGTGGATATAAACAGTAGCCACAGCCTGAGGATGTGGGAGAAAGATGAACCATACCATGGGGCCCAGGCAAGAAGACATTTAGCAACTTAATTTTTTTTTTTTTTTTTTACTTATTTGCGTATGTGTGTTGGGGGGGCAGGGAAGGGCATGGCAGGGCCTCTGGCTGATGCAAACAAATGCCAAATACACGCATCACTTTTTGTGTTTGGCTTTACATGGAGACTGGGGAATTGAAAAGAGAGGAATGAACCAGTCAGAGGGCTGGAGGGACAAGGCTTGGGTTGGGGAAAAGGAAACTGAGAGAGTAGAGTGCTCAGGGCTCTGGCCTGATGAACTGAGAGGGATGCCAGGTTTAGTTTGATGGAAACCCCTGAGCTCAGTGGCAATGTACTTGAGTGGCCAGAAGCAGGTATAAACATGTACGTGGGGATCAGGTATCAGGAGCTGGAGATGGCATTTTGGGTCAAGGGTCACTGCAGCCGGGGAGTAGGAAAGCAGTCCTTGGAAAAGGTGCACAGATGAACATTTATAAAGAGAGAAGAGGAGGCTGGAGAGGTGGCTTAGTGGTTAATGCATTTGCCTGCAATGGCTAAGGACACAGGTTCAATTTCCTAGTCCCTACATAAGCCCGATTCACAAGATGGTACATACATCTGGAGTTCATTTGAAGAGGCTAGAGGCCATGACCTGCCCATTCTATCTACCCCCTCCCCCATCTCTTTTTCTCTCTCAAATAAATATTTTTTTAAAAAAGAGAGAACAGGATACAGCCTGGCCAGCATGGGGGCCTGAGAGGGCACAGACAGAGATCTGGGGGTCAGGATAGCTTGTGGGGTACCTTGACAATTAAGGCTGTCCTAGAGCTCACTACATACCCCAGGTTAGCCTCAAATTTGAGGCAGTTTTCATGCCTCTACCTTCCAAGTGCTGGTATTATAGGCATGAGCACCAAGCCTGGCTCCCACACTTGCTCTCTGACTCTGAGCTCCTGGGACACTAGGCATGGTGGTGCACACCTGGAATCCCAGCACTTGGGAAGTGGAGGCAGGAGGATCAGAAGTTCAGGGTCACCTTCAGCTACATAGTGAACTTGAGGCCAGCCTGGGCTACAAGAAACTTGTCTCAAAAAAGGGGGGGGGGAAGGGAGGAAGAGAGAGCTGCTGGAAGATGGACATAATGGTACACACCTGTTACTCCAGTACTTGGGATGCTGGGGCGGAACTGCTGCAAGTTCAGGCTCAACCTGGTCTACATGGTGCATTTCAAGCCAGTTAGGGCCACACAGTAAGTAAGACCTTGTCTAAAAACGACAAGCATCCACACAAAAAACTGCTAAGGTGGGTGTAGGTGGGGTATCCCTTTAAATGGCTGCTGGGGGGGGGTGGGTTCTGGAATCCCTGCTGCCTCATAGAGACTGAGCCTCTGTTCCCTTGCCCTGTGGGCTGTGAGGCCAACAAACCCTGAGGAACAGGCTGTGAGTCACTTAGATGTGTATGTAGGGGTAGAAGTGGGGCGGGCACTGGGCCCTGCTTGGAGGGACACTCACTGGCAAAGGCCCCTGGGAATATAGCTGCTGAGCTGTGAGGCCTGGTGTGGAGGTCTTAGCACCCAGAACTGGGAAGCTCTCAAAGTTCCTAGGATAGGCCCAGGTTGGGGTGTAGAAAACCTTGCTGTGTGGACGGCATCATGGGGAGCTACTTAGGGAAGCTACCTGGTTGACTCAAAGGCTGTGGTAGACAGGGGGTCTTTTTGTTGTGGCGGTGGTTTTGTTTTGTTGAGCCAAGGTCTCATACTCCAAGCTGGCCTGGAACAAATTATGTTGCCCACACTGGCCTTGAACCTGTGACCTCTTGCCTCAGCCTCCTCCATGATGGAACTGCCAGACAGGATCCACCAAGTGCAGCTGGAGGAAGGAGTCTGGAGGGTCACTGGGCTGAGTTATAGGCTAGTCCTCCCTGTGGGATCCTTGGCAGCAGCCTCCGTGGCATGGGGGTGAAGCGGAGCCTTCAGACCGGGGGAATTCTGCTCAGCTTCCTCGCCAGCGTCCTCACGGTGCTGTCCACCGCCACCAACTACTGGACCCGACAACAGGGGGGCCACAGTGGCCTGTGGCAGGAGTGTATCGGCAACATCTGCTCCAACATCCCCTGCCAGAGTGAGGCCCCACCGAGCCCATGTCAGACCTACACTGCAGCTGAGCCCCTGGGTCAGATACGGATGGCCTCATGACTGCTGCCAGAAGAAACAGCGCCCTCCTCCCCTGGGGACACGTCTCTGCCACCCCTCCCTGCCTAAAAGGTCCCCTCCCAACACCTGCTTCAGGGTTGAGAGAATTAGGTTCTTGATGCTTGGGGGTGGTGGCCAGGAAAGCTCCGGGTACTGATGCGGCTGTCTCCCCAGCCACAATGGCCCTGACCGCAGCGTGCATGGTGCTGGCAGCGACCTTCAGTATCGTAGCTTTGGCCATGGGGTTACGGATTCGATTCCAAGAGGGCGATTTGCTGAGGGGCCGGCCTACAATCGTCTTGCTCTTCCTCAGCGGTAAGACAGCGGCGCCCCGCAGGTGGAAGGTGGCAGGGAAGTGACCGCAAGGCTGAAGGGACTGGGCAGGGAGCCCAGCGCTGGAGTGGTGTGGCTACAGGGTTGGGGAAGAAGGGGGACCAGGAGGCCGAAAGGTGTGGCTGGAGGGGCGTGTCTAGAGGTCGAGGGGCGTGGTCATACCAAGGATGAAGCTGGGTGTGGCTTGATAGGCAAGAGAAGGACTAGGTGGGGGAGGTTGGCTCCTAAGGTTCAAGGCCAGCGGGGTTAGGTGCAGCCCACCTGGCCTTGCTTACCTGGAGGGCGGGCGTGGCCCAGGGCTGCTGCTGCTGATTGCCTTGGTAGGCTACGCAGCGAAGAACGCGTGGAAGCACGATGATTTCTTCTCCTGGTCCTACTTTATCGGATGGCTGGCTTTACCCTTCTCTTTTCTCGCGGGTAACCTTCACAAGGAGGAAGAGGGTGGAGACCTGTCTCTTTAAAGTACCCCCTCCCTCATAGTCTCCCCAGTCAGCAGCTCTCCCAGGACCCCTCCCCGCAGTGACCCCCCCCCCAGGACCCCCCCCCGCGCTGGGCAGAGACGCCTTTGGAGCCCCCCGCCATAGTCCCCAGGCCTGCTTGGTCATCCGCCCAGGGCCCACCTTCTTCAAGCCCCGGCTCTGCACTCCCCTCCCGCCAGGCTTCTGCTTTCTGTTGGCGGACATGATCGTGCAGAGCACCGAGGCCATCGGCGGATTCCCCGTGTGCCTGTGACTGCAGCCTGCCTGGGGCAGAATAAAGGAACGGCTTTCAGCGCCGGCTCCACTGTGCTTTTCTGGGGGGACAATAGACCCGAAGAAGACCTGCACACGGATTCGGGGACACATAAGAGGCTCAGGAAAGAAGTGAGGTCATGAGCCCGTAGGGACTCTGAGGTCAAGAGGAGGAGTGCGGACATGGAAGTGGAGTAGTGACGGGAGTCAGGGAGAAGGCGACACAGGGGAGTCAGAGAGGACATGGGCGTGAAGACAAGGATGGAAAGTGTGGACGCAGACGCGGTCGCGGGTGGAGCGGGCAGAAGGAACGCGGAGGCAAGCACTGCCGGATTCCAGTGTGTGCAAAAGGACACCCGTGGGCGTGGGGGCGCAGGCATGGGGACTTGGAGAGGCGGGAAGAAGGGAGCGATCAGGAGGGAAAGCGGAGATCTACGGACACGGGGAAGAATTAATTTGGGAGGAAAGGGAAGATCTTGGCTCCTGTGTGTTTCCATGCTAGGCACGACCTTTCCCCTACTTCCCCGCCACGCCCACTTCGCGCTGGCAATTTGCGCCCGGGTCCCGCCTCTCTCCCCAGAAGCCGCTTTCCATTGGCTTCCTCTGCGGGCCGCGCCCCTGCTCCCTCCTGGCCTTCTGATTGGTCCTCTGCTTGGCGGTTGAGTGGCTGGCGGCGCGGCGCGCAGGCGCTCAGGCGCGGAGGCGGGCAGGGGGCGGGGCGTCTGGAGGCTGAGGTTGGGCGCCCACTGACACCGCCGGGTGACGGCTGCGGGAAGATGGCGGAGCTGCGCGCGCTCGTGGCTGTGAAGAGAGTCATCGACTTTGCCGTGAAGGTGACCGGGGCCCCCCCCAGTCCTAGATCCCTGAGACCCCGCGGTCATGTGCTTCCGGAATCAGGAGCGCACACTGTATGGGGGATCTTTTCATAATTTCTGATCCCTGCTGCCCTTTGACCCAAAGTCAAAGTCACACCTGTGACAGAGATCAAGGGCTTGTGAGCTTCTGACATCGAGCCTTGCGGGGTTCACGACGCTGCCCCCCTTTCCCCGCTGTGCCCACTCTTGATAACTGTGGGCTGGAGGAGTCATACTTCTCGTTTAACATGTGGAGAAACTGAGGCACGAAGGTTACTCCGCCAGGGAGGGACACAGTCTGATTTCTGGCGTGGCACACAAACCAGCTTTTCTCCCTCCTGACTGCATTGCCCACTCAGTTGAGCTTACAGCACCCCAGATGTGGGATTGTTGTGGTCACATGGATCTGCAGAACCCAGAAACTGGCTTACCCTCACAGCTAGGAGGCGAGTGAGGAAGCTCTAGCTAGGGAGGAAGACTGCTGTTCAAAAGGGCCAGCATGACTGAGCTGGGGAGTGGGTCCCATTTCCACGAAAGGACTGAGGGACAGCATCTCAGGGCCTGTGTGTCTGTAGTAGAAAGGTAGTATAGGTGGACATGAATCAGATGTGGTCCCCAGACCACAATGTTTGGCTTAACTTGTCCTCAACATGGTGAATGATTATGTCTGTCCTTACCCATCAGACAAGGAGTTCACCTTTCAGTATAGGGTCCTGAGCCCTGATGTCTCAGGGTAGGTGCGTACTGATCCCAAAGTCGATGTTAATCTTGTCCTTGCCTGCCTGGGGAATGACAAAGGGAGGATAGGTGAAACCGACTGGAGCTTGCAACCCCAGAGTTCTGAGAGCTGCTAGGTTATTTACCAAGCACCAGGAAACACTCTTAAACCCTGTACAGGGATTAACCCATTTGGATATCCTCCATACTACTAATCCCGTTGGACAGATGAGGAAACCCAAAGCCTATGGAGATTTTGTTACTTGCCTTATTGTTAGCAGCAGAGTCAGATTCAAAACCCAGAGGTTGGCCTAAGGATCCCCCCCACCCCCCATAGCCTGTGACAGGGATGCAACCTCCAGGCTTTGCTGAGACCCACATGGTCCTTTGGATCTGAGTTGACTGTGTCTCCCTCACAAAGGATTCATGTTCTCTCTTGGTGGTACTGGGGATCAGAAACTCAGGCCTTGGGCATGCTAAGCCAGTGTTCTACCACTGAGGTACCTCCCTGGCCTTTTTTATTTTTCATTCTTCCTCCTTCCTCTTCTCTCCTTCTCTTTCTCTTCTTTGTTTGTAGTTTGGTTGTGTTATGTTGTGTTGAGACTGGGATCTCATATAGCCCAGGCTGTTCTGGAACTCACTGTGTAGCTGAGGATGACCTTGAACTCCCTGTTGTCTTGCCTCTATCTCCCAAGTGCTGGGATTGCGAGTGTGTACCACTGTCCTGGTTTTCTACATGTTATTTTGTTTTTTGAGGTGGGGTCTCACTCTAGCCCAGGCTGACCTGGAATTCACTGTGTAGTCTCAGGCTGGCTTCAAACTCTCAGCGATCCTCCTACCTCTGCCTCCTCAGTGCTGGGATTAAAGGCGTGTGTCACCACAGCCAGCTACTTGTTTGAGATAGGAACTCATGAACTTGCCCAGGCTGGAGTCCTGTTCCTCTGTCAGCTTCTTAGGTAGGCTAGGATGGCAGGCCTGTACCAACATCTCCTGCTTCCTTTGACTCAGCTGTGGTCCCAGCACCCCCTGGGCACATGGGCATCTGTGGTATGCTTAGTGAGAAAACTGAAGGCAGAGGAAGAGACCAGCATGGTCTCTGCTCCTCACCTTTCCTGAAGGCCTGTGGTGCTTCCCTTCCACACTACCCAGAGCTTCCTGCTTCACATCCAGTGTTGCATGGTATCCTCTTCAAGTTAGTGAGTAATTCAGACCCAGGTAATCACAGGGTCAGACCTAGGCATGAGCCTCACTCCTAACCCCTCACCTCCCTTAGCCCTTCAGTTCTCAGCCCCAACACTCCTGTCCTAGAGCGTCTCTTTCATTCTGAGGTTCTAGCCCTTAGACCTCGTTTTGACTCTCACATGCGCCCTAGCCCCAGCGTCTTCCATGGCTCCCAGGCTCTCCCCTCTAGTTCATTCTTTTCCAGCCTTTGGGAATTTTCTGCATCCAGGGCTGGCCCTATCTTCTTTTGTTCACTGGTGGCTGCCCAGCCCTTGCTGAACGAAGTTCTGCCTCCTCAACTCATCTGTGGAGACTCTTGGTTGTCTGGCCCAGCTGTCCACATCCCTGCTGGAACCCACCATCACCATTTCTGCTTCCACAACTCTAGTCTGTGCTGCCTTTCCTGATAGGCCAGGCTGCTTCTTGCTCAAAGGACTGTTCTTTCTCCCCTCTCCCTGCTTGGCCCTCTAGCCTTTGCTTCCTGTCCCCCTCTTGTTCAGTCAGAGCCAGTGATTGCATTAATAATTAATAGTCCACCAGCCTTCTCATTTCTCAGCCCCCCCCCCCTTGGGCTTGTTCCACAAGCTCTCTTCACAATGTCCCCTTGGAAGCCCCTTACAGGCAGAGCCAAATCTGACTACCTCTTTGTCCCAGCATCACTCATTCCCTCAAAGATTTTTCCCAAAATGTAAAAAATAGTAATAAGGGTCTGGAGAGATGGCTTAGCAGTTAAGGTACTTGCCTGCAAAACCAAAGCACCTAGGTTCTACTCCCCAGGACACACCTAAGCCAGATGCACAAGGGGGCACACACATCTGGAGTTTGTTTGCAGTGGCTGGAGGCCCTGGCGCGCCCATTCTCTGCTTGCCTATTTCTGTCTCTCTCTCTCTCTCTCTCTCTCTCTCTCTCTCAAATAAATAAATAAATAAATAAATAAATAAATAAATAAAAATAATTTTTTTAAAAAAGATTTTTCTCAAAAAAGGCTGTGGTACTGTGCTTAATATCGCAATCCCCCTCTTTGCTGTAGCTCCTTGCCAAATTCGTTTCTTAACTTATTTTCTTGTATGTGTGTGTGTGTGCGCAGATGTGCATGTGTGGAGGTCAGAGGACAACACTGCATGCTGGTCCTCAGTTTCCACCTTATTTTGAAGCAAGGGTAGGGTCTCTTGTTCTCCTGTTCTCTGCTGGGCTCATCAGTCTAGTCGGCTTGCAAGCTTCCAGAAGGCTCTCCTGTCTCTGCCTCCCATCTCACTGTAGGTGCACTTCTATTTTATTTTATTTTTTTAAATTTTCTTGAGGTAGCATCTCACTCAAGCCTAGGCTGGCCTGGAATTTACTCTGTAGTCTCAGGCTGGACTTGAACTCACAGCAACCCTCATACCTCAGCCTCCCAAGTGCTGGGATTAAAGGTGTGTACCACTGTGCCCAGCAGAGTGAGAGTATGGATGTCCCAGGGCCTTTAGCCACTGTCAACAAACTCCACATTCATGTGCCACCTTGTGCATCTGGCTTCATGTGGGTACTGGGGAATCAAACCCAGGCCATTAGTCTTTGCAAGCAAATGGCTTTAACTGCTGAGCCATCTCTCTAGCCCCTTAGTGTCGGTTTCTTACTGCTGTAGTACTTTGTCCACTCTTTCTGGAATTTGTGCTCTGGTGGGGAAGGTGGTAACTGATGAGTACAGTGGGTACTGTCTGAGGAAGCAGGCTTGCTTCTGGAAGGTTCATGCCTGGACTCAAAGACCAGCTATCTGGGTCCACCTCCTGCTCTGTGAAGCAGTTATTTAGCTACTCTGTGCCTCATCTTTCTCCCCTGGATGGTGTCAGTAATGATAGGATTTGTCTTATTGGGTGTAGATTAAATGAGCCCTCATACCAATGCATGGTGTGCAATAAGTACTGTTACTTTGGGAGTATGAGTGATGTCCATCTTCTTTTAAAAAAATATTTATTTATAAGCAGAGAGAGATAGAAGAGAGAATGAGTATGCCAGAGCCTCCAGCTACTACAAACAAACTCCAGATGTATGTGCCTCTTTGAGCTTCTGGCCATACATGGGTATTGGGAATTGAACCCGGGTTGTTAGGTTTTGCAGGAAAGTGCCTTAACCACTGAGCCATCTCCCCAGCTCCATCTTCTTTTAGTTTTTTAATTATTATATGTAATATAGGTGTTCCAGGGCCTCCTCCCACTGCAAACAAACTCTAGAGACCTGTGCCCATTTATGCATCTGGCTCTACATGGGTACTTGGGAATTGAACCCAGGTAGTCAGGCTTTGCAAGCAAGTGCCTTTAACCATTTAGCCACCTCTCTAACCCCCCCCTTTCTTAATTAAAATACAGTCAGTACTCTGCTGGGGGGCAGGGAGGGAGAGAGGGGTATTAGTAGGTGTTTGACAACTGGCCAGGAATACATTTTCTTTTTTTTTGTTGTTGTTATTTTTATTTATTTATTTGAGAGTGACAGGAAGAGGTAGATACAGAGAGAGAGAGATGGGCATGCCAGGGCCTCCAGCCACTGCAAACAAACTCCAGATGCGTGCGCCCCCTGTGCATCTGACTAACGTGGGTCCTGGGGAGTCGAGCCTCGAACCAGGGTCCTTAGGCTTCACAAGCAAGTGCTTAACCACTAAGCCATCTCTCCAGCCCCAGGAACACATTTTCCATGAAGCTTGATGAGCATCTGAGAGGCTGCTGCCATTCGCATTCATAACTTGGGGTGTGTTTTCCTAAGAGCATCCCAAAATAGACCCATAAAGCCAAGGAAACCAGCTTCCATGTGTTGTGATTTGAAGAAAATGCCCTCCATGGGCTCAGTGTGCTTTGAATACTTGGCCCCTAGCTAGTGGCACTTGGGGAAAGTTGTGGGGCCTTTGGGAGGTGGAGCTGCCAGTGTGGACTTTGGAGCAATCAAGCCCCATATGTAGACTACTTCCTCCTTGCATCTGAGGCGATGTGATGCTCAGCTGGCTGTTCTTGCCATTCTTTCCCCTCCATGATGAAGCTTCCCCTCCATGGGAAGCCAAAATAAACCCTTTCTACCCATAAGCTACTTCTGGTCAGTGCCTTTTACCCCGGCAATGAGAGGGCAGCTGTTACACCATCTGTGGACTGACCAACCCACCCTCGCTCTGTGCTGGCCGAGATGGACCTTGTGTTCCCACACCTTCTCCAGCCCCATACATGAGCCTCCTCCATCAGGGCACTCCAGTGCCCTGGGTCACTGCCCCAGAAAGCTAGCTGTATTTGCCACCTGTGAGCTCCTTTGCTGGGTGGTCTCAAAGCTCTGACACTCTAGTATCCATGTACTGGCAACATGTGCTGCCCATGGTCCCCCATCAGGCCTTGCTGCCTTGCCTGCTATGTACCCTGGCAGTGCCCTTTCCTGTTAAGCTTGGCAAAATAAAGTTGGGGACAAAGCCAAACAGAAGTCTGCATACTGTGTCAAGGGTTCGGGAGATGCTGCCAGAAGTCACGTCATAAAAGTTCTCTGGGTTGTTTTTTCTTTTCTTTTTTTTAAAGACATGATCCTCCCATAGTCCAATCTGGCCTTGAATTTGATATGTGGCCTCTTGTCCTGTACTTCCAGCTATTTGAGAAGGTGAGGCAAGAGCACAGCAAGTTCAAGGACTCCTGTGCTGCAGAGTGATTTCAAGGCCAGTGTGGATAATTTAGTGTGACCCTTTCTCAATCAGTAAAAGAGCTGGGGAGATGGCGCAGGGGTTAAAGGTGCTTGCTTACAAAGTCTGCCGATCTGGGTTCAATTCCCAAGCCACTCACATAAGCCAGATGCAAAAAGCAATGCAAGTGTCTGGCATTCATTTTTGGCAGTGGTAAGAGGCCCTGGCATACCCATGACCCCTCCATGCAAAAAAACAATAATAATAAAGTTACAAAAGAGAGAGTAAGAGTGAGTTGGGGAGGTAGCTCAGTGGTAGAGTGCTCGCTGGCACACTGGATTCAGTCCCCTTTGTTCCCAGAAGGAGGGGGGCAGAGTGTCAGGGAAAAGTATCATTTTCTGACTTATGGAACACCTCTAAGCAATTTGAAGTCTACTAGGGCCTAAAAGGTATCCCTGGGCAGGTGAGCTGGCAATTCTTGGCCCCTTTCCCCTCAGGGGTCCAGCAGGGCTCTGAGGCAGGCACTGCATCTCCCAGACTCCTCTGTGCTTTGCTTTCCTTCCTGTCTCAAAGGAAATTCATAATTCATATCTCTTAAAATTGAGTCAGGGTCTCACGTGGCCTTGAACTACTAACCCTCCTATTTTTGCCTCCTACGTGCTGAGATTACAGACCTGCACCACCATGCTTCATCTTTGCGGTGCTAGGCTTTTGTGCTTCCTCTCCATGCTGGTGAATAAGTGATGGGCAGATGCAGGTCTTAAGGTGACACCCTTATATGACAGTTCTTATTTTTTTTTAACATTTTTATTTTTATTTATTTATTTGAGAGAGATACAGAAACAGACAGGTAGAGAGATAATGGGCACTCCAGGGTCTCCAGCCACTGCAAACAAACTCCAGATGCATGTGCCTCCTTGTGTATCTATGGTTTATGTGGGTCCTGGGGAATCAAACCTGGGTCCTTTGGCTTTGCAGGCAAGCCCTTCAACCATTACGCCATCTCTCCAGCCCCGACAGTTCTTATTAACACAGGTGCCTACTGCTCACCTAACAGTGTGCAGGTACAGTCCACAGTAAGGGGGCTGGGGGTATTGCTCAGCAGTAGGGCTCCTGCCTAGAATCCACAGTGAGGGCTGGGGGTGTGGCTCAGAGGTAGAGCTCCTGGCTAGAACCCACAGTGAGGGCTGGGGACATGGCTCAGAGGTGGAGCTCCTGCCTAGAGCCCAGGATGAGGGGCTGGAGGCATGGCTCAGCAGTAGAATGTTTGTAAAATATGCAAGAAGATCTGGGTTCAGCCCTAAGTACTGCAAAACACATACAAACTACAACCCAGGAATATACCCTGCTTCTAAGGAGCCTGCATTCTGGGGAGACAGGTGATAAATATGAGTGAGTACAACGTGTGTTGTCTGTCTGGGTTGTCTGTGCTTTGAAAAGTCTTAACCAAGCTAATTGTGATGGTTCATGACTGTTACCCCGGAACTTAAGGGGGTTGCCAGAGTTCTGGGCTACAGAGTGAGACTTTCAAAAACAAAGTAACAGCTAAACATTGAAGGACAAGGCTAGGCAGAAGTGATGCAGTTACATAGGTGGTGAGGGGATCATGGCTGTCGAGATGCCATGACTAAAGGATGTTTGAGGGGAAGTATCCTAGGCAGGGTGGGGAACCATGACTGCTGAGGAGTCAGTTCCCTACCTGTGAAATGGGCTAATGATTAAATTTAGCTAAGAATGTAAAAAGTAGTGTGGATTCAGAACATGGTGCTTGTTGCACTCCTATTTCCAAAAGCAAATATATTCTGTTCTGAAATTTGTTTTTGGCATAAAAATGACCATCCCACCCACCAGCTCCAGAGAAAAGGGGGTTAGGGAAATAGCAAGAAAGCGTGTTCCAGTGTCACTGGCACTCTGGGTGGCTTTGGCCAAGGCTTTGGTGGTGACTGCATGGGAAAAGAGGAGGGTAGTAAAGCCTCTCCTGGCACCCGTTAGGGCTTTTCTTTTTTTCTGGCATGTATATTTGTATGTATACATGTTCACATGTGTATGAGCACATGTGTGTGTGGAGGCTACAAGTTGAAGTAAGATGTCTTCCTCCATTTTTCTCCACCTGTTTGTTTGGGCAGGGTGTCACTCTGGCCCAGGCTGACCTGGAGTTCACCCTGTAGCCCAAGTTGGCCTGGAACTCACTGTGATCCTCCTACCTCTGTCTCCGAGTGCCGTGAGCCACCATGCCTGTCTGTACCTTACTTATTGAGTCAGGGTCTCTCACTTAAGCCAGGACTCACCTATTGTGCTGATTTCGCTAGCCAGCTTGCCCATGTCTCCCAAGTGCTGGACTACAGGTGGGCTGCCATGTAATTTGCATGAGTAGCTGGGGCCTGAACCCAGGTCTTCACACTTGTGTGGGAAATACTTTACCTGCTGAGCCATCTCCCAGGCCCTTCAAATACAGTGTACTTGGGATTGGATGCACTGACCTCCCCAGGTCCTTGTCATGTAAACACTCAAAACCCCGGGTTTGGCCTTGACTTTCACCCATCTGTGAGGCACCAAAGCCCATCAGTTCCACCAACGGTGTTCTCTGAAATATATCCATGTTTCCATCCCCACAGTCATGGCTGTCTGGGCCATGTCATCTTTTATTTCAGTGACTAGCAGCTGTCCTGTCACTTTCTCTCTTGGCTTTTTCAAGTTTTCATAGCGTCACAGAATGACCTTGTACAAGCTGAAGTTTAAGCGGAGCCAGCATGGTGGCTCACACCTTTAATCCCAGACCTGGGGAGGCACAGGTAAGATCACTATGAGTTTGAGGCCAGCCTGGGCTAGATGAGACCCTGCCTCAATATGCAACAAAAAGAAACACCATATGTTAGACCCAGCCACCTCTTTACCCTTCCCCATAGTCCTTAGGGCCAAGGCCACGCCCCACCCCTGCCCTGGCTCTGAACAGTTGTATCTTTTCCTGTGACAGCTGTGGCAAAATATCCCAAGCTTAACAGCTTCAAACCATACAACTTGCTCTCTTAGGAGTTCTACAGGCCCAGTGTCTAAACTGAACCTAACTGAATTTGAAATCAAGTTGTCCCAGGCCTACATCCCTGCTACTTGAGAGGCGGAGGCAGGAGGATTGCATATTCAAGGCCTTTTTGGACCACAAAGTAAATTAAAGACTGGCCTGTCTCAAAAGAAGTAAAAAAGAGAGCTAGAGATGTAGCTCAGACTTAGAGCTCCTACCTGGAATCCACAGTGAGGGACAGGGGTGTGGTTTAGAGGTAGAGCTCCTGTTTAGAATCCACAGTGAGGGCTGAGGGCTTGGCTCAGAGGTAGAGCTCCTGTCTAGAATCCACAGTGAGGGCTGGGGGCGTGGCTCAGAGGTAGAGCTCCTGTCTAGAATCCACAGTGAGGGCTGGGGGCGTGGCTCAGAGGTAGAGCTCCTGCCCAGAATCCACTGTGAGGGCTGGGGGCGTGTCTCAGAGGTAGAGCTCCTGTCTAGAATCCACAGTGAGGGGCTGGGGGCGTGGCTCAGAGGCAGAGCTCCTGTCTAGAATCCACAGTGAGGGCTGGGGGCGTGGCTCAGAGGTAGAGCTCCTGTCTAGAATCCACAGTGAGGGCTGGGGGCGTGGCTCAGAGGTAGAGCTCCTGTCTAGAATCCACAGTGAGGGCTGGGGGCGTGGCTCAGAGGTAGAGCTCCTGTCTAGAATCCACAGTGAGGGCTGGGGGCATGGCTCAGAGGTAGAGCTCCTGTCTAGAATCCACAGTGAGGGCTGGGGGCGTGGCTCAGAGGTAGAGCTCCTGCCCAGAATCCACTGTGAGGGCTGGGGGCGTGTCTCAGAGGTAGAGCTCCTGTCTAGAATCCACAGTGAGGGCTGGGGGCGTGGCTCAGAGGTAGAGCTCCTGTCTAGAATCCACAGTGAGGGGCTTGGGTGTGGCTCAGAGGTAGAGCACCTGTCTAGAGTTCACAGTGAGAGGCTGCTATAGGGGCTCAGAGGTAGAGCTCCTGCCTAGAATCCACAGTGAGGGCTGGGAGTGTAGCTCAGAAGCACAGGCATGTCCCCATGCCTGTTGAGGGCTATTACAGCGTATCAAAAGGGTCCACTGCTACTGGCCTCCCCAGTTTGATGCCATTGTGCTCTGCCCTGGCCACACCAACTCCTTTGACTGCAAAACCTTCAGTTTCTACTTCAGGGCATTGGCACCTGCTCTGACCTCTCTCAGAATATTTACCCTCGAACTTCACCTAGTCAATGTCCATCATCTTTCAGATCTTAGCCTGAATGCTGCTGTCTCATCCAGTCCTTCCCTAGCAGCCTCCACCATCAGATGAGGTCAGGCTTCTGTTCCCCTCTCTCATATCTCCAGACTTCCAGGAATCATTAGGTCCTGCCACTTGGCCATGTGACCTTAGACCAGCCTCAGTTCTCCCCCTCTCTATTTGGGAATGCTAACACCTCCTCCCTTATCACACTGTGGCCAGATTAATGCATTAGGATAGGTGTAGTGGCTTAGAGCAGGGCCCTTCACTGTGTGGTAGGTGACAACATTGTCCATGGGATCAGGATGTAATGTTTGACAGATGCCTGTCATCCCAGCACTCACTCCAAAGGCTGTGGCAAGAAGATCATGAGTTTGAGGCTAGCCTGGGAACTTAGTGAGACCCTATCTTAACATTTAAAAAGGTTGAATATGTAGCTCAGTGATAGACCATGTGTTTGGCATGTGTGAGGCCCTGGGTTCCAACACGTATGAGGACAGGACCTGGGTGGCCTAAGACATGGCCATCCTAGTCCCTGGAACTCAAGAAGCTTATCTTCTTTAGGGATATTCTAATGGGAGTTATCCTTGAGTATCCAGGTGGGGTCCAATACCATCCAAAGAGCCCTTGTACAATTAGCACACATGCACCAAGGCCATATGATGTTCTGTGAAGATACTGGCCTTGTGCCAGGGCTGGTGGTGCAAGCTTGTGACCCAGCAATTGGGAGGCTGAGATAGGAGGATATTGTTGCTTGGCTATATCATTGTATCTCCAAAGCTAGCCTAGGCTACAGAGTAAGATCCTGTCCATTGAAAACAAAAAAGGTGGGTAGGGAGATGAGATGGCTCAGCAGTGAAAGGTGTTTGCTTGCAAAGCCTGCAGGTCCTGGTTCCCATGTAAAGCCCGATGCACACAGTGGCACATGTGTCTGGAGTACATTATAGCAGTGTGGCAAGAGGCTCTGGCACACCCATTCTCTCTCCCGCGTGTGCATGTGCGTGTGTGTGCACACACCTGCAAATAAAGAGAATTAATAATACTGATACTTGCAAATAAAGACACTTAAAAATTTAAACATTTTAAAAGATGAAATGATGAAAGAGGATAAAATGACACACATAAGGAGTGCCAGCAGGCAAACAGATTCTCTGGGGACTCGGCAGCTAAAAGC
This sequence comes from Jaculus jaculus, assembly GCF_020740685.1. Classification (NCBI taxonomy): domain Eukaryota; kingdom Metazoa; phylum Chordata; class Mammalia; order Rodentia; family Dipodidae; genus Jaculus; species Jaculus jaculus. The sequence goes on from NC_059115.1 coordinate 20,351,289, forward strand.
GCTTGATTGCAAAGCCTTCAGGCCCAATTTCAATTACCCAGCATTCATATGAAGCTGGACAGAAAAAAATGGCACATGCACCTGATGTTCGTTTGCAGCTGCAACAGACCCTGACATGCATGAACACACACACACACAAATAATTTTTTTTAAAGAAAGGCTGAGACAAAAGCATTGTGGAGAGTTGGTCCCAAGGCTGAGCTCCAGGAGTGAGACCATCATAAGCACAAAACACACACACACACACACACACACACACACACACACACACGAGCAAAAGAAAAGCTAAGTCCTCCCCTTGACCTCTGGAGGGCGCCCTCTGCTTCTGTAGAGCTCTGCCCACAGCCTGAACTCAGCTCCACTAACGTGAACTTGGACTTCTGTCTTCCGTATCCTGGAGACACCAAGGTTTGGAGTTTGCAGCAGCCACGGGAAGAGAAGGGAAGGGAGGCTTCTTTGTGTAGCCTGCAGCCCCTTGGGCTGTCACTCTTGCTGACAGCAGGATCCTGGAATCCAGGGCCGGCCAGACCTGTGGTGGTACTTGCTGTAAACAACCTTGGGAAAGCAGAGAGAAGGGCTGCCTTGCCCACCGCTCATCTGTCTGGCACTGCGAAGCTTTGGATCGCTTCTCTTCCACTCAGATAGTGACTACCCAGGACTGTGAAGTCCATAGAGAAGGCTGGCATTTGAAAGGACTGAAGTTGAAATCTCCATAATCAGTGAGGGTATTGTTTGTCCTTATGCTAGGGGATCGATAGTTGTGTATTATGTGTATGGATGGTGGTTCATTTATCTGTCTGTCTGGAGATGGTCTCACTGCATAGCCTAAGCTGACCTCAAGTTCTTAATACTCCTGCCTTAGCCTCAAGAATACTAGGATTAAAGGTGTGTGCCACCATATCTATCTGGATGTATTTCTTTTCTTTTCTTTTCTTTTCTTTTCTTTTCTTTTCTTTTCTTTTCTTTTCTTTTCTTTTCTTTTCTTTTCTTTTTGGCCTGGCTTATGGATGGATGTATTTCTACTGTACTTGGGGGATATCATGAAAGGCATTGATCATTCAGTGTGGGCTAAGGCAAACAAAACCCAAGAACACTCTTTGATCCTCACAAGAGTAGAGATAGGCTATGGTATGACTATATCACATGTCCCCGCTGCTCAGGAAGGTCTAAGTGACAGATGAGAGGATGGGCTGTCCTTGAACTTCTGATCCTTCTACCTCTATGTCTCCAGACCTGTGAATTCTAACATGTTAGGCTTTCTCGACAAGAAAGTCCTTAGCCAGGAGTGGTAGCACACACCTTTAGTCCTGGCACTTGGGAGACTGAGGTAGGCTAGCCATGAATTCAAGGCCAGCCTCTGGGGCTACAGAATGAGTTCAGGTTAACCTGGGCTAGAGTGAGACCCTACCTTGAACAAGAAAAAAAGAAAAAGAAAAAGAAAACGAAGGAAGAAAGAAAGAAAACAAGCTAGCCTTGGCCAACAGCTATGGTGTCAAAGCCATGTCCTAAACCAGAAATTCCAGGCCACTGTTGTCCTCATGTACCCCATAAAGGCTTGGCACTGAGGCCCTGGCCTTCTTTCCCCTCACCCTGTGTGCTCCCTGTCTGCCGCAGATCCGGGTAAAGCCTGACAAGTCAGGAGTGGTCACTGATGGCGTGAAGCACTCAATGAACCCCTTCTGCGAGATCGCGGTAGAGGAGGCGGTGCGGCTGAAGGAGAAGAAGCTGGTGAAGGAGATCATCGCTGTCAGCTGCGGCCCCCCGCAATGCCAGGTGCTCAGAGGCCCTGCGGCCCTCACTGTGCGGGTGCTCAGAGGCCCTACGGCCCTCGATGTGTGGGCGCTCAGACACCCCGGGTCTGAGGAAAGAGGCCTACTGTCTGGACTCCTGAGCTTGAGGGAGAAAGGCTAAAGCCTACACCTCTGGGTCTGAAGGAGTAGGGCTAGGGTCTGGACTCCTGAATCTGAGGGAGAAGTGCTGGGTTTGGACTTCTGTGTTTGAGGGGGAGAGCTTTGGATATAGGACCCCTACTTCTGAGGTCTAAGGGAGGACAACTGAGGCCTGAACTCCGAGGTATGAGGGAGGATGTTTAGAGCCCGGACTTCTGAGTCTGTGGGCATAGTCTGGAGCTTGAACCCTTTGGGCCTGAGAGAGGAGGGCTGGGGTGTGGACACCTATGTCTGAGGGAGGAGGGCTATGTATGGTCTGGGATGTTGATCTCTGGTGATGGAAGCCACCTTCATCATTCTGTCCCTTTCAGGAGACCATCCGCACTGCTCTGGCCATGGGTGCAGACCGAGGGATCCACGTGGAGGTACCAGCAGCACAGGCAGAAAGCCTGGGTCCCCTGCAGGTGGCCCGGGTCCTAGCCAAACTGGCTGAGAAGGAGAAAGTGGACCTGCTGCTCCTAGGCAAGCAGGTTGGTGTGCCTGCCTGTCCCTTCCACACTCCACCTGTTCATCCCCTGCCAGACTGTGCCCCTGCCCAAGATGGCTGTGAGTGGACAGTACACTGGGCTCAGGCCCTGGCACTCATGTGTACCTGGCCAGGCAGCTTGGCACTCTGCTGCCCCCTGACTGAGAGCTTGAGCCACAGCCCAGGTCACTGTGGATGTCAGAAGCATCTATCCTTTTGAGCAAAAATGAATTCCAAGAGACAGGTTTGGGCCCATACAGGTGAGGCAGAGGCCTGGGTCCAGTTCAGAGGCAGTAAAGGGGAGAAAAATAGGGGGAGCCGGGAAGAACAAGCTCAGAGGTAGGGTCCATGACACAGGGTGTGTAAAAGAGCAGAAGACATTCTACAGTGTTGTAGAGCACCGGGAAGACATGGCAGGTCTGTGAGCAAGAGAAGCACAGGATCCCCTCTGGGGCCAGGAGGAATGGCTTGGGCGGAGACACTGGAGGCTGAGGGCCAGGGAAGGATTTGCTGTTCTGAGGCTCAGCTGAGGCAGGCATGTTACTGGTTCATCTGTTCCCTCAGGAGGCCCAGGAGTACTGTTCTTCCCTTCCCATCCGAGATAGGCATCATGACTTCTCCTGGGGAGGAGGGATGTGGGAAGAGCCAACGAAGAGAGAGGAGGAAAGAGGATGAGTTAGGGATGAGCATTGAGAAAGACAGTCAGACTTGGGATCAGCAGGGTACAGAGACAACAGACAGGAGAAGCTGAGGAGACAGCTGGGTCCTGAAGGACCTCCAGGAAGCCAGGCCAGCCTTGGTGAGAATTGGTTCATGAGTAAGCCAGTGGGTATCCTACTAGCCCCTGAAAGTCAGACAGTAGAAAACAGATTACCAACAGCAGGAGAGTCACAGCACCAATCAGTAAACTGAGGCTGGATGCTTAGCCAGGGAACAGGCCAAAAATACAAGCCTAGGTGAGATTTGGCTTCCGGGCCTCCCGCGCCCGGTATGGGCAGCATGGCCCTTGAAAGCCCAGCACCTTGGCTGGCAGATCTAGACTCAGACGTCCTACCTGTCTTGGTTGTCAGAGACACGTTCTGGGGTCAGGGCCTCCAGCTGGGAGATACCTGATAAACTGGTCAGGATGCTGTCAGGGCTAAGAATGAGACTCACATGCCGGGCCTGGTGGTGCACGCCTTTAATCCCAGCACTGGGAAGGCAGTAGGTGGAGAATTGCTGTCAGTCAAAGGCCCACTACATCATGAGTTCCAGGTCAGCCTGGAACCAAATAACAAGGAGAATCACAGTTTAAACTGCCCTGGTATTCAGACTTCAGGCTCACCACACCATGCCCCCTTTGATCTTGCCTCAGTGGATGTTTCCACCTCACATTCCACTGAGCCAGACAAAAGAGCCCTCTTTCTCAGAGGCTCCAGCAGCTTCCAGGCCTGGTTCTCCAATGGTCCAACTTGAGTCATGTGCTCATCCCTGAACCAATGGGTGAAGGACCTCTAGGATGGACTGTTCTAACTGGCCCTGTCACTCCAGCCCCCTGCTGTGCTCCCCACTGGTCTAGGTGGATGTTCAGACAGCAGGACGTCAGGCCCTTATGCATTCTCTAGACAAGTGACTGCTTGTCTGTGGGTCTTAGCAAGGGGATCCATCTAGGCCAGGAATCAGCAAACTGTGACCCCAGGCATAGTTCTACCAATAAAACTTTATTGGAACACCCCTGCACATTCATTGACATAGTACCTGTGCTACTCTGTAGTGACAGAGCCTGAATGGATTTCAAAGCCTAAAGTATTTACTGTGGCCAATGGCAAGAAACATTAGCTGATCTAGATGGAGACCGGAATGGGCCATGAGAGGCTCAGCCATCATCAGTCCCCTCTCTCTCCACTAGGCCATCGATGACGACTGTAACCAGACAGGTCAGATGACAGCTGGACTTCTGGACTGGCCACAGGTGAGGCTGGAGTAAGGAGGACGTGACCTCATCCCCCAAATTCAACCCCGCCTAGGGGTCTTTGCTGTTTCTCAGACCTCCTTTGGTCCCTGCTCACGTGCCAGTTCCTTAGGCCTTTTGTGTTAGTTACTATTGTAGTCAGCTCCAGGCTGCTGGGATGAATCTCCAAACCAGACCTAGTTTGTGGAAAGAGTGGGATTTATTTTAGGCTAGCAGATCCAGGGGAAGTTCCATAATGACAAAAGAAGCCTGCTCCTTTAACACAGATTCCTAGAGAGACACCACCACACATCAGCTCTACAAAGCAAGCCAGCCCCTCAGCAGGGACCTGGCAGAGCTCACTCTGCATACCTTAGGCTGGAATTCAGGTCCATCCCCCTCCCTCCCAACAGGAGTCTGCCTGTTGTGGGCAGAAGATGCTAACTCAATTTAATAACACCTGAGTCTTTGGGGAGATACAGTTCAAACTATCACTGTTACCTTCTTTTTCTTTTTCTTTTTTTTTTTTTTTGCTAGGGTCTCACTCTAGCTCAGGCTGACCTGGAATTCGCTGTGGAGTCTCAGGGTGGCCTCGAACTCACTGCAATCCTCCTACCTCTGCCTCCCGAGTGCTGGGATTAAAGGCGTGCGCCACCACACCTGGCCACTGTTACCTTCTTGTTATTGCAACAGAAGACCTGACAAAAATCAGTTTGGGAGGGGGGAGGGGCAGGGGAAGAGTCTATTTCAACTGGTAGTTTATTTTACGGTCCATGGTACGATTGCACAGTGGCAAGAGTCAGGCAGCTGGCCACATGCAGGTACAGAGGAGAGAGCAGTGAATGCTGTGCATAGCCAGCTCTCCTTTTCATACAGTCCAGGACCTCAGCTCATGGAACGGGGCCAACTCTGCAGACTCCCTCACGGGTGATTCTGAGCTCTGTCAAGTTGACCATCCGCATAGACTGTCACAGCTTTCTTGCCCACCCTGGATGAAATGCCTGAGCTTGCCTCCCACTCCAGGGTCTCCAGGCCCACCTATGCCAGTCAACAGAAAAGTACATGAGTAACTAACTTTTTCATAGCCACACTGACAAAGCAAAGGAGGTTAGGATGTAGCTCACTTGGTAGAGTGCCTGCCTAGAATCCATGGAGCCCTGGGTCCGATTCTCAGCACTGCTTTACTTGAGCATGGTGGTGCCTATAATCCCGGCACTTGGGAGGTGGAGACAAGACCATCAGAAGTTCAAGATCATCCTTGGTTACCTAGTGAATTCAAGGCCAGCCTGGGCTACATGAAGACCCTGTCTCACTTGCATACAAGTGAGAGGACTGGAGTCGGGATCCCTAGCACCCATGTAAATACCAGGTGAGTGGGACAGCCCACCTGTATGTACGATGGAGATGCATACATGTATAAATGTGGGTGCACATGTGTGTGGAGATAGGAGATCCCCAGGGCAAACAGGGTAGCTAGACTAACCCAATTAAGGAGCTTTTTGGGGTTCAAGTGAGAGATCCTGTTTCAAGAATATGGAGGAAGACACCCAACTTCAACTTCTGGTCTTCACATGCATATGCACATGGATCTCATGTGCACCCACATGTATGCATATATGCATATACATCACACATACACAAAATAACATGAAATAAAAACAAGCAAAGACTGACAAATTCTGATAATGTTTCATTCAAGCTAGTTATGTGTAAAATACCATCAGTTTAAATGTAACCAAACAGGCAACACACCTATCGTCCCATCACTTGGGTAGGATTAGGTGAAAGTCATCTTCGTCCATATAGTAAGTTCGAGGCTAGCGTGGGCTACCTGAAATCCTGTCTCAAATGAAAACAAAAAGAAAAACTATGTAACCAGTATTTTAAAGATTACGTTGATATATATTTTTTCTCCTCTGGTACCAAGGCTTCATGATCCAGTGTATCTTACACTTATTTATAGGACTTGTCCATCCATCCACTAACTTATTAGAAATATTGTAGCTGGGCATCATGGCTGGCGTTTTTAACCCCAGCACTTCTGAGGTAGGATTGCTGTGAGTTTGAGGCCAGCCTGGGCTACAAAATGAATTTCCAGATCAGGTTGGGCTAAAGTGAGACAAAACAACAAAAGAAATATTTTATTTCAATTCCTGAAGCTCACAGTTGAAAAAGTTGATTGCACATATCCAAGTTATTCCAAACAGACTTCACAGTTCCGGTTACTACACCATCAGGGTGTTCAACACAGCTCTCTTGAGACATCACCAACCTGTAGTAAGACACACACATGTAAAGCATGCAGTGTGATAAATTTTGACACGTGTGTTTACTCATGAAATTGTCACCATGGTCATGACACTATCTCATATGTTTTCCAATGTAATCTTAAGGCCTCCTTCTTCAGCCACATTCCAGAGGCTCAATAGCCACACAAGGACAGTGGCTACCAGATGGCACAGCAGTTCTAGAACTTTCTCCTGTTTTAGTTCCTCCAAAGTGTTCTTCATCGTCTGCTCAGCCTGTGACACCATTTTGTTTTGTCGTCTTCCTATTTATTCTTATCTGAAGTAACCTCCTGGGTCTGTGTGTTTATTGGGTTTGGCCATTCCCAAAGTGGGCACCTGTTGGCTTATGTCCATGGTGTCTCCCTTAGATGGGGACGTGGCTTCGTACTTCTTGCCAGATTTGTCCCATGAGCTGGGGAGAGAGCAGGTTGGTTAAGTAGGTATGCAGGTCATGTCAGCTGCTACATGAGATAATGTTAACTCAGAACTAAGGGGTCAAGGGCCCCCACGCAGAGGGCAGCTTAAGAACCCAGGTGAGTGCACGTAGTTCTGATGTCCAGTGGAGGTACCTCACAGAAGGCCAGCTTTCAGATTTTCCAGCTGTGGGTGACAGTGGAGAGGTGTTGCATGACTGTTAACATCTGTCCCCAAACTGGGATGGCACCAACTACCCAAAGCATGACTCATCCATCTGATGAGTAAACTGAGTTTGTTTATTGGGGGTTCTTAGGTAAGACTAGAGTCAGTTCCATTTCCTAAAGTTACCAGATACCCCTCATCTTCCCACCTGACTGAACTCTTTTTCTTTTTTTTTTTTTTTTCTTTTGAGGCAAGTCTAATAGACTGGCTTTTCTTTTTTTTAATTCAAGAGATCAAGAGTGAGAGGCTTGGTGTGCCAGGGCCTCCAGCCACTGCAGTTGAACTCCAGACATGTTGTACCCCCTTGTACACACGAGTGATCTTGCACGCTCGTGTTACTTTGTGCATCTGGTTTATGTGGGACCTGGAGAGTGGAACGTGAGTCTTTAGGCTTTGCAGGCAAGTGCCTTAACTGCTAAGCCATCTCTCCAGCCCTGATTCTTTTTTTTTTTTTTTTGAGGCAGGGTCTTTATGTACCCCAGACTGGCCTCAAACTATGTAGCCAAAGGTGACCATGAACTTCTCTCCTACTTGTACCTACAGAATGCTGGGATTATAGATGAACCCAGGGCTTTGTGCATACAAGACAAGCACTGTCAACTGACCTACATCCCCAGTTCCCAAGCTCCTACTTTACACAGCTCCTAGTCTAACAGCAGAAGCAATGCAAACGGGTTCACAGCGTCACCTAGTGTTGAAGCAGGAGGTGACTACAGGCTCGTACCAGGCTCTGGAAAATTTAGATGTCATTGCGTGCTCTCTGTCCTTGTCCTTAGCAAGGATTTTGCTGGTCTTGGCAAACGCTGTCTAACAATGGGAAATATGGCTTATTTTGCTGCAGTCTGGCACATAGAACAGCTGAACTGGCATTTTTGTGCAAGATGGAGCTACTCTGGCTGAAATTAAGAGGATTAGCCTCCGTTTGCCATATCTGTAAAGTGGAGGTGAGAGCACTTACCTCAGTTTCTAAGGGATGTGGGGGTACACATGTGCAGTGCTTTGAGCAGGGGTCTGCACTTTACGCATTGGTATCAAGGCAGGGAAGCCTGGCATGGTGACGCCTGTCTATAATCCCAGCATTTGGGAGGCTGAGACAGGAAGATTGCTGCAAGTTCCATTAATGGGGTGAAAACATGCTTCCTGGGTATGTGTTTTTTATAGTTAATGTATATGCAAGCAGATAGAAGAGAGACAGAAGGGTATGCTAGGGCCTCCAGCTGGTGCACACAAACTCCAGATGTATGTGCCACTTTGTGCATCTGGCTTTACGTGGGTACTGGGAATCGAACTCTGGTCATTAGGCTTTACGGGCAAGCACCTTAACTAAATGCTGAGCCACCTCTCCAGCCCATGGGTTTTTGCATTTCATGGCACTCTGTCTTTTGTTGTCACTCACTCACTGGCCTGCGTGTGGACTCGGGAGCGACATGCCCAGGGCTGCTGTGTGCCTGTCTCCAACTAAAGTCACCTACCTATGCTCTTTCTACTTTGTCCTTCCCAGGGCACATTTGCCTCCCAGCTGACACTGGAGGGGGACAAGTTGAAACTGGAGCGGGAGATTGACGGAGGCCTGGAGACCTTGCGCCTGAAGCTGCCAGCTGTGGTGACCACTGACCTGAGGCTCAACGAGCCCCGCTACGCCACATTACCCAACATCATGGTGAGTGCTCGCAAGCGGGTCACAGGAGGCTAGCATGTGAACACACTGTGGGCCTGCCGCCGCCTCACGCCTCCACACCTGCTGGGTGGCTGAAGGCAACAGCCCAATGGCATCCAAAGGAAGCAGTCACCTGATCACCTGAACAGAAGGGTCACTGGGTCAGCTCCAGCAGAGGTGAGAGTTCGTGGCCTGATGTAGCAATGGTGAGAGCTAGCTAGGTGTTGGAGCCAATGGAAAGAACAGAGGGGTCTCCTCATTCCAGCCAATGGGAGCGTATTGGGCAGTCTCATTTAGTCATCATGAAGCTCCCTGGGCAACCTTTGCCAGTGGGACATCATCATGTGGGCCATCCTAGCTAACCAGGAAGGGATCCTGAGTTCTCTTGCCTAACAGGATGTGTTCACTAGTCATCATGGCCAGCAGGGTGACTTTCTTGGATCTTCTTGACAAGTATGGTGACTTAGTGGGTCAGCTCAGCCAGTGGGGAGGGTCAGTGACACATCTATCTTTTGAGTTACTAAGTGAGTTCCTTGCAGACAATGAGGCCACCCTGGGCAGTTCACTAATGGGGGAACTTCTAGCCTGGGTCATGTATTCCAGACAACAGAAACGATCCTCTTTTTTTTCCCCCTTTAGGCAGGGTCTCACTCTAGTCTAGACTGACCTGGATCTCAATCTGTAGCCCCAGGCTGGCCTCAAACTCATGGGGATCCTCCTACCTAAGCATCCCAAGTGTATGGGGCTTGTGCCACCATGCCTGGCTCAGAATGGTCCTTTGAGATGTGGCCCTGTGAGAGGTCACAGCAGGACTGGTAAATTCAGCACTGGGGCAGCTCTTCAGATCTGGGGCCCATGGAGAGGAGCCTGGGCAGGAGCAGGGGCTTAGCCGCTCTCTGAGCCATGGCTTCGTATGTACAGAAAGCCAAGAAAAAGAAGATCGAAGTGCTCAAGGCCGGAGACCTGGGTGTGGACCTAACCTCCAAGATCTCTGTGGTCAGTGTGGAGGACCCTCCTCAGCGCACAGCCGGTATCAAGGTGGAGACCACTGAGGACCTGGTGGCCAAGCTGCGGGAGGTGGGGAGGATCTGAGACCCTCCCTGAAACTCAGCAATAAAAATCTAACTCTCGGCATCTGCTTCTGTCACCTCATTCCTCATTCCTTGGAGGAACATTGTTTGATTCATTCTTCAAACATTTACCCACATCTCTGAGGTGTGCCAGGCCCTTTGTGAGGTGAGGCTGGGAAGCCTGAGTTATATCCTGGCCCTTAACTCTACAGTGAAAAGGACACGTGCTGGCAGAGATGGCTATTGTGCAGGTGACAAGTGCTGGAGGCAGAGGCACACAGGCTCTTGGGAACCCAGACACACACCCACATATATATATATATATATATATATATATATATATATATATATACACATATATATATATATATACACATATATACATATATATACACACACACACACATATATATATATATACACACACACTATACACACACACACACACACACATATGTATGTATATATATAGTTTAGTTATTTATTTGAGAGAGAGAGACAAAGAGGCAGAGAAAAACAATGGGCACGCCAGGGCCTCTAGCCACTACAAACGAACTCCAGACACATGTGCCCCTTGTGCATCTGGTTTATGTGGGTCCTGGAGAATCGAACCGGGGTCCTTAGGCTTTGCAGGCAAATGCCTTAACCACAAAGCCATTTTCCCAGCCCCTCCTGAGCCACTCTTGATGCACAGAGAATACGGAACACATCATGACCACACTGCTGATGAATATGTTGAGGATTCAGCCTTGCTTCAGGTTCAGAACTGAGCAAAGCCTGGATCCTAGCAAGGGGTTGCAAGCAAAGCTTTCTCAAGGAATGCACACTCTGACCAGCCTTGGCCCAAGTCCCGCCTCCCTGCCTGGCAGTACAGCCTCCCGCAGGATCCTCAACCTCTGTGTGCAGTCTGCTGGTCTGTGGAGTGAGGATAAAGACACCCAGCTCCGAGGCCATTTAGAAGAACCCAGCCTGCTAATGCTGGGGAAGAATGGAGTGTGGTTGCTGGCACAAAATAAGTAGCAATTATTATTATAGTTCTTAATAAGGTGAGACCTGAAGAACCAGCTGTAATTCAGTCAGGTTGGAGGGGGTGAGGGCAGGTAGAGGAAACAGCTCCAGGAAAGGCCAAGAGGTAAGAGATGGCACCGGAAGGTCAGCATGTTCAGGGTAAGTTCAGGACTGGGCGGGTCCAGCGAGGACACTTGCCTTGTATGCTGGGCAGGCCGGGGTGGGTCTGGTCAGCTGTGTACATAGATCCCTAGCTGGGGGTCCAGTGTGTCAGGTAGAGACAACAGGAAGGAGAAGGGACAGAGGAAGAGGACAAGTGAGGCCTGGGCCGTGGACGCCAAGAGAAGGGGACAGGGAGAGCAATGTAGGGGACCAGAGAGGTGGAACTGACAGCATTGCCGAAGGCTCCCACCTTTCTGTAGAGAAGCTGGGACCACAACGGGGCAGACACATGAAGGTGACTCAGAAGGATGCTGAGTTAAGTGGGCGCTGGACATGGCAATCCACCTCTGACGACTCGACTCAGGCTGGGTTCTGAGGACTATAGGAAGCCATGGGGAGACCTGGAGAAGGGGGGGGGTCAGAGCTGAGGCTGGGGGCCAGACAGTGTGTGGTCTACTGCAAAGCAGGAAACCTGAGCCCAGGAGGGCACATTAGAGAGGGGTGGGGGCAGTTCCACCTGAGACTCCTCCCTCCCCTGGGGGCAGGGAGTGTTAAGCCAGGTGGGCCTCCCAGCACACTGGCTAATGAAAACTAGCAGGGTGGGGTGGGCCACTCAGCCATCAGCTGGAACTAGGGGACCCTGGCACCTCCCCTCGGGTCTGTCTTCCTTCCCCACCCAGGAAACTAAGCCATCATTCCAGTTGGACTTGTCTAACCCGGGAGGGACATGCAGGCCCTGGGTCTCTCGGTACTGTCCTCGCAGGTGCGGCTAGCAACATGGGCACCTCAAAGGCTCTGCTTCTCTTCCTACTTCTGGGTGAGTTCCTTGCACAGCCCCCTACCCAGCAGCCCCCTTTCTTGCAGCCTCCTCCAATGTGCTGTGTCCCTCTTCTCTGCAGCCTTTGCAGCAGCCCTCCTTGCCCTCCCAGCCACTTCTGGACCGCAGCAACCCTCTGCCTCCTCTTCAGATTCTGTGGGATCCCCCCAGGGCCTGGGTTCGAAAGTCCCTACCATCCTGCCATCCAGCCGCAACTTTTCAGATCAACTTTGGGGTTCAAAACCCTCTTCTGGAACCTCTGATTCCAGATGGTTTCCCAAAGTGCTGAATTCAAGTGGTGTGTCTGGGTCGTTGTGGTCCAATGCGTCGGCTGGAGGACAGCATCCAAGCCCAGATCCCACCTTCGCTGAAATTTTTGCTTCTAAAGGGTTTCCCAATGGCTTGGATTCTCAGATTCCAGCCAAAGACCCCACACCTTCCCTCTCTGCCAAGATCCCAGCTTCACACTTTACCGCTCAAGTCCCGGATACCAAAGTACCTGTCAGGGCCCCCGGTTCAGAGCTGCCCCCAGATAATTACCATCTTGAACTTCCTGAGGCTTTGGAGACTCACCCAGCCACAAACTTCGCGCAGCAGGTGGGAGGGCCCCTGGCTGTGCTGGTGGGGACCACCATCCGTCTCCCTCTGACTCCTGTCCCCAGTCCTGGGCCTCCTGCCCCTTTGGTAGTCTGGCGCCGGGGCTCCAAGGTGCTGGCGGCTGGAGGCCTGGGGCCAGGGGCTCCTCTTTTAAGCCTGGACCCAGTGCACCGAGACCGCCTTCGATTTGACCAAGCCCGAGGGGGTCTAGAACTCACGTCTGCCCAGCTGGGTGATGCTGGTGTCTACACAGCTGAGGTCATCCGGGGAGGGGTCTCCCGGCACATTCGGGAGTTCACGGTGGGTGTGTACGGTAAGTGGGGCAGGCTACAGGGCCTGCTCTGCTCACATACCTCTGGACAAGTCACTGGACTGTGTGAGCATGGACCCTCCCCAGTGGGACTGGATCTGGGGAGGGGAGAGGCTAAGGGCCAAGACAGGGTCTGGACCCCTGGGTCTGAGGGAGGAGGCTTGGGGCCTGTCCTGAATCTGATGGAGGAGGGCCAGCATGTAGCCTCCTGAGTCTGACCACAACTTCTGGTGCTAGGAGTGGGTAGACGCTGAACCCCAACGTCCCAAGTGTAAGGGAGGGAGTTCTAGGGCCCAGATTCCCCGACGCATCTGTTTCCCCCCTCTCCAGAGCCCCTACCCCGGCTGTCGGTTCATCCCAAGGCCCCGGAGACCGAGGAGGGGGCTGCCGAACTGAGGCTGCGCTGCTTGGGGTGGAGTCCGGGTCGCGGGGAGCTGAGCTGGAGCAAGGATGGGCGTGCCTTGGAGGTTGCGGACCCCGATGGAACAGCGTCCTCTCGCATCCGCGTGGAGCGGGACCAGCTGGTCATCTCTCGTCCTGTGCGCGGTGACCACGCCCGGTACACCTGCCGGGTCCGCAGCCCCTTCGGCCACACGGAGGCTGAGGCCGACGTGAGCGTCTTCTGTGAGTATGTGTGTGGGGAGGTGTCACGAGATCGGGAGGCCGGGGACCCACTGTTCAGGAGTCTTTCACATCCCGACCCCCGCCTGCCCCCAGACGGCCCCGACCAGCCGATTATCCGCGCTTCCTCTGACCGCGACGCTGACCCTGCGCTGTTTGTCACCTCGGGAAGCAATGTGACTTTACATTGCACCGCCTCCTCGCGGCCACCCGCCGACATCGCCTGGAGCCTGGCGGACCCGGCCGAGGCCGCGGTGCCCGCGGGGCCGCGACTACTGCTGCCCGCGGTCGGGCCCGGCCACGCCGGCGCCTACGCCTGCATCGCGGCGAACCCGCGCACTGGCCGCCGGCGCCGCGCGCTGCTCAACCTCACCGTGGCGGGTGAGGGGGCGGGGCCTCCGGACGAGGGAGGAGCTGGGACCCCCGGGGGCGGGGCGGGGCGGGGCGGGGCGGGGTGGCGAAGATCACAGAAATTGGAGGATGCAGAGAAGGGGCAGAGCCATAAGAGAGGTTGGGGCTGGAGAGATGGCTCAGCGGTTAAAGGCGCTTGTTACAAAACCCAACAACCTGGGCTCATCCTCCAAGACCCACGTAAAGCGAGATGCGTCTGCAGTTCGTTTGAAGTAGCAAGAGGCCCTGGCATACTCATTCATCTTCTTTTCTTCCTCTTCCTTTTTCTCTTCCTCCCCCCCCTCCTCCTCCTCCTCCTCCTCCTCCTTCTCTCTTTCTCTCTCTCTCTCTCTCTCTCTCTCTCTCTCACACACACACACACACACACACACACACATATTCTCACATGGCCCGGGTTCGATTCCCTAGTATCTGTGTAAAGCCAGATGCACAGACTGGCACATGCATCTGTAATTCGTGCGCAGTGGCAAGGGGCTCATTCCTCTGCCTCTCTCCTCCCGCCCTCCCCCGCAACCCCGCTTACAAATAAAAACATTTTAAATAAAAAGGGTGGGATTGGTGCAAGTTGGCAGTGTTAAGATAAGGGGAGGGGCCAGTGACCTTGAAGGCGGGGCCGAGGGGATAAAGCTGGGACACACTGGGTCTTTTGTCTCCTCCCCCCCCCCCCCGTAGATCTGCCTCCCGGGTCCCCACAATGCTCCGTGGAAGGGGGTCCCATGGACCGCAGCCTCCGCTTTCGCTGCTCGTGGCCCGGCGGGGTCCCTGCGGCCTCCCTGCAGTTCCAAGGTCTCTCGGAAGGCGTCCGCGCAGGGCCCACGCCCTCGGCGCTCACCGTGGCGGTCCCCGCCCGCCCTGAGCTCAGCGGCGTGGCCATCACCTGTCTGGCCCGCCACCTGGTGGCCACGCGCACCTGCACTGTCACCCCGGGTGAGAGGGGCACAGCCTCCTTGTAGTTTCTAAGGCGAGATCTCTGGGGTCGGTGTCAGAGAGGACTTTGCAGATCAGGAAAGAAACAGAATTTCTCTTTCTTTCAATCGAGAGGAGGAACAAGTTTTTAGGAATACCTCAGGGTGTTCGTTTTTCCTTTTTTCTGGATCCAGGAAGAGGGCTGTCACCTTTTCAGGTATGCAGAATAACAAAAAGACTAATGAATAACTGAGAATAATAAATTTCCCCCGTACCGGGCTATGGCATGTGCTCAATAAGTTAAATAGATGGATGGGTGCATACATGAAGGGGCGGAGCGTCAGGGTTTATTCAACCAGTGGAAGGTTATTGGTTTCTTGATTTTTTTTTTTTTTTTTTTGCTACCATTTACTATGGACACAGGACGTATTCTTCCTGTCCAGTCAGTAAGGCTCAGCTCTCTTAACTGGGTGTCTCCCACTAACAGAAGCCCCCCGGGAAGTGCTGCTACATCCACTTGTGGAGGACACAGAGGCAGGGGAGGCAGAGGTGGCCTTGGAGGCCACTGGCTGTCCCCCACCCTCACGAGCATCCTGGACCCGGGAAGGACGACCCCTGGCCCCAGGAGGTGGGGGTCGACTGAGGCTCAGCCCGGATGGCCAGAAGCTCCTTATCAGTAACTTCAGCCTGGATTGGGACCTGGGCAACTACTCCGTTCTGTGCAGTGGGGCGCTGGGCGCCGGGGGTAACCAGATCACCCTTACTGGTGAGCACCTAAGACATTCAAACTGCAGCCCTTCCCTCAGACCCAGGGGTGCAGACCCAAACCCCTTCTTCTCTCCCCTCCACTTTGTCCCCAGGACCCTCAATCGCCTCGTGGAAGCTGCAGAGAACCCGCCACGCGGCAGTGCTCACCTGGGACGTGGAGCGCGGTGCCCTCATCTCTGGCTTTCACATCCAGGCCCGAATGGACAGCCCTGACCTGGGCCGAGTCACCACCAGAGGGGACTGGGTCTCCCTGCAAATCCTGGGTCCACAGGAACGGTCAGCGGTGGTGCCCCTCCCTCCTCAGAACCTTGGGACCTGGGCTTTCCGCATTCTGCCTATCTTGGGCTCCGTGCCAGGGAGCCCATCCCAAAGCCGGGTCTACCAGGCGGGTGAGTTGGGCCATGGTACCTTCTCCTGGGCTGCTTAGCATTAGACCAACCATTGTCAGCTCGTATCCCACCCTCCACCCCACTCCATTAGTGTTCTTAGGGGTAATGTGACAGTGTCACATGACCTGGTTGCCTTGAACAATTCTCTCCCTCTTTGAATTGGGGTTCTCTCTGTGTAAACCAGGCTGGCCTCAAATTTGTGATGATCACTCTGTCTTTGCTTCCCCAGTGCCGGGATTTTAGGTGTGAGCCACCACACCCCGCTGCCAATCAGATTTTACATATTACATTGTTGCCACTTAAATCCTTGTCTCCCAAAGTCGCGCAGGACTCTCCAGCCATCTCTTCCCTTTGCTCGATGGCCTGCACCTACGTTAGACTTTACTGAACACAGAAGACACTTCCTGAATCTGAGCACTTGTCTTTTCTGTTTCTTCAGGAGAACGCTTTCTCCAGGCTGAGCATCAGTAGCTCCTTAATGGTCAGATCTCTGCCCAGGTGTTACCTCCTCAGGAACTCAGCTTACCACCTTGCCAAACTTCTTCTTCCCTGCCACTTTCTACTCTGCCCTCTGCCTTCATCTGCCCCCAACACCACCTGATACTGGGAATTAAATATACCCAGCCTGATTTGAACTCTCAGCTCTGCTCCTGTCTCAGCCTCCTGAGTGCCAGGATTATAAGTATGCGCTACCACACCTGGCTACAATTTCCTTAGTAACAGGGGTCTCATGAGCTGGCTCAGGTTGGCCTTGGATATACCCTGTCACCCAGGCAGGCCTTGAACTTTCTATTTTCCTGCATGAGCCGCCAGAGTCCTGGGTTTATAGATATGCTACTATGCCTGGTCCCTCCTATTCTATCTTTATTTCTTTTTTAAATTTGATACTGATTTATTGAGTATATTCGGTAAAGCACGAATCGTAAAAGAAATAGCCTCTTGGCTGCACCTCATCAAAAATTTAAGAACAAATAACCTTTGCTTTTCAAAAGCTGCTTACCTCCTGTTATTTCTATCGTGACATTTTTTCCTTCTCACCACCGAGGTTGTGTTGCTTCCTGTATACTGTTTCTCACTATAGCCAGGAAGGTCGATGTCAGCTTGACCCACCCGTGGATCTTCACCAAGCGGCCACGTGCCAGGCATATGACAGTCAGCTAGAGTCTCAAATTCCTAGGCTTTGAGAGTGCAAAGCCAGGAGGAGGGCTTCTTGGGTCCCCTTAGGAAGGATGAGTAGGAGCTTAGAAACCTTGGGTGTGGTCCTGGTTCGTACTTCCTTCTGTTCCACACCCCCTCCACCCCCCACCCCCACCCCCCGTTTGTGTCTTCCAGGCTCCACCCTGGGCCCCGGGGCCATAGCAGGTATCGTCCTGGGCTCGCTTTTGGGCTTGGCGTTGCTGGCAGCCCTTCTGGTTCTGTGCATCTGCTGCCTGCGCCGCTTCCGCTTCCATTCCCGGGGTGAGTGAGAAGCCTGGGAAGAGGCAGAGACTAGTCAGCGCATCCCAGTAAGGCCCCACCCCTCAGACCAACTTCCTTTGCGATTGGCTGGGTGGGCGTTTTGGATCAGCCAATCAGATGCTCCTGTATCTGTTCCCCTCTCAGGAAAACCTTTTCTTGAAAAGAAGGACCCTCTCACCTTCGCCCCTGTGGTCACTCCTCCAGGAAAGATGATGCAGGGTGTGACTCCAGTAAAGACCTTACCGCCATGGCCCCTCAAAACCCAGCTGCAGGACCCTCGCCCAGCCAGGGCCCAGCAAGTGAGTGCCAGTGTTTTCCTTTCCTCTGCAATGGGGGGGATGACTGGCTTCATAAGAAAGAAGACAGTCTGTTTTTCTTTCAGTCTTTCTTGTTATTTTATAAAGTTGATGGAACTATTGTTCGTTTTTCTTTTCTCCTTCCTTTTTCTTTCTTTCATCTTTTATTTTTGAGAGAGAGAGAGAGAGAATTGGTGGGCCAGGGCCTGCCTCAGCCCTCGCAATCCAACTCCAGATGCTTGCGCCACCTAGTGGGCATGTGCAACCTTTCACTTGCCTCACCTTTGTGCATCTGGCAAAGGAGGGATCTGGAGAGTCCAACTTGGGTCCTTAGGCTTTGCAGGCAAGCACCTTAACCACCAAGCCATCTCTCCAGCTTTCTTTCTTTCATTTTTGCATCAGAGCCTTCCTGCGTTTTCCGTGCTGGCCTCAAGTTAGTGATCCTCCTGCCTCAGCCTCCTGAGTTCTGTGGTTGCAGACATCTTTGCCATGCCTGTCTTTTCTGGTTTGTTTTATCACTGATTAATTGTGTGTATAGGCACTGTCACAGCTGCAAACAAACTGCAAATGAGGGTCAGAATGTTTAAAAACAGGAGCCAGGCTGTATTCACAACACCTGGGAGGCTGAGGCAGGAGGATTACCAGAAGTTCAAGGCCAGCTGGACTACAGAATGAGACCCCGTGTAAAAAACAAAACAAGGAGCTGGAGAGATGGCTTAGTGGTTAAGGCGCTTGCCTGCAAAGCCTAAGGACCAATGTTCAATTCCCCAGTACCCATATAAGCCATATGCACATGGGAACACATGCATCTGGACTTTGTTTGCAGTAGCTGGTGGCCCTGGTGCACCATTCTCTCTTTCTCTCTCTCTTTTTCTCAAATAAAGAAATAAAAAGCAAATTAAGCAGGATTTGGTGGTGTATGCCTTAATCACAGCACTTAGGAGGCAGAGATAGGAGGATTATAGTGAGTTCAAGGCCAGCCTGAGACAAGAGTGAATTTCAGATCAGCCTGGGCCAAAGTGAGACCTTCCTCAGGGTGTGTGTGGGGGGTGGCACCTCCAAAAAAAGAGCAAAACAGAAGAAAACCAGAGGCATACACAGCTAGTTTCTTTTTAAAAAATTTTTTTGTTTATTTATTTATTTGAGAGTGACAGACAGAGAAAGAGGGGGAGAAAAGAGAGAGAGAGAGACTGAGAGAGAGAGAGAATGGGCGCGCCAGAGCTTCCAGCCACTGCAAACGCACTCCAAACACATGTGCCCCCTTGTGCATCTGGCTAACGTGGGTCCTGGGGAATCAAGCCTCAAACCAGGGTCCTTAGGCTTCACAGGCAAGCACTTAACCACTAAGCCATCTCTCCAGCCCCACACAGCTAGTTTCTGAGAAACTTAGCTATAGCTGACAAAGGATAGGTAAGTCATGTCACATCCAGGTACCTCCTGAAGTCATCATCTACCTTCTTTCTCTTCCAGGTCACCAGCCCCTGTCCAGGTGGAGGTCTGTATACTGTTGGAACTGTCCGGGCAGCGACCCGGGTGTGAAGTGAGCCAGTGGCCCCTCTGCATGAGTGTGACTTTCTGCTGTGCCTCAGCAGTACATAGAGCCTGCTGTGACTGAGGGCTGAAACCCCAGAGTGGGACTTTCTGTCTCTCTCTCTTGTCTCAGAAGACTCAACCTATATTTGTGTGCCTAAGAAGATGTGACTGTGGTGGGAAAGAGTTGCGTATAGATCTGGGAATGAGGCTGTGGGCCTGGGCTCAGCCTTCAAAAAGGTCTCATTCTGCCTTCTCCAGGCCACACCCTCTCCAGCTCCCAGAAATCCCACCATCAGACACTTCAGATCATGCAAGTTCCTCACCCCTCCCTCCTCCTTCTTCTCTTTTTCTCTCCTTTTCTTTCTTTTATTGGTTTCTTTTATTGATACAGGCTCACATGTAGCCAAGCCTAGCCTCAAACTCACTATGTAGCTGAGGCTGACCTTGAATTTATGATCCTCCTGCCTCACCATCCCAAGTGCTGGGATTACAGGTATGTGTTGCCATGCTCAGCTTCCTTTTTTGGTTATTTGAGACAGGGTCTCACTACGTAGCCAAGGCTGGCCTTAAACTCATGAGTCTCTTGCTTGAGCTTCCTCAGTTCTGGGATTACAGGTGTGCTCTGCCACACCCAGCTTCTCTTTCAATACTTCTGTGGTTGCACAGTGCGCTTTAGAGTCACTGAGACCCTGCATACTGACCTTCAAGGTCTGTGGTTTGACCCCTGCTGGCCTCCATGACACTCCTTCCCAAGACTATCCTGCCCCCTGTAGCTTTCCCTCAGCCATAAGTCTCTGGTTTTTTTCCTGCAGTTCATTGCCCCTAGAGTTCTTAACACCTGGATACTTCTCTTTTCTCTATGCCATTGAATAATCATGTTTCAAAGTAGTCATTACCATCTCAAAGGGCTTTTCCCTTCCATAGAACAAAACCTTAAGTCCCACCATCCCTGGCTTCCTCCTCCTCATATATAAGAGCAAAATGATTTCTTTCACTTACTTTCTTTTTTTCTTTTTCTTTTTGTTATTTTTTTGAGGTAGGGTCCTACTGTATTCAGGCTGACCTGGAATTCACTATGTAGTCTCAGGGTGGCCTTGAACTCACAGCACTCCTCCTACCTCTGCCTCCCCAGTGCTAGGATTAAAGGCATGCGACACCATGCCCAGCTCAGGCCGGCTCATAATGACTTTTGTCGTTCATATTCCCTCTCCAAACTGAGAACTTCTTGAAGGCACAGAGCATACTATTATCTCAGCAGTGAAGGCAGAGTCTGGCATATAGCAGACAATCAATAAATACTTATTCACTGATCAAAGGGGCCAGTGAAGGCTGGCATCGCTGCTGCGCTTAACATGATACATCTTCCTTTTTCAATTGAGGTTCTTGTTGAGAATTTAGGGGTACAGCAGTGATGATTCTTCTGGATGCAGTAACAATATAAAACCAGGCTTGGTGGTGAAGGCCTGGAATTGTGGCACTTGAGAGGTTGAGGCAGAAGCATCTAGGGTTCAAGGCCAGCCTAGGTTTCATAGTGAGACCCCGTCTCAAAACACCAAGTATGGTTGAGCATGGCAGGGTGCATCTTTAATCCCAGCACTCAGGAGGCTTTGGTAGGATCATGGTTAAGTTCTAGGCCAGCCTCGAGTGAGTTCCAGGTCAGCCTAGGCTAAGGTGAAACCCTACTTTGGAAACAAACATAACAAAACACCAAGATCTAGGGGGCATGGTTAGGCAGTGGAACCCTTGTCTACAGTCCACCAGTAAGGGGCTGAGGGCTTGACTCAGCAGTGGAACTCTTGCCTTGCATCCAGCAGTGAAGAAAAGGAAGCAAGACTTAGTGGGAAAGCCGCTGCCTAGAATCCACCAGTGAAGAGCTTGGGGCCAGAGCTCAGCTATACACCCCCTGCCTAGAATCCTCAGTGAGGTGCTGGAGTTTTTGTCTAACATTTACAACAAGGGCCTGAGGATGTGGCTCAGTGATAGAACATCTACCTAGAGTCCACAGGGGCTGGGGGCATTGTTTAGCCTGCCTGGATTCCACCAGTGAAGTAAAGGGCCTGCCCGTCATGTATACAATACTCTGGGTTCAGTCCTCATTACTGTTTTTGATCACTAATGAGAGAAAACCTGACACACACTGGCTTATGTAAAACAGGGGACTTTAGGCTGGAAAGATGGCTCAGTGATTGACGGTGCTTGCTTGCAAAACGTGGGGGCCCTGGTTCAGTTCCCCAGTACCCACATAAAGTCAGGTGTACAAAGTGGCACATATATCTGGAGTTCATTTGCAGAGGCAAGAAGCCCTGATGTGCTCATTCTCAATTCATTCTCTCTCTCCTGGTAAATACATAAATATTTAAAAAGCAGGGAGGGGCTGGAAAGGTGACTTAGCAGTTAAGGCACTTGTCTGCGAAGCCAAAGGACCCAGGTTTGATTCCCCAGGACTCAAATAAGCCAGATGCATAAGGTGGCACATGCTTCTGCAGTTCATTTGCAGTGGCTGAAGGCCCTGGCATGCCCAGTCTCTCTGTCTCTCTACCTGCCTCTTTGTCCCTCTCTTTCTCAAATGAAATGAAATCAAAAAGCTTAAGAAGCAGGGAACTTTTATTTTTTTAAAAAAATTTTAAGGTAAAGTTTCACTGTAGCTCAGGCTGACACTATGTAGTCTCAGGGTGGCCTGAACGATCCTCCTACTTCTGCCTCCTGAGTGCTGGGATTAAAGGCATGTACCACCATGCCTGGCAATTTTTTTTTTTTTTTTCAGAAAAAGGGAGCTGGAGAGGGTGCTTATTAGCTAAAGGCACCTGCTTGTAAAGCCTGACTGTCTTGGTTCAAATCCCCAGTACCCATGTAAAGCCAGATGTAAAAGTGGAGCAGACTTCTGGAGTTCATTTGCAGTGGTAGAAGGCCCAGTCACACCCATTCCCTCTCCTTTCTCTGCTTGCAAATAAGTAAAACTAATTTTTTAAAAAGCATCAGGGGACTTTATTGCTTGTGTAAAGGAAGGTGGTCTTCAGGTGCGTTTTGATCTGGCTTCTCTGACTCCTCATGGGCTCAGGATCTGTCATTCTTCCCCTGGTGTCGCCCAGCCCTTCTTAGTCTCATCCTCCCCATGACGTCTTCCTCACCAGAGCTGACCCCACAGTCCCAGCCCTCCACGTGTAGGGTGCATGAGTGAGCCCCATTTGCCTTGGGGATAGCCTCCTTGGAGCCTGTACATCTTCTCATTGGCCTGAGTAGGCCATGTGCTCATCCCTGATCCAATCATGGAAGGAAACAGACTCACTCTTCTGAGAGGCTTAGGTCAATGAAGGTCCACCGGCAATGATTCTAGAAGGTGAAGGTTGGAATGGCACTGGGGATTCTCCACTCATGGGCCACTCTTTACCCCTCCACTCAAGCAAATCCTTAATGGCATGGGCATCTTCAGACCAGGACTTTGGAAAAAGGCGTTTATTGGTGTGGTGGTCTCAACACTCCCCATGAATTGGAACACGGCCCCCAGGGCCCCCACCCCCTCCCCTATACCCTTTCCCCTCCCCACCCCATCCCGGACCCTGGGAATGGAAGACAATGTGGGATGGGGCCCACGCCCCCGTCTGAGGTACAGTCACTGCCCCTTGACCCCTGCTCCTCTCTGCCCTCTTCCCAACCAGGCGCTGGATGGTGTGGTTTGGGGTGGGTGGTTATCAAAGTCAGGGTGTGCAACATGGTGCCTTTCCATGGGCTCAGGATATCTGCGGTTTGCCTCTCTTCCCCCTGCTGTGAAGTGCAGTGTACTGGGCTGGAATCTTCCCACACTCAGAGCCTGTCAGAGTCCTGTCCTGGTAACAGTGAACCCCCTTGAGGGGACTACTGATGATTACAGGCTGCAGGACAGCTGGAGACAGATCTATTGCTGGTCAGTCGCTGGTGTGTGTGTGTGTGTGTGTGTGTGTGTGCGCGCGCGTGCGCGCACATGTGTATCTGAGTGTATGGGAAGGCAGTCAGGGCAGCCTTTGGGAGGTACAGAGAGTGGAGAAGCCAAGGAGCAGGTGGCCAGGGAGCCCACACCTGTGGGCCAGCTGCAAGAGCCCCCGAAGGCAGCTGGTGGGTGCCACTGTGGCCAAGGGGAGTGGAGGTGGGGGCGGGGCAAAGCACTGACAGTAGAATGGAAGCACCGATTGGCCCAGGAGAGGGCCAGAAAGTCCAGGGGAGGGAAGGGCAGGGCAAGGGAGGAAGGTCTCAGGCCACTGAGCTAGCGACGGGGCCTCTGGCTGCAGACAGCTGGTGGCAGAGCTGGGAGGAACTGAGCTGTGAAGGAGGTCCCCACCTGTTCACAGAGGCTGGATGACACCTGACACCTACCTCACCTGCCGGCCCAGGGGCCCCCCTTCAACAGGGGGAAGGGTGGGTATGCGTGCATATATGGGAAAGTGGAACCTGGCAGTAGTCTTTTGGAAGCTTCCACCACGAAGCCCCTATACCTACCTCTAGCCAGAAGAGAGAGGCAGCCAGGTTGGGCCAGGGCCATAGGGGTGCCAGGGACGGAGGACTCCTAGTCCCCTCCCCCCAGCCTACCCTCTCTCTCTCTTTCTCTCTCTCTCACACACACACAAACAACATGCGGGCTCACACTCACAACCCACCCACACACACGAGCCAGTTAACAGCCTGAGCTAAGAGAGGGGTGTGGGGTGGCTGGGGGTGGATCACAATCGGAAATGTGAACGGGTGGCGAGAATGGCTGTAGAAAGATGCATAATTTTGCGTTATCCCTCACAGTGATGGGTTCTCTAAAGATCTTTCTTCCTCCTCCTCCTCTTCCTCTCTTCTCCCTCCGTGGCTGACAGCTCCTCCATCCCCTTCGAGACCCACGGCGCTTGCTTCCCCCCTTTTCTCTCTTGCTCTTGGCCCGAGGCCCCCTGCAGGGGGAGGCTCCTTGCGCTGGGTGACAGCTACATTCTCCACCACAGCCAGCCCAGGGCGGAGAGGAGGGTCAGGGACCCTGGGGGCCTTGGAGCTGAGTTCTCCAGGGTTCCTGGGCCTGGGGAAAGAGAGATTGTCATGGAGAGAGGTGGAGGTGGGGAGACATCGAGTGAACGTCAGTCTCTAAGGATCCCTGTGAGTCCATCTCTCTGGGGCTTTGAGTCCTTGCGTCTACTTTTCTGCTCTGGATCTTCCCCACTTCTTTTGTATGAGCTCCAGCCTCTCACGGTCTTTCTTTCCTTGCTAAGGAATCCTTCCAGGGCTGGTGAGATGGCTTAGCAGTTAAGGCACTTGCCTGCAAAAGCCCAGGTTCAATTCCCCAGAACCCATGTAAGCCAGATGCACATGGTGGCACATGAGTCTGGAGTTCATTTGCAGTGCCTAGAGGCCCTGGCACACCCGTTCTCTCTATATATATAATACATAAAAATAAAATATTTTTAAAAAGTAGTCCTTCCACTAGTTCTTTTCTCCTAAACCTCAGAACGACTTTGGTGTTTTGTTTTGCTTTTTCAATGCTGGCAATGCACTCCGCTAGGAGATACGTCTTCAGGCCCTCACTGTGGACTGTGGATTTTAGACCATATCTCTGTCTCTGAGGTACATACATTTCCAGTGTTGCTTCTATTTTTTTCTTCCAAAAGCAGGGTTTTACTCTAGCCTAGGCTGACCTGAAGTTCACTCCAGGCTGATTTCAAACTCAACTGCACTCCCCCTGCCTCAGTCTCCTGGGTGGGGAGACTAATGACCTATGCCACCACACCTGGCCAAGCACTCTTATTCCTTTATTTTGACACAGGGTGTCTCATTGAGTTGCCCAGACTGACCTTGAACTCATCCTGTAGTCTAGGCGGACCTTAAACTTTGGATCCTCCCGCTGAGTCTCCTGAGTAGCTAGGATGGCAGGCCTTGGTCACCATGCCCCAGCTCTGAATCTGATTCCGCTTCCCTTTTTCTCAGCATTCACCTTCCCAGCCCCGGGGACACGGGGTCTTCCCACCAGCCAAGGCAGCTCTGGGTTCCTGCGCCAGCCTTGTCTCTGGGCTCCCTGCTTCCACCCAGCCCTGTCCATCCCTCAGTCAAAGAGGCTGTCAACTACATGTCACTTTCCTGCTGAACAGCCTCCAGTGGCCCTGCCCTGCGTGCAGTGAATTCCAAAACGCAACCATTGCTGTGAGCTGTCGCTTCCTCTCTAACCACAGCTGACGCTCTGCACCCTCAGGGTGCCTCTCTCCTCTCGGCCATCTCCCTTCCCTCCGCCCCTCTGCCGGGGAAGCACTGGACTCTGCTTCCAGGAAGCTCTCTCTGCTGACTTTATCTCAGACCTTCTACCCCCAATCCTGTCTTTCCTCTCTAGCTCTGGTCAAGATACAAACTTGTTTTGCACATGTATCTCTCTATTTCTGTATGTACTTGTCTGCCATATATATATATATAAATATTATATATACATATTTTCTGCTAGTCTATAAGCTCTGAGAGTCTCCAGCCCTTGTGGTTTTTAAGCACTGCAATGTCCACAGTGAACAGTCCTTAGTGGTGGGCGCCTAGTAAATATTCCTCCTCCATCCTTCTTCCCTTCCTTCCTTCCTCCTTCCCTTCCCTCCTCCCCCCTTCTTTTTAAGGTGGGGGTCTCACTCTAACCCAGGCTGTCCTGTAACCACCCCAACCAGCTTGTTTCTCTGAGGAAGGGTCTCATCTAGCCCATGCTAGCCTTGAACTCCCTAAGCAGCCGTGGATGACCTTAAACTCCCGATGATCCTGTCTCCACTTCCCAAGTGTTGGGATCGTGGGCGTGCAACCCCACGCCCGGTTTACTTACGTAGCGCTAGGGATGGAACCCAGGGCTTCGGGCATGCCAGGTAAGAGCTCTACCGTCCCAGAGTTCCCTTACTCACTAGCATTGTCTGCGTTTTCTTAATTCTGAGCTGGTCCCTGCGTCACCACCCCACGGCCCCGCACAGCAGTCCAGGTCCCACCCACGCCCCCAGCCCAGCCCACCCGGGTCCCCGGACCCCGCCGCCGGTGCAGACGCACGCAGGAGCCGCATGGAGGCGCTGGAAGCTCCGAGCCGGTTGGCCGCGCGGCAGGTGTAGTTGCCGTAGTGCCGGGCGCTCACGTTGGCGAAGAGAAGCATGGAGCGGGTGCGCTCCGTCTGCACCTTCAGGCCCTCGGCCGCGCCGCCGCTCAGCCTGGTCAGGGTTAGTTAGGCCGGGGTCAGGGTCAGGCCGGAGCGCAGCACCCCTGCCCTGGCGTCCCCAAGGATCCCTTCTGCAGGCGCACCCCCGCGGTGTGCCCTCAGTCCCTGGGGGCTCCCACACCCGGCTTCAGTGATTCCCTTAAGCCTGCCCGCCACACCTTCAGATCACCCCAGATCTTCTCCCGGGGAAAGGGACCTCAGCAGCCATCACCCTGGTACCCAAAATGGACTCTGCGGGCCACAGACCCCTTAACCTGGCAGACGGACGCTCACTTGTTGGGGACCCGGGACAGCTCGTCCCCCGCCCAGCAGCCCTGCAATCCAAGAGACCAAGGCCCTCCCTCGCTCCCTTCCCTGGGGCCCGGCCTGGTGTCTGTGTCTGTCCTCACAGTCTGTCATCCTTGTACCACTGGAAGTCTGCCGGGGGCACCGCCATGGCTTCGCAGCGCAGGAGGGCGGCCCGGCCCAGGGCGGTGCGCGCGCTGGTCACGTCGGTGATGGTCGGGGGATCTGGCGAGGGGCGAGGCCTGCGCTTGCTTCCAAGGCTGTGTCGGGTTTCCGGCGCCCTCCTCCCTCAGCCCACATTCCTCCTCCCCTCCCTCCTCCTCCCCCTTCTCCTCCTCTTCCCTCCTCCTTCCCCTCCTCGATTCCGCTCCTCTTCCTCCCCCTCCTCCCCCTCGTTATCTCCACTCCTCCTGCTGTTTCCTCCTCTTCCCTTCTCCTTCTTCCTCCTCCTCCTCTTCCTCCTCTTCTTTCCTCCTTTCCCCTCCTCCTCCTCTCCCTCTTCCCTCCTCCTTCCCCTCCTCCCTCTCCTCTTCCCTCCTCCCCCACTCTTCCGCCCCACTCCTCCTCTTCCTCTCCCTCTTCCTCTTCCCTCCTCCCCCTCCTCCTGTTCCTCCTCCTTTCCCTCCTCCTCCCTCCTCCTCCTCCTGCACCTCTTCTTCCCCACTCCTCCTCCTCTTCCTCCTCCTTCCCTCTTCTTCCCTCCTCCTCCCCCCTCCTCCTGCTCCTCTCCCTCCTCCTCCTCCTCCTCCTTCCCACTCCTCTTCCTCCCAAGGCCCACGGGATCGCCGAACCCCTATGTGCCCCGTGGCCCCCTTCGTGCTCACAGTTGACTGTGACGAGCACGCGGCGGCTGTCGGGCACGGAGTTAACCCCGTTGTGAGTGACGCACTCGTACTCCCCGGCCTGGCCCCTCTGGATGTCCGAAATCTCCAGGATCTCGCCCTCCGAGGTGAAGCCGTCTGTGGGGAAGGGGAGAGGGGGAGGGGGAGGAGGGGGCAGGGCCGGACACAAACACTTAACACGGGACAACACGGGCACAACACGGACACACATCAGCGGGACTGGCACTGCAGGGGCCTGGAGTGCCCGGGTCAGCAGGAGGGGGAGGAGGCCTGTGGGGGCAGGGCAGCAGTGAGGATGGGGTTGGGGAGCTTGGAACCCAGTGCGGTGGGGACCTGGAACGTGCGGGGGTGCAGGAGATCCGGGGATGTGGGACTCGAGCAGGGTGAGGTTGAGGGCATGTGGAGATGCCCCTTGTTCTTGGTTTTTCTTTCTCAAGGATCCTGAAGATACAGACCCAGTGCCAGAGGGGCCAGAGTTCCGGGGTCTAGCTCTTGGGGTTCAGGGAATTGGGATATGGTGACTGGAGGTCAGTAATCCAGGTATATGGGCTCTTGTGAGACAGCCATGGTCACAGAGGACCCTCTAGGACTTAGTGGTTTTGGGTTTTGTTTGTTTGTTTTTTTTCTTTCCTCCACCCCCTCCCAGGTAGGGTCTCACTCTATCCCAGACTGACCTGAAATTCACTATATAGTCCCAGGCTGGCCTTGAACTCACATTAATCCTCCTACTTCTGCCTCCCGAATTCTGGGATTAAAGGCTTGCCCCTGGCTTGGTCTTAAAGTTTCCCAGACCAGGACCTAGGGTTCTGAGACACCATGGACAGAATGCAGAGGCACCACTGGGATCTGAGCATCTGGGAACAACCGCACACCAGAACCCAGTGATTGGTAGGTATCGTGGGTCTGCGAGGACGCTGGTGGTGAAAAGCCAGAGATTTGGTCTCTACGGGGTGGAAACGCAGGTGAATGGGTTGGTTGGTGCTGTTCTGGCCCTGGGCCGTCCTACGGCCAACAGATTGGTGCTATATTTGGGGGAGCTGAGGTTCCCCAAGCTCACTATACAGGTTGCAGGCTGAGGTGAAGGTAGCCCTGATTGACTCTGGATCTGAGCAGGGTCCTGGGAATGTGCAGTTTTGGCAGCTGTCAGGGGATGCAGATGGTGAGGTTTGGGGACCACACTTTCAAACCACTGAGGAACAGCATCCGGCAGAGGAGAGGTTACGGATGGGGCAGGGAAGTGGCAGAGTGGCAGGCATAGGCTGCAAGCTGGCCTAGGGCATCTGGTGAGACCTCAGTCCGGGATATCCGAGGCTGTGCAGGGCTTGTCAGGTAACATGCAGGAGGCGCCAGCCCACGGTGGGAAAGTTAACAACTAAGGTGCCAAAAGTCAACTTTGATAGAGCTGGGGATCAGGGTGGGAGGATGAATCAAGTCACCAGAGTGGCTGGCGGGGCAGGGGGTGCAAGCTCAGAGTGAAGGAAAGTCCAAGGGGGCATGTCTAGGAACCCAGCTAGGGAGATGGAGGGGCCCAGGCTACAGCTGAGGGTGATCCTTACCTCGGAGCTGCCTCCAGGTGACAGTGGGCTCTGGACGCCCCACAGCGAGGCAGAGCAAATTCACATTGCCCCCCTCATTCACGGTCACAGGTGAGGAGATGTTCACAATGCGGGCAGGGACTGCAGGCCGAGGAGAGGAGCATTAGCTACACATGCTTTCCCAGCCCTCTGCTACCTCAGGCCCAGGTCCAGACCCGGGTTCTCCCCATCAGATCCACTTCTAGGCCCCAGCCCCCCAGTTCAGGCCCAAGGTTTCAGATACCAGCCTTCCTTCGTCGGACCCAAGAGTCCAGACCCAATCTTCCCACCTCAAACCCCAGGGCACAAACCCAGTGTTGTCCCTCAGAGCCAAGTCTTAAGCATCACCCCTTCTCTCTAGACTCAGAGGTCTAGATTCTGGCCTCATCTGCCAGATCCAAAGATTCAGGCCCCAGCCTCCTCCCTCAGACCCAGGAGTCCAGATGCAGTCTTTATTCCCTCAGACATAGAGGTCCAGTCCCCAGGCCTCCTCCTTCAGGCCCAGGGGTCCAGACCCTGGGCCTTCTCCCTCAGACCCTGGAGCCTCTTCTAACACCAGCAGAAGTGCCACGGAGCAGGGAGCAACTGGAGAGATGGGAGGCCAGGAACAGAGAAAGTATTGTGATATGCTCAGGAACCAGACCCTGTGTTCCAGCCTCACAGCCAAAGCACAGCCGTGCAGGACCCGCACAAGGGGAGGTGTCTGGGCCTTCAGGAGATGGCCCTGTGTCAAACCCAAGACAGGGTTTTTGAGAGGGCCGCCTGCTTCATGTTTTACTAGGAAAAATGAAAAAAAGAAGCTTGGCCAATAATCTCAGTAACAAGAGGGCAGCCTGTGTAGAGAATGTTCAAATGGGAAAGAGAGAAAATATATGCAACATGTCTTAGGACAGGGAAAATAGTGTCACATCTTCCCCAGACAGGAGGAAAGCTCTAATGAGAAGATATCTATAGAATTCACCACAAAGGAAGAGCCACGTGGGTGTTTGCTATATAAATCATTTGTTCATGTGCGTGTTCACAGTGTGTGGGGGGAGCAGGGTGTGCACACTTATGCAGGTGTGCCAGAGGAAAACGCTAAGTGCAAACCTCAGGAACTTATTTATTATTTTTTGTTTTTGAGGCAAGCCCAATAGACTGCCCTTAAAAATTTTTTATTCATTTATTATTTGACAGAGAGAAAGAGAAAGAGAGAGAATGGGCATGCCAAAGTGTCTAGCCGCTGCAAACAAACTCCAGATTCGTGTGTCACCTTGTGCATCTGGCTTACATGGGTCCTGGGAAATCAAAACTGGGTCCTTTGGCTTTGCAGGCAAGCACCTTAACCGCTAAGCCATCTCTCGAGCCCAGACTGGTCCTTTTTTATGTGAGAGAGAGACAGAGAGAGAGGGATATGGGGGAGGGGAAAAGAGGGGGAGAAAATTGGCAGCTTCCAAGCCCCTACAATGTAACTCTAGATATATGCACCCCCTTGTGAACATGTGCCCCCGTGTGTGCATGTGGAACATTGCACACTTGCATCATTGTATCTGGCTTACATGGGACATGGAGAGTTGAACATGAGTCCTTACACCTTAACCGCTAAGGCATCTCTCCAGCCCTTATTTGTTGTTTTTGAGACTGGGCCTCCCCTGGTCATGGACCTTGCCAATTAGGATAAACTGTCTGGCCAGTGAGCCTCGGGGATGCTCCTGTCTCTACCTGCCCAGCACTGCGATTACAAGTGTGCTCCACCATGCCTGGCTTTTAAAGATGTAGATTCTGCCCTAATGCCCCAAAACATTATAGGCCATGTCCCAGGCTCTTGGTTGCCCACCAGAACAAGATGGTAAAGACACTATTGCCACAGACTCCACATGCTTGGGCTGCAGGTCACTGAGAAATCAAGCCAGAGCTGAGCTGGAAGCCTCCTCCACACTGACTAGTTGTAAGGATGCTGGAGGAGCTATGCCGCATGCAGCCTTTTGGGAGAGAGAGAAGTCATCAACAGTGTTAAACAGCAGGGGACCCTGAAAGGTTGGCCAGCCAAGTCAAGTGTGCCAACTGGTGCAATAGTGGCATGACTGTTATGGGGGAGACCAACCACTCTCTAACTGGACTGGAGGCCCGCTCCAGTGGCCTTCCCCCATTTTCTCTCTTTCTCTTGGCCCAAGGTCCCCTGCAAGGGGGAGGATCATTGCACTGGGTGATACCTACATTCTCCACCACAGCCAGTGCCTATGGCTGGGGAGGTCATGAGCCCTAGAGAGTAACACCTGCTTTTGTCTGGACAAATGCTTATATTATGCCCACCAGACTGCCCTGTAAGCACTTTTAAAAATGTTCATACCCATATATTAATGCTACTCTCACCTTTGGTTAGAGAAGCTTCTCTTTTCAGATGGTGGTGGCCTCTGGGATGACTCAAAAGGCACCATAGTGCAGAGAAAAAGTGACAGAGGAGTGCTCAGCACTCTATCACACCTTCCAAGGCTCAAGGCCCATTGCAGAAAAGGTGGCAGAAAGAATGTAAGAGCCAAAGGAAGGGTAGGACTCCTTACAACGTGCTCCTCCAGACAGAAAACAGCCTGGATATCCATGACGTCATAGTGCCTGATACTACCTGCACAAGACCATCATAATAGGAGGAAAAGATGATGCCATCAAAATAAAAGAGACTGATTGAGAGGGGGAGGGGATTTGACTGAGGGTGGATTTGAGAGGGGGTGCATGGGGTGGCTTATTACATACACTTATGGAAACTGTCAATAAAGGTTTTTAAAGCCGGGCATGCTGGCGCACACCTTTAATCCCAGCACTCGGGAGACGAGGTAGGAGGATCACCATGAGTTCAAGGCCACCCTGAGACTACATAGTGAATTCCAGGTCAGCCTGAGCTAGAGTGGACCCTACCTGAAAAAAAAAAAAAAAAAGTTTTTTAAGAATGTAGATTCTAGGGATGAAACTCAGGTCCTTATGCTTGTGAGACACGCATTTTACTGACTGAACTATCACCCCAGAACCTGTGTAAATAATTTTAAAGCAATAAAAAATCAAAACAGAGGGACAGAGGAATTGATATGAGAAGATAAAGAAACCAAGTTAAGATAAAGTGAAAAAAAAAAAAAAGGGGGGGATGAGGCTGGGCATGGTGGCACACACCTTTAATCCCAGCACTGGGAGGCAGAGGAGGGAGGATTGTTGTGTGTTGGAGGCCATCCTGAGACTACATAGTGACTTCCAGGTCAGCCTGGGCTAGAGTGAGACCCTACCTCAAAGAAAGAGGAGGAGGAGAAAGATGAGGAGGCAGTAATGTAGCCATGCATATGTAGACGTTGTGAGGAACGACAAGTGGTTAAGGGGGACCAGAGGACAGCCTGGTGTCAGCCAGAGCCTGAGTTTGAGGAAGGAGTGTTGCCTCTGGGCTCCTGGATCTGAGGGAGCAGGACTGGGGTCTGTCCGCTTGGGCTCGAGGAAGAGGGTTGAGATCTCATTTCTTTTGTGCTTCCAGTTCTGTGCCTGACCCCAAGTCTCATCTCAGGCTTCATCCCTGGGACGCCCTTGGAGCCTCTCATTGGGAAAAGCTCCAAAGGGGGAGGGGACAGAGGCCTGGCTGGACGTTTTCAGTGCCTGGAACAGTGCTGGGATGGTCCCTCAACAAAGGCACATGCACCTTGTCCAACCCTCGTTCCCATCTCTCCTGCCTTGTAACTATGACATGGAAGTGGCACTGCGGATGTGACTCTGCTCTCATGATCCACGCAGATGTTTCCCACGAAACATCTGGGCAGAGTGCAGATGTGCTAGACCAATCAGCAGGAGCCCCCACCATCTCAGTTGGTCTGTCAGGCGCATCTGCCATCATGTCCCTCCTGGCTTCCTCCTCATCCTTTCCACCCGCTTGATGCCCCACCAGGGCTCACCATGGACGATGAGGTAGACCTGAGTGGTGTACGGCTGGTGGCGGGTCTGGAAGGAGCAGGTATAGAGGCCTTCGTCACCCAGTCCCACCTGGGTGATGAGGATGGAGAATTCTTCAGGAGTGTTGATCAGCAGGCGCACCCGAGGGTCACTGGTCCAGCGATCGTTGCCAGCATACAGGATGTTTGAGCGGTTCAGCCAGGCCACACGAGTCACATGCTCATCAATGAAGCAGCTACAGGAAGCGGAGACAAGGTGGGATAACAAGGGCTTCTCCACCCACCCTTGCTATGTCTCTAAGTCTAAGAGAGAGAGGGGCAGGGACTCAGGGAAATAGGGAGTGAGAGAGAGAGAGAGAGAGAGAGAGGGAGGGAGGGAGAGAAATAGACAAAGAGGGAGAAGGACATACACCCAGAGAGAGACAGGCACACAAAGATCTAGGGGGAGAGGGGGACAAAGACCCCAGTGAGAAATCAATACCAGAGGGAGAGATAAAGAGACCCAGAAACAGGGGAACAGAGACCAGAGAAAGGGGACAGGGACCTTGAATATGGTGGGACAGAGTCTAGGGTACCAGTACCTCTGTTCCACTTGCTAGGCAGTTCCAGTTTGCATGGTCTCCACACAGTTTTGAGTCATGGGCCCCATGCCATCTCTCCACTTCTTAAACCGAAGGGGAGAGGCCTAGAGCTGGCTCTGGGCTTGGTGTCCACAGCCCTCACAGACTGATTTCTAGTGGTGGTAATGTCCCCCAAGGTAAGAGGTTGGCTCTCCCAGGACTGGGGCTGCCTCACTACATCTGAAGCCCTGCATGAGGACATACCTGAGGGTGGCATTGTCACCTTCGCACACTGTGTAGTTGTCCGCCGGTGAGTTGACCTCAAGGCTCTGGGACAGCAGCCCTGTGGGAGGGAGGGGTTGCCTCAGCTTTGGCAGATGGGACAGGGCCAGGCGTGGAAGACCCTCTGACATGGGCATACACGCCGTGACCCACACATCTGCATCCAGTGCCATATGAATTAATTGTTCTCTGAGATCCTTACACAGCACACGCACCCAGAGCACGCATATACCGTGTCCCTTCCCCAGGATTCACAGAGTGGGCCTTACATGGCCCAGTTATTATTAAGGATGAGCCCCAATTACAGCCTGTGCACAGGTACCCGTGTACAGAGACACACATATGTACCTATGCATGTGTAAAGAGACTCACAACTACATGACACGTGTATACACCTACCATAGACACATGTGTGCACATATTAAACACAGACATGTCTGTGACAGTTCCTCCATAAGTCCACAGAACCCATACGCTGCAGAATACAGCATTCAGAGACACACGCCCAGTACACACATTTGCTATCCCCTGGGTGTGGTGTGGCTGTTGCTGTCTTGAAGTCACGGCAGCTGCAATTACTGATGTGAGTGGCTTCCAAGCTTAGGCCTCCTAACATCCCCTCGTGGAGGGAGGGACGGGTCATGAGGTGCATGAGGAAGCCCTGGAGCAGCCCGGAGATGCCTCAGCAGGCAGGGCGCAAGGTCTTACATTCCCTGAGGATATGTATGTGGTGAACTTGCTGGGGTGGTGGGGAGACTCTTCCTTCGGGTATAGCAGCCCCTATGCTTCTGTGAGGAACCCTCCCTCCATGCTCCTGTAAGTAACTCTAATAAACTCACTTGTTCACTGTTAGACTTGGGCGAATCACTTCTTTCGTCTACCATCAGTGTCTCTTCTGGAGTGAAGAGGCATTTGTTCATATCCCCCCGGGAGAAGTCACACCACACATAAACGGGCACTGTCATCCTAGACGCATAATGATGTATATGCATGCAGGTGCTCATGGTACACACATAAACACACATAAGCATGTCTGTGTGGATTGATGAGCATGCCGTATACATGCATGCATAAAAATGCACAGGGACTAGGCTGGAGAAATGGCTTCACAGTTAAGGCGCTTGCCTGCAAAGCTAAAGGACCCAGGTTCAGCTTCCCAGGACCCACTTAAACCAGATGCACAAGGGAGCACATGCATCTGGAATTCATTTGCAGTGGCTGGAGGCCCTGGTGCACCCACTCTCTTTCTCTCTCTACCTGCCTATTTCTGTATCTCTCTCTCTCTCTCTCAAATAAATAAATAAGTAAATATTGTTTTTAAAAAAATAATGTGTGGGGACTGTGGAGACAGCTGTGGATAAGAGCCCATGAGGATCTGAGTTCCAGCTCCAATACCCACATAAAATCCAAGTGTGGCTGTTCACACCAGTAACCTCAGTGCTGGGGGAACAGTGGAAACAGGAAGATTACTGGGGCTTAACGGTCAGCCAGTCTAGCCAAAAACTGTGGAGCTCCAGGTTCAATAAGAGGCTCTTCCTCAAGGCATAAGAGCAATAGAGGAGGACAGCTGATGCCCCTTGTCCTCTGCATGTCACGTGCATCTGCACACCCATCCACACGTACCACACACTGAAGATAAAAACACAGAAAAGAATGTGCAGTAAACACACATACCTATGTACACATGTATACGCACCGATGCAAACTTGCATCAGTTCAGACACGTGTGGACAGACATACAGAACCCGTCATCTCCACAGAATCAGGCACACACATCCGTTCCAGACACACAGCGCTCAGGCCTGGTGCACAGCCAGCCACACACAAGCCATCACATGCCCACGTCCAACTCCACGTGCCAGCAGAGCCCGCAGCCCACCACCCCCACCATTCAACTCCATGGTCAGCGGGCTGGACCAGGGCCAGAAAGTGGGGGCTGGGCGTGGAGGCAGCAGAGACAGCACAGGAGAGGGAGGGTGACCTTGGATGTTTGGAGCCTTGCAGTGGGCGGGCCTTGTGCTGGCTGCCCTGCCCCCCAGCCTGGGAAGAGCTGCTAATTAATTTAATGAATTAATTGCCTGTGCTGGCCCAGTGACTCCCAGGGGTCCCCTTCATCAGCAGTCCCTCAGGGTGGGGCCAGGGCAGAGCCAGCAGAGCAGGCCAGCCTGGGTCTTGGGACTGAGCCATGAAGCCCCTCAGTCTGGGTTCACATAGCCAGGTCCACTGTTGTGTTGCGAGGAAACCACACAGTGAACACTGTCACAGTGGACACGGCTCTGTAAACAACAGGCTGGACGGACACACACTCACACATGTCCTCAGCAGGGCCCAGGGATACAGAGATGCAGGGCCAGGCCACCTTCTGGGTTACACACACAGCGCTACGGTCCTGCTCAGAGGGAACTCCGCAGCCCCAGACACACACAGCTGACAGAAGGTCGTGTGGAGCAGACAGACAGTCATGCTCAGCCACAGAGGGACACCCAGGCCAAACAGGGCTGGCACTCTGACTCACCATGTCACATGCTTCCAGGCCTCCCAGATGCCCTCCATTTGGAGCTGCTGCTAAGAGGGGCAGTCACACTTGAATGAACACGCACACACGCACGCACGCACACATGTGTGCGCCCCATCCTTCACGTGGCATTGGCAGCCCCAACTGACATTGCCTCCTCATCCCACTTTGGTAGCTCCTCTAATACAAAAGGCTAGCCCTGGATGAGAGTCAGGTGCATAAAGTCATACTGTCACCTACAATCAGGCCATGCATGGCTGCGTGCGTGCGTGCCTGCATGAGTGTGTGTGTGTCCATAAAACATCCATGTAGGGCCCCAATATCCCTTCCTAGGCTGACTAGAAACCTCCCTCCCCCTTCAGGATCTATCAAACTCCTGGTGACATACGATGTCCTAGACCATGGTCCCCACCATTGTCTGGCTTACATTTGGGACCCGATTTTCCTGTGCACTCAAGGGTGTGTCTCTGGTCTGGTGTCGGAAATGGCAAACAAAAAACCCTGCAGGCCTGGCCAGGAGTTCCTCCCGGGAAATCACACTTCATTGCCCCACCAAGAACAGATGCCCTGGAGGAATGGGGAGCTGTCCAAGGTTCTGGCCCTCAGTGCTGGTTTCAAGAGCGTCACCCATAGGAGTTGAACCCACAAACCAGGACTGCGGGGGTGGCGAGTGGACCCCCTCACCTGCCCTGAGGCAGGCACATGTCCTAGCGGAATCAGGACTGACAGATGGAGGTACAAAGCCCTTGCGTGGGACTCTTTCCAGGCCAGCTAATTGGTGTCCCTGCTATGGCTCCTGTTGGCCTGGGGACTATGACCCATTTGTCAAGCTTGTGTCACTCTCCTTCTTCAAGTTCCCTGGCTGCTGTGTGACCTAGCTGCGCCTTTCTCTCGGCTCTTCCACTTGCTGAGCCAACAAACTCCTTCTCTAGGGACCTCACACAGGAGACTTCTCTAGTGGCCCAGGTGAACTACAGCCAGAACTCAGAACATGTAACCTTGCACCAAGGTTGAGTTGGAGACAGTCCAGGATATGTGTGATTAACTCATCACCCACGCCTCAAAGTGGGACTTTGGTTCCTGGTCGGTGTTACCTGTGAATAAGGATGCTCTTCAACTCTAGACCTCCTACTCATTCCTCAAGACCCCTTCCTCCAAGATCAGCATGACTACTGAAGGCAGAGAGGCCCTGCCCCTTGTTCTAAAGCTTGCTTGTGTGTCCCAGGGCTGAGTCTTTCTCAGACCAGGAAAGTTTGTGGTGAGAGAGCATGCGTGGAAGGTCTCCAGACACCACAATAGATCCCGAGGAGCCTAGGCTGGGAAGCCAAATATCTGCCCTGACATTTCTTGCCCATGGGATCTGTGGCCAGGCTGAGCCTCTGTTTCTCCATCTGCAGAAAATGAGTAAGAGTTACTTCAAAGGCTTTTGTGAGGGATACCCTAAGAGTGCTTAACTCAGCACCTGGCATACAGAGGGGCCCAAGAAGTGCTGGCTGTGCCTAATAGCTCTTTCCTTTTTAAGAAATGTCTACTGCTGCCCTGGCTTGGCGTCTACTTCCCTGGCTTGGGTAAGGATGGAGCTGTGTGTGTTTCACAGATGTTTCTGAGGTCAGTCATTCCTTCAAGATGCTCCAAAGACATCCACCGGAACAACCCCATCCCAGCACAGCCTGGGAAATGAGTGAGGCTCCAGGTTCAAGGCCCAGTTCTGTCACACAGGCACACAAGTTCTATGACCTCCGTGGTACTCAGTTTCCCCATGGTAAATGATAATGGTAGCGAGTATCCCTCACTGGGATGTAGGATAGATTAGAAAAGATATTCTAGCCGGGCGTGGTAGCACACACCTTTAATCCCGGCACTTGGGAGGCAGAGGTAAGAGGATCACTGTGAGTTCGAGGCCACCCTGACACTACATAGTGAACTCCAGGTCAGCCTGGACTACAGTGAAACCCTACCTCAAAAAACAAAACAAGAAAACAAAAAAGAAAGAAAGAAAAGATATTCTAAGAGCTGAACATGGTTTACGCCTGCAATCCCAGCACTTAGGAGGCTGAAGCAGGAGGACTACCCTGAGTCAGAGACAGGTCCAGCTTACACAGTGAGTTTGAGGCCAGCCTGGGCAACAGAATCTCAAAACCACTATCTCAAAAAAAGAACCCTAAAATTAGAAAGTGGTAGCCCAAAAGCTTAGGATGGCTGGGAGCGGTTCTCTGGTGACAGGCCTCTCACAGAGTTTTCCCTCTATGGGTTCAATGGTCCAGAATAGTGGCATGAATCAAGGAATGAAGGTCACAGGCAAGGGAGTTCTTTAAATGAAAGAAAAGTATTTCTGACAAGCCCAACAGCTGCAAGTTGGAGGTATGAATCTCTTAGGGCCCCTTGACCCTCAGGCAAAGCTGAGACCCTTGGATAGGGGTGGGAGTCTTCTGATTCCATAGTCCTGGAAGCTGTGTGTGTGTGTGTGTGTGTGTGTGTGTGTGTGTGTGTGTGTGTGTGTACAGAGCATGTGTGATGTGTGGAGGTCTGAGAACAATCTGGGAGTGTCTGTCCCCTCCTTCCATCTTACTTGAGATAGGGTCTCCCTTGTTTTGGCTACCGTAAGTGTACCAAGCTAGCTGGCTTGCAAACTTCTGGTTTCTCTTGACTCCACCTCTCATTGTCATAGGATCATTGGAATTACAGACACGTGAGCCACTCTGTGGCTTTATGTGGTGTTGGGGAGTTCAATGCTGGCCAGCAGCCTTGCCTTTTGGTATCTCTTTCCCACTGTGATATAAGCTCTGTGAATGAGTACTTTGTCTGGCCCAAGTATCTGAAGTAAATATAAATACTTTGGTGCCTACAACATTGCTAGTGTACACAATCAATATTTGCTAATGATAAGCTGGGTGCTGTAGCACACACCTGTCATTGGCACTCAGGAGGTTGAGGCAGGAAAATTGCTGTAAGTTCCGGGTCAACCTGGACTACAGAGTGTGAGGCCCTGTCTCAAAAAATAAAAAGGCTGGAGAGATGGCTAAGTTGTTAAGGTGTTTGCCCGCGAAGCCCAAGGATACAGGTACAATTCCTCAGTGCCCACGTAAGCCAGATGCACAAGGTGGCACATGCATCTGGAATTTGTCTGCAGTGGCTGGAGGACTTGGTGCGCCCATTCTCTCACCTCGTCTCTATCCCCTTCAAGTAAATAAATAAAATATTAAAAAAAAAAAGAAAAAGGCATCGAGAAAGCAGAGCCCAGCTCAGGAGTACAGAGGCTACAGATGGCTGGTGGCACAAACCTCATTTTGAGATGCTAGATGTTCAGTCCCCTCCCCACTGCCCACGTCCTGGGAATAAGAGTCTCCAACACACTTGCCATGGCTTTCACTTGATTGTGTCGAAATGTGTTACAATAAGTCATACCTACTTTTGTGAATGAATATGTACCCATATGTGGATGTTGGCATAAAGGATTTATTTTAAAAAAGTAGATTCATAGTTACTGATGCCAGGGAGGTTTTGCTAAGTGGAAATAAGCCAGAGGCCAAGAAATGGGCTGAATTTGCTTCTATTTTAGGAAAAACAGTTACAAGGACCAGCCTGCCCTCTGCGTTGAAGTGCATGTGGTGTGAGTTTGTGAAAACAGGAGAAAGCTAAGGGCAAAGCCACGAAGTTACTGAGCTGCTGACCCCTTTCTCTCAAGAGTGGATGTGAAGCCTGGGTGCCTGCAAAATACTGATTTCTTTGGTCAGGACTTAGGGAAGCTACCTTGAGAATAAAGAGATGGGTAGTGGTGGGTCACACAGGTAAAGCAAGAAGGGCAAGAAGGGAGGAGAGGGAGGATGGAAGAATGAAAGGGAACAGAAGTAAACAAGGGTTAGAGCACTGGTGAGGAAGAAAGAAAAGAGGAGGGCAGACCGAGGTGTGGTGGCGCACGCCTTTAATCCCAGCACTTGGGAGGCAGAGGTGGGAGGATCGCCATGAGTTCAAGGCTAGCCTGAGACTCCACAGTGAATTCCAGGTCAGCCTGGGCCAGAGTGAGCCCCTTCCTCGGGGGCGGGGGTGGGAGGAGGGACTCACACGTGGGGATGCATCGGGTGGGATGATAATAAAGGGCCAATTTGACAGATGTGATCCTGTGCTACGGCCAGCAGGGATGTAGAGAGAACCCAGACACAGAATGTCACCAGCAAATAGTAGAACTGGGCCAAGAGTCACCAGAAATGGACCAGACACAGGGACGAAAAGTGACAGAGGGGAGAAAGCTTTTAGCAGTCAAACAGTGGTCAGCTGTGTGGATACTCTGGCCTAGCTGGACCCTGGCAGGATCTGTTTCCCCGACCCAGCCGGTTGGAGCTGTGTGGGGACGTGGGCGTCCTGCACAGACAGGGCTGTCTGTAGCTGTGGATGTCTGCAGGTGCGCCTTAGCCCGGACGTGGTGACTGGGCTGCAGGCCCCAGAGTAGCTGCCTCCACAGTGCTGCTGGGGTCACCGTGTTGGGGACTCCTGTCCCTGAGCAACATATTCCTGACTCTGACACCTGGTGGGGTGAGGACATGGGGGAATCCCACAGAAACGTTGGAATTAAACGTTCCTTGTCTCCATGAGCACCCATCCTTAGGCATGCAGCCTCTTGGCTTCATCTCCTGCACCCTCAGGGGCACCCCTCTGGTGACAGGCCCTGCAGAGGGGCCTGGGGTCTGGCCATAGATCATAGTCAGGACTGCCTACTGCTTGGCTAGAGATCCCAGCACACTGACCCCCCTGAGACCTGCGTTAATCCTCACGTCCCGTCCCTCCTTTTCCTGTCCTCCAACCACCCATCTCTCCATCTAGGCATTCAATCGGAGCTTCCACATCAGAATCCCCAGCCCCACAAGCACCCCAAGTTCCTACATCCCCAAGACTATCCCTTCCCACCTCCACAACGCCTCAAATGCCCACACTTGGAACCTGAAGAACCCAGCTGGGGAGTTTCAGCCCCTTCCCTGATTTTCCTAGCCCTGAGACTTCAAGTCTGTGGACAGCCTGTCTCCCCATCTTACTGACCCTGGGAAGACATCCTTCCCAGTCCACCTCTGCCCAGAGACGCATACCCCTCTTCACCATGCAAAGACCAGATCTCAGATGGGGTATCTTTCCAGGCCTGGTACCCCAACTCAGTTCATAGACCCTGCTTGACAGGAACTGTCATCTGGCTTCTGAGCCCATCCACGACCAGTAACCACACACTCCATGCAGCCTCAGGCGGGGAGCAGGTGTCTGCACCCCCTTGCTTGCCGGGAGAAGTGAACCTCGCCCCAAGGCCCAATCTGCAAGCTGGGGAGGTGCACCCCTGTCCCAGGGGCGCGCATCCGGACACCCCAGGACCAGACCCCCTTCCTAGCCAAGGGCTGCAGCCGGGTTCCCCAGGGGCATCCCGGAGGGGTTCCCTGCGCCCGCTCCCTCCCCGTGCCCATCCCCAGCCCCGGACCCCCGGAGTCCAGGCCGAGCCCCCCGCCCCCGGCGCTGCGGTACCTCGGCTGATGACGGCCAGGCCGGCCAGGGCGGCGGCGGCGAGAAGCCGGAGCCGGGCCCCGGGCGCAGGGGGGGGCATCGCGGCGGTGGCGCGGAGGGGGAGGGGGCGTCGGGGCGCGAGAGCCGGGGAGGGGCAGGGGGAGGGGGACCCCGCCTGCGGCTGCACCGGCCCGGGGGGCGGCGGGGGCGGGGGGAGGGGCTGGGGGGGCGCGACGAGGCGGCCCGAGCTGCTGCAGACCCGGGGAGGGGGGCGGCGCTGACGGGCAGGGAGGCCGGCCAATCAGGGGAGGCGGGGGGCCGTGGAGGCGGGGCCGGGGGGGTTGCTCCGTGGAGGGAGAGGCCTTTGTTACTGCGGCCCGGCCCCTACCCGCCCTCAGCCGGCACCCCGCGTCCTCCGCATCTCCCCCAGCCACGACCCAGACACCGAAGCCAGCTTCCCTTTTCAGGTGCCCAACTCAGACCTGGGGGTCCTGAGCCCAAGCCCTCCTCCCTCAGACACGGGGTCCAGACCCCAGCCCTCTTCCCGCAGGCACAGGGGGCAGACCCCACCTTCCTCCCACAGACTCAAGGGTCAAGACCCCAGCCCTCCTCCCTCAGACCCAGGGATCAAAGCCAAGACCACCTCCCTCAGCCTCACCATCCAGCTCCCACGCCTCTTCCCTCGGACCCCAGCCTGCTTCCTCAGGGTCAGAGTTCCAGACCTCAGCATCCTCCCTCAAAATCAAGGCTCTAGACCCCCAACCCCTTCTGCTGTAGGACACAGTTCGTCTTGTCATTTTACCCTCAAGAGCAACATAAGGGAGGTTAGGTGACATTTTTCTTACATCCTCCCTCCTAACTCTCAACCTTAGGCTAATAGAACAACAAGGAGCGACTAGGAACATGACTTTGGA
This sequence comes from Jaculus jaculus, assembly GCF_020740685.1. NCBI lineage: Eukaryota > Metazoa > Chordata > Mammalia > Rodentia > Dipodidae > Jaculus > Jaculus jaculus. Next base: position 20,394,081 of record NC_059115.1, read on the forward strand.
ATTGGGAGGGAGAAAGTAACCTAGGGTTCGTGTTCAGAAACAAAATCCCAAACCCCAGTCTTCTGCTGACCCGGATGCGTGACCTTGAACAAGTGAGGTCTCTGCTCTGCAGTAGCAGATCCCGGTCTCCCAGTGTGGGGGAGAATAGGCAGAGATCTCGGAGGAGCTGCCTCTTTGCTCACTCCCAGCACCCCAGAGATAGCACCCTCCCTCCCAATTTGCATAGGGGCCTCACAAGCAGTGACCATTGTGGGAATCGCCTAGGACCGGGAAGGAACAAGTCCAGAGGCCCCCGAAAGTCGGCCTCTTCAAAGCCAGTGAGGGAGACATGAGAGGGTGCGCGGCCACTGCAGCTGGCTTGAGCCCCAGATCCCATCCTGCTTGGCTATGTTACTATGGGCCTAAATCGGCTGACCTAAAAAGCCAGAAACAAGCTAGGGGTGGTGGGGCATGCCAATAGTCCCCGCACTGGGGAGGCTGAGGTATTTGGATGCTACTGTGAGTTCCAGGCCAGCCTGGAGCTACAGAGTGAGTTCCCGGTCAGGGTCAGCCTGGGCTAGAGGGAGACCGCCCTGAAAAAGAAAAAAAAAAACAAGCAGGAGAACAGCTCCTTTGCTTTCTGATTTAGGATTGGGAGGACCAGGTGGGGGTAGGAGAATCACTATACTCCTAGAGCTGATGTAGGTGTTAGGAGAATTTAGTGAGTTATTTTATTGAACCCAGGGCCTTGGGCATGCCAGGCAAGTGTGCTAATGCTGAGCCACTCTTCCAGCCCCTCACTGTGAATTCTAGACAGGAGCTCTACCTCTGAGCCACGCCCCCAGCCCTCACTGTGAATTCTAGGCAGGAGCTCTACCTCTGAGACATGCCCCCAGCCCTCACTGTGGATCTAGACAGGAGCTCTACCTCTGAGCCACACCCCCAGCCCTCACTGTGATTCTAGACAGGAGCTCTACCTCTGAGCCATGCCCCCAGCCCTCACTGTGGATTCTAGACAGGAGCTCTACCTCTGAGCCACGCCCCCAGCCCTCACTGGGGATTCTAGACAGGAGCTCTACCTCTGAGCCATGACCCCAGCTCTCATTCTGGATTCTAGACATGAGCTCTACCTCTGAGCTTCACCCCCATCCCCTGTTGTGGATTCTAGGCAGTCAAATGGCTGAGAGTCTGATCCCCAGCAAAGGGAAGCCATCACTACAGTGCCACAGGATGGCAGAGAGACAGGAAGGACACAAATCTCACAGAGGTCACCTCACCATCCACCTTCCCCTTACTCTCCACTACATGGGACTATTTCCTGTTCCTCTGAGTATGTTGGGCTTGCTGTGTTTGTTAGTTAATTTTCTTGTTGCTGTGACAAAATAGATGAAAACGTCTTACGGGAGGAAGGGTTTATGTTGGCTCAAGGGTTGAGGAGATACAGTCCTTCATAGTGGGAAAGGCATGGCAGCGGAAGCATGAGGAGGCTGGGGTCGTTCGGTTTACAAACAGGAAGCGGAGAAAAATGAATGACAGTGCTCAGTTCTCTTCCCTTCCCCTTTTTATTTGTATTTATTTATTTATTTATTTATTTTTAGAGAGGGGGTGGGGAGGAAGAGAGAGAATTGGTACTCCAGGGCCTCAGCCACTGCAATCAAGCTTCAGACACTTGCGCCACCTAGAGGGCACATGAGACCTTGCGCTTGCCTCACCTTTGTGTGTCTGGCTTACTGGGACCTAGAGAGTTGAACATGAGTCCTTAGGCTTTGCAGGCAAGCACCTTAACCGCTAAGCCATATCTCCAGCCCTCTTTCCCCCTTTTATTCACTCTGGGATCCCAGCCTATGGGACGGTGCCTCCTACCATCAGGGTGGATCTGCTGTCCTTGTTGAACTTCTCCCAAACCACCCTCACAGACATACCCAGAGGTGTGTCCTCATGCCGACTCAGAATCTAGTAACATTGACAATGAAGGCTAACCATTCCACCGAGACTCCTGAAGTCTGGAGTGTTCCTCCCTCTTTTCTGTGTCTGCTCAACACCTCACTGGCCAGCAGGATGTGGTGTGCATGTATTCCGTCTGTGTCCTTCTGCAGTTGTCCTGCCTCGCCCAGGCCTGTCACAATGAATGGACAACTATGGTGAGTATATCTTCTCCCCAACACTTGGGACCAGAGATGACTCATATCCTAGAACATTTCATAGACTTTACTGGTTAAGCACCCCTCATCTGAAAATCTGAAAATCCCACATGTCCTAACATCAGAAGCTTTCTGAGTATCACATCAGGACTCAAAAAGCTTCAGATTCTGGGGATGAGGATGGAGCTCAGATGTCAGACTGCTTTGCCTAGCATGCACAGAAGCCTAGGTTTAATCCCCAGCACTGTATAAAGTGGACATGGTGTCCCATGCCTGCCGTCCCAGCATTGGGGATGTGGAGGCAGAAGGATCGAAAGTTCAAGGTCATCCTTGGCTACATAGTGATTTGAAGACCAGTTTGGGATATGTGAGACTCTGTCTTAAGGAAAAAAAGTTTCCATCATGAATGGAGGGAGGGGATCACACAAGGCCTTAACCCCTGCCCGAGGAACTATGGGCATCAATGGTTGCTGGGGCAGAGGTGTCATGTTCTTCAGCAGCGTAACCACTGGTAAATTGCCTGTGCTCCAGTAAATAACCCCCCACCCAGTCTCATAAAACCAACCTTAATTAAACTCAGAGGGTCACACCAAAAAAAAAGAAAAGAAAGAAAGAAAAAAAAAAACCATGAAAGTAGGAGGGGAAGCTGAAGATGTTGGGAAGAAAGGGTTCAGTAGGAGTGGGATGAGAGCGTAACAGGTAAGTAAGATCAAAGCACATTATGTACATGTCTGAATTGTCAAAAGTAAAAAAAAAAAAAAATAGTTTCAGATTCTGAGACCCTTTGGATTTCAGATTTTTGTTTTGTTTTGTTTTTCTGAGGTAGGGTCTTGCTCTAGCCCAGACTGACCTGGAATTCACTATGTAGTCTCAGGGTGGCCTCAAAGTCAAACAATCCACCTACCCCAGCCTCTTAAGTGCTGGTATTAAAGGCACACCTGGCTTGGAGTTCTGATTTTTTGACTAGGAGGTTTACCCTGCCCTAGGGGGATACAGGGCTTTTAGGTTCATTGTACATCAGTACACCAATAACTTAGCGTATTCACGGATTCTATTATTATTATTATTATTATTATTATTATTATTATTATTATTATTATTTATTTGAGACCAACAGACAGAGAGAGAGAGAGGGGCAGAGAGACAGAGAGAATGGGTGCACCAGGGCCTCCAACCACTGCAAATGAACTCCAGATGTGTGCACCCCCTTGTGCATCTGGCTTACGTGGGTCCTGGGGAATAGAGCCTAGAACCAGGGTCCTTGGGCTTCACAAGCAAGGGCTTAACCACTAAGCCATCTCTCCAGCCCTGTGTTCACGGATTCTTGTCCTATGAGTTCAAAGAATGAAGTCCACAGTCAAGAAGATAAGGGTCAGAAAGATTATTTATTTAAGGGAAAGGGGGAGATGGGCACACCAGGGCCTCTAGCCACTGCAAAGGAACTCCAGATGCATGTGCCATTTTGTGCATCTGGCTTTACTGGGGAATTGAACCAGGGTCCTTTGACTCTTCCAGCAAGCACCTTAACCACTAAGCCATCTCTTCAGCCCCTAGAAATATTTTATTATAGCTTAAACTTTAGGAGGGGGCTGGAGAGATGGTTTAGTGGTTAAGGCACTCACCTGTGAGGCCTAAGGACCCATATTCAACTCTCCAGGTCCCATGTAAGCCAAATGTACAAAAGTGAGGCAAACGCAAGGTCACACAAGCCCACTAGGTGGGGCAAGTTTCTGGAATTCCATTGCAGTGGCTGAGGCCCTGGCATGCCAATTCTCTCTCTCTCTCTCTCTCTCTCTCTCTCTCTCTCTCTCTCTCGTCTCTCTCTCAAATAACATAAAAAATAAAATAAACTTTAGGAGTAAGAAGAGAAGGGAGGCTTAAGTCTAGACCCTAAGAGAGGAAAGCAAGCTGGAGCTCTTGCCTAGTGAAGGGAGAGAAGGTTTGAGAAGCCCCATGAGAAGAGGCAGAGCTCTTGTCCAGAGAAGAAAGACAGGCTTTGAGAAGCCCACCTGGAGACTCAGTTCTGGGTTGTTTTGTATATTTTATCTACCTATTTATTTACTTAAGAAAGATTAAGAGACAAATAGAGGGAATGAGAGGGAAGAAGGAAATAGGCATGTGAAGGCCTCTAGTCACTGCAGACAAACTCCAGACACAATGTACCACCTGTACATCTGGCTTACGTGGGTTCTGGGGAAGAGAACATGGGTCCTTCCTTAGGCATTGCAGGCAAGTGCCTTAACCTCTGAGCCATCTCTCCAGCCCAGTTTTTTTTTTTTTTTTTAATGGGGAGTGGCTACATGAGGAAGAACAGGTCAGCAGCAGGTTACTATGGACAAAGATGAGATTTTACAGCTTTGTCAGTCATCTTAGGTAAGGATTAGAGTTTCTGTCCTCTAGAAGGGTACAAGTTTCATCTAGAACTCTTTCTTGGAGGGTGAAACATCCAGGCTTCTGGAAGCTTAGTGACATTTCCTGCTCTAGTCAAGAAATAAACAACCATTCACTTTGGGGGTTTCATTACCCTGACTGCCTAGCCAATTTCTTTCTCCTGTCAATAGTATCTGTTTTTTGCCCCTTGGCTTCAAAGCCTCCCTTTATTGCCTGCTTGCTCTCCAAAAAGTGGACCTACATCCTTTAACTATTTCTCCTTTGCTGTGGGCAAGATGGCCTAGTTAGCCGCAGAAGGAGCCCAGAGGGAGCCTGCAGGGGGAACAGACTTCTCTACATTGCCCTGGTTTCTGATTGCCTCCCTCTGGGATGATGTTTGCAGGGTACGGTGCTCCTCTCCAGCAAAGTTTGGTGGTGTGACTCTGCATGGCTTCCATATGTATCCTGGGTATCAGTGTCTCTTCCACAGCCTGCCCTGTGCAGGGGACTTTCTGTCTGCTCAGAGTCTACAGGTCAGTGCTGTCTTGGGCCCTCATCTATTGGGCCACCCTGTCCAACATGGGCTGAATCCCATCCTGGAGAGCCCTCTTCCAAGTTTCTTTCTTTGTGGGCCTTTGGGTTTTAATTATATTTCACACATTTATAGAGGATTGCCTGTTATAGTTATTCATTTCTTTTGGGCAGGGAGATTGAAACAAGGTCTCATGTATCCTGGGCTGGTCTCAAATTCACTACATAGCCAAGATTAATATTGAACTCCTGGTATCCTCTTGCTTCCATCTCCCTAGTGTGTGATTACCTGAGTGTTACCATGCCTGGCTTAAAAACTTTAAAAAAAAATTATTGGGCTGGAGAGATGGCTTAGCAGTTGAAGCATTTGCTTGCAAGGTCAAAGGATCCAGGTTCAGTTCCCCAGGACTCATGTAAACGAGATGCACATGGCAGTACATGCATCTGGAGTTCATCTGCAGCGTCTAGAGGCCTTGCTTCACCCATTCTTTCTATCTGTCTCTCTCTCTCTTAAATAAACAAAAATAAAAATATTTATAAAAAACATTTTATTGACAAGTCCCATACAAATAAACAATATACCAGGATCATAATCCCCTCCGACCACCCTCTTTTCCCCTCTCCCAAATTCCCCCTCCACTGAATCCTTTCTTCTTTCCAACTAGTCTCTCTTCTATATTGATGTCATCATTTTTTTCCCTTCTATTATGCAGGTCTTGTGTAGGCAGCCTCAGCCACTGTGAAGTCATGGATATCATGGCCAAATTGTGTGTGAAATACAGTAGTGTATGGCTTAATAATTTTTTTCTTTATTTATTTGACAGCAATAGACAGACAAAGAGGCAGAGAGAGAGAGAGAGAGAGAGAGAGAGAGAGAGAGAGAGAGAGAGACAGAGAGAATGGGTGCACCAGGGCCTCCAGCCACTGCAAACAAACTCCAGATGTGTGCACCCCCTTGTGCATCTGGCTAACATGGGTCCTGGGGAAACGAGCCTCGAACTGGGGTCCTTAGGCTTCACAGGCAAGAGCTTAACTGCTAAGCCATCTCTCCAGCCCAATAATTTTTGACATTAAGGTTTCAATGTTCAAATTAAGAGAAATTTCCTTTTTGTGTGTGTGTGGTGGGGGGAGAGGGTCTCATATAGCCCAGGCTGGCCTCAAACTCATTGTGTAGCTGAGGATAACCTTGGACTCCTGATCCTCCTGCCTCTACCTCCCAAGTCCTAAGATTACAAGTGTGTGCGTACATGCTCAGTTTATGCAGGGCTGGGTATTGAACCCATGACCTTGTACATGTTAGGCAAGTGCTGTACTCACTTAGCTCCATCCCCAGCCCCGGGGAGCACATTCTTGATCAGGCACATCGCTTCACCTTCCTGCGATTTATTTCTTCAGCTGAGAAAATAGGCTCATTACTAACTCCACTGCGCAGAGTTGTGAGAAATGCAGGATTTCCTGGTGCATGAAAGGCGGTTAGCCCATCTTCCCACTGAGAGCCTAAGGGTTTGCTGTTGTCCACTGGCCACTTTCCTTTGCTATGTTGGCTTCTATCTCATGACTGTGGCTTAAAATGACTCACAGGTATTCTCCCTCAGTTCTGGAGGCCAGAAGTCCCAAAGTGCCCAGCGCAGTCAGAGGGGCAGCCTGTTCTTTGCCTCGCTTACTGCTGCTGGCTGCCAGAGCTCCTTGGCTTGCAGCAGAGCAGCTGCAGTGCCTGCCACCTTCGTGTGGCTTCCTCCTCCTAGGCCTGCGCTCCAATCTCTGTGCCACTCTCTTCAAGGTGAGAAGCTGAGGCAGGAGGATGGAGAGCTCCAGGGCAGCCGGGTATGCGTAAAGAGATCCTGTCTCAGTAATGACAAAACCCTGAGCGCTGGCTTCTCCAGTCATGCTCCTGGTCAAGGTCAGGTATGGCAGGCCCTCTGGGACACACGTTCCTGCTTCATGTCCTCGGAATTAGCTGGGTGGCAATAAAGGCAGCTGAAGACATTTGCTGAGCATGGTTGGGCGGTGTGGAGAACAGGAGAGGCACTGTCCACCTGTGTTCCCCTCAGGTCTCTTGTCCTCCTCTGAAATGACTTAAGTAGCTGCAGCACCCGCCTCCCAGGGCTAGAAGGATCCAGTGGTGTGGTGGCTGGTTTGGGGTCACCTGGCTCAGCCGGAGTACCCCTCCACTTCCCACCCCCGTTATTCATCCCATCACTGTGGGAGGTGTTTGTTGCTGTGAAAGCACTTGGTAATAGAGTCTCTCATCACAAGATGCTCCTGTATATATTTAAGGTGCAAGACAGGATGTTTTGATAGACCCTGACACACAAGATGATTACAGCCGAACTAATTAATGCATTGCTCACCTCCCAGGGACCTTTGCTGGGCTGTCTGTCTGATCGGATGACTTTTTAAGTGAGAGCGATTCTCCTTCGTAGTGTAGGTAAGACCCGCAGCATCCTCTGAGAGCCCTCAGGAGCAGAGTGGAAGCTCCTGCACAGGTCAGAGATCCTTCAGCCCACCTCTGCATGCCCTGGGGGTTTCAGACTCACTGTCCCAGATCCTTCTGCTCTAACAGAACAACACAGGCTGGATGGTTTATGAACCATGGACATATGTTTCCTCATATGTCTGCAAGCCAAAGTCCAAGGTCAAGGCTGGGCCAGATTTGGCATGGGGTAGGGCTTCTTCTGGTGCCATACACAATGTCAGCTTACAGTGCCCTCACATAAACAAATGGAGGACTCCATTGAGTAGGATGTAAAGGCAGGAGGATGGAGAGTTTGAGGCTAGAATGGGATACAGAGTGAGACTGTTGCCTCAAAAAAAAAAAAAAAAAAAAAAGAAGGTTGGAAAGATGGCTCAGCAGTTAAGGGACTTGCCTGTGGAGCCTAAGGACCCATGTTCATCTCTCCAGGTCCCATGTAAGCCAGATGCACAAGGTGATGCATGTGGCCACACATATGCACAAGGTGGCCCATGTGTCTGGAGTTCAATTGCAGTGGCTGAGGCCCTGGCTTGCCAATTCTCTCTCTTTCCTCTCTCTCTCTCCTCTTTCATAAAGGTGTATGCCACCATGCCCAGCACCAGCAAAAAAAAAAAGGAGAAGAAGAGGAGGAGGAAGGAAGAGTAGAAGGGAAGGGGAGGAGGGAGGAAAAGGAAGAGGGCAGAAAAAGGAGAAGGAGAAAGAGGAGGAGAGGAGGAAGAGAAGGAGAAGGTGGAGGAGGTGAAGATAAAGAAGAGGAAGGAAAAGGCAGAGGAGGCAGAGAGCAAGAGAGCAAGAGAGGAGGAGAAAAGCGAAGACAGAAAGAGGCAGAGGACTGGAAGAGGAGGAGGGAGGAAGAGGAGTAAGAGGAAAAGGAGGGAAGAAGAAGAGGGAGGAAGAGGAAAAAGGGAGAAAGAGCAGGGAAGGACTCTGTCTTCTAAGCTCTTCAGTCTCATTCCTGAATGCTCCACCCTCAAGGCCCAGTCACCTCCCAAAAGCCCCAGAGGTCAGGTTTCAACATCTGTACTTTGGAACCAACCCTCCCCATCACCGAAGCCCCTTTGGTGGTGGGGCCTGAGGGAGAAGGTGGGAGGATCCTCTCTGCAAGGACGCCCCAGCGAGAGGACTAGGGGAGCCATGTCTGGGGGAGCTACAGATCCCATTCCCCTAGTGCCAGGCTGGGTGCTGAATAACTGTCACCTCACCCTCACACCTCCCTGACCCCAAGTCTACCATGTTCTCATTCTGCAGGAGAAGCTGGGACTGGGGACACAACTGTCCCATTCTCAGAGCCAGAGCTGAATGCAGACACAGGAGGCCCAGCTGCAGTGTGGCCCGGCTGACCACCATAGCGGTCATGTTCCTGTTCCCAGGCTCCCTGCACTAAGCCAGAGGGTGGGTCCCCTCCTGCAGAGGCATGGATGATGGCAGTCAGGAGACAGACATTAGTGGTAAGGGGGAGGTGGGCAGAAGGAGGGAGGGGCCACTCCGGTCTAGCATCTTCCCTCAGGCTGAGGTAGCCAGAAAGGACCCTACTTTCTGAACTTCAGCTCCATCATGGGAAAGAACAAGGGACGCCTTGGGTGTATCATTAGGGAGGCAATTTCTTTCTGCGTTTATATGTTTATATGCTGGATCTAGTAGGTGAGAGCACGTGAGGGCTCAAACCATGGTCCTGCTTGCTCCCACCATCTCCTGAAAACATGGCGGCACAGAGCCATCTGCTGGCCCATCACCTCCTGGACTTTCTTCTTGTACATTTCCGCCTGTCCCGGACTGTCCACTGACTGGGCTGTGACTTTCCCCAGGAGCTCAGTCCCCCTTTGGTTCACACAGGGAGCCTCAAGGAGCCAGAGGTGACTGGGCCACAAAATCTTCTTATGGTTGTGACATTTGACCCTGCTAATTAGAGACAGAAATTGGTTAGGCAGCTTAGGGGTGACAGACTCGAAAGCGAATAGCTTTCTCTTGGCTAAGTATAGGAATTGTCCTTGAGCCTGTAAGAGAAAAATCTAGATCATTACATTTTACTACAGGTCAGAAACATCAGAAAGAGCTGGCCTTTCCTTATCTCTTCCCCCTTAGGGAGCCCTTCCACTGCCTTTATAGAGAATTAACATTCTGAAAAGATTGCTTCTTTCCAAAATTCCTGACCTGAGACTCCTGGCACCAGAAGTAAACTGGCTCCCCACGCCATCCATCCACGGGGCTCATAACAACCTGTAAACCTGGCCTTCCTAACATAGCTGCTCCCCATAGAAAGCCCAGACTAGCTGGGCATGGTGGCGCACACTTTTAATTCCAACACTCAGGAGGCAGAGGTAGGAAGACTACTTTGAGTTCAAAGTCACCCTGACACTACATAGCAAATTCTAGGTCATCCTGGGCTAGAGTGAGATGCTACCTCAAAAAAAACCACCCCCCCAAAAAAAAACCCAGGCACCCCCCCCCAGACCCTCCAGACCAAAGCCTCAAGATGGGCTTCTCAAACCACCTCTTGCCTCCCTGGACAAGAGCTCTGCCTTCTCCCATGGGGCTTCTGAAACACCCACTTGCCTCCCTGGGCGAGCGCTCCGCCTTGCTTAAGCTTCCCCCTCCCGAAGCTTTAAGTTAAAATAAAATCTTTCTGAGACTGATGGAGAGCGGAGTTGAAAAGGCGAAAGTCAGGGAGAGGAGGGAATTACCATGGCTTATTGTCTATAATTATGGAAGTTGTCAATAAAAAATCAATTAATTAATTAAAATAAATAAATAAAAACAAAATCTTTCTGAAACTTGTCCTCTGGTCTTTCATTCTTTCAATTCATAAGACAAGGGTCCAGGAGCACCCCAAATTGTTGGCATACAAAGAACCCCCAAATCCTGTATCACTGCTCCATCCCACACTAAATAAGCCCGTGTAGTCTGTCTCCTCAGCGCTCAGCACAGCGCGGCACCTAAGTTCATGGGGAAATACTGCTAAGTCAGCAAATGGGGGAAGGTGAGGTAGAGAGCAACGACAAAGATGCTGAGGACGGAGCTCAGCTGGCAGGGTGCTTGGCTATCATGCCTGAAACCCTGAGTTGGATCACAGCACTTGGGAGGTCAAAGCTGGAGGATCAGAAGTTCAATGAGCCGGGTGTGGTGTCTCACGCCTTTAATCCCAGCGCTCGGGAGGCAGAGGTAGGAGGATCGTTGTGAGTTCGAGTCCAGCCTGGGACTACATAGTGAATTCCAGGTCAGCCTGGACTAGAGTGAGACCCTACCTCAAAAGCAACAACAAAAAAAGAAGTTCAAGGCTTACCCTCAGCTGTGTATCTTGCCTCAAAAACAGCAAAGAACATAATAAAAGGGAGAGAAAGAAGACCATACACACACGTGGACAGGCACACACACAGCCTTGAACAAAATGAGGGGTTTCTGTCATCGTGACAACATTGAAGCACTGGGGGACATTATCCTAAGAAAAATAAGCCAGGCAGAAAAAGACAAATACTGCATGATTTCACTTTACTTCTGGAACCTACCACACAACACCAAAAAAAAAAAAAAAAAAAAAAAGTCAAGTAGGGAGAATAAAACAATGGTTACAGAGGTGGGGAAAATACGGGTCAGGGAGAAATGGGGATATGCAAGCCAAAGAACATAATATAGCAGAAATAGAGAATGAGTAAGTTCACCAAATTTACATAAACACGAAAGCTGTTATCAGTGAGTGGTATTGTACTCAGGGCTTTTTTTTTTTTTCTCTCTAAAAGATATCTTAGGAGATCTTACTACACACAACAAGTGGAGCTTGTTCATTTCTGCTGCCTCCTCGGGCCTCAGAACTCCTTTTGTTGGAGTGCTCTGAGCACCCCACTCGGCCTAACATGCCACGACTTCCACCACCCCTCCCTGGCATGATGGCTCAGGAGACACTATCCCTGCTCCGTGGTGGGGCCCAGCCCTCCCTCCCCAGTGCCCGCCTGCCCTTGCTCCACACGTAGCTCCCGGACCTGTGACAACCTGGGCTCCCTTGTTGGCAAGGTCTTAGTCTGTCATCTGTGTGGCCTGGTCCACAGGAGGCTTGGGGAGGGGAGGGGAGGTGTGTCAGGCGCATGAAGAGAGCTGGGCAGCAGGTCTCGGTCTCGGGGTCCAGAGTGTGAGATGGAGGTCTTGCTCCTGTTCCACAGGTCTGTGAAGGTCTGTCTTGGCTGGTGGAGCCGCTCTCTTGTGCCGTGGTCCATGTGGAGATAGGGCGTCCACCCTCTTCTTTCTCTCTCCAGCGCTCTGGACTATGGGAGAAACACAGGCTGCTTTCTCTCTGTGCGCTCAGCACAAGTGATCATCTAATTCTATTAATCCTCAGCAACTGGAATAATAAAAACAAAAGGGGGGGCAGGAGAGATAGTTTAGTGGTCAAGACACTTGCCTGAGGAAAGGACCTATGTTCCACTCTCTAGATTCCACTTAAGCCAGATGCACAAAGATGAGGCAAACGCACGTTTGCAATGCCCACTAGGTGGCGTAAGTGCCTGGAGTTCAATTGCCCAGTTCTCTCTCTTTCCCTCCCTCCCCCTCTCTCTCACTGTCTCTAAAATAAAAAATAAATAAATAAAAACAAATCCTCAGAAAGTGGTAGAACGTGCTTCTCATCCCAATTTCTATGCTGACATCTCAGTGCCAACCCCTTAGAACATGACTGTGTGTGGAGGCAGGCCCATTACGCAGGTAGTCAAGTCCCAATGAGTTCATGCGGATGGATCCGAATCCAGCATGGAGAACAAGGAGATATTAGGCCGGCCCAGTGGTGCACACCTGTAACCTAGTGCTGAGAGGCTGAGCAGGAAGGTGGGGAGTTCAAGGCCATCCTAGGCAACTTAACGAAATTCTGCTTCAAATAATGTAGAAAGAGGCCAGATGGGCTGGAGAGATGGCTTAGCAGTTAAGGCGCTTGCCTGCAAACCAAAGGACACAGGTTCTATTCCCCAGGATCCAAAAAGCCAGATGCACAAGGTGGTCCATGCGTTTGGACTTCATTTTGCAGTGGCTGGGAGCCCTGGCACGCCTATTCTCATTTTCTCTCTGTCTGCCTCTTTGGCAAGTAAAAAATTTTTTAAATTATATATATTATAAAGAGGGCAGGCTCCTGGCTTATCTGTAAAGCACCTGCCTATAATCCATTGCCAGGGACTAGGGCCATGGCTCAGCTGTGGTCTGAAAGGCCATAGGTCTCAGACTTCGAAGGTGGCTCTGCTTGCTGTTCAAGGTTTGCAAAAGGCAGGTGAGGTGGGGGAGGGGCAGAAGAAGAAATAGGGGTGGGAGACACCGGGAGACCCCTGTGATGCGGGAGGAGATGGCCATCCACAGGAGAGAGGTCTCAGGAGTACCAACCCTTCTCACACGTTGAATTTGGATGCATAGACTCCAGATTTGTGAGCAAAAACCTGTCTGGTGTTGATACCACATTTTTTTTTTTTAATGGCAACCCCAGCAGCCCAATACAGTATTGACTCTAGGAGCCCTCTCTCAGCTGGGCAGAAATTGCAAGGCCTAATGACCTACGGTGTCATCCCCATGGAGAGTGCAAAAGCACCAGATAGGCCATCTAGGACAGACCCAGCCACTCCAAGCAGGCCATGCTGGGCATGTTCTGGAAGTTTTCTGCCGGGGTAGAACGTCCTGTCTCTGGAAGGGCTGGGGCTGGGGATGGCTGGTCTCAACGAGCGCCCCCTGGCGGCCCTGCCCGGTGGCACGTGGGCCTGGGGGTTCTGCTGCCTCAGCCTCATTGGGTATTTTTGGCTCCTCCAGCAACCGGCTTCTTGAGAGTCTTTGTTCTTGGGAGTTTGAATTTCATTCACCTAGTCAATCGTTTTCACCCTAAGACAATGAATAGTTGGTGGGTGTGCTGATCATCCCTCCGCATATACCATTTCCGTGTGGGCACTCCTGCCTCCAACCACGGCCAGAGAGAACCCTGGACTGGGGCCCGGACAGAGGTCTGCTGCGTGAGTTCTGTGACCTTCCCAGCCCCACACCACGCTCCAATGCTCTCTTGGCCTGGATACTCATCCCTGGCTTGCTGGCCTCCAGTATCAGGCCCCTGAAATGGTCCTGTTCCTTCCTTGATCACAGCCCTCCTGGGATTTCCCAGCTCTCCCAGGGCAAAGTCTCAGCCCTTAGCTTGGTGACCTTCCTCACCACTCACTCTGCCTTTTCTGTCTTTCTTTCACCATAATGCCTCCCCCTCTTTCTCTCTCTCTCCCTCCCTTACCTACTTTCCAAGAGAATAATATCTAAACGCCTATTACCTGTCTGAAACTGTTCCTTTACAAAATGCCTGAAAATGCTAACAAAAGCATCACCAAATAGAGAACCTGCTGAAGCTATGAGGAAGTAATGAAGGGCAAACCAGAGAAAATACATAAACTCAGGGTGGGCTGCAATTTGCCAGGTTGGGGTGGGGGGCGACGAAGGATTTATGCCACACAATGAGTTTGACTTAAGAATGTGTACATGTGCAAAGATTGCTTTCAAAAAGAGTAGAATGTACATTTCTTTTATGTCCACATGCAATGTTTGGGAAAGCTAAGCAAAAATTTGCTGTAAAGTATTAACAAAAAAGAAAGTAAATGGGGCAAGGTGGCCACACCTTTAATCCCAGCACTCGGGAGGCAGAGGGAGGAGGATCTCCTGTGAGTTTCAAGGCCACCCTGAGACTACATAGTGAATTCCAGGTTATTCTGGGCTAGAGTAAGACCTTACCTCAAAAAAAAAAAAAATTAGGAAATAGAGACAAAAAAAATTGGAAATTACTCATCATATGTTTTCTGATACTATTCTATTTAGGCTCCAAATAAGAAAAAGTAATTGATGAGTCAAGCCTAGTGGTCCAGGCCTGTTACCCCAGCAACTCTGGAGCTAAAGCAGGAGGAGTCCAAGTTCAAAGTCAGCCAGGATAACTTAAGAAGATCTTATCTTAAAATAAAAAGTAAACAGAGGGTTGGGGTTGAGGCTCAGCAGTAAAGCTCCTGCCTAGAATCCACAGCGACGGGTTAGGGGGTGTGGCTGAGCAGTAGAGCAATTGTCTAGTGTGACAAGGCTCTGAGTTTGAGGGAGAGAAAGAGAGACAGTCACACAGAGAGTGTGCATGAGAGATATTAGAGAATATAGGTTGTTTCTAAAGGTCCATGGGTCAAAAAATCACAATAGAAATTAGAAATCTATTAACCAAATTATAAAATAATTTATATCAACATCTGTGAGATGCAAGTTAATTTGTGCCTCTAGGAAAAATTATAGCCATAAATGCAAATGAAGAATGATTGAAAGTCCATTTGTAAGAAGATAGAAAAACTATATGGGACAAAGTATAGAGAAGGAAGGGAACCACATAAATCAATGTGGTAGGCTTCAGGAAGGACCTGGTGATGAATTTGGACTTGGATACTCACACCAGGAGGACCAGGAAGAAGAAGAAGGAAGATGCCATGGTTCCATACACAAAGCCTTGGATCAGCCCCTTCAGTAACACACTGGAAACAGCATAAGAATGCTGGAATGAGAGGGAAGACAGTGTTTGTTCTTCCAGGGCTTTGGGCTGTAATGCTAATTCTTCCTTCTACCCTGGGCTTCTTCCTGTCCTGGTCCCCAGGTGTTCTTCAAGGTGAGTCTCTAAGCCTCTGTTTACCTGCCTGGTACCAGGAAGATGCTGGAAGTATGAAGCCAGTATTGGTTCTTCCCCTCACAGCGAAGCCTCAGGAGTATTTCTGGCTCCCTCTTGAAGTGGATGGTGCTGTAGGCCCAGGGACCCAGCGTGGCGGAGCTTACCCAGAGGATGTTATGCATGGTATTCACACCCATGGGGGTATCTCCACCCCCCCCCCACTGCACAGAGGGTGTGGGGACACCACCGAAAGAACAGCTGTCTTCTTTAGTGAACAAGAGGAGGTGAGCATCTTGGCAGGGCCTGTGGAGAGGAAGTGCCAGGGGTCAGCAAGGCATTCCTGCTTTCCTGTGCTTCCTCCCAGACCCACTCTTCTTTTTGTTCAGAGAAACTTCCTAGAAGACCAGGACCGAATGGCTGGAACTCAAGTCTCCTGTCATGCTCTCTCCTTATGTGCCCCAGACTCTGGCTCAGCTGCCCTTTCAGCTCTTGAGGGTCTGGATATGACAGTCCCTCCCCTCCCCCACCCAGGACCCAGACCTTTCCCAGACTGCAGACCCTGCCCATGCCCATCAGGACTTTCAGACCAGTGGAGCCTCGACCAAGCCACTTCTAGTCAAGTTTTCTAGAGAGCAGTTCAAGTGACATCGGAGGGTGGTGCCCCCATGGCTGGGCTTTGGGGTGAGGTGGGCCCCTCCTGGGAAAGGAAGAGAGCTTGTATTTCTTTGCAGGTACTTTGGATGGAACACATTAAGGTCACAGCCTCTCCAGGCACGAGACTCTCTGGGATACAGAGCTCTGACTTTGTGTAAGGTCTGGAAGAGAGAGGGGTTAATCCACATGGAGGAGGCACACCATGTGGCATAGCATTCCATTCAGAGCCCCAGACTTTCTCCAGCAACCTTATGTAACCTGGGGTTGTCACCACTGTGTGATTTCCCGCTGGTTTTGGTTGTTGTTCTCAGTACAGGAGAGACACACTCCACAGCCCGAGGGAGCACAAGAGTAATGCTAAGAGGTTTACTGAGGTGGTTGAGCTCTGCTGTCAAAAGGATCTAGTATCACCAAGGACACACCTCTCTGGTCAGGTGTGTGAGGGATTTTCTAGATTAAGTTAACTGAGGTGGGACACCCCATGCCATGGGTAGGTGTTTTGTCACAACAAGGAGAAAAGTAACTAATACATTAAATACAGTGGAAATGCTTGGCAATGAATTCTGGATTTTCAAGACAGGGTGAATGAATGTTCTATGGATCTATATTGCCTGTGGTTTCTTAAATGTTCCTCATGCTAGACTTTCTATTATTATCTCCTCAGCTTCCCTCCCTCTCTCTTACTCCTTCCCATCCACCTCTCACCTTGGGCTGTGTCCCTTAACTGCATGAACTGTGATCATTTCCCACTCTTTCTCTTACTGGCAGGATACAGCTGAGCAAGTCATTTCTCTTTGCCATTTTTTTATGTTTGCTTGATTTTCTATTTATTTTATTTATTTGTTTATTATTTGAGAGAGAGGGAGAGAGAAAGGGAGAATGGGCATGTCAGGGCCTCCAGTCACTGCAAATGAACTCCAGACACATGTGCCACCTTGTGAATCTGGCTTCACATGGGTACTGGGGAATTGAACCTGGGACCTTAGGCTTTGCAGGCAAGGGCCTTAACCACTGAGCCATCTCTCCAGCATGATTATTCTATTTTTGAGACAGTTTTGCTTTGTAATTCACATTGACCTTAAACTTGCCATGTAGCTCCCAGGTTGGCTCCATGCTCCCACAGTCTTCTCTGCTTCAGCCTCTCTCAAGAGTTGGGATTACAGATGTAAGCGACTGCACTCAACTCTCCTGGCCAGTTCTGTTTTAGTTGGCTTGATTTTTTTTTGGTTTGTTTTTGGTTTTTCGAGGTAGGGTCTCACTCTAGCCCAGGGTGATCTGGAATTCAGTGTGGAGTCTCAGGGTGGCCTCGAACTCATGGCGATCCTCCTACCTCTGCCTCCCGAGTGCTGGGATTAAAGGAATACGTCACCACGCCCGACTGTGATTTTTGAGATTATATATATCTCGAGACAGAGAATATGACAGATGAGAGAAAGGACACGCCAGGGCTTCCTGCCACTGCACATGATCTCCAGACGCATAAGCCACTTTGTGCATCTGGCTTTATGTGGCTACTGGAGAAACGAACCCAGGCCATCAGGCCTTGAAAGCAAGCCCCGTTAGCCACTGAGTCAGTCACCTTCTGAGACAGGTTCTCCTGTACCCGGGCTGTCCTCATACTCCCACCAAAAATCCTCCTTCCTTAGCCTCCCAAGTGCTGGGGTTATAGGCATGAGCCGCTGTGCTGACTCTCTGTCATTTCTATCTGGAAATCTAAAGTAACCAACTACACTTATCTCCTTGCTTTACTGTGGAAACAAAATACCTAAGGTTCCATAAAGTCCAGTGCCTGGTGAAGTAGAAACCACAAAATTACCAGAACCCCTTCTGAGTCCCGATCCTCCAGAACCACTTACACAAGCATGAACCTTACCTGACACCAGGAGTGTGAGGTTTTCCCTTCATGCTGCCCCTTTCTGCTCTTCTAGAGCTGCGTAGAGGAGGCATGCCACGTTGTTCCTTTTGAGTATATCATGAATCTGCAGGGTACAGTCTTGTTCCCCAAGACTTCTGGTAATGTGGATTCTGTCCTTGGAGGGATCATCTGTGATGGCACCAGGGTTATTTTCACTACAGGGAAGCTGGTATTTTCCTTGTGCCCATAGCCCACAAATGGGAAATTGCTGGTAGCAGCCTATATACAAGGGATTACATCACATAAGCCATCTTTTACTGGCATTCTCTCAACTTCCATCAGAACATGAGAAAGTAGCCCTGTGGGGCAGAGAGATCTGAGGTGCAAAGTGGATCACCTTGTGTCTTCAGAGTCCCACATTAAAAGATTCATGTCACTCGGGAAAGGCTTGGCATTTGCCCAGCTCCTGAGAGCTCACCCCAAAACTCTGGGAAGGTTCTTTTTGGTGACAGAGTCTTTGTTTATCTGGAATGTTGGCCACACCAGGCAGTATAACCTGCCAATGCAGTTTATGTGGGCTTTAACTTATATGTGACTATATGACTAGACTTCCAACACTGTACTCAGGGTTTGTGGCTTGGGGAACATAAATTTGAACTGTGTGTGTGTCAGAAAATCAAGTGCTGTCTGCATAGTGTCCCTAGGAGAGGACAAAGGGACCCTAGCACCTGGTCTATCTTGCATCTTAGCGCATCGTTTCTCTCCTATGTTGATCTTAATCTGTGTGTTTTTGCTACAGTCTTCTGGCATCATAACTACAATCGTTCTATTGAATCCATTTTTTAGGCCCAAGATGGCCTTGAACTTCCTATGTAGCTGAGGATAACCTTGAATTTCTGATCCTCCTGCATTCATTTTCCCAGTGCTGGGATGACAGGTGTGTGTCACCACACCTGGTTAATGTGGTGCTGGGAATCAACCAGGGGCTTTGTGCATGCCAGGAAAGAACTCTAATTGAGTCACATCCCCTGTCCCAGCTCTGTTGAATCCTTTGAGTCACTTAATCTGAGGATGAACAGTATCACACCAACCCAGTCTGCTGGATCTGTCATTGCCCTTTGTTGGTATTAACTGTATTGTGTTACCTCACCATGTTGCATCATATCTGAGTCACTGAGAAATGGGTTTAATAATACCAATGATTCAGCGATGTGAGAATTAAAGATAAAGTACTGTTTCCTTCTGATTGGAAGATTCCCTCCTGGAGGAAGGAGGGAAGATCTCAGAACAGGGGACGTCCACAGCCGCCCTCCCATCGTCCCATCCTCCCCCCCCAAAAAAAGTTATGCAAGCAGTAAACAACTGCTGGGGGAGGGGAGACTCTTCAGTGCAGCTGTCTGCAAACCGTGCAGGGAATTTCAGGATGCAGCTTTTGTGAGTCATCCTCTATGCTGAGGGGAGTACAGCTGCCCAAGCCATCCATGCTCCTTCCTGTAAGTAACCCCAATAAACTCCTTGGTTCCCTCTCCAAGCTGGACTTGGGTGGAATTGCAAGGCTGTTGTCTCCTCTATCTTGACTGAGCCGACATAGTCTCTCCAAGAAAAGCTACCCAACGATTACAAAGAAAGGCGTGCGACCCCTGCGATAATAATTGCAGGTTGTAGCTCAGCTATTGGCTCACAGCAGACCACTATTCCCTTGCTCCCTCCCTTCTCAGTCTCCTAGGTGATTGCCCTCACATGAGCAAAGGGTTGGGCTGGCCAACTCCACCGTTGCTGGCTCAGGCCCCTTCCTCTAACACATCCTAGGATGTTAGTGCTAATACTCTTGCATTGAAGCTTTTGCACTGGGAGTTAGCTTCCCAGTGCCTTCATAGACACTGGCTCAAGTCATTCTCATGATGGTTTTATTATGTGAGGAAGTGGAGGCTTTTGGGAGACTGATGACTGGTCCCCAAGTCATGGATCTTGACATACTCAGTTGAGGGTCTCTTCTCTTAAGACATGACTTACTGCAGCTCACACTGGTGGTGGTGGTGAAGCAGATGTGGACGTGTCACGCTTATCTCTGAAGTTCCAGAGCGCCAGGGTCAGGGCTTCGATATGGTACTAGGATGGGTAGTGTGGTAGTTTGAACTTATGTCCCCTAATAGACTCGGGTGTTACTAAAATTGAGTTTGCAGGGCTGGGGAGATGGCTTAGCATTAAGGCACTTGCCTGCGAAGTCCAAGGACCCATGTTCAACACTCCAGATCCCATGTGAGCCAGATACACAAAGGTGAGGCAAGTGTAAAGTCATACATGCCCACTAGGTGGTGCAAGCATCTGGAGTCCAATTGCAGTGGCTGTGGCCCTGGCACACCAATTCTCTCTCTCTCTAAAATAAAAAAATAAAAATGAAGCCGGGCGTGGTGGCGCACGCCTTTAATCCCAGCACTCGGGAGGCAGAGGTAAGAGGATTGCCATGAGTTCAAGGCCACCCTGAGATGACAGTTAATTCCAGGTCAGCCTGGACCAGAGTGAGACCCTACCTTGAAAAACCAAAAAATAAAAAATAAAAAAAATAAAAATGAGTTTGTAGCTTCTAGGGTGTGTTGTTGGGGGTGGATCTGAATTCCAGCCTGAGGTATGCAGAGTGAGTTCTGCCTGGGTCCCTGCTGTTTACTCTTAGTGTTTTGCTGCTGATTGGGTTGCTTGCTTTGAAGTGGGCCAGCTTCTTCTGCCATTATGGAACTTCCACTGGATCTGTAAATAAATCCCTAAAATAAATCCGTTCCTCCCATAAACTGTGTCTGGTTTGGAGGTTCATCCCAGCAGCATGGAGTGGACTACAACAGGTAATGCTGTGATCTAAATGTGAAATGTCCCCCCATAGACTTTCACGTTTGAACACTTGGTCCTCAGCTGGTGGCACTGTTTGGAAAGGTTGGTGAACTTTTAGGAAATTGAGCCTTAGTGGGTCACTGTGGGTGGCCCTGAGGTTTCATAGGCTGGCCACAGTTTCTTCTCACATTTTGCTTTCTTGACTTGCAGCATGATGAGCTGGCTTCTCACTCCTACCACCAAGACTTCCCCACCATGATGGAATGTATTTCCCTGGAACTATAGGTTCTGCCCTTAAGTTGCTTGTGGTCAGGTATTTATTCACAGAAATGAGAAAGTAACTGATACAGGTAGTACTTTTAGTGACATTGTACAAGTGGCTTCACCTCTGAGAGCCTATTTCTTCTTCACCTGAAAACTGAAGATGACAATGGCTTTGGTCGTTAGTTGTTGGGGAGAAAAAAAAAGTAGAGTATATGGGTTACCATGGTAACTACAAAATATGCACACCACAGATACTTATTATTACTTTTTGTGGGGTGTTTTTGAGACAGGGTCTGATTCTGTAGCCCAGGTTGTCCTTGAACTCATGGCGATCCACCTGCCTCACACAGAATATTATCTATTATTAGTCTTGAATGTAATGCTCAGGGTTGGGAGCTCGTCTACCATGCACAAAGCCCTGGGTTCAGTCTGTAGCACTGCATAAACCAGACATGGTGGCACACGTGCAATCCCAGCACTGGAGAGGCAGAGGCAGGAGGATTAACAGTTCAAGGTCACCCTTCCTATGTAGTGAATTCAGCACCAGCCTGTGGTACAGGAAATCGTGTCTCAACAAATTATTGATGTCCTCCCCTCTTCCTGTACACTGAAACCCCATCCTGCGCTTCCCTCAGATATCTCCCGCCTTGTCCCTCATGCCACTCACCCAGACACAGCAGAGGTCGCTCCATGAGCCCCCACAGCGTCTCAGAGACAAGAGAGAATTAGGACATAGCTTGCTGTTGGCTCTTGCTCCAACTAGAATTCCTGGAGGACAGGGTTTATAATGGATGAGAACAGGGGTAGTGGAAGAGGCAAGTGGTGGGGAAAGCAAATAACCCCACTACTTATTAGGGGCTTTTCTCTCTTTTTATGCCTAAGATCTCTTCATCTTGAGGGCCGGAATCCCTATAACAGATGCTGGAAGCTTCTGGAGAGTGTCTTCCCCATGACTCTCTGTGGAGCCACGTACTATTATCATCTGCTTTACTTTCTCTCATTGAGCTGGCACTTCTGACCCCTTCCTCCTCAGCACTGAGGACCGTAGATGCCCTTAGTCAACAAAGAGGCCTTGGGGTACATGGCAAGGTTATGGACCATTGGGAGAGCAGCTGTGGGTGTTATAAAGGTCTCTGTGTCTCCGCACCGAGAGCAAAGATGGTGGAACCTGAGCTGGAATGGTAGGTCAAGAGAGGGGTTCAGAGTGAAGGAAGGTATGGAAGAAATCAACCCTAGCTGGGCGTGGTGGCGCACGCCTTTAATCCTAGCACTCAGGAGGCAGAGGTAGGAGGAATGCTGTGAGTTCAAGGCCATCCTGAGAATGCAGAGTGAATTCCAGATCAGCCTGGGTGAGAGTGAGACCCTACTTTGAAAACCAAAAAAAAGAAAAAAGAAAGAAAGAAAGAAAGAAAGAAAGAAAGAAAGAAAGAAAGAAAGAAAGGAAGGAAGGAAGAAAGAAAGAAAGGGGCACTAAATTGCCTTGCTCTGCATGCTAAGCCTTGTGACTTGCACTATCCATACTATGACCTTTTCCCTAACCCTCTGCCATTCTTTCCAAGGCAGAGCAGAAAGCGCATCCTTTCTCCACATATTCCATTCACTCCTATTCTGCACTGCTACTTCTCTTCTGCAACGTTTCCCTCTATCACATTCAAATGCTACCTCAGTCTTTGGTTTGTTTGTTTGTTGTTCCTTTGGGATTTTGTGGTTTTTGTGTTTGTTTTGAGCAGGGTCTCCAACTCAGGCTGACCTCAAGCACATTATGTAGCAAAAGGTGGCTTTGAACTCTAGATCCATTTGTCTCTACCTCCTGAGTGCTGGAGTTACAGGTGTGTGCCTCCCTGTCTAGTTTATGTGGTCTTGGGGATCAAACCCAGGACTTAAAAAAAAATTGTGTTTATTTTATTTATTTATTTGAGAGTGACAAACAGAGAGAGAAAGAGGCAGAGAGAGAGAGAGAGAGAGAGAACAGGCACACCACGGCCTCCAGCCACTGCAAATGAACTCCAGATGCGTGCGCCCCCTTGTGCATCTGGCTAAAGTGGGTCCTGGGGAATCGAGCCTCGAACTGGGGTCCTTTGGCTTCACAGGCAAGCGCTCAACCGCTAAGCCATCTCTCCAGCCCAAACCCAGGACTTTTTATGCATGGCATACTAGCACTCTCCCAACTTGGCTATAGCCACAGATGTGCTTCATTTGTTTTTAAGACAGGGCCTCCCTATGCACCGTAGGCTGGCCTGGATCCTACCGTCCTCTTGCCTCAGCCTCTGTAGTGCTTGGATCACAGATACAGGCTAGGTAATTTCAAGTCCTGCCCAATGTAATTTCCTTCTGGTAGCTTCTGTCTGGATCTGCACAGTCTGGATCCAGGACACACATCGGCACCACTCTCTGAGATCTCTTTCAGGGCACTGCCCCTGGCTGACCCTGAATGGTACATACCTGATAGCCACTTATCATTTCACATTTGTTTGGGCAATCAAGTACCACATGCGAAAAAATTCTCTTAAAGACATGTATACTTTCCTGCTGCCTTTACATCTAGAAAGGGCTATATGACATAGTGCCCACCAGAAGACAAATTCCATAAATAATTATCAACAAATCAAAACCTACTCAAGCTCCCCTTTCCCATCAGAACTGAGCGTCAAAGGTCTGCTTTGCGCATACTGTATGAGTTATTCTAGGCTAGGATGTAACTCACTCTGTAGCACAGGCTGGCTTTGAACTCGTGACAATCCTCTTGCATTCACCTCTCAAGTTAGAGGCGTGAGCCACTATGTCCAGCTTCAAGGTTTTTAAAAATATATTTTTATTTATTTACTTGCAAGGAGCAATGGGGTGAGAAAGACAGAGAGAGAGAGAGAGATTGAGAATGTATGCGCCAGTGCCTCTTGCCACTGTAAGTGATCTTCCGATGCATACATCATATTGCACATCTGGCTTTATGTAGGTATTGGGGAATCGAACCTGGAATATCAGGGGGTGTAAGCAAGTGCCTTTATCCACTGAGCCATCTCCCTGGCCCAGGGACTTTTATTTATTTATTTATTTTGAGGTAGGGTCTCTTTCTTGCCCAGGCTGACCTGGAATTCTCTATGTAGTCTCAGAGTGACCTTGAACTCAGGGTGATCCTCCTACCTCTGCCTCCTGAGTGCTGGGCTTAGAGGTGTGCACCACCATGCCTAGCTTATTTATTATTTTTTTTCAAGCTTTTTATTGACAGCCTGCATACATAGGCAATATACCATGATCATAATTCCATCCCACCACCCTGCCTTTTCCCTCTCTGAATTCCCCCTCCACCGAATCCCTTCTTTCCAGCTGGTCTCCCTTCTGTTTTACTGTCATCCGTCATTCCCCTCCTGTGATACAGGTCTTGCATAGGTAACATCAGCCACTGTGAGGTCATGAATACCAAGGTCACTTTGTGTCTGGGAGACAGTATTGTAAACACTCCTCCCCTTCCTTTGGCTCTTACATTCCTTTTGCTCCCCTCACACCCTTCCCACAAAGGTTCAGGGTGTTTTTCTTTCTTTCTTTTTTAAATTTTTATTAACATTTTCCATGATTACAAAATATATCCCATGGTAATTCCCTCTCTCCCCACCCCCATACTTTCCCATTTGAAATTCCATTCTCCATCATATTACCTCCCCATTACAATCATTGTAATTACATATATATGTATACATATATATATATACATATATATATATATGTAATATATATATACATATATATACATATACATATATATATATATACATATATATTACATATATATAATATCAACCTATTAAGTATCCTCCTCCCTTCCTTTCTCTTCCCTTTATGTCTCCTTTTCAACTTACTGGCCTCTGCTACTAAGTATTTTCATTCTCACACAGAAGCCCAATCATCTGTAGCTAGGATCCACATATGAGGGAGAACATGTGGCGCTTAGCTTTCTGGGTCAGGGTGTTTTTCTAAAACTAGTTTTCATAATAAAGTACATGAGTCTCAGAAAGACTTTCTTTCTTACATCAGAAGAGGTTTTGTTCAGTGATATGAAATGACCCGAGGAGTTAGAATCGATGTCGGGCAAACCAACAGTGCAAGAATATCACTTACATCTTCCTCTGTGAAATGCAGTTTGTATAAATATTCATAACTCTTACTGATTTGTTCTAGTCTTTGTTAATATAAATCGGTTCTTCTCGGAAGAACAACTTAAACAAAATGGTCTTAGGAGACTCCAAAGACACATCCAATTATTCATTGTCATATGAAAATGATCTCCAAATAAAATGGAATTTGGGTCATCAATTGTCTTTTTTCTTTTTGTAGTACTGGGGATTAGAACTTAGGGCCTCATGCATGCAAGGCAAGTGCTCAACCACTGTCTGTATCTCTACCCCCTTTTATTTTTTGACACAGGGTCTCAATAAATTGCCCAGGCTGGGCTTGGATTCACCATGTCACTCAGGCTAGCTTTGAGCTGGAAGTGATCCTTCTGCCTCAGCCTCCCGAGTGCTGGGAGCATAGGCCTGTGGGCCCCAATACTTTTCTTTTTCAGGCTGAATCTTTCTGTTTCCTTCCCTCACCAGCAAGGACCTGCTGTACAGAGGCAAATGCAAGGGCCTCAGTACATCCTTCCCTTGTTCCTCATCTTACATGGGCAGTGTTTGCCTTTTCCTTGTTCATAGTCAGGGCTTTAGTTACAGGTTGTTCATAGATAATCACTATCAGGCTAAGCAATATCCTGCTTTAGAGTTTGTGAGAATCAAAATAAATCATGGATGGAAATTTTGGGTTCCCCATGAGTGAAGCTGAATTCTGTCAAATTCTTTTCCTGTAACTGCTGAAATGATAGTTAACAGAGTGTGTGTGGTTTTTTTTTTTTGTTAGTATATTACATTGATTTTTTTTTAATTTATTTTGCAGTGCTGAGGATGGTTCAGAATATGGTCTCTTTTGGTAACTGTCCTAAGAACCCTTGAGTAAAATGGACCTTTTACTGTTGTTGGATCGAACTTTTTTCTTTGCAGTACTGGGGACTGAACCCAGGGCCTTGTGCATGCCAGACAAGCACTTTATATCACCTCAGCCCTTAATAAAATATTCTATAAATTCTATCTAGATCAATTTGAACATGTTGTATATTCATATTGATTTTTCACATACTTGATCTATTAATTGCTGAGCTCATTTGTCTAGAATAGATTTTTTAAAATTATTTTTATTTATTTATTTGAGAGTGACAGACAGAGAGGAGGAAGAGAGAGAGAGAGAATGGGCACACCAGGGCTTCCAGCCACTGCAAACGAACTCCAGATGCGTGTGCTCCCTTGTGCATCTGGCTAACATGGGTCCTGGGGAAACGAGCCTTGAACTGGGGTCCTTAGGCTTCACAGGGAAGCACTTAACTGCTAAGCCATCTCTCCAGCCCTAGAATAGATTTTTTAAATGTTTTATTAACTTATTTGAGGGAGAATGGGTGCACCAGGGCTTCTAACCACTGCAAATGAACTAT
Source organism: Jaculus jaculus (assembly GCF_020740685.1). NCBI lineage: Eukaryota > Metazoa > Chordata > Mammalia > Rodentia > Dipodidae > Jaculus > Jaculus jaculus. Next base: position 20,420,310 of record NC_059115.1, read on the forward strand.
AGATGCATGTGCCAATTTGTGCTTTTGGCTTACATGGGTACTTGAGGAATTGAACCTGAATCCTTAGACTTTGAAGGCAAGTGCCTTAACTGCTAAGCCATCTCTCCAGCCCTAGAATAGATCTTTTTGTTTTATTTTTTTCTGGGTGGGGGGACCATTTCTCACTCTAGCCTAGGCCAACCTAAAACTCATTCTGTATCCTTGGCTGGCCTCAAACTTATGAAGATCCCCCTATCTCATCTGGGATTAAAGGCATGAGCCACCATGCCTGTAGATTTTTATCTTATTTTACTTTTGGCTTTTCTGGAGGGGGGGCAGGGTATCTATGTAGCCCAAGCTGGCCTGAAACTTGAGACACTCCTCACATCTCAGCCTTGGGAAATGCTGGGATTTTAGACATGAACCATCATGCTTGACCTAAACAGATATTTTGAGATATAATTCAGATACCAGGAAAATCCACCCTTTCAAAAACTACAACTTGTGGACTTCTGGTTAAGATGGCAGTGTAGGTACCATGCCAAAGCAGCCTAGTGAGGAAAAAGCCAAAAAAAAAAACCAGCAAAAGATACACTTTTACTAAAAAGTGAGGTGTTTAGGAAATTGAAACAGAAGTGGAAAAACATCCCTTGTTCCCAGATTGGAAGAATCAATATTGTGAAAATGGCAATCTTACCAAAAGCAATCTACACATTTAATGCAGTCCCCATCAAAATTCCAAAAGCATTCTTCATGGAAATAGAAAAAATAATCCAAAAATTTATTAGGAATCACAAAAAAACTCAAATATCTAAAATAATTCCGAGCAACAAAAACAAGGCTAGTAGTATCACTATACCTGATTTTAACCTATACTACAGAGCCATAGTAACAAAAACAGCATGGTGGGTTGGAGAGATGGCTTAGCGGTTAAGCGCTTGCCTGTGAAGCCTAAGGGCCCCGGTTTGAGGCTTGGTTCTCCAGGTCCCACGTTAGCCAGATGCACAAGGGGGCGCACGTGTCTGGAGTTCGCTTGCAGAGGCTGGAAGCCCTGGCGCGCCCATTCTCTCTCTCTCCCTCTATCTGTCTTTCTCTCTGTGTCTGTCGCTCTCAAATAAATAAATAAATTAAAAAAAAAAACAGCATGGTACTGGCACGAAAGCAGACATGTAAATGAATGGAACAGAATAGAGGACCCAGATGTAAGTCCGGGTAGCTATAGCCACATGATATTTGATAAAAATGCCAAAAATACTCATTGGAGAAAAGACAGCCTCTTCAGCAAATGGTTTGGGAAAACTGGATATGCCTCTGTAGAAGGATAAAAATAGACTCTTCTCTCTCTCTCCATGCACAAGAATTAGATCCAAATGGATTAAAGACCTTAACATCAGACTGGAAACTAAAACTGCTAGAGGAAAAAGTAGGGGAAACCCTTCAACATATTGGTCTTGGCAAAGACTTTCTGAATACAACCCCAATTGCTCAGGCAATAAAAGCACAGATTAACCACTGGGACCTCATGAAATTACAAAGATTTTGTATGGCAAAGGACACTGTGAATAAAGCAAAGAGGCAACCTATAGAATGGGAAAAAATCTTCACCAGCTATATATCTGATAGATGATTAATATCTTGGATATACAAAGAACTCAAAAAGTTAAATAATAAGAAATCAAACAAGCCAATTAAAAAATGGGCTATGGAGCAAAATAGAGAGTTCTCAAAGGAAGAAATACAGATGGCATATAAGCATCTAAAAAATGTTCTAGGTCCATAGGCATCAGGGAAATGCAGATTAAAACTATATTGAGATTCCATCTCACTCCTGTCAGATTGGCTACCATCATGAAAACAAATAATCATAAATGCTGGAGGGGATGTGGAAAAAGAGGAACCCTTCTACACTGTTGGTGGGAATGCAATCTGGTCCAGCCATTGTGGAAATCAGTGTGGAGGCTTCTAAAACAGCTAAAAATTGATCTACCATATGACCCAGCTGTAGCACTCCTAGGCATATATCCTAAGGACTCATCTCATTTCCTTAGAAGTATGTGCTAAACCATGTTTATTGCTGCTCAATTTATAATAGCTGGGAAATGGAACCAGCCTAGATGTCCCTCAACTGATGAGTGGATAATGAAGATATGGCACATTTATACAATGGAGTTATACTCAGTGGTAAAGAAAATTGAAGTTATGAAATTTGCAGAAAAATGGATGTATCTGGAAAGGATTATACTAGGTGAGGTAACCCAGGCCCAGAAAGCCAAGCTTCGCATGTTCTCTCTCATATGTGGATCCTAGCTGCAGATGATTGGCCTTCTGTGTGAGAAGGAAAAAACTCAGTAGCAGAGGCCAGTAAGCTAAAAAAGACATACAAAGTGAAGAGAAAGGAAGAGAGGAGGGTACTTAATAGGTTGGTATTGTATATATGTAAGTAGAAGAATAACTTAATGGGGGTGAAAAGGCCCAAAGTGAGGTAAGGGGAGGAGACTGAGTAAAGGAAAGGTGGAGGGAGGGCTAATCAAAATCTAAGAGGATATAAATAAACCATATGGAATCATCCAGTTTTGGATAATGGAACACTCAGGAGCCGTAGATTGTTGCTAGAAAATTTTCAGTGCTAGGGATGGGATACCTTCCAGTGAGTTATTGGCCAGGGAGATCCCTGATGCTCCCAAAACATTATAGACCATTGCTGAGGCCCTTGGTTTCCCACCAGGAATAGATGGTAAGACCCTATTGCTGAAGACTCCACATACTTGGGCTGCAAGGCCACTGAGAAATCCTGCTGGAACTGAGCTGATAACCTCCTCCATGTAGACCAGCTGACAGAAAGCTGGAAGAAGCCATTCTACATATAGTTCAATGGGATAAAGAGATACCACCAGTGAAGATACTCAACAGTGGACACTACAAACCTTATAATTGGCCAGCCAGGCCAAATGAGCCAACAGGTGCAATAGTGGCACATTTTTCATGGTGGAAACCAAATGTCCTCCAATTGGACCGGAGGCCCACTCCATGGGAGAGAATACATCCCTGATACTGAAAACTTAAAACAGGGGTAGTCATGAGCCCTAGGGGTGTAACATCTGCTGATGTCTGGATAAATGTATATACTATGCTTATCAAACTGCCCAGTAAGCACTTCTCTTAATATTCATACCCTTATATTAACACTACTCTTACTTTGGGTAGAGAATCTTCTCTTTTCAGATGGAAGTGACCTTGGGACAACTCAGAAAGTATCATAGTGCTGGAAAGAAGTGACTGGAGTACTGAGTAAGTCTCAGTCTCACCTTCCAAAGCTCAGGGTCTAATGCGGAAGAGGTGGCGGAAAGAATGTAAGAGCCAAAGGAAGGGTAGGACTCCTTACAACATGCTCCCTCCAGACACAAAATGGCCTGGATATCCATGACCTCACAGTGCCAGACACTACCTACACAAGACCATCATAAGAGGAGGAAAAGATCATGACATCAAAATAAGAGAGAGACTGATTGAGATGGGGAGGGAATATGATGGAGAATGGAATTTCAAAGGGGAAAAGGGGGGCAGGGAGGGTATTATCATAGGATATTTTTTATAATCATGGAAAATGTTTTTAAAAATTAAGAAAAAATTAAATTAAATTTTAAAAAACGACAACTTGGTGGTTTTTAGTGTATACACTAAAACTAAAAGGTACAATCCTCTCCACTCTCTAATGTTAGACCATCCTGTCACCCCTAAAGAATCTCTGTGTCCAGTTCATCACTTTTGCTCTCTGGACTCTAGAGGAAACCACATTTAGGCTGTTTATCTTCTCTAACTAATTGACCTCTTATCTTTATGTCTCTCCTTCATCTTCTTTAATTTGTTCTGAAGTCTACTTTGATTGATTGTAACATATGCTGTCTAGCTTTGATTGGGTCAATATTTTCACTTTATGTCATCCTGCATTCTTTTAATTTACCTATGACTTTATGTGAAAAACAGGAGGGCATTTCATTTCTTTGCAACACATCTCAAGTAGCCCAGCCTCAGACGCTACCTTCACCTCCTGATTTCTGGGGTTTCAGGCTGCACTGCCACACCTAGTTTAATGCCATGCTGGGGTCTGAGCCCAGGGCTTCTTGCACACTAGACATGTGCTCTACCAACTGAACCAGAGAATATAATGCAGCTTTAAAATATTTTATTTATGTATTTGATTTGCAAGCAGAGAGAGATAGAAGAGAGACAGGCAGAGAGAATGGGCACACCAGGGCCTCTGGCTGCTGCACACAAATCCAAATGCATGAGGCACTTTGTGCATCTTGCTTTATGTGAGCACTGGAAAATTGAATTCTGGTCATTAGGCTTTGCAGGCAAGTGCTTTAACCACTGAGCAATCTACCCAGCCCCTCAATACAGCTATTAAATTTTCTAATACCATCTACCTTCAAATAATATTAGAGCACTTTACTAAATTGAAAACTTTTTAACAGTGAATTTCTATATCTTCTCCCATCTTTGAACTATGTTTTGGATACACTGTACCTCTTGGTATTTTACTTTATTGTTATTTATTTATTTGTTTGTTTGTTTGTTTTTATTTTTCTTTGGTTTTTCGAGGTAGGGTCTCACTCTAGCCTAGGCTGATCTGGAATTTTCTATGTAGTCTCAGGGTGACCTCCAATTCATGGCGATCCTCCTACCTCTGCCTCTTGAGTGGTAGGATTAAAGGTGTGCGCCACCACACCTGGCTGGTTTTTTTAAAATGTTTATTTATTTGTTTTGCAAGCAGAGAGATATTGAGAAGAGAGGCAGAGAATGGGTGCACCAGGGTCTCCAGCTGGTACAAACAGACACCAGATCTATGTGCCACTTTTGTGCATCTGGCTTTATGTGGGTACTGAGGGACTGAACCCAGGTTGTTAGGCTTTGCAGGCAAGCACCTTAACCACTGTGCCATCTCTCTCCAGCTCCATCTTGGTAGCTTATAAAGCCACAAACATTGTTTTTCTATTTTCTCTTAAGATGTCAGGGGATGTGTTTTCTCCTGCCTCTTCCTGTTCCCACTGTCCCTCTGAGGCCAGTGGAGAGCTCAGTGTTAATTAAGACTGTGGCTGTGGAGTCAGCCAGTCTGATTTTCAGGTGTGTGGTGGCGGCAGGTTTCAATTCCTCTTTGTACCTTGGGTTCCTCACCTATACCTTGTAGATGATCCTAGTACTTGTTCTCATAGATGGGGAACATTGAATGAGTCAAGGCATGGGAAGTCCTGGAACAGGGCCCAGCCCAGTGTAAACAGGAAAATTCTCATCGCTGGCTGCTGGGGACATGGAAACGGTAATGCTTTTCTCTTTCCAGTCATGGGGGGTGGGGGGCTTATGGGTATAGAGGCCAGAGGTCAGTGTCAGGTGTCTTTAACTCCTTTCCACTTTATTTATTTTGTTATTTTATTTTCTTATTTATTAGAGAGAGAGAAAGGGAGATAGTGAGAGAGACAGAGAAAGAAAGAGAGAGAGTGGGAGAAAGAGACAGAGAGAAGGAGAAAGAGAGTGAGAGAAAGAGACAGAGAGGATAGAGAGAGAGAGAGAGAGAGAGAGAGAGAGAGAGAGGGAAAGAGACAGAGACTGGGCACACCAGGGCCTCCAGCCACTGCAAATGAACTCCTGATGCATGTGACACCTTGTTCATCTGTTTTATGTGGGTCCTGAGGAATCAAACCTGGGATTTTTGGCTTGTAGGCAAACCACTTAATCGCTAAGCCATCTCTCAGCCCATACACTTTATTTTTTGACATAGGATGTCCCCCAGAACCCAGAGCTCACTGACTCAGCTGGACAAACCAGCCAGAAAGCCCTCTTGTCTCCGTCTCTCCAGCACTGGGATCCCTGCCACACTGTGTAGATGGCGGTGGGGTGAACTCAGGTCCTCACCCTTGGGCAACACGCACATCACCCACTGAACCATGTCTCCACCCCATTTCTCTTTTTATGACAGTCTCCTTGCTTTCCCCAAATCTATCATTTTCACCATCTCCAATCTTGTTCCCTTGTCCCTCTCAAAGGGAGTGCATTTGTTTGGTAGAATCAACATGAAGCCGTTGTGGAGATTTTTTTCTTTTTCTTTTTTTTTTTTAATTTTTATTTATTTATTTGAGAGCGACAGACACAGAGAGAAAGACAGATAGAGGGAGAGAGAGAGAATGGGCGCGCCAGGGCTTCCAGCCTCTGCAAACGAACTACCTTGTGTGCCTGCCTTCCTTCCTTCCTTCCTTCCTTCCTTCCTTCCTTCCTTCCTTCCTTCCTTCCTTCCTTCCCTCCCTCCCTCCCTCCCTCCCTCCCTCCCTCCCTCCCTCCCTTCCTTCCTTTACGTTTTGTTTTTCGAGGTATGGTCTCACTCTAGCTCAGGCTGACCTGGAATTCACTCTGTAGTCTCAGGGTGGCCTCGAACTCATGGCGATCCTCCTACCTCTGCCTCCCGAGTGCTGGGATTAAAGGCGTGCGCCACCACGCCCGGCTGTTTCTTTCTTGTCTACATACTTGTGTGAACCGCGATGCCGTGGAAGCAGGGCATAGATCTTGATTGCTCCTGACATTTTCTGGCCCGTGCTGGGTGCTTACCTTTCTGGGGAGCACGCGGGCTGCACAGCAGGGTGCTTATACATGTGTGGGTTTATGTTAACATCTACCGTGAGTACAGATGATCTGTCTCTGCAGGGTCGCTGCACCCCCTCCCAAGGACTGCCCCAGGGAAGATATGACCCACCGTCTCCCACCGAGAACTGCTGCGGTCGGCCCAGCGCCGTTCCAAGGGGACCGTCGAAGCCACAGCCCATCCTCATGCCAGGATCTTGCTCCCGTGCTCCTCACGCCTGCGTTCCAGTTTGGGCCAAGCGTAGTGGGACTAGTCCTCCGAACCTCGGCCAGGGTGACTGATTCCATCTTGCAGCAAGACAGCGTGCATCGGTTTTGTGTGCCAGAATACAGGAAAACAGGCCATCCTTCCCACGGATGGACAGTGTTTGCTGAGTCCAGCAGAATTCCTGAGAAGGACAAAGATGGAGCGCTGGGACCCTGAATTTTCCTAGAGCCTCGGCTTAACAATTATCCAGACCTGATGTCACCCCTCCTGCTTTAGCACTAGGTGGCGCTGTGAACTCGGGTTTACGTTGATTCTGCCGAGCCACGTAAAATAGGGCGGTGGGACTTTTCCACGGTGCACCTGCCCCTGAGTCACCCTACTCCTGTAAGTAACCTCAATAAATTCGTCTTTTTTTTTTTTTGCCAACATTGACTTGTTAGAATTGTTCTTTACTCTGCACCTTTCTTATTTGGGTTGAACAAACTTTTAAATTTTTTTTTTTTTTTTAGAAATATACATACACCACCAACAGTTATTGCGGTAATCACCTATAAAGACTCACCACCTCTGTCTGAGGTTTACCCCTTCAAAACATCACATACACCAATTCTCTACTCAGAGAATGTTTTTTTTTTAAATATTTTTATTTATTTATTTATTTGAGAGCGACAGACACAGAAAGAAAGACAGATAGAGGGAGAGGGAGAGAATGGGCGCGCCAGGGCTTCCAGCCTCTGCAAACGAACTCCAGACGCGTGCGCCCCCTTGTGCATCTGGCTAACGTGGGACCTGGGGAACCGAGCCTCGAACCGGGGTCCTTAGGCTTCACAGGCAAGCGCTTAACTGCTAAGCCATCTCTCCAGCCCAAATGTTTTTTATATATTTGGTCACTCCACTTCCTTGCTTCCAACAGCTTAATCATTCAATCATATGACAAAACGTTTTCTGCTGTTAATTAAAAAATATTTTTAATATCTCATCCAATGCAATTGCTCTGTGAATACAATAATGAGGAAATTGTGACAAGAAAAATGTACACATGTAGTTCATACACAAGTTGAATCGACAAACGTTTTTTGAGAGCTTCTTTGTATTTTAGGCATCTTTCTAGGAACTGGAGATGCAAACAGAAACCAAGATGGACAAGGGCCCTGTCTCCATGGAATGCAGATTCTAAGGTCCTGTGGGATGCAGTTTTCGTGTCTTATGAGCATTCAAGCTCATCACGGGGTCGTTTCTCCACCTGAATCTCTGGGCTTCAAACTCACTCTCCATCCAGGTATATGTCACGTGAGCACACTGAAGTTCAAGGAGATGGAAGATCTTGTCCAAAGGCATTATCAGGAAGCAATGACGTTGAGATTTGATTAAAATATAATGGCTTCGGTGCCTGAAGTTCATTCTCTCTCTCTTGTGTTAGGTACTGGTCACATAGGAGGGCATCAGAAGATACTTGCTGGCTGGCCTGTGGCAGTTTCTTTTGGCTTATCCCAACCACAAACCACAGGGCTGCTCTTCTGGGGTTCTGAGATCTAAGAAGAGTGTCTACTCCATGGAGAACCGGTGTGTGGGAGCGGTGTGAGGGCCTTGTGAGTGAAGACTCTCAGGCCACCAGCTGTATTACAGGCTCTGGGGACTATGGGGTTCCTGTGAGTTTAGGGGACTTTTAAAATTCCAGCGGCAACGAGGACTGCAGACCTGATGGACTTCCCCCAAGTTTCACTGGCTCCGGGTTCTTTTCCTTTTCTTGGAGGAGGGGTACAGAGCAGGGCCAAGAAAGGCGTTTGGAACCGGTCCACAGGTGAGGCATCCACATTTTAAAAGCCGGCCCACGACTGTAATCCCAACATTGGGAGGCAGAGGGAGGAGGATCGCTGCGAGTTCGAGGCCACCCTGAGACTACGTAGTGAATTCAAGGTCAGCCAGAGCTAGAGCGAGCTCCTACCTCCAAAAACAAAACAAAAAAAAAAAAAAAAAGAGTTGATTGGTCCCACCGGGCGTGGTGGCACACGCCTTTAATCCCAGCACTGGGAGGCAGAGGTAGGAGGATTGCCATGAGTTCGAGGCCACCCTGAGACTCCATAGTGAATTCCAGGTCAGCCTGCGCTACAGTGGACCCTACCTCAAAAAAAAAAACAAAACAATACAACAACAACAACAACAACAAAAGCCGGGTGTGGTGGCGCATACCTTTAAATCCCAGCAAAGGGAGGAGAATCCCCCTGAGTTCGAGGCCACCCTGAGACTCCATAGTGAATTCAAGGTCAGCCTGAGCTGGAGAGAGATCCTACCTCGAAAAACCAAATAAATAAGTAAACAAAAGAGACACCCCCATGCCTGTTTGCTCTTCCGTCGCTGGTGACTGAACCCCAGAATATAGTGCGTGCTAGGCAAACTCTCTACCAGCCAGCTACACCCTCAGCCCTCAGAGGCTCTAATTATTACTTGGTTGTTTCTCTTCGCTTTTCTCTTTCACAGGGTGCTTTGAACCTCTGCTGGATGACGTGCAAGCCTGCTCTGCAGTGCACTCTCCGTGGGGCGGGTGGTTTCTCTGCTCACCTCGATGCCAGCTAGTCCACTGGGCAGCAGACGCAGGGGCGCCCACCACGAACGCACTCCCCGGGGACGGAGTGGTCCCGGGCTCCACTCCATCATGATGTTGAAGATCATCTTCACATGGACTTGCAGAGAACATTGTTGGTGGAAATGAGTTGAGAAGCAAGGTCACCTCTGGGAGTTGGGACATCTGTTATCTTTAGCACATCAGAAGTATTCCCTGTTGAATGGAGGAAAACATAGAAGAACTGAGACCACAGTTACCCCGATTCATCTCTGTCCTTGGGGATCTGAAATGGATGAGATCACTTCCCAAAGTCAATTGAGAATCACTGCCTGCAAATTAGCAGAAGCACTTATATCCCTGAGATGTGAGATTACTGTTTCATCATTGAGTTGAGAAGCACTGGACATGATTAAGTTGAGCAGATTGTTACACTGGAGAGCAGATCAGTAGTTTCCTTCAGGCCTGGTCACTATGGTTACTTATGTGAACTGAACCATCCTTTCATGTATGAGCTAGAAATGATTTCATTGTTGAGAGGAAAGCCACTGTCTACTTCGTGAAAGGAAAGAACATGAATGTGTATAAACTCAGGAGAATGTCACCGTGGATATCTGACATTGCAGACATCATTGTATTCTGAGCTATGTTGTGATGAGAGTGGAGATCACAGTCATTAGATGAGCTTTGAAATCTGCATGTGGATGATCTGAGATCAGTGTTATGAGTAGATGGAGAACACTGTTAACTGGATGAGGAGTTAACCAGTGTGTACTGGGAGCGGGTGGACAGCCAGTGAAACCTGAGAGAAAGACAGCATTGTTACCATGTGAAAGGAGAAACAGGGGCAAAGCAGCATTTTTATAGGTAGTCACTCAGGGACAAAGCTCTAAAGGGAGAACAAAGAGATACCACCTCACCTTCCCTGGAAGAGCTAGACCTCTGCATCTGACCCAGTCTCACCTAAAATGGCTACAAGCAATTCCTCAGACACAGTGCCCTCTACCTCGCCCCCACTCTAACACACCTAGTGGGCCAGCCCCTCTCAGTCCTTGAACCCACAAACAAGACAGGGCTCTCCCTTACACACCTGAGTCTGATGACAAAGTCCATTCTAACTTTCTGTATAAAGGCTTGCCACGTGCATAGCCACTCCCTTAACTACTCATTCACAGGGCACCTGCACCTGAGGCTCCTGGATATGTTTTGGTAAGTCCTCCTCTTTCTCAGCCTGGCAGGGATGGGGCAGGAAAATTTATTCCTTCTCACCGTTACTTTCCTAACTCTGGGCCTTTTCTGAATCTTTTGCCCCAGGCTCCCCATGTCTTCTCTATGATCTTCTCCCATGGAGGCTTCCTTCCCACGTCTTCTTTCCATTCCCTGGATCTCCTTTTCCAGCTGAAAGGAATTCCCTTCTGCCCAAGTCTTTCTAGACTTCTCCTGAATAGCAGTTTCCCCTACACAAATCTTGTAATCCATAACTTGCTCTTCTTGAAGGCCATTTCCTCAAGTGTTTGTTCGGATGGTCAAGAACTTTAAAGTAGAGGTTCATTGGATTTCCCTAAATCTTCTACAAATTGTGTTAGTGAACTTATCCACAGAGTTAGTTCACTGTTCCTGGAGTTGTTGAGATCATGATCCCTGAATGAATTTAGAACTACTGTCCGACATGGGAGCTACAATGTCCATGGTCTTCAACACCTCAGAATTGTACTGTTTAAAGCAAGAAACATCCTCACATTGGTGACCTGAGACAATGTTCATCTGGTTCATCAGCAGTGTCTGACCTTATGTGACCTATATCACTGTTCCCAAGCTAAGTTGGAACCACTGTTACCTGAAATATGGAAACAAGGAACCTCAAAAACCTGAGATTCCTATGTGTTGGTGACTTCGTAACTGCTATGATATGATAAAACTTAGATAATTATTCCACCGGAGAACAGAAAACTCATATTTTCTTTTGAGCTTGTTTGCTCTGATGTCAGGTAATTTATGACCTCAGGAGGATTTTCCTTTTCATTGACAAACATCCCAACATTGATGAGCTGAGACCATGGCTACCTGGTTCAACTGTGTCCTCTGACCTGATGTTGATGAGCTCACTGTTCCCAAGGTGAGTTGAGAATCACTGTTACCTGGATTGTCAGAGAAACAGACAAGAAAATAGCAATTTCTTCTCAAATTAAGAACAGGTGTTTTCTGCATGAGCTGAGGAAATTCTGATATTTGATAATTGATAAGTAGAGTGTGCATTTGGGCTGATAATCACCATCAGTTTGGGTGACATGTCACCCCTGGTAGTTGCACAAGCCAAAATGTATTTCCTGGATGCCTTTATTCCATATCTAAAAGTGTGGTAAAGTTAATTATCTTTCTCTGTCAACTACAAAATCCCTAAAACTTAAAAGTTTATTGTTTAATTACTGATTTCTCATTTATAAAAAAGCTACAATGAAATACCATAACTAGAAAAACTGTAATTGGGGACTGAATAGATAACTCAGCAGTTAAAGATGCTTGCTTGCCAAACCTTATTGCCTGGGATCAATTCCCCAGTACCCAAGTAAAGCCAGATGCACAAAGTGGTACATGCATGTTGGTATTAGCCTTTTCCTCCTCCCTGCTCCCTTTTGGAAGAAGCCCCCCTCATTGGGAATGCAGGTCAACCCCATGGGGATTGTGAGTCATGCATGTACCCACATAAAGCCAGATGTGCAAACTGATATATGCATGTGGCATTCCTTTGCAGGATCTAGAGGCATTGGTGTATCCATTTGCTCTCTACCTCTCTCTTCTTAAAAATAATGAATAAATGAATACATAAATAAACATAGTTTTAAAAACTTAAAATGTAGCAGATGGACCTCAGTGACAAGGCCCAACTCAACGTTTAATCTGAGGTAAAATGTAGGCTATTTAAAACCATGGTGAGGTGAATTCTGGGAATGGGTTGCCCCCAACTGAGACTTCAAGCAAGTTTGCACCATGTTCCTCCTGACCTTGTGCTGAGACAGTCATGTTCACCTGGCTCGGTGACCCGGAAAAGGAGAACAAACAAGGTAATGAGAGACTTGTCTCTCTATTTTTCTTTTTTGCCATTGAAAGGTCTCTGACAAGTCAATAGAGTTTCAATTTTTTTTAACTAAGAATATCTTTGTTATAAAATAAGTATATAAAATTAAGTACAATATATAAAAATGATTCATAATTTGTTACATGATGTCATGAACCTAATTCTGATCCAACCGTTTTAATAATTTAATATATTTATTTGTAAAATTATCTCTCAATTTTAGAGTTACAATTCAATTAACTGATACTAAATTGATCATAATTACTGTTATAGAAATTAATTTTAAATGTTTAAATTGAGTCAACTGTTCCTATGTCAACTACAAAGGAACTAAATCATAAATTCAGTTGTTCTTAAATTACTGATTCCTTGGATAACCAAGATATGGTATATCTACACAATGGAATTCTGCTCAGCAGTAAGAAAAACTGACACATTGAAATTTGTAGAAATATGGTCAAACTTGGAACAGATCACTCTAAGTGAACTCATGCAAACACGGAAAGACAACTGTCAAATGGCCTGACTCACCTGCAGTTCCTGACCTTGATCGGCCCGAGTTGCCAGCATACCTGAATAGCATCTCGAGGCTTGGACAATAGGGCGGGTAGAGCTTTGAGGAAGGGAAAGGTTGGGGAGTGACACAAAACTGAGCCCACATTGCACTGGTATCATAGAACCCTACATCCTGGAAGTCAGACTAAAAGGTGGAACCCTCAGAGGACCTTAGGGGAGCACATGGATGGAAGGGCCCTGAGAGAGTGAGATGAAATGTAACCTTAAATTTCTCCTGTTTCTCTTTCTTTTTTGTCTTTTTATTTTTTCTTTTCCCATGGTGCTCACTTTAATTTCCTATACCAGGATGTGGTCTATATCCACAAAGAGCTGTTGATCAGAGAGACCTACTATATCTCCCAAAACAAATAAGACAGACCTCTGTCAGAGCACTTGGTTACCCACCAGAGGTTAATGGTAAGACCCTACTGCAGAAGACACCACACGCTGTTGGCATGGACCATGGAGAGACCTGGTTGGAATCCAGAGGAGAGCCAGTCCCCAATTAGCCCATCTAGTGCTGGAAGGAGCTACATTCAGCTCTGGGGAAAATTGGCCAACATCTGTCCAAGCAATCAAACTCTAAGAGACTCAGAAGCAGATAACTTGATATGATGCTCACAGAAGTGCAATAATGGCACACAGCCATGGTGGGTAACCAACTGCTCTTGGATTGGCTAACAGATCCATTCTGCAGAAAGGAAACCATATTCAGAATTGGGAAACACGTCAGAATCATATCCAGATAATGGCTGTGCTCTCCATTGTCAAGCTCCCACTCACCTTGGGCTATAAGAGGGCTACACCCTTTCAGTTCTCTCTGAATTAATAATGGTCATCCCATTTAACCAGTGCTGACTTCATTCTCCATTGGAGAGTCTGCTTCTCTTTTTCAGACAGGAGCTGGCCCTGAGGAGATAAACGACCCAGTGCACTCCACCCTGATCCCAGCTGAAACCACAGAGAAATTGGGGAAATGAGCAAGAGGGCTGCTTTCTTAGTGAATCTGATATCAGCACAAGGGTGATGGAGATAGACACTGAGGACACTCAACTGTTCCAAAGCAGAAATCCAGAGGCTCCTAAGTGCCCATCATAGAAGTAGACTTTAAATGCTCCCAGAATGGCTTAGGGAATTTTGCAGATAGGGTTCAGAAAGATTGTTAGAGCCTTAGAGCCACAAGATGGGACATTTTGCAGAGACATTGCCTCTCCACCCCCATAATGCATGACCCACAATCCCCATGCAGTTGATCTGCATCCCCAGTGAGGAAGGCCTTTTTGGAAAGGGGCAAGGAGGAAGGAAAGGATGGTACCAACATTTGTTGTTTATATTCTAAATATGTCCATATCTAATTTAAAAAATGAGTTAGCCAGGTGTGGTGGTACATACCTCTAATGCCAGCACTCAGAGGCAGAGGTAGGAGGATTGCCATGAGTTTGAGGCCACCCTGAGACTACATAGTGAATTCAAAGTCAGCCTGGGCTAGAATGAGACCCTACCTCAAAAAACAAAACAAAACAAAAAGTTAGTGATTCCTGATTTGACTCTACTTTTTATAAACATGTAAATAAATATATATCTCAAAGGTAAAAACAAGAGCCCAATGATGCTAATACTACCATATATTCACTATTATGCTTATAATTTAAATTTTATATAAACATGATCAAGTTTTATTCATTATAACAATTGTAACAATTGTTTGTAAAAAATTATTATTATTATTATGTTATAACTGACTCCATACTCTAAAATGACCTCAATTCATGAGTCAAAGGGAATTAACTCAAAAGTGAAATAACAAAAATATGTTATTAATGAATAATGTTAACACCATTTACATAAACTGTTGGGTATCTTACCTAAACTTCATCTTTTTTTTTTTTTTTTTTTTGGTTTTTCGAGGTAGGGTCTCACTCTGGTCCAGGCTGACCTGGAATTAACTCTGTCATCTCAGGGTGGCCTTGAACTCATGGCAATCCTCCTACCTCTGCCTCCCGAGTGCTGGGATTAAAGGCGTGCGCCACCACGCCCAGCTGATCTATTTTAATAATCATACATAAATCATAAAATTGTTTTACATTAAAAATAGTTCTGATGTACATCAGATTAACCTAAATTTCTCAAGATACAATAGTTGAAAAAAGATTCTGTGGGCTGGAGAAATTGGTTAGTGGTTAAGGTGCTTGCCTGCGAAGCCTAAGAACCCATGTTCAACTCTCCAGATCCCACATGAGTCAGATGCACAAAGGTGAACCAAGCACAAGGTCACACATGCCCACTAGGTAGCACAAGCATCTGGAGTTCAGTTACACTGACTGAGGCCCTCTCTCTTTCTCTAAAAATAAAATACAAAGTAATTTCAGTAATTTTAAAGCAAAGATATTATAATTAAGACATATGATCAAACATTCTTAGTATTTCATTTAAGTGACTGTCTCAATTCCAGTATTACAAATGATTCTTATTGCTTAAAATAAATACATAAGTTAACTCTCTATAAATTTATAAAATATGTAATATAAATAATTTTTAGATGTTTATGATTTTATGTTAAGGTAAAAATAAACATTTATAGTACTTTAAATGTATACATTTATTTAAAAATACATTATATAATACATATATATATATATATGTATATATTTAAAAATATTTAGAGTTAACATCTTTCTAAAAAGGCTTTTCCAGTTCTCAACAATGTCATGTACCCACAAGTATGTTAATAAGCCTTTAATAAAATATATTCCTGTGTCTATCAACTTACTACTGACAGGCCACATGTCAATGTTAAAAACTAATTGTCATGATAAGATATATATTATCAGATAATCCCTCTCTAAAAACAAATCCAAAAACTTAAAACAGATAAGGCATGTGATTCACTGTCTTTCAAAACTTTCTATAAACATTAGGGTTTTCAATAAATATTTAACTTTACTTACAACCCCAGAAGACAAGCCATTTAAAAAAAACAAAAACTAATGGTTTACTTAAAGTTCAACTTAAAAAATGAAAAGCATCCTGGCTTGGTGGCACACTCCTTTAATCCCAGCACTCTAAGAGACAGAAGTGGGAGAAGCACCATGAGTTTGAAGCTAATCTGAAACTACATGGTGAACTCCAGATCAGCCCAGGCTGGAGCTAACCCTACCTTGGAAAACAAACCAAAAAGAAAAAGAAAAAAAAAAGAAAAAGAGAGAAAGAGAGAAAGGAACAAGAAAACCATGAAGGACCTCAATGGCCAGGCTCAACTCAACTTCTAACCAGGGTCAAGGCATGTGCTGCAGTTTTGTCTCTGCAGGAACTCTGTGGATTCCTTCACATCCAGTGAGACCTTCTCATGAGCTGACGCTGCAGCCATCACGTCCCAATGCCTGACATCAACCAGCTGATCACCAGACCCCTACTGAGACCACCTGTAAGAAGACACACCATGAATACTATTCCTGTCAACAACCCTCTGACAAACACCCCACGTCAAAGTTTTGATGACATCAAAGTTTTAGCAAACTGAGGTAAAAAGATCCTTCAAAGCACTACAAAATCCCACAAAATTGTTTCTGACCACACAAGCTATTATCACTATAGATTCTTTAAGTTCATAAAAGGGGCTTTGTGTTGAGACTGTCATGGCCACTTCACTCAGTGGCCAGGAAGGGAGAAAAAGCAGGGCTGGTGAGATTGCTCAGTGGTTAAACTCATTTGCTTGCAAAGCCTGAAGGCCTGGGTTCTCTTTCCCAGTACCCACTTAGAGGCAGGTGCACAAAGTGGCACATGCATTTGAAGGTCATTTACAGTGGCAGGAAGTCCTGGGATACCCATACTCATTTTCTCTCTTCCTGTCCCTTTCTGTGTTTTCCTAAAAAACAAAATAGATAACAATATATTTTTAAAAAGGAAAAATGTAAGAGTTTTAGGTCTCTCTCCATATGTATATAAGTATATGTATATATACATATACTAACATGTATACATACTTGTTTTCTCTCTTTCCTTTGGAAGCTGCCTGTAAAGCCAATCAAATTTTTTACTAAAATTACCTTTGTTATAATATAAATAGGTAAAAATTAAGTACAACATATAAGAAAGTTTGATTTGTTGGGCTGGGAGAGATGGGTCAGTGGTTAAGGCACTTGCCTTTAAAGCCTAAGACCCAGATTCAACTCCCCAGGACTAATGTAAGCCAGATGCGCAAAGTGGCACATGCAGCTGGAGTTCATTTGCAGTGGCTGGAGGCTCTGATGTGGCCAATCTCTCTCTTAAAAATAAATAAATAAATAAAAATTTAATTTGTTACATGATATCATAAATGTAATTCAGATTGAAATACTTTCATAAGTTAATAAATTTATTTATGTATCTTATTACATTATAGTTAAAATTCAATTAACTGATATTAAATTACTCATAATAATGGTTATATAAAAATGGCTTTAAAATGTTTAAGGAAGGGCTGGCAGATGGCTTAGTGGTTAGGGCGCTTGCCTGCACCTTTAGTCCCAGTACTCAGGAGGTAAGCATATCGCCGTGAGTTTGAGGGCAGCCTAAAATTACAGAGTGAATTCCATAGTTCAGCCTGGGCTACAGTGAGACTCTACCTCAAACAAACAAAAAATAAGCCGGGCATGGTGGTGCATGCCTTTAATCCCAGCAATCGGGTACAGAGGTAGGAGGATCTCCATGAGTTTGAGGCCACCCTCAGACGACACAGTGAATTCCAGATCAGCCCAGGCTACAGACCCTACCTTGGAAAACAGAAGAAAAAAGGGGGGGGGGGAGGGACACAACAAAAATGTTGAACACACTGGAGTCAGGCCTTGGTGGCACATGCGTTTAATCCCCAGCCCTCAGGAGGTACAGGTAAGAGGATTTCTGTGAGTTCAAAGCTAGCCTGTGACTACATAGTAAGTTCCAGGTCAGGCTGAACTAGAATGAGACCATACCTGAAAAAAAAAAAACCACAAAACTATTAACATATTGAGATTTGAACTTAATACAATATAAATTATATTGATACATGTCATATGCTATTTAAAATCATGGTGAGCTGAACTCTGGGAAGGGGTTGCTCCCCCACATCTCAGTCCTCAAGCAAGTTTGCACCATGTGTTCTGACCTCGTGTTGAGACAGTCATGTTCACCTGGCCCAGTGAACGGGAAAAGGAGAACAAACAACATGAGACTTTTAGCTGTCTTCATTTCCTCTCTATATGAACACTCTATATTCCCTTGCCTCTAGCAGCTCTCTGTGAAGTCAGTAGAGTTCCAGTTTTTACTAAAAATACCTTTAAAATAAATATATAAATATAAAAATAAATATATAAATTATTTATATATTTATAAAAATAAATATATAAATCTAAGTACATGTAAAAATATTATTTTGTTACATGATTTTAAGAACAATTCTTATTCAACTGTTTTAATAAGCTAACATGTTTATATATTTAATTTTTATACTTACAATTCAATTAACATATTAAATTGCTCACAATAATGGTTACATAAACTAAATATATAATGCTTAATCAAGTTAACTATGTTTCTCTGCCAACTACAAAAAAATACCCTAAACTATAAAATCAAAGTAAAGTACTGTTTCTTCTTTGATAAAGCTACAATTACACACACGCACACACACACACATATGTATATGTGTGTGTATATATAGTATATGTATACACGTATATGTATATGTATATGTATACACATATATATGTGCTGTACTTATATATATATTACATATGCATATATATGTGCTATAATTTTGAAACATTTTTTTCCTATATATATCAGAGTTTACAACAAAAACTAAATGATGCTAATTCTACCAAGTAGTCACTACTAGGTTTGTCAATTTTTTTTTGAAAGAATGCAGCAAACACATTCGCATCATTTTAAGCAAATGACAAGACCCAGTTTACCAGCTTTTTTTTATTTTTATTTTTTTTTTTATTTATTTGAGAGCGACAGACACAGAGAGAAAGAAAGATAGAGGGAGAGAGAGAGAATGAGTGCCCCAGGGCTTCCAGCCTCTGCAAACGAACTCCAGACGCGTGCGCCCCCTTGTGCATCTGGCTAACGTGGGGTGGGACCTGGGGAACCGAGCCTCGAACCAGGGTCCTTAGGCTTCACAGGCAAGCGCTTAACCGCTAAACTATCTCTCCAGCCCAAGACCCAGTTTACCAGCTTTTTTAAACCTAAGCTTAACATTACATATTTAAACAATTGTCAGAACGTACGAGGTTGCCAGCATTCATGCACAACTAGAAACATCCTTAGCTTATACTAAACCAGAAATGTATTACCATTACAGCAGTAATATCTTTCATTACTAAAATACTGAAAAAAACAGAAATTCTTTCTGTGGAGGATCATCCTGGCAATGTTAACTTCACAGCAGGCTGACGCTGCTCGGCTCACCTTCCAGACACAGTGGAGAGCAGGTCCATGCTGTGAGAGAGCACAGTCTCATCCTGCACTGCTCCTCACAGGCTCAGCTTAGACTACGTTTAATAAAAAGGCAAAGTGCATACCAAGATGACAACAATTTTGAAGACAAAAAAATGGTCCTATTGTGTGGTCCCGACAATAAACACAAAAAGTCTATGACAAACAGGGGCCCCGATGAGCTGTTTATAAATACTTTAGATTAGGTAGAGCTATACTGTAAGTAGAGTTCGCTTGAAATCTTCAAAAAAAAAAAAAATGTTCCTGCTAATCCTCAAATGGTGCTTGTTATTAACATTTCTGTTAAATGCGTGCGTCGAGTTACTTGTTCTCCAAGCATAGCAGCTGCTCCTTACCATTTATCGTTAAGGGCTTTAACTGGCCATCTTCTTCAGCTTCTACCCTTTCTCCACAATTCTCTCTGTAGTGATTTTTCTGCCATTAACTATTTTGGTAGACGTGGATATCGACTGGAAGTTGCGCATCCCACTGCCACCAAATGAAGCTGAAGAAAATGAAGTGAGACCTCCGTGACCTAGTGACCTGAACGAAGTGAACCCTGTTGGATCAAATGAAGAAAATCCACCTCCAAGTGATGGAAACCCAGTGAAGGCAGAGAAGAAGGAGCCTGTGCCTCGGTTTCTGCTTCCTCAGGGACCTCTTTGGTTCCCAAAAAAGTCATCAAATGGGTCTTAAAGGAAGTCAAATGAAAATGGGTCCCTTCCACCAAAAAATTCCCTGAAGACATCATCCGGGTTCTGGAATGTGAAGCCAAACTCAAAAGGGCTGTCAAATTGACTTCCACCTCCTCCTCCACCACCACTGAATCCTTCTTTGCCATATTTGTCATAGATGTCTCGTTTTTTAGCATCTGATAGCACCTCATAGTCCTCAGCTACTTGTTTGAACTTTCTCTCTGCTTCTTTATTTTCAGGATTTTTATCTGGGTGCCACTTCAGTGCCAGTTTCCGATATGCCTTTTTGATATCATCAGGTGAGGCATGTCTCTGCACGCCTAGAACTTCATAATAATCCACCATGCTTTAGCAGATTGTTGGAACAAGTCCGAGGATGCCGCGGGCGGCAAGGCGGGCTCCTGGCGGCTGGAGAGCAGCTGTGCTGGCAGTTGTCAATTTTTTTATATAAAAACAATCTGCTTTCATTCATTATAATGTTTTGTCATAAAAATAACAGGAATGCTAATAAAAGCAAGTTCATATTCTAACATAACCTCAATTCATAGGTCTAAGTGTGTTAACCCCAAGTTACAACACTAAAATATGTTATTTATGAACAATGCTAATAGCATTTACACATAACCATCTGGGCATCTTAATGTAAACTTCATCTATTTTAATAATCATAGATAAAAACATAAAATTGCTTTATGTTAAACAAAATGCCTCTCATCAGATTAATTACTCTGAATTTCTCTTTCAAGATTCAATACTGTTGAACCAAAGTATTATCATTTGTAGAAATATAGATAATATAAATATCCTTAACCAATATTTTATTTAGTGACTCTCAAGTTTAGTATCACAAAAGACTCCTATTACTTAAAAATAAGCACATAATTTAAGTTTCTATGAATAAGATATTTAATAATGTGATTTTAGATGGTTCTCTGATTTTATGTTAATGTAAAAATAGTGAAGTTAAACATTTGCAAGACTTTTTTTTTTTAATTTTTTTTTTAACTTTTTTATTTATTTATTTGAGAGCGACAGACACAGAGAGAAAGACAGGTAGAGGGAGAGAGAGAGAATGGGCGCGCCAGGTCTTCCAGCCACTGCAAACGAACTCCAGACGCGTGCGCCCCCTTGTGCATCTGGCTAACGTGGGACCTGGGGAACCGAGCCTCGAACCGGGGTCCTTAGGCTTCACAGGCAAGCACATAACCGCTAAGCCATCTCTCCAGCCCCATTTGCAAGACTCTAAACATACACATTTATAAATATATATTATGTTTATGTTTAAATATATATATTTTAAAATATCTAGAAGCATTCTTTTTCTAAAAAGGCCTTTCCAGCTTGTTAGAGCCACCACTTGGGACATTATGCACAGAAACATTGCCTCTGCCTCTTAACTAACTGCTGCCCCCACGATGCATGACTCACAATCACCACGGGGTTGACCTGCATCCCCAAGGAGGAGGGCTTCTTCCAAAAGGGGGCAGGGAGGAGGGAAAGGGTGGTACCAACATGTGTTGTCTACATACTAAGTATGTCCATGTCTAATAAAAATAATTATTGTTGATTTTTTACTGACAACTGCTATACTTATAGACAATAAACCGTATTCCCCTCCTCTTCCCAATCTTCCCCTTCACAACTCCACTCTGCATCATATCCCCTCCCTCTCTCCATTAGACCCTCTTTTATTTTGATGTCATCATCTTTTTCTCCTATTTTGAGGGTCTTGTGAAGGTATTGCTAGGCACTGTGAAGTCATGGATATCGAGGCCAATTTCAACTGGGCAGTTGCATTGTAAGGAGTGGTGCCCTTCCTTTGGCTCTTATGTTCTTTCTGCCACCTCTTACACAGTGTATCCTGAGCTTGGAGGGTGTCATAGAGATGTTTCAGTGCTGAGCACTCCTCTGTCACTTCTCAGCGCTGTTGCCTTTTCCTCATTCCAGTGGTCACTGCCATCTGAAAAGAGAAGCTTCTCTAACTAAGAAGATCAAAAAAAGGGTCTTTCCAGTAATCAATTATGTCAAATAGCCAAAGTACAACAATAAACCCTTTAATAAACTATCATATATTTTTATGTCTCTCAACATATTATCTGACATGTGGCATGTCAATCGAGAAAGGGTAACTGACATGGTAAAAAACACATATTATTGGATAATGTCTCTAAAAACAAACTCAAAAACTTACAGCAGATAATAGGTCTACCTATAATTCACTATCTTTCAAAACTTTCTATGAACATTAGGGTAGTCAACAAATATTTAATATTACTTACAACCCCACAAGACAAGCCAATATAAAACAAACTAATTTGAAATTCAATTTAAAAAGAAAAGGTACAAAGGCATGGTGGTACACACCTTTAAAAAATTTTTAACTTTCATTCTATTTCTTTGAGAGAGAAAGAGAAAGAGGCAGATAGAGAAAATGGGCACACCTGGGCCTCCAGCTGCTGCAAACAAACTCCAGAAGCACGTGCCACCCTGTGTAGCTGGGTTGTGTGGGTCCTGTGGAGTATAACCTGGGTCTTTCGGCTTTGCAGGCAAGTGCGTTAACTACTAAGCTATCCCTTCAGCCCCAGACCCCTAATCCCAACACTTGGGAGGCAAAAGAAGGAAGATTACTGTGAGTTCAAGGCCAGTCTGGAACTACAGAGTGAGTTCCACATCAGCCTGGGCTAAAAAGAGACAGTACCTATAAAAAAAAAAGAACAAGAAAAAGAAAAAGAATAGGAGGAATCAAGAAGATCATATGATTCCCAGAGAACAAATACGCAACTCTTAAATTCTTTTTTTTAAAATTGCTCTTCTTCCGCAATCCTTTAGTTTTACATATATTTAAAAAACATAATAGTTACATCTCAATGGCAAAGGTCATCTCAGCTTCTAACCTGGGTCAAGACACATGCTGCAGTTTTGTCTGTGCAGGAACTTTATGATTTCCTTCACATCTAGTGAGACCTTCTCATGGGCTGACATTGCAGTCATCACATCCCAATGCCTGACATCAACCACTGAACACCGGGCCCCTCCTGAGACCATCTTCAAGAAGACACACCATGAATACTACCTCTGTCAACAACCCTGTGACAAACACCCGTATGGGATGACATCAAAACTTTGGTAAACTGAGGTAAGAAGATCCTTAAAGCACAATAATCCCCCCAAATCCCACAAGGTTATTTCTGACAATATAAGCTATGATCACTGCAAATTCATTAAGTTCATAAAAGGTACTTTGTTTTAACTACCTTTGTTATAACAGATACATACAAATTAAGTGCAATATGTGAAAAGTAATTTGTTATAGATTAAAACATAAAATTGCTTTAATGTTAAAGAAAATTCCTTTTATGTAAACCTGAAAATTACTCTAAACTTCTCTGTCAATATTCAATATTTTTTTTAAAAAATTTTTATTTTTATTTATTTATTTGAGAGCAACAGAGAGAGAGAGAGAGAGAATGGGCGCGCCAGGGCCTCCAGCCACTGCAAACGAACTCCAGACGCATGCGCCCCCTTGTGCATCTGGCTAATGTGGGTCCTGGGGAATCAAGCCTCGAACCAGGGTCCTTAGGCTTCACAGGCAAGTGCTTAACTGCTAAACCATCCCTCCAGCCCAATATTCAATATTATTAAAACCAAACTATTATAATTTATTAAGGTATCTATATTCATGTACTCTCAATGAACAATATATATATATATTTGCTGTTGTTGTTGGCTTTTGGAGGTAAGGTTTCACTCTAGTCCAGACTGAAATGGAATTCAGTATGTAGTCTCAGGTGACCTGGAACTCATGGAGATCCTCCAACCTCTGTCTCCCTAGTGCTGGGGTTAAAGGTGTGCACTACCACTCCCAGCTTAATGAACATTTTATTAATGTGACCGTCTCAATTCTAAATTCCAAAAAGATTCTTATTGCTTAAAAATACTTAAATAAATAAGGAAATTCTCTAAAAATCTGTACAGTATTTAATTAAAGTCTTTAGGTGGTTCTCTTTACATCCGGGTTCTATTCTCCAGTACCCACATAAAACTGAATGCACAAAGTGGTGCACATGTCTGGAGTTCCTTTGCAGAGGATAGAGGCCCAGACACACCCATTATCTCTCTCAGTCTCTCTCTCTACTTACAAATAAGTAAAATAAAATAATAAAGTAAAAATTTGCAAGACTAAAAATATATACATTTATGAAAATGTACATATATATATATATACATAAATAAATATATAGTTATAATAATATTCAGGCCCAAAATCAACCTCTTTGTAAAAACACCAGTCAAGGAGCTAATTATGTCAAATAGACACTATTATTATTATTAACCCTGAAATAAATTAAATTAGACTGGGCATGGTGGCACGCATCTTTAATCCTGGCACTTGGGAGGCAGAGATAGGAGTGTCACCATGAATTCCAGGCCAGCCTGAGACTACATAGTGAATTCCAGGTCAGCCTGGAGTAGAGTGAGACCCTACCTCAAAAAACAAAACAAAAATGTCTACAAATATTAGGGTACTCAGCAAGTATCTAAAATTACTTATAATCCCACAAGACAAGCCATTATAAAACAAGCTGATAGACTACTTACACTCAACTTTAAAAATTCTACAAGAACAAATATGCATTCTGAAATTTTTTAAAAGTTGCTCTACTCTGGGAAACCTTTGGCTTCATATATATTAAACCATACCAGCAAAACAGAGATGATTGCTCAATACTTAGGGTGCTTGTCTGCAAAGCTTAGCCAGTACCCATGTAAATTCACATGCACAAAGTGGCACATTCATGTGAAGTTCCTTTGCAGCCGCTGGAGGTCCTGGTTTGCCCATTTGCCCTTTACCTCTCAGCTTGCAAATAAATATTTTTAAAAAATTAAAATATACAAGATGGATCTTGATGACAAAGCCCAACTCACCTTTAACCTGGGGCAAGGCATGTACTGTAGTTTTGTCTCTACAGGAACTTATGGATTCCATCTCACTTAGTGACACCTTACCTTGAGCTGCCACTGCAGTCATCACAACCCAACACCTGACAATGCCTGACATCCAGGGATGAACATCTGACCCTCTTTAGACACCACCTCCAAGAAGAGATGCAATGAATATTGTCCACTCCAACAACCCTTTGACAAACACTGCTTTATACCATGTTTCCTTTGTAGATATGTAATCAAGACTTCTCTAAGCTGTATTAGGTACAATCTCAAAAAAAAAAAAGCTTGTGGGCAGGCTCCATCCCAAAACTTCTAAAGCTGATAAATTACTTAAGCAAAGTGACAGGATACAAAATCAAGCACAAGCATCAGTAGCTTTTCTATATGCAAAAGACAAATATACAGAGAAAGAAATCAGTGAGCCTCCCATTTTCAATGACAACAAAAAAATTAAATACCTTGAATAACACTAACAAAGGACATGAAGGAACTATAATGAAAACATAAAAACACTCACGAAAGAAACAGAGGAGGACTTAAGAAGATGGAAGGACCTCCGATGTTCCTGGATAGGTCAAATTAATATTGTGAAAATGGCAATTCTACCAAAACATACATATTTAATGCAATACCAATAAAAATACCAGCATCATTCTTCACTGAGACTGAAAAAAATGATCTCAAAATTCTCATGGAATGGCAGAAGGCCTCAGATATCCAAAAATATCCTCAGCAAAAGAAACACCTCTTGTGGTATTACCATACCTGATCTAAAGCTATATTACAAAGCAATGATGACAAAAACAGCATGGTACTGGAATAAAAACAGAAACATAGACCAATGGAACAGAATTGAAGACCCAGGCTTTAGGGCAAGCAACTACAGCTGCTTGATCTTTGACAACGGTTTGCCAATAATGTAGACTGGAGAAAAGACAGCATCTTCAACAAATGGTGTTGGAAAAATTGGATGACCATATGTAGAAAAATAGTACTAGACCCACCCATTTCGCCATACACAAAAATCAAGTCCAAATGGGTTAAAGACCTCCATGTAAGACCTGAAACTTTTCAACTACTGAAAGAAACAAAATAGGAAGCACTCTCCAAGATATAGGACTGGGAAAAGACTTCCTGAACAAAACCCCAGTAGCCAAGGAAATTAAACAAGACTTAAAGGCCACAGGCAGTATATCACACAGAACTTTCTGGAGTGCTGGAAATATTCTCTGTGCTTATGCAGAAGGTATATCACTACCTCTATGACTTGTTGAGAACTTGAGATTTGACTCGTGTAAGTGATGGTTTGGGGATGTGTTAACACATGTGTGCAGGTGAGTGTGGGGGTCAGAGGTTAATGTAAGGTTCCTTCCTAAATCTCTCTCCATCTTATTTTTTGAGAAAGGGTCTCCCAGTGAACCTGGAGTTCAACAATGTAGCTAGCCAGCCAGCCAGCCTGCTCCAGACACCCTCTTCTCTCTGCCTCCCTGGGCTGGGATCACGGATGCACCACACTCTGCCGTATACTTAACTCATGTCCTCATTCTTGTGTGGCAAAAACTTTGCAGACTGAATCATTTACCTGTACTGTAAATGAGATTTTCACTGAATTTAAACAAATTTAAAAGTACATTTCTGTCAGCCTGGACCAGAGTAAGACCCTACCTAGAAAAACCAAAAAAAAAAAAAAAAAAAAAAAAAGTACATTTCTCTGTGTTGTTACTGTGGTCGCTTGAATTTTGTGATTCTTGTACAGCAGAGGGCACCAGAGATTGTGGACAGGGTAGGTAGATTTGTTTGCAAATCCCAGGGATCCCTTCACAAGCCTGGGCTCCTATTAAGTGGCACATGCAGACGGCAGTACAGGTCACATCACCACCTGTCCCGCACCTCCACTCCGCCCTGGCCAGGCTTCCTCTCAGTCCCACACTCAGCAGCCCTGCTCCTGGCCCGAGCCTCCTCCCTATGGGCACGCTGCTCCTGGCGCTGTCTCAAGCGCTCTTTTGCAGGGTTCTTCCTCATCACTGACAGACACGTGGACTGCAGGTTTCTCCAAACACACAGATATGTAGCCACTGTTAGAGCCTGGATTGTGTCTTTCCCAAATACAATGTTGAACTCCCAGCCCCCAGTCCCTTCAGTATGTGACTCTGTTTGGAGGTAGGATCTCTAAAGAGGTAACTAAGCAGACATGAGGTTGTTATGGTGGGCCCTGGTTGGAATATGTCAGGATCTCTAATTAAGAGAGATCAGCGCACTGCTGTGATGGGAGGGGCCTGAGGCAGGAGGATCAACAAAAAGTTAGTAGGACAATGTTATGATACCCAGTGCTTTGTGTGCTAACTAAGAACACTAATAAAGAGTGGGGAGGCAGTCTCCCCCCTCCCCCACTGCCTGCTTGCTATGGAAGCATAGGAACAGGTCCAAAAGGGACCTCTGAAGCTGAAAGGCATCGTGGAGTTCAGCGTAACTCCAAGGACAAGGTGAAATTTCTGGAAGCTATGGGAACGAGCAAGGAGAGCGAGGAGGAGAAGAGGCACTGCCTGGACAAGCAGACCCCGGAGCAGGGGGCCTTTGACAAGATGCAGGAGAAGCAGCAAATGGAAAGAATCCTGAAGAAAGCTCCAAACCCCACAAACAGAGTAGTGGACGTCAACAGACACCTGGACATGCTCCCAGAGCACTGCAACATCCCCAAAGTCAGCTGGACCAAGTAATCACCTGTGGGGCAGCTTCCAGGAAAGCGAGAGGCCACTTGGGCCATCTTGCTCCCTTTGGTGTTTTGGGAAACAAGTCTTCTACACACATACACATGCATCCTCTGCTGAGCCCAGACCTGAAATTGTGTCCCTTGTTTTGGAATTTGATTAAAATAAGGCTGTTCTTTTCCTCAGTCTTGGTTTAGGTATAGACTAGAAATTCTAGGCTGGAGTCCTTTCTGTATGAGGGCTGTGTAAGGAGGATTTTATCCCCAAGTACATCCCACATGCTTAGGCCAGCAGCTGTCTACACTTGGACAATGTGGTAGACTCCAAAGGACAGCCTGGGGCTGGAGAGATGGCTCAACAGTTAAGGTGCTTCCTTGTGAAGCCTAAGGACCGGGGTTCAAATCCCCAGTACCCATGTAAAGCCAGATGCATAAGGTGGCACATTCATCTGGAGGGCAGGCTGCTCAGGCCAGCAGGCCTGGAACATGTGGACACTGCCAGACTTCCCCAGGAGGCTTTGGGCTCCCTATGGTTTCCAACCAGATCTTGTGGAAGCTTCTTGCAGCTCTGTGGCCTTTAGACTGCCTCTTGGACACCTGATGGGGACAGCTACCTAAGTCAAGGACAGAATAAAAGTCTTGTCCCAGGGCTGAAGAAATGGCTTAGTGGTTAAGGCTCTTACCTGCAAAGCCTAGAGACCCAGGTTCAATTCCCCAGAACCCATGTAAACCAGATGCACAAGGTGGCGCATGTGTCTGGATTTGCAGTGGGTAGACCCTCCCTCCCACCCGCCTCAAATAAATAAAAATAAAGTACTTAAAAAAGAGAGTGGGGAGACGGCTCAGTGGAACTCACTGAGACAGCATGAGCACCTGAGTGCCGATCCCAAGAACCACATCAAGGCTGCGCTGCAGGACCAGCGTCTGTAATGCCAGTGCTCCCAGCGAGAGAGGGGAGGGGACAGGAGGACTGCCACCAGTTCACAGGAAAGCTGATCTGTCCAAAGCAACATGGCCAGCTTGAGACACCCTGACTCAAGGCGGAGCAAGTCCAGTGCCCATTGTTGTCCGCTGACCTCCATACGTCTACCCTGGCACATGCATCCTCTCACTCCCTCACCAAAAATAAGAAAGAACTACACTAGTGCCTTATTACAGCAGTGTTTAAAAAGAGAGAGCGATTAGGACACACAGACACACACAGGGAAGACCATGTGAGGACACAGGAAGATGGTTATTGACGAGGGACAGAAAAGCACTTCTGACACCTTGGCATTGAAGTTCCTGTCTCCAGAGCTGTGAGAAAATGTATGTGTGTTTTGTGCCCATCAAAATCCCCTCTCAACCCTTCTGTTTATGCACATTGGTTAGTGCCTCTCTCATCTTTGCTCAGAGAAGCTTCCTCTGATAGTGGGTGGAAAGTCCTGGGGAGACTCAGTACTCATTGATGTATGGAGAAGGAGTGACTATTGCTCAGCACCAAGACATTTCATGCCATCCTTCAATGCTTTGGAGTGTTGCCGAAACGATGGCAGAAGTAAGAGCCAGAGGATGGGAGGCGGGCTTCGGAACTCTGTCCTCTGATGTGAAGTGGTTGTTGCATTCATGACCTTATGGTGGCTGCCCGTACCTTCATGAGACCTGCACAGTACTGGCCTCCTCAACATTTCCTCATGGATGATGGAGGAGGAGGAATATGAATATATGAAAATAGAAGGGGACTAGTTGGGAAGAAAGGCTCAGTGGAAGAGGAGTGTTCAGGGCGCACAAAAGAAGATATTAGAAGGGGATTGATCAAATTACATTATGAGGGTGGGAGACGGCTCAGTGATCAAAGACACGTGCTTGCAAATTACATTTTGTTCATATATGAAAATTGACAATAAAAATCAGTTTATGGACTTCCAGTTAAGATAGTGGTGTAGGAAGTACGCCAAAACAGCCTAGGGGGAAAAAGCCCCCCCCAAAATGCAAAATACCCTCTTCTACTAAAAAGTGAGGTGTATAAGAAATTATCAGCTGCAGCAGAGAAGTAGGAGAGACCAGTGTCCAGAGACCACAGAAGCAGGCAGAAGCCGCTCCAGCAGCAGCGGCACCAGGTCCTCATGGTCACAGCCACAGCCTCAGCTTGAGCTACAGGAAAAGCCAGGTGAGATTTTCCACTCACATTGGCCCCACAAACTCAAGAAACATGAAGGGAGGACGGCCAGGACCAATGGAGCGGCTTGTGCAGGAGAGGATCACCAGGACCAGCAGGAGAACTTCAGCCACCATCCACAGCCTCCCTTCCCCCACCACCAGCACAAGTGCTAGCAAGCGCCAGAGACCCGGGGAAGGGAGCCCAACTACACAGCATCTGGCCCAGGCAATCAGAGCGCCGACCCACTGACCCAGTCAGCCTACCTGAGTCCACAGCACAGCAAAGAGGGACGCAAGCAGGCGCGCAGCATAATTGAGACCAGAGCCATCCCAAAATGTAACTGGGATTACACCAGGTCAGTACCCACCAAATAAGCCTGGTATATAGTCTTGAATCAGAAGTGCCAATTGCTCCTTCCATGTCAGGGTAAATTATATGTTAAATTGGATGGATGGTCAGATTTGCCATTCTTAAATAAGCTATATTTTGGGCTTGTCATTTATTATTTCCTAATTTATAATGTCTTTGTTCCCTCTTCTGTTCTTCCATGGAGAAGGATCTCACTTGGTCACAATCTGATTTGGAACCCTCCACAGACCAAAAATCTTTGTCTCCCACTTGGCAGGATTTAGGGTGTGGGGCAACACACATCCTTAGGGACTGTGACTTTGATAGAGGATCCGGTTGTCATAATACCTACTCTTGCATAAATACTCTGTGCTGTTTTTCACTGAATGTGTACATTGTTTTGTTAAATTGTAGAATCTGCCTGTGTTTTGTTCCACTCAGCCTACTTGAATACACTCATAGCAGGCACACTCAACACGTAGGGTCACATTTTTGGCTACTTTGAGACTATTAAGAGCCACACAGAGCACCTTAAGCTCCTATCCTTAAAATATATAACATCAGATTGATTGATACATCTAACAACACTGCAGATTAGAAAATCCAAGTATTAAATTAATCCAAGATGCAAAAATCTCCTCATAATAATATAAGAAACAAAAAATCAATAAATCTAACAAAAGGTATTAATGCATCAGAAATGACCTCCAGTGAACTGATTTAGAGGAAATGCCTGAGAAAGATTTCAAAAGAATGATTATAAATATGTTCAAAGAAATCAAAGAGGAAATCAAAGGAGTCAAGGAGTATATCAAAGGAATCAAAAAAGACACAGGAAACTAACTTAATGAAATAAGGAAGACAATGGAAGACATAAATAAGGAAGCAGAAATAAAAAAGAAAACAGAATACAAGAATGAATCAGAAAGATCATTCACCCCAATCAAGTAGGCTTTATCCCAGAGATGCAGGGATGGGTCAACATATGTGAATTGATAAAGGTAATACAGTATATAAATAGACTGAAAGATAAAAATCACCTGTTCTTCTCATTAGATGCAGAAAAAGCATTCTACAAAATCCAGCATACCTTCAGGTCCTACAGAGACTGGGAATAGAAGGAACATATCTCAACATAATAAAGGCTACTTATGACAAACCTACATCCAGCATAATACTAAATGGAGAAAAACTTGAAGCTTTCCCATTAAAATCAGGAAGAAGACAAGGCTGTACACTATCCCCACTTTTATTTAATATAGTACTGGAAGTCTTAGCCAGAGCCATAAATGAAAACTTTAAATCACTCAAGCGTGAAATTGCAGAAGACACTAAGAAATGGAAAGACATGCCTTGTGCTTGGATCGGAAGAATCAATATTGTGAAAATAGTAACCTTACTGAAAGAAATGGACACATGTAATGCACTCAAGTTTCTATATTAAAAAGTCACAAAACTGAGCCAGGCATGGTGACACACGCCTTTAATCCCAGTACTAGGGAGACAGAGGTAGGAGTATTGTTCCGAGTTTGAGGCCACCCTGAGACTACATAGTGAATTCTAGGTCAGCCTGTGTGAGAGTGAGACCCAACCTTGAAAAAGAAAAAAGTTGTGGGGGGGGGGAAGGGAGGGAATTACCATGGGATATTTTTTTATAATCATGGAAAATGCTAATAAAAAATTTTTAAAAAGAAAAAGAAAAAAGTCACAGTCATGTAGTCACTGAAGTATGTATTTGTAATTACTCAGGATATAACAATGATAATTTCTGGTTTTTGTCTATTTACCTATTTACCAAGGATACTTTTTCTTATCTTTATGTGAGTACGGAGGACGTGGTAGTCTTGGATTACTTTCAACCTGGGATGCCTTTGTGTTGGAATTGTCTTGAACACTTTCAGGGCTTAAGAGGAATGCCAATGTGCCAATGAGGAAATTAATTAGTAATAAGCATGTTTCTTCTTTCCAGTTCTTCAGTTTGTTGGGTATAAATAGCTCTTGAAGATATATGTCCCAGAATATTAAAGAAGAAACCACGTAAAACCTACTTAAAAATAAATTAAAAACTGGGTGTGTGGTGCACACACCTTAATTCCAGCACTGGGAGACAGAGGTAGGGGGATCATCATGAGTTTGAGGCACCCTGAGAGCACATAGTGAACAGCAGGTAAGCCGGGGCCAGAGCAAGACCCTAACTCAAAAATAAAAATAAAAAAGAAGAAGGTCATAGGCTCATTGCTATAGTAACCCCTACCTCACAGTCATTAGCAGCCTGGTACCTCCAGCCCTCTGCAGCATGGTGAGCCCAGGACACTTCACACACCTCCTCCAGCCCTTTGGCAGAATAGGATACCTCAGCAGACATGATTCCCTTTTAAGCCTGTTACACATCAGCTCCTGTTGCCACGAGGTGCATGAAACTATGGCTCCTTAGTCAGCCTATCACACTTCAGACCCTGTACTGGGTTGAATTAGATGTCCCCTTCAACTCACGTCCTCTGAATGCTAGGTCCCAAGCTTACGACACACTGGGAATAGGAGTCTCCCGGAGGAGGTGTGTGATTGTGCATCTTTACTTGTTAGTAGAAGAGTGTATTTTGCTGGGGGGGGGGGGTGTTTGTTTGTGGTTTTATTTTTATTTTTCTCTTTCTCCTCTAGTCTGCTTTGGCGTGGTTCCTACACTGCCATCTTAACCGGAAGTCCGGGACTGGGTTGTACTTGTGCTTTGGGGTGGGATCGCTGTTCCCCTTGCCAGTGTTGGCTGCACTCTCCTCCTGCTGTTTTCCACCTGCTGTGGCAGAGGTGACGTCAGCCTCTGCTCATGCCATAGCTTTCCCTGCCACCATGAAGTTTCCCTCAAGTTTGCATGACACAAAACTGCTTTTGGTTAGGTTTTCTGCCAGCAGTTCATGCCACCTCAGACCCGGCAAGTCAGGACAAGATTCTCCAGATGCCATTTCCCACTGGTCAGGCCATGACACCTCACATCTGGTCTCTTGACATGGCACATGATACTTAAAATCCCATGGCCCCCAGGTCAGCCTGATGCCTTTGCTTGTCCTCCTCCTGCTGAATCCTTTTCTTATCAGCTAGTCCAATGTCATTTCGTGAGCATGCTGAGGGCTAAGGTAACAGTGGCCACACCATTGTAGAAAATGTCTCCCTTTACGCTTGCAGCATAGACTGCAGTCACCACTGCAGTGCTCACCAAAGTCACCGAGAAGGACACCTGAGTGTTCACCACTGAGATCTCTATCACACCCTCTGTGGTGGTTTGAATAGGGATCCCACTTAAACTCACGTGATCTGCATGCTGTTCCCGTCTGGTAAAACAGGAGAGGTGGAACTCTGTTGAAGGAGGAACGCGCTGGGGTTGAACCTTGAGACTCCCTGGCCCCCAGCCTGCCGTCGTCAGCGAGCTCACTGCCACGCTGCGGGGTTGCACGCGCTGTTGCGGAGGCGGTGGCCAGCCTCTGCCGTGCTGTGCTTTCTCCAGCCGTCATGCAGCTTCCCCTCCAGTCCGTGAGCCTTATCGGATAAGCCATTTCCTCCGACAAGCCGCTTTACACTGGGTATTTTGCAGCCCAAGCATGTGAGGTCCTCAGTAATAGGGTCTTACCATCTATTCCTGGTGGGAAACCAAGAGCCTCGGCAATGGCCTATAATGTTTGGAGGACATCAGGGACCTCCCTGGCCAACAACCCACTGGAAGGTATTCCCACATCTGGACTGAAATTTTTCTAGTAATAATCTACAGCTTCTAGCTATGTCATTGTCCCCAAAAGTAACATTCCATATGGCTTATTGATGCACTCTTAGATTTTGATTAACCCTCCCCACCCTTCCTTTACTCATTCTTCCCCTGACCTCACTTAGAGCTTTCCACCCTCAGTAATCTGTTCTACTACTTACATATACACAGTACCATCCTCTTTTTAAGTCCTCCGCTCTCCTCCGCCTCTTATAGCCCCCTTCTAGCTTAGACCTCTGCTACCAAGATTCCAAATAATTTCTTAATTTTTTTTATTCATTTGAGAGAGAAAGAAATAAAGAAGGAGAGAGAGAGACAGAGACAGACACAGAGAATGGGTGTGCCAGGACCTGCAGGTGCTGCGAATGAACTCCAGAGGCATGCACCACCTTGTGCGTATGGCTTACGTGGGTTCTGGGGAATCCCACCTGGGTCCTTTAGCTTGGCAGGCATGTTTCTTAACCACTAAGCCATCTGTCCAGATGCCAAATAATTTTAACACTTAAAAAACAATGGCTGGATGTAGCAGCATACACATTTCATCCCAGAACTTTGGAGGCAGAGGTAGGAGGATCACTGTCTGTTCCAGGTGAGCCTGAAACTACAGTGTGAATTCCAGGTCAGCCTGGACTCGAGAGAGACACTACCTAGAAAAACCAAAAATATAATAATAATAATAATAATAATAATAATAATAATAATAATAAATAATTTTAAAGCTCACAAACAGGCTGTAATTTCAATACTGAACAGTAGGTGGCACAGTGATCTACAATTAGCGTTCCTTTCTCACCACTTTCTTTCCACAGCTACAGTGCAGCTGGAAATGTTGAATGTTGCGGACCAGATTGGGGACTTAGAACAATCACTGGAAATATTTTAGATAACAAAAAGAGAAACTATACAAGGAAGTGACAGGACACATTCTGGAAGATTCAGTTTCCTCACCATCTGCCAGAATAAATCTCATTCAGATGTCAGTAAAACCCAATGGCTGAGATGCTTTTTCTCATGAGTCTCAGGTAGACTCTGGATGGCAAGTGCTCTGGATGACCATTGCTTTGATTTACGTTTTCTTTGTTTTGTTCTTTGGTTTTTCAAGGCAGGGTCTCGCTCTAGTTCATTTGCAATGGCTGCAGTGGCTAGAGGCCCTGGTGTGCCCATTCTCTATCTGCCTCTCTCTGTTTCTGTCTCTCAAATAAATATTTATTTTTAGTTATTTGAGAGAAAGAAAGAAAGAGGCAGATAGAGAGAGATAGCAACGGGCATGCCAGGGCCTTTAGGCACTAGAAAGGAACTCCATATGCATGCACCACATTGTGCTTCTGTCTTCATTGGTACTGGGGAATTGAAGCTGGGTCCTTGGTCTTCACAGGCAAGCAGTTAAGCCATCTCTCCAGGGCTTTTCTTTCATTTTTAAAATATTTATTTATTTGAGGAACTCTCCATTAAATAAAAATAAAATATATGAAGGTGAATAAAATAAAATGGTGAAAGTTATTACATAAATAAGTAAATGAACAGATCCTAAGGCTGAGTGTTTGTTAGAACCATTAGGGTAGCTGACAAGTTTCCAATGCATGTCACTCTCACATGGTGTGAGAAATAAGCAGGAGGCCAAGGAGCTTCTAATTTCCCCCTCTGAGCCAGCGTGGTCTCTCTTTTATTTTTGTTTTTGTTTTTCTAGGTAGGGTCTCACTCTAGCACAGGCTTACCTGGAACTCACTATGTAGACTCAGGGTGGCCTCAAGCTTACAGAAATCCTCCTACCTAAAGTCCTGGGTTCAATTCCTCATTACCCATGTAAGGCAGATGCACAAGGTGGTGCATGTGTCTGAAGTTTGTTTGCAGTGCCTAAAGGTCCTGGCACATCCATTCTCTCTCTCAGCCTCTCTTCTGTTTTTCTTCTTGAAAATATATGAAATATTTTTTATATAAATAAATAAATATTTTGGGCTGGAGAGATGGCTTACCAGTTAAGGCATTTGCCAGCAAAGTCAAAGGACCCAGGTTCGATTCCTCAGACCCACGTAAGCCAGATGCATAAGGGGGCTCATGCATCTGGAGTTCATTTGCAGAAGATGGAGAGCCTGGTGTGCCCATTTTCTCTCTTTCTCTCTCTCTCATAATAAATAAAAATAAAACATTTAAAATAAATAAATAAATATTTTAAACCAAGATCATATTTCTCTCCCATCATTGTACAAGTTTACCACTTAGGTTCTTGCAGCACATATTTATGAAAGAAATACACTAAAAAATAGGATCACTGTGAGTTCAAAGCCACCCTGAAACTACATAGTGAATTCCAGGTCAGCCTGGGCTAGAGTGAAACAATACCTCAAAAAGAGGGCTGGACAAATGATCCAATGGGTGAAATAATGGCACGTCTGTCATGGTGGAAACCAACTGCCTTCTAATTGGACCGGAGGCTTGCTCCTTGGGAGGGAATACATCCCTGATACTGAAAATATACAACAGGGATATCCATGAGCCCGAAGGTTGTAACGTCTGCTGCTGTCTGGCTAATGTATATACTATGCTCATCAAACTGCCCAGTAAGCACTTCTCTTAATGTTCATACCCATATATTAATGCTCCTCTCACTTTTGGTGGAGAACCTTCTCTTTTCAAATGGCAGTGACCTTGGAATGACTCAGACGGCATCATGGTGCTAGGAAGAAGAGACAGAGGAGTGCTTAGCACTGCAATATCTCTATCACACCTCCCAAGGCTCAGGGTCCATTGAAGAAGAGGTGGTGGAAAGAATGTAAGAGCCAACGGAAGGGTAGGACTCCTTACAACGTGCTCCTTCAGACACAAAATGGCCTAGACATCCATGATTTCACAGTGCCTGACACTACCTACACAAGACCATCATAATAGGAGGGAAAAGATCAAGACATCAAATTTAAAAAGAGACTGATTGAGATGGGGAGGGGATATGATGCCGAGTGCAGTTTAAAAGGGGAAAGTAGGGGGAGGGAAGGCATTACCATGGGATATTGTTTACAATCAAGGAAGTTGTTAATAAAAAATAAAATTAATTAATTAATTAAACAAAAGAGGGCTGGGAAGATGGATTGGCAGTTAAGGCACATGCCTGCAAAGCCTAAGGACCCAGGTTCAATTCTCCAGATCCCACCTAAGCCAGATACACATTATGGCACATGCATTTGGAGTTCATTTGCAGTGGCTAGAGGCCTTGGAACACCCATTTTCTCTCTCTCTTCCTATCTCTGTCTCTAATAAATAAATATAAACAAATATTTTTAAAACCAATCTATCTATCTATATTTAGAGAGAGAGAGATATAGATATAGTGACATATTGTAATATGTATTGCAAGGAGAGAGACAGAGAAAATGAGAATGGGCATGTCAGAGCCTCCAGCCACTGTGAAAGAATTCCAGATGCATGTGACACTTCGTGCACCTGGCTTTACCTAGATACTGGGGAATTGAACCTGCGTCATTAGGCTTGGCAGCCTCGTGCACTACCCACCGGACCATCTCTCCAGCCTGGTGTCTGTATGTTAATGCATGGAATTCTGTTCCAGCAAACCTTCCACCCACACAGCCCAAGGAACACAGTGTTCTGGTCAGTGTTATACTGACTAGTAAGGGTCCCTAGTACTTGTCAAAGAAGTTGTCTCGAATAGTTATAGACAGGTGGATAGATGGATGGCTACATAGAAGATTGATTGGTTGATAGATAGATGAGAGATAGGTATATGAGAGATGATAGATAGATAGATAGATAGATAGATAGATAGATAGATAGATAGATAGATAGATGTTAGGTAAGAGATTTAAGCATAGAAGAAAGATAGAGAGGCAGGAGACATAGCCCAGCAGTTAAGGCACTTGCCTGAGAAGCTTAAGGAGCCAGGTTTGATTCCCCAGTACCCATGGGAAGCCAGATGCACAAGGTGGCAAATGCATGTGGAGTTCGATTGAAGTGACTGGAGGCCCTGGCACACCCATTCTCTCCCTCTGTCTCTCTCTCTCTCTCTCTCTCTCTCTCCCTCCCTCTCTCTCTCTCTTTCTTTCTCAAAAAAAAAAATATATATATATATATACACACACATACTGGGATAGAGCAAGCAAGTGAAAGGTAAGTAGGTAAATGAAATATATAAATTGATTGCTAAAAGATAAGTGAACGACTACATGACAGATATATGGAAGCTGGTAGGTGCACAGAGAGATGTAGGTATGGGTGGACATTGAATGGTAGATTGAACGATAGCCAGTGGGCATGCTCCAGGGCAGTTCGCAGCCTGGTCACTGAGCGCTGGACTTCCTTGCTGCCTCCCTCCTCTGAGGACAAGAAGATGCCCCCAAAGCGCATAGCTAGGAGAAGATCACCCCCTGAAGATGCCATCCCCAAAAGCAAGAAGGTGAAGGTCTCGCACAGGTCCCACAGACAGAACCGGACTTGGTGCTGACATTGGGCCAGGGTGATGTGGGCCGGCTGGGGCTGGGCGGAAATGTGATGGAGAGGAAGAATCCAGCCCTTGCCCCTCCCAGAGGATGTTGTACAGGCCGAAGCTGGCGGCAGGCATACCGTGTGTCTGAGCAACAGTGGCCAGTGTCCTCCTGTGGCTGCAGTGATGAGCTGCCCCGGGAAGAGGCCGTTCAGTGGAGGGCTCAGAGATGGGCCCTGGGAACGGAACTGCAGAAGTGGTGCCGGTGTCAGCAGGAGACAGTCACACAGCAGCCCTCGCCGAGGATGGCCGCGTCTTCCTCTGACCTCCTTCCGGGACAATGCTGGGGTGACTGGGCTGAGGAGCCCAAGAGGAGGAGCATGGTGCATGTGCAAGCGCAGCTGGACAGGCCTGTGGTGAAGGTGGCCTCAGTGGCTTCAGGACCTGACCACTCGGTGATGCCGACAGCCGATGGCGACCTCTGCACCTCGGGCTGTGGGGAGCAGGTCAGCTGCGCCGTGTGCCTGAGTCATTGGCCACTCGTGGTGGCCATCGGGGTCTTGAACGACTCCCGGTCCCCAAATGCGCGCTGCTGAAATCCAGGGGCAGCCAGGGCCATGTGGGGCCATTTACTTTTGCCATCTCCCCCGAGGGCCACGGGTATGGCTTCGTCTTCCCCGGCTATCACCGTCTTGGAACGCCGGCACGGAGCCTCGCTTCATGCCACAGAACTTAACATCTCCCCAGAACTCCGCCGAGTCCGGGGGGCTTCCCTGGCGGCCCCGCCGTGCGTCTGCGCGGACGCGGAAGGAAGCGCGCACAGCCCGGGCGGGGCTGGGGGTGGGCGGCGGGGCGTGGGGAGGGGCCGAGGAGAAGCGCTGCCCACCCGCATCTCCAGGTTGCCCGCCGTCTCCTCAGTGGCTTGGGGGCATCTGTGGCGTGTGCTGCGTCCAAAGAGGGCCGTGTTTCCGCCTGGGACATGGGCGCTAACTCCCAGCCAGGCGCAGGCCAGGCTGAGGACGCCTGGAGCCGCGGGCGACGACTGGCGAGCAGCGGGAGGACGTGCGGCGCGGTCTGTGTCCAGCGAGGCCGCGCACAGTCTTCCCCGCTAAGGACAGCAGCGGAGCTGAGGAGGCCGAGGGCCCGGCTCCTGCCCGCCCTGCCTCGGAACAGGAAAGCCGCTAAGGACCGACTCCTGCAGGCCTCGCCCTCGCCCTGAGCACCCGTCACCTCCTGCACTTCCCATTAGCACAGGCCTTTTCTTCTTTTCCTCCCTCCTTTGTGGACTCATCCTGGCATTTGCAGGATGAAGGGGCTGAGAGGTGTTCTCAGAAGGAACACTGCCTGCCCCGGACCGCTGTGGTTACACTGCTCTCTCTCCACTCCCGTCTCCCTGGGTCCTGGCTGGCCCTGCCTGCCAAAAACCAAAACTTCCTCCCCTTGGGGTCTGGAGAAGTTGGGGCTCCATCTAGCCCCCCCACAAGCCATGCTCCACTCTTCCCGTACTTAGCAGTACAGGGGAGACAGAAGGTGCAGTCACCGGATCCTGCTGTCACACCTTTGCCTGGGACATCTGGACAAAGGCTTTGCCGGACTGTGGACAACCCAAAGCCAACTATTTGGCTCTAAACAGGTGCCCGTGGGGCAAAAGACAGTGATCCATTTGGAGAACGTCAGCTAGCTGTTCTCCTAAAAGCACAAAGCTTACTCCTGTCTCTTGGGCATTGCCTGTGCATTCCTCTGGCATTTGGCCTCGCCTGCTGCCTGGACTGGAAAGCCAGCTTGGCGCGGCTGGGCAGTTAAGGCAGGATATTTGGGGAGAGAACGGAGAGGGTTTGATGAGTGGCCATACTGTGGAAGGTGGGAAAGAGGTTTGAGGGGCAGAGGATGGTCCTAAGAAAAGGAAGCGGCAACTTGTATAGTAGCTGAGAACAGTTTTGATTTTTTTTATTATAAAATATTTTGGAAGGGAGAGTGAAATTTTTTAATGTTGTTAATAAATTTAGAGCTTTATAAAATAGAAAAAAAATAAAGATAGAAAATGGAGGACCAGAGAGATGGCTAAGGTGCTTGTCTACAAAGCCTAAGGACCCAGGTTTGATTCCCCAGAACCAGTGTAAGCCAGATGCACAAAGTGGTACATGCATCTGGAGTTTGCAATGGCTAAAGGCTCTTGCACACCCATTGTATCTTTCTCTTTCTCTCTCTCTCTAAAATAAATAAATGAACGTATATGTGTGTGTGTGTGTAATTGCTGTCTAGTGTGCCCAACATTAACTATAGCAACATTTCATTACATTTTTATGCACTACTCTAGAAGCCATGTAACTATTAAGAGACTGAAAATACTTGTGCTAATTTTTCATAATGAGAGGATTTCTTGTTCAGCAACAAGACAATAGTCATGAAGTAAGCATGGCCTGTCAAGCCTGAAGAAAAGATTGCGCAGTAGAGATTTGTAACAGAAAAAGCACGAGGTGACTGCTGGTCCTCCTAGCAGGAGGGCCTCAAGTTAAGGCCGTCGCATCTCAGGGTTTGGTGACACACCTGTCATCTCTGCACTCAGGAGGTGGAGGCAGGGGTGGGGTGGGGTCAGGAGCTCAAGAACAGCCTGGGCTCCGTGAGAACTTGTCCATAACGGGAAAAGAAAACACACACATACACACACACGCACACACAAAATGGTTCAACAAGTACCATGATTGACATGTTCTGTTCACAGTGGTTTATTGACATGGTTGTTGAAAATTATTCCAAATATTGGCAAAGGTATTAATCCCCTGCTTTTTTTCCTCTCCCCACTTCTGGTTATAGACATGTGTCCCATATAAGCCATGGCTGGGTGAGTAGAAGCATGATGGACTCCTTACCTATCTGACGTTTGAGTGGTGTCTTAGATTTGTTTGTTTAGTTGGTTGTGTTTTTTTTTCTTTCTTTCTCTGTTCTTTTTTTTTTTCTTTCTTTCTTTTTTTTTTTTTTTTTGTATTTTGAGGTAGAGTCTTACTTCAGCCCAAGCTGATCCTGAATTCACTCTGTAGTCTCAGGCTGACCTAGAACTCACAGCAATCCTCCTACCTCTGTCTTCCCAGTGCTGGGGTCAAAGGCCTGTGCCACCACACCCAGCTGGAATGGATTTTGGAGACTTCTTCCACAGTAAACTCCTGTTAATGACTTAGTATCAGTACCAACCTCTCCAAAGCATGCAAAGGCAGACAGCACTATGTCTACTAATCACTGCAAATATCACATAGACATGAGGCACATGGGCACAATTATTTTTTACAAGGTCACAGTGCAGTGGGTGTAGACCATGTGTTCACAGTGGTGGGACCTGCAGGACCCATGTCAAAGCTGTACCTGTGTGGAGGGTTCTGCACCTGCCATCCTGGAATTGGAGAGATGTGGATGAGAGGAATCAGTAAACACTTCATTTCCTGGGACGCCCTATCTCACCAAGGTTGATGGAGAGCGATGACAGAGAGCCTCCTGCTTGGGCTGGAGACATGGCTCAGCAGTTAAGGCTTAAGGACCCTGGTTCAACTCCTCAGTACCCATGCAAAGCCAGATAGACAAAATGGTGCATTGGTCTGGAGTATATTTGCATTGGCTGGAGGCCCTGACATGCCAATTCTCTCTCTCTTCTTTCTATCACTATGCTTGCAAATAAATAAAATAAAACACAAAAATAAAACACAAGGTGATGTCAGACTGCCTGGCATAGTGTTTATAAACACTCTGAGAGGCCAACGCTTGGAGCTGAAGCTTTGGAAGTGATTCCTCTGAGTCCAGGTCTACATGAATAAACCTTCAGAGTCTCCACTCTGGCTCTGTGCTGGCTTTTGTGCCTCAGTTTCCCATAACAGGAAGATGAAGCCCACATATTCATGGGTCTTTCTTCTTCAGTTAAACCCCTCTCAAAACAACCAGGGCTATCCCCAGATTCCTGCCTTCTGGGAGATCCAAAGACACCTCAGATGCTTTGGAGAGGTGTGACTCCTAGGAGATTCCAAAGATGCTCAAGTGACTGAGGAAGGTGAAGTATAAATACTTCAGCTCTTGTCAAGTTCGCACTCTATCCCACCACAGTTAAAAACATTTATTTATTTATTTGTTTGTTTGTTTATTTATTTATTTATTTGCAAGCAGAGAGAGAGAGAGAAGACAGAAAATGGGTGTACAAAGGCCTCCAGTCACTAAAACCTCCAGATGCATGTGTGACCTTGTACATCTGGCTTTACATGGGTCCTGGGGAATAGAACCTGGTCATTGAATTTTGCAGCCAAATGCCTTAACCGCTGAGCCATCTCTGCAGCACTAATCCCATTGAATTTAACTCTAATATAGGGGGTGGAGAGATGGCTCAGTGATTAAGGTACTTGCCTTCAAAGGATAACCACCCAGGTTTGATTCCCCAGTACCCACGTACAGCCAGATGCACAAAGTGGCACATGTGTCTGGAGTTCATTTGCAGTGGCTTTCTCTCTCTCTCCTTCCCTCTCTTTCTTTCTCTCTCCCCCCTGCTTGAAAATAAATTTAAAAACTAATATATACAGGTGTATACTATTATACATATTATACTTAACTCTAATATAGGGTCAGGTCATTTAGTACTTCAAAACTCACTGAAATGTTAAAAGCTTCAAGTCTGAAGCTGGATATGGTAGCGCACACCTTTAATTCCAGCACTCGGGAGGCAGAGGTAGGAGGATTGCCATGAGTTCTAGGCCACTCTGAGACTACATAGTCAATTCCAGGTCAGCCTGTGCTAGAGCAAGATCCTACCTTGAAAAAAAAAAAAAAGCTTCAAATCTGTTTAAAAGTCTACAGTATCTTCTGAGAGTAATGGCTGTGTCTATGTTTTAACTGTGAAAAAAAATTAATGAACCAAAACCAATTTTGACATGTCTAATTAACCTCCCCCCATTGGAAAAAGAAAGAATCAGGCATCTGTAGTGTCTATCAGGCTTAATCAAGACTGAGGACCAGGTGGATGGTCAGCAAACCCACATGCTCTGTGCCGCACAGCTGAGTTGTGATGGAGTCATCTGGGCACCCAAAGGCCACTCCCAGCACTGCGGAGGCAGAGGTGAGAGGATTGTCATGAGTTCGAGGCCAGCCTGACACTGCATAGTGAATTCCAGGTCAGCCTGGGGTAGAGCGAGACACTAAATTGAAAAACAAAAACAAATATAAAATAAAATCTACAAATCGTACATCAACAAAAACAGGTGATTTGATTTCCATGTAAAGACGGTCATCTGATGCATGTACTTACATCATTATGGGCAATACAAGGGGCTGGGGGAGGAACGCATACACACACTTGTCCAGAAAGGACTCTTAGCCTCTGAAGTTGTGTTTTGTTGTTTTTCTTTTCCTCGCAGATGACTGTATCTACAGAGGGTTTCTTCACATTCTGTTATGATGGAAACAACACACTTTGGCAAATTCTCATACAGTCCAGGCTCAAGAGTATTTGCTTGTAAGGAGTGAGGGGACGCACACATGCTGGCTTTATGTGCGTCCTAGGGAATCAAACCCACGCCAGCAGGCTTAGCAAGAAAGTGCCTTTAACCACTGCACAATCTCCCCAGCCTAACTATTTATTTATTTTGATTTTTCAAGGTACGGTCTTGCTGTAGCCCAGGCTGACCTGCAATGCATTCTGTCTTCTCAGGCTGGTCTTAAACTCAGGGCAATCCTCCTCCTCTGTTTCCTGAATGTGGGATTAAAGGCTTGAGCCACCATGCCCTGCATGTTGCCCATTTGAATAAAAGAATACCTCTTATTTTAAAAGCCCGTTACAATCTCAGTAAAAAAAGCACAATGAGGAAGTTGCCAATACAAGTGATCAATTGATATTTAATCTTG
The DNA here is from genome assembly GCF_020740685.1 of Jaculus jaculus. NCBI lineage: Eukaryota > Metazoa > Chordata > Mammalia > Rodentia > Dipodidae > Jaculus > Jaculus jaculus. The sequence goes on from NC_059115.1 coordinate 20,464,662, forward strand.
AGTAATTCATGTGATTACCAAACAATACCATGAATGATGATTCAATTGATAACATCATGGTTGAAAATTGATTCTTGATTTGAGAAATCAATGAACAATACACACAGGGCCTGACAAAATGTATATGATGCAGGTTGGAGAGATGGCTCAGGGGTTAAGGCGCTTACCTGTGAAGCCTAAGGACCCAGATTTGATTCCCCAGTACCCATGTAAGCCAGATGTACAAGGTCGCACATGGCCCTGGTGTACATATTCTCTCTCTCTCTCTCTCAAATAAATAAAAAATAAAATATTTAAATTAAAAATAATAAAAAATGTGCACAACAGATTTGAATGACAGACTTCCTGGGTTTTCTTTAGCCATGTGAACAAATAGTCAATTCAGTTTGAACTGTTTTAATTGATGTTTTAAATGTTGATTAAGTGTGAGTGATTTTATCTGTATTTTTTTTTTTTTTTTGCTGTTAATTTTCTAATTGTGTAATTTCCTCGTATGGCTGGTAGGGGGCGCTCCTGCTCACGCAGGAGGGAACTTCGGGGCTTTTGTGAGCCAAGTTGGCCCTCTGGTGTTCAAGTGGAAAAGTTACCTTAGGAGATGTGGCTGGGCCTGTGAAGAAATCTCCAATCCTAATAATTATTATTATATATTCTTAGAAAATGTGGTTTGGTCTTTAAGGAAATCCCAGTCCTAATATACTGTATAATAAATATTCTTGGAAGATGTGCTTTGGTTTATACAGAAGTCTTCAATTCTAATATATATTCTAATATATATTCTTAGAAGATGTGGTTTGGTTTATAAGGAAATCTCCAATCCTAATATGTATATCATAATACATAGAGTAGACATATATCATTTTAAATTATTTTAAACTTGTCCATTGCACTAGAGAACAAGAAAAGTACATAGAATCTTAAAGTGTTTATTTAATATACTATATATAACATATAATATATGGTAGATATAATATGTTGTATATGTTATATTTTATCATTTATTTGTAGGACTTATATATTTACTACTTATCCTTGGTGTGTTGATTACTTTCAGTGGCATTCTCTTTAGCATATCTCTGTCCCTCCTACTTGACAATTCCTTCCCCAAAGTCAGGACATGTAATTTTATGTCTTGCATTTTCATGTGAACTAAAATCATTTTTAAATTGCCATTTCATTACAGAACAAGGAAAAGCACGTAGGATCTAGAAGTATTTATTTAATGATGAATAAAAATTCTCCATGTGTAAAAGTTTAGCATGTAACGAAGGGTGATCGCTTAACTGGTAATGAGTAGATTCAAGAACTAAAAGACGGAGGCCTGGAGAGATGGCTCTGTGGTTTAGGGTGCTTGCCTGCAAAGCATAGGAAGCCAGTTTGATTCCCCAGGATCCATGTAAAGCCAGAGTCACAAGGTGGAACACTGATCTGGAATTTGTTTGCAGTGGATAGAAGCCCTGGTGCTGCCATTCTCTCTCTCATATAAATAGAAAGAAAGAACAGAAGGAAAGAAGGAAGGAAGGAAGGAAGGAAGGAAGGAAGGAAGGAAGGAAGGAAGGGAGGGAGGGAGGGAGGGAGGGAGGGAGGGGGGGGGGAGGGAGGGAGGGAGGGAGGGAGGGAGGGAGGAAGGAAGGAAGGAAGAAGAAAGAAAGAGCGAGCCAGACATGGTGGCACACTTCAATCCCAGCACAAGATGAGGACAGAGGTACAAGGATCACTGTGAGTTCCAGGCCACCCTGAGGCTACATAATGAATTCCAGGTCACCCCAGGATACAGCCAGACCCTACTTTGAAAAAACAAACAAAAATAGAAGGAAGAAAGGGAGGGAGGGAGGGAGTAAGGAAGGAAGGAGGGACAAATGAATCCAGGAGTTGGGGGATGTGTCATCCATGCTGGTCCATTTGAGTGACTGGAACGCTAGAGAAAATCCTGCTGTCTTTTGAATAGGCCATATGGGATCACTGCATTTCCATTCTATCCATAAAGGTCAATGGCATCTAGCATCTATCCACACACAACTAATCATAAAAGTAATAATAATAACAGAATTTCCACCTGCCACCCCTCTCCCGGACAGCCACGTGGTCCATGCTGGGAACCCCTGAGGTCACCCAGGGAAGGACAATGGTTATACATTCACATGTGCAGCCAATGATGGAACTCACCTGACAAGAACGGTGTACAGGTGTGGACTTGAGCCTCTGTGAGTGTGTGTGTGCATATGTGTGCATGTCTGTACATGTGTGTGCACATTCGTGTGCATGTGCGCTCATGTCTGTCCAAGAGTGCGAATGTGTATGTGTGTACGTGTTTGTACTCATGTGTGTGTGAGTTTGCATCTGTGTATGTCACTGTGTGTGTGATTCTAATGTTATATTGCATGGGTGTGTCTGTCATGTTTTACAACATGTTGGCCCACATGTGTCTACCTTCGTTAAAAAATAATGCTGCTGGGCGTGGTGGCACACACCTTTAATCCTAGCACTCAGGAGGCAGAGGTAGGAGGATCACCATTTCTCTAGTAAAATTTCCCATTCTTAAACAAGTGCATGCTGGAATACAGAAAGGTTTACACATGTTCAAGTACTTTGGAGTTTTATTTTGTGAGTGTAAATAAAATAGCGTACAATATTAATAATCAATTTTGCATTATTATACAATATATGCACAGAAATAAGTATAACATGACATAAATATATGATATACAACTAACCCAATATAATTTATCATCCATCTTAATAATGAATTGCACACATATCTGTACACACGCATGCATACAACACACACACATCACATCACATACCACTCACATGACATATGCAAAAAAATGACGTGGAGGGATACAGAGATGACATAGCAGTTAAGACGCTGACCTACAAAGCCTAAGGACCAAGGTTCAATTCCCCAGTATCCACACCAGCAAGATGAACATGGTGGTGCATAAATCTTGAGTTCTTTGCTAGAGGACCTGGCATGCCCAATCATGTGTCTCTCCCCATTCCCCCCCCTCACACACACACACTCACACTCACACACACACACAATCACAACTGCCTCTTTCTCTATCTCAAATAAATAAAAATAAAATAAAAAATGAGGTGGAGCAAAATTGAAGACACCTATCATTGATCTCTGGCCCCCCAGCACACACACACACACACACGCGCACACACACACACACACACACACATGCACACATGTTCCCACATATATGCAAATATGCATAACCACATGCATGCACACCATGAGATACAGGAGGTCACATGGGCTGAGAGGACAATGCAGCTGACTCTCATGTTCCATGGGTACACAGGCCAGTGGAACCCCTTATCATATGCAGCTGGCCCACACAGAGGGGATCCCAGAAGGAAGCCGTGTGGGCTGGATATGTGTATAGATCATTCTAACGTTATTTAGACACAAAGGCTATGACCATCTATTTTGTTTTTTTTTAATATTTTTCAGTATTTTATTCATTTATTTGCAAGCAGAGAAAGAAAGACAAAGAATGTGCACTCCAGCTCCTAGAGCCACTCAAACAAACTCCACACAGATGTGTCACTCTGTGCATCTGGCTTTATGTGGGTGCTGGGGAAGCAAACCCAGCTCATTAGGCTTTGCAGGTAAGTGCCTTAACCACTGAACCATCTTTCAAGCCAGGTATTTAGGTTTCTGTAATGTTTATTTATTTATTTGAGGGAGGGAGGAAGAGAGAGAGATAGAAGGATGAAAATGGGCTAGCCAGAGTCACAATCCAATGCAAAGGAAATCCAGACACATGGGCCAAACTGTGCATCCCGATTATGAGGGTACAGGGGAATCTAACCTGGATCCTTGGGTTCACAGGAAAGTGCCTTGACCACTAAGTAATATCCCAACCCTTGTTTTGTTTTTATTTTTACTTTTGAGACAGGATCTCATGTAGGCCAGGTTAGTCCTGAACCTATTATCTAGCCAAGGCTGGCCTTGAACACTTGATCCTTTATCCTTAGCCTCCTGAGTGCTGGGACCACAAGCATGTGGCACTATGCCAAGCTTGTATCTTGTAATATCACCTTCATCCTACTGAGAAAGCTCTGAGGTCTAGATTGCTCAGAGTTCTAGATAGTTCTATCTCTGACTAGGTTCATTGTGTATTGTATTAGGGATCTTCCTGGATCTCATTTTGCTCCCCTCTGTCTTTGGGGCCACTACCTCTTTAAGACACTGGTTGACTTTGGACAGGTTCCATGGTCCAGACCTCAGTTCTAGAACCTGGTCCTACAGTTGTTGCCAGGCGAGGTCCTAGCAACAGACCTTACTCTCAGTTCAGTGTGGAAACTTCTTTCTGCACTTTCGAGTGTCTTGGTGAGATTGGCTGTGTGCTCTCTCTCGTTGGACACTGCTTCCACAGGACTTTCCCCCCTCCCAGCCACCCCGGATTGTACCTTCTGAGTAAGTTATGGGTTTGATACACCATATTTGCTGCCTGCTTGCTCTCTTATAGGCATTTTCTTAAGTCTTACCTTCTGAGAGTCTAGATTCTCAGGGGCACCACATTGAATGCCAAGGACACAGGCCGCGGTTGCCTCCTCCATCAGGTCCCACAGGGCCTCACCCTCTTTTTCCATTCGCAGAAGGCCAAAGCTACTTCTTTGGTCATAGACCTCATATGGGCGGGTTGGGAATCAGCCATTCTGAAACCCATCAGGCTGCTGTCTGTATGGGGGAAAGGAAGGAAGAAACAAAGCAAAAGTCCCTCTTGGGTTAGGCCTGGCCAGCCAGAGCTGCCCAACCTGAGGACACCTGACGTGGCTCCAATGGCCTCCTTCATCTCTGCCCAGCCCCTTGTAATGCCTTGGACTTCACTAAGCCTTGTCCCCTCCACTTCCCCCACTCTTAGCTAACACCCCATGAGGGCAGGTCCCAGATATCCAGGGTTCTCATGAAGTTGGGGACAGGAGATGTGTGCAGGCTGGGATTGCTGGGTCTAGACTCCTGAGATGAGTCGGCCGTGCTCCCCACATGCTTTTATCTATCCATCATCTCATCTCGTCTCTATGTCTTTTGTCTATCCTCCTACTCATTCATTTATTTCTTAGTTTTTTAGACATAGGTTCTCATTTCTAGCTCAGGCTGAACTGGATCTCATTCTATAGCCTTAGGCTGGCCTTGAACTCACATCAATCCTCCTACCTTGGTTTCCAGAGTGCTGGGATTAAAGGTTTACAACCCCACACCCAGCTGTTTCGGTTTTTGAGACAGTCTTTCATAGCCTAGGCTGGCCTCAAACTCACACACTGTGTAGTTGAGGATGGTTTTGAACTCCTGATCTTTCTGTTTCCATCTCTCCAGTGCAGAGCAATCTTTCTAGCCCTATTTTTGTTCTCTTTTTAAAAATAGAGTTGTTCTTTAATCCCAGCACTCAGGAGGCAGAGGTAGGAGGATTGCCATGAGTTTGAGGCCACCCTGAGACTCCATAGTGAATTCCATCCAGGTCAGCCTGGGCTAGAGTGAGACCCTACCTCGAAAAATCAAAAACAACAACAACAAAAAAAATAGAGTTGTTTAAGAGAGGGAATGGCCGCACTAGGGTTTCATGCCCCACAACAACCTGCAGAAGCTTATGCATGTGGCTTTAGATGCTCACCAGGGAAGGGAAGCTGCAAACGCCGCAAGCATCTTTAGCCACTGAACCATCTCTCCAGCCCTTCTTTGGATCTCAGTCTAGCCCAGGATGACCTGGAATTCATTCTGTATTCTCAGGGAGGCCTTGAACTAAGGCCATCCACCTACCTGTGCCTCCTGAATACTGAGATTTAAGGTGTGCACCACCACGCCAGGCCCTTCTTTGATTTTTGAAGCAGGCTCTCACTCTAGCCCAGGTGGACTTGGTACTTACTCTGTGGCTCAGTCTGGATTCAGACTCACAGAGATGCTCCTACCTCCTACCCTAGCTGAGTACTGGGATCCAAGGTGTGCGCCACAATGCCGGGTCTAGAGTTTCAATCTGTCTGATTAACATGCATAGACCTCAGTTTCCCCTGGCAACATTTGGCAGCCTACACTTAGATTTCCTGGGAGACTGTCCCTCACTGCATGTTTGTGCCTCAATCTCCCCACCATGCAGAGTGGTTGGACTTCGGTTGCCCCTCTTACGTGACTGGAAGGCCTCACTTCGGATTGTCCCGGGCAGGCTGGGCGCCTCCACCACGATGTGTGAGGTGACGCCCACCTTCAGCGGAGAAGTCCAGCATGGCTCGCTGCCGGGCCCAGCTGAGGCAGGCAGGGACCCGGAGCTCCTCCTCAAGATGGTGTTCGCAGAGATGAGGAGCATGCTGGAGACAATGCGCGAGGTGAAGGGCAGGCTGGCCACTGCACAATTGAGGGTGCGCCAGCTGAGCCAGAATGACAACCTGAAGCAGCAGCTCAGCATCCTGCTGCCTGAGGTCTGGGCGGGGCCGAGGGCGGGGCTCGGGGAGCGCGGGAAGGGAGGAGTCAGTTGTTCTGTTGCTGGGCGGCCTGAGTGGCGGGATGGGCGGGGCTCAGGGAGGGCGGGGCTGAGCAACAAACAGCCTGGGCGGAGTCTGAGGGAAAGGGGCGGGGCAGCTCAGGAGGCGGGGCCTAACACCAGGGAGGGGACTTGTCTAGGAGAGGTTTGGGGGTAGGAACTAGGTTTAACACAGGGGGCGGAGCCTAGAACTGAGGAGCAAGGCCTGAAAGGACAGAGGGGTGACAATTGCGGGGGCCCCAGGAGGAAACCTGGATGGCAAAACCTGGGGAGCATGGTTTGAGCTGCAAGAGAGGTGGGGCATGACCTGGGTGGGTAGCACCTTATTCACAAGAGAGCTAGATGCATAGACACCAGGGACTGATGGACAAGGTAGGAGTGGTCTATCCTATGGGGCCTGACTGACATAAGGGACAGAATGTATCCTAGTGTGTGGGGGGTCGTTCTTGGAGGAGGGGTGGGACAAGAAGAGGCAGAGGAGTAAGTAGAGAGGCAGAGCCTAGCCAGGAGGGCATGGTGCCTGGAGGGCAATAAGGGCAAAACTTGCTCAGGGGTGGGGCAGAGGAAAAAAAGCAGAGACCTGAGTGGCAAGATGGACAAGACTTGAGCAGATGAGGAACCAGATGGGCAAGGCAGCGGCCTAGTCATGGGAGGATGGTCAGAGCTGGAGGTTGCACAGGGGCAAGCTGCCATGATCCGCATGGTAAGGGTGTGTCCCAGCAATGAGAAGAGGGGCTTTATATAATAGGTCCAAATGGGAGGGTGAAGCCTGAGTAAGAAGAGGAGGGGAGGGATGAAGAGATGGCTTATCATTTATGGCACTTGCCTGCAAAGCCAAAGGACCTCCTTTGGTTCCGCAGTACCCACATAAGCCAGATGCACAGGTGGCGCATGCATCTGGAGTTCCTTTGCAGTGGCTGGAAGCCCTGGCGAGCCCATTCTCTCTGTCTCTCTCTCTCCCTTCCTCCCTCTTTCACTCTCATTAATAAGAAAAATGTAAAAAAGGAGGGTGGATAGTAGAAGGAGCGGGTCTGACCATTACGAGGGGCGGTTCTTAGACATGGGGGAGGAACCTGAAATCTCCTGAGGGAGATGGGGAAAGGAATGAGCTGGTGTCCTGATCCTGCCCATGTCTGGACAGTTGTTCGAGCCTGTGACCAAGAAGTTGATAAAGTATCGGAAGCAATTGCTGAAAAGGGAAGAAGAGATTGCAGAGCTGAAGGCAGAGCGGGACAATATGAGGGTGAGGGCCTTGGGGGACGTGGCCTCAATGCTAGGGCGGAGTCCTGGGGTGATGGGGCGGGGTCTCTCAGTGTTACCTCTTCATCCAGCTTTCTTTAAATTTGTTTTTTAATTTATGTATTTTTTTGAGGTAGTGTCTCACTCTGGTCCAGGCTGACCTGCAATTAACTATGTAGTGTCAGTGTAGCCTCCAACTCACAGCGATCCTCCTACCTCTGCCTCCCGAGTGCTGGGAGGAAAGGCATAAGCCACCATGCCTGGCTCTCACCCGTCCTTTGCCACATCTCATTTCCTGTCTTCTCCTCCCTGTGCTCACTTCCTTACTGCTCCCCTCTCTTCTCATCCTGGTCTGCCTGACCTGCCTGCACCAAGCCTTTCTTGGCAACCACTGCTGCGCTGTTCCATTTATTCATTTTTTAGTAAAATTTGATTATGTAAATGTATCTGATTTTTCAGTTTCTTACTTTCATTTGTATATGTGAGAAAGGGGCAGAAAGAGGGTGAGTATGGCAGCCCCAGACCCTCCTGCCACTGCAAATGAACTCCAGAGGCATGCACCATTTTGTGCATCTGGCTGTACATGGGTACTGGGGAATAGAGTCCAGCCATCAGGCTTTGCAAGCAAGTGCCATTAACCTCTAACCACTTCTTCTTTCGGTCTTGGGATGTCTTTTGACCTGGATAAATCTCTTTCTCCTAGCCTCTTCCACATCTGTCACCCCCTTCTTGACCCCACATGTTCTCTCTTTTAGCTTGACTTGGTTTACCTATTTCTCTAGCTGTTGTTGGAACGCCTGAAGTATATGGTGTCCAAGCAGGAAAGATCTCTACACAGGACCTTTGTCCAATGCCAGGCCCAGTCCTCTGCAGGTGTCTCCTCGGAGATCGAGATGATTAAGAAACTAAAAGTCCTCTTCCGTCATCACAGAGTCCTAGAGGAGAAGGTAGGAGAATTAGGATAAAGAATAGAAACCTACGCTTGACTAGCATTGCCCAACTAGACTGACTCTGGCTGTGATTGGCTGGATGTATCCCACATGGTTTAAAGCATTACTAGGATTGGTGGAATTGAAAAAGAAAGGGCGACTCATTAGGGCAGAACTGACTGGGCGATGAGAGCGGGGTGGTGCCATGTATAGGCCTCTTGTCACTTCAAATGTACCTCCTCATTCATGCACCACTGTGTACATCTAGCTCTATATGATCACTGGGAAATTGAACCCAGCCATTCTGGCTTTGCCTGTAAGCACTTTTATCCACTGAGCCATCTTTTCAGCCTCTCTCTTTACTTTTTCATTTTGATCCATTCTGTAGACCATGCTGACCTTGAATTCAGGTATCTCAGATTTTAAACCTGTGCTACCATGTCTACTAACTCAGTGGTTTTGTGATGGCCCCAATGTATATTAGTGAACTTACAGACTCCAGGATTTCTGAATGCCCGAGTCTTTTAATGGTCACTCAGAAAACTAATTTCCATGGTCTTCAGTGACTCACCCCTGCAGACTTGGATCTGAATGACTGTTGCTGAGGTTGGTTTTGCCCCATCACCACCCCAGATCATCAGCCCAGCTCCCCACTCTAGGTGCTGTGCATCCACTCCCTCCAGACCCTTGCCAATGGCATGGGTTCTGTCAAGGACACCAATGGGCGCATAGCCGAGCTGCAGGAGGCCCTGGAGCAGCACCAAGCAGAAGTATGCCAGCTGCGGGAGGGCCAGGCATTGCTGCGCGGGCAGGTGGGCCAGCTGGAGCAGGAGCTGGCCACTGCTCACCACCAGCTGAATGAGACCAAAGAAGCCAACCGCAAGCTGCAGCAGGAGCTCAAGGAGGTGAGGCTGGAGCCCCTGCAGGGCTGCCCTCTGTCCCCGCCCAGCTTTCCCTGTCCTTTGGCCCAGAGGAGATCAGCTCATGAGCTCCCGAATGATGTGGAACCTCGATGCAGTTCCCAAGCTGTGTGGATTCCCTTCACTGAACTTCTGTAAAACAAGATTTGTTTGTTTGATTGATTGTTTATGAAAGAGGGAGAAAGAACAAGAAGCAGGTAGAGAGAGAGTGCCAAGGCCTCTAGCCTCTGCAAAGGAACTCCAGGTGCATGTGCCACCTTGTACATCTGGCTTTATGTGTGTACTAGGGACTCAAACCTGGGTCCTTTGTCATTGCAGGAAAGCAACTTAACTGCTAAGTCTTCTCTCCAACCCTTAGTTATTTTAAAAATAAATTGAGCTGGCCTTGGTAGTGCACGCCTTTAATCCCAGCACTTGGAGGCAGATGTATGAGGACTACCACCAGTTGGAGGCCACCATGAGACTACACAGTGAATTCCACTTCAGCCTGGGCTAGAGTGAGACCCTCCCTCGAAAAAAACAAAACTAAACTAAACTAAATTAAATTAATATAACCGGGGCCATATAGCTTTGAAATCAAAAGTGTTTATCTGCCGAGTTATCTCTGCAGCCAATAAAACTGGATTTATGATCAGCTATGTGGCCGTCAGTACCTGACTAATATGTAACCACAGGAACATTCTCTATCTGAATTGAACATGTGTGTAAGTGTCAGGCATTGAACCCAGGCCTTCACACACTCTAGGCCCATGCTTTGAAATATACCACACCCCCAGCTCCTCACTACCACCAATGATGCTCTACTGCTGAGTCATTTCCCCAGTTCTCAACTGGATAAAACCAGGTGTGTGCCACCATGCCTGGAAATATTTTGTTTTATTTTATTTGTTGAAGTAGGGTCTAAGTCTAGCCCAGGCTGACCTTGAACTCACTCTGTAGCCACAAACTGGTCTTGATTTCATAGCAATCCTCCAAACTCAGCCTCCAGAATGCTAGAACTAAAGGTGTGTGCCACCACACCCAGCTCCTTTTTACTTTTTATTTTGAGAAAAGGCCTCAGTGTGCATCTGGCTAACGTGGGTCCTGGGGAATCGGACCTGTGTCCTTTGGCTTTGCAGTAAGTTGCCCAGTCTGGCCTTGAACTCAATGCATAGCCCAAGATAGTGTGCATTTTCAATCCTCCTGCCTCAGACTCATACTGAGTAGGTGGTATGTCTGGGCTCTGCCACCCTGCCCGGCATGCCTAGACTCTTTTTAAGTCTATTTATTTTTTTAATACTGTATCTTTGTGTATTTATTTGACAGAGAAATAGGGAGAACGAGAGAGAGAGAGAGAGAATGGGTGTGCCAGGCCCTCTAGCCACTGCAAACACTCTCCAGATGTGTGTGCTCCCTTGTGCATCTGGCTAACGTGGGTCCTGGGGAATCGGACCTGTGTCCTTTGGCTTTGCAGGCAAATACCTTAACCGCTAAGCCATCCCTTCAGCCCATTAAATTTATTTATTAATTTCTATGGAGAGAGAGAATGAGAATGAGCTATCTAGGGCCTTTTACATATGCATGCATATGGCTTTATGTTGTACTGGGGAATCAAGCCAGGGCCATCAGGCTTTGCAAGCAAGCCCCTTTAACCGCTAAGCCGTTTCGCCAGCCCTCTCTTCCGTCTTGATGACTTTGGGCCCATGGGTGGGAATCTATGGCCCCACTACAAGGTTTCTCACAGAGGCACCATGATGTTCCATCTCATATACTGGCTGGGATTCCCTTCTGGCTTCTAAAACTGTGCTAAATTATTGTCTGTTGGGGGTGCTCTGTGCAGATGGGAGGGAGCTTTGTTTCCCAGAAGACACTGGGGCATGTGCTCTGTGATTCTAGACTTGTGTTGTGGCAGAAGGGTGGCTGGATTCTTCACATAATAGGGGTGTTTGAATCTTTTTTGTTGTTGTTTACTGGACTAGGTGCCTCTATATAGGTTGCCCTTGAACTTGCTATATAGCGTAGGCTGGCCTGGAATAGGAATCCCTCGGGCTTCAGCCTCCTATGTGCTGGGATTACGGGCATGCACCACCACAATGCCTTGTACCTTCATCCAGATCTATGTTAAAGCCGCAACACTCAGCAAGGCAAGGATTTCATTTTCCAGAAAACCCAGAGGGTTCCTTGCCTGGGGTAGTCAGCCTAGGCTACCCCAGGGCCTTCTGGGAATAGTGGTCCACCTAGACCAAGGAGTCCTGGTACTGGCAGGTGAGGTTCTGCCAGGGGGAAAGGGCAGAGTCTGGGATGTTGTGGCTCTTATGCCCAAGACCCTCACTCACATGCCTCTGCCTTGACCAGAATGAAGAGAAGAGGCGACAGCTGGAAGAATGGCTGGAAGATTCTAAGCTGAAACTGCAGCAGATGCTGCAGAAGGCAGCGCCCTTGCCTGAGGTTGAGGCTCAGCTGGCACAGGGAGCAGAGGCTCTGCACAAGGTGAGGGGCGGGGCCTGCGGGTCAGGGGCGGGGCCTCGAGGGAGGCAAGCCAGGAGCCTGAGCTGATCCTGGTGAGGTTAGTTAGAGGTCTTGGAGAGTGAGCAGTGTCAGGGGAACTTTGAGGAGCTGCTTGGGCAGCTGGAGGCACAGTCGGAGAAGAACCAAGAGCTGCAGCCATTGCGTAGGTGGGAGCTGAGGGTGGGGGTATCTAATGGTTGGGGCTTAGCCAAGGAGTTTGGTTGGGAGGGAGTTTACATAAGGGGGGGAGGGTTGTTGGGTGATTTGGGAGGCAGGGAGTTTAGATGAAGGGGGTTCAGGGAAGCGCTTTAATGAGGGGTGGCGCCTGCGAGGCTTGGAGGGACAGGTGAGGAACGGGGAGCTTAGATTAGGTGGGGGTCAGGGAATTGGCTGAAGTGTGGATTTAATCTTGGCTGGTCTTCACATCACTGAGCCTTTGGCCCACCTCTGGGGCCTGGACTGGGAGGGGCATGGGTGGACAAGGTGGGGAATGTAGCCAGGTCCATTTGGCTGGGGAAGGAGGAGGCAGAGCAGGCTGGGAGCCCATATCTCCCAAGTAGCCTGTCTCCTCTTCTCAACTGCACCTCCATCATCCTCCCCTGCCTGTTTATCTTCTGATTTCCTCTGTGATTGTTGTGCTGCCTGGTGAGCACCCCAAAAGGGGGATCAATTGGAGACACCCAGAGGGGGCAGGGCCAGGCAAAGAAGAGAATTGGGCTGGGTCCAGTGAAATGGGAATCAGGAGTGGACAGCTACATGGGAGCTGGCATGCTTTGAGAAGAGTCGGGGAAGGATTTAAGAAATGCACGTGTCACCAGGAGTGGTGGTGCACACCTGTAATCGAGCACTGTGGAGTCAGAGGTGGGAGGATCACTGTGAGTTCTAGGCCAAGCTGAGACTACATAGTGAGTTCCAGGTCAGCCTGGGCTAGCGAGAGATGCTACCTCAAAAACAAAAACAAAACAAAACAAAACAAAACAAAAAAAAAAATATATATATATATATATATATATATATATATATATATATATGCATACACACACACACACACACATCCTTTTTGGCTGAAGTGATGTCTCCGAGGTTAACGTGTTTGCCTGTAAAGCCTATGGACCTGGGTTTGATTCCTCAGTAACCAGGTAAAGCTGGAACCACAAAGTGGTGCATGCTTCTGGAATTTTCAGCAGCTAGAGGACCTGCCACACCCATTCTCTCTGTTTCTCTCTCCATCTCTCTCTCTCTGTCTATGTGTGTATGTGTGTGTATATATATGTATATATCTGCTTTCAAATAAAAACATAAAATATTTTAAAAAGAAAGTAAGTAACAAGCGAAGGAAAGGAGGGAGGAATGAAGGCAGACACCTCTCAGGAATGTGACTGGGGAGGTACCTCAGTGATAGAGCACTTGCCTAGGATGTGTGTTTTGAGGTAACAAAAAAGAGGAAGGAATAAACAAGTTTCAACCCAAAGGACACATGGAAGGCCAAAATAGTGGGTTCGAGAACCTGTCTAGACTTTCTCTTTAGCCATATCTCTCTGCTTTCGCTTATTTTGTGTTTTTGTGTGTCTGTTTCTTTTGTCATAGGCTTCCTTTTTTTTTTTTTTTTTTTTTCTTAGGAAAGGTATCACTCTAAACCTGCCTAACTTGGGACTCACTCTGTAGTCCCAGCCTGGTCTCAAAGGTGCAATGATCGTCCTACCTCTGCCTCCCATGTGCTGGGATTAAACTTTGTATCACCACACCCAGCTTCAATTTCTTTTCTGTACGTTTTTTATTTTTTAATTTTTTTCAAGGTAGGGTCTCACTCTAGCCCAGGCTGACCTGGAATTCACTATGTCGTCTCAGGGTGGCCTTGAGCTCACAGCAATTCTCCTACCTCTGCCTCCCAAGTACAGGTATGCACCACCATGCCTGGCTTTTTTGTTGTTGTTGTTCTTAAAAAAAAAAAATATTTTATTTGTAGAGAGAGAGAGAGAGAGAATGAGAGCCCCAGGTCTACAGCCACTGAAATCCAACGCCAGAGGCTTGTACCACCTAGTGGGCATGTGCAACCTTGCACTTGCTTCATCTGTGTGCTTCTGGCTCATGTGGGCTCTGGAGAGTTGAACATGGGTCGTTAGGCTTTGCAGGCAAGCACCTTAACCACTAAGCCATCTCTCCAATCCCCTTTTTTTGTGTTTTTGACATGGGGTCTTGCTGTGTTTCTCAGGATGATGTTGTATACATGAGAGCAATGGTCCAAAAGCCTCAACTTCCAAGCATCTGGTATCGTGGGCATGCACCACACCCAGCCATATAGAGTCACCTCCCTTCCTTCTCTCCCCTTCTTCCATTTCATTGTTTCAATATTACTGTGTTGAGAATTATAGCTAGAAAAAGAATTAATCCTTGAGGTCCTGGATATAGTGGCTCAATGCCTGCAACCCAGAGTTTGTGAGGCAGAGACAGAAAGATTGCTGAGTTTGGGGACCAGCCTGGGCTATGTGGTGAAATGATGTTTTTTTTTAAAAAGTGGCAGGAGACGTAGGACGATTGGTGAGACTTTACGGCTAGCCTGGGAGAACATAGTGAGTTTCAGGCCAGTCCAGTGTAGACTGAGACCTTACCTCCACAAAAAGGGGGATGGATGGAGAGATGTCTCAGAAGTTAAAGGCGCTTGCTTGCACAGCCTGAGGGCCTGGGCCTGATTCCCAATTACCCACATAAAGCCAGAAACAACCCGACCCTTCCTAGTAGACACCATTAAGGGGAGTCCCCATTATAAGCCTGCAAGTGAATTCTGCATCTGTGTCTGTCTCCAGAATCCTGTCCACAAGAAGGAAGCTGGGGTTCCACCAGGACAGGGCCCAACCGTAACAAGAGACACCCCACCACCCAATCCCTGCTCTGCTCATCTTCATGGGAAGACCCAGGCCTTGGCACTGCAGGAAGATGCGGGACCCTCCCGAGAAAGGTCAGCAGGGATGAAGGTTGAGAACAAGGAGGGGAGATGGGAGGGGACGAGGACATGTAGGGACAGGGGTATCCCAGATTTTCCCTCTCTGACTTGCTTCACCAGCAAGGGCACCCCAGATGCCCTCCACAAAGGCCCCAAGAAGAAGGGCATGAAAACTTACCTCAGCAACCTCTTTGGAAAGAAAACAAAGGGCAAGATGGAACATCCAGGCCAGGACAGCTCTTCCTTGGGTGAGAAATTCCTCTTTCTTCCCAACCTTCTCCTTTCCTCACCTTTCCCCTCCCTCCTGACCTCCCTCCCTCCATTTATTTCCTATACTAACTCTACATTCCTCCTGTTCTTCATTCATTTTGAAATTGTAACCCTTTTGTCTCATCCTCTCCAGTGCTTGGAAACCAGATGTGTGCTACTATGCCTTGCTATTGATCCTTTTTGTTTTTCTAATATTTATTTATTTGTGTGCACGCATGTATGTTTCTGTGTCAGGAAACCAAGGCCTCTTGCCTCTACAAATGAACACCACACACTTGTGCCCCACTTTCCCTCTTGTAGTTGCTTGTTTGTTTATTTGAGGTACAGTTTTATTCTGGCCCAGGCTGACCTGGAACTGCCTCTGTATCTCTAGGCTGGCCTCAAATTCATGGTGATCCTGTGGAGAACTCTGTCTCCCAGGGCAGGGATCAAAGGCGTGCACAACCATGGTTTGTTACGTTTTTGCCTTTTTGTCCCTGGTTTGTGGAGGCAGCTTGGGAATTGAACCTGGCTCAGCAGGCTTTGCAATCAAGTGCCTAATGGTGAGCCACCTTCTCTGCCCCTCCTGTTTGTTTGCTTTTCCCAGTACTGTGGATTGGATTCAGCATTTCCCACATGTTAGGCAGGTGCTCTACCCAGCCCCTCTCTGTGGATTTCAGGCCAGCACTCTACCCATGAGTGACATCTCTAGTCCTCTTTACACTTTTGGCTTGAGATAGGCTTTCTAAGTTACCCTGGCTGGACTTGAACTCGCCCTGGTGCCCAAGATAACCTGGATGACCTTGAGCTTCAGAAGCTCCTGCCTCTGTGTTGTGAGGAGCTGAGAGGGCAGACCTGTCCCTCCTGCTCCCTTATGTTTTGTGTTTGTGGTCAGAGAGGGTTTCACTTCATAGTTGTCTAGCTTTGAACTTCTGGCAATCCTCCCACCTCACATTTATTTTATTTTATGTTTTTAGTTGTTTATTGGCAAGAAAAGAGAGATAAAGAAAGAGAATGGGTACACCAGGGTATTTTTCCAGTACAAATAAACTTCAAGTGCACACACCACTTGGTACATGTGGTTTTACATGGGTACTGGGCAATTGAACCCAGGCCATCTGGCTTGGCAAGCCATTCACCCACATCTCCGGTCCACCCCATTCCACCACACGTTTATGTGTTTTATTGTTGTTGTTGTTTATTTTTGAATCCCAGGTCACAGAAAAAAGAGAGAGAGAGATCTAGGTGAGCAGGTCCAGGTGGTGATGTAGGGAGGGACTGAAGTCCAAGTCCAGGGGAGGGAACCTGGGGATGAGGCCAGGGTGACCAAAACCATGGAGACTCCGACCCTGCGGTGCTCCCTGTCACAGCTACCCGCGAGGTGGAGGCTCTTGGGTTGCTAGGTTCCAAGTCTTCCTGAGTTAAAGAGTGAGTTTAGGGGAGCCTGGGACACTTAGTGAGAGACTGCCTCAAGATAAAAACAAATTTGGGGCCGGGCATGGTGGCACACGCCTTTAATCCCAGGATTTGGGAAGCAAAGGTAAGAGGATTCCCATGAGTTCGAGGCCACCCTGAGACTACGTAGTGAATTTCAGGTCATCTGGGGTCAGAGCAAGACCCTACCGTGGAAAAAACAAATTTGGGGAGATGGCTCACCTGGTAATTTCAGATCCATAGCACTAAAGTAAAAGCAAGGGCAAGAGAACTAGTCTAACCAAATTGCTGAGCTCCAGGTGAAGTAAAATCCTGTCTCTAAAGATAAGGTGGGGTGAGATTGAGGAAGACACCCTACATTGATCCCTGGTCTCCAGGACCACCTCCCTGCACATACATCCCTGCACACACGCCAGGGCTGAGCATGTTGTTAAGTGGCAGAACTCCTGCCTAGAACCCAGTAAGGGCTGGGGGCATGGCTCAGCAGTAGAATGCTTGCTTGTCAGTATTGATAGTAAAAATAAAATAAAATGCAATAATTAGGGGCTGGAGAGATGGCTTAGCAGCTAAGCACTTGCCTGTGAAGCTTAAAGACTCAGGTTTGAGGCTCGCTTCCCCACCACCCACGTTGGCCAGATGCACAAGGGGGCGCATGCATCTGGAGTTCGTTTGCAGTGGTTGGAAGCCCTGGCATGTCCATTCTCTCTCTCTCTCTCTCTCTCTCTCTCTCTCTCTCTCTCTCTGTCACTCTCAAATAAATAAATAAAAATGAACCAAAAATATTTTTTAAAAAAGAAGAAAAAAATACAATAATTAAACATCCCTAGCCAGGCATGTTAGTGCACACCTTTAATCCGAGCACTTGGGAGGCAGAGGTGGAAGGATTGCTGTGAGTTCGAGGCCAGCCTGAGACTACCGAGTAAATTCCAGGTCAGCCTGGTCTAGAGTGAGACCCTACCTCAAAAAACCAAAGGGAGTTAACAAAAAAAAAAAACAAACCCTGAACAGTCAGGCAGGGTGGCACAGGCCTCTAATCCTCTAATCCCAGCACTGGGGAGGCCGAGGTAAAAGACCGCTGTGAGGTCAAGTCCAGCCTAGAACTACCGGGTGAAATATAGTTCAGTCTGAGCCTCAGTGAGACACTACCACCAAATACAAAACGAACTAAAACAGAACAAACATTCCGAGGTAAGTCATAGGTGGGTTCCAGGCTGAACATCTGCTGCTCTCCTTGCAGGCCAGGCTTTCACGCAGCTCCCAGGCTAATGGTGCGTCAGTCCAGACCTGCAGACCTAGGGGACGCGGGTTGGTGCACTCGATCACCCCCACTCCATGACTGTTCAGCCTCGGTGCAGGTGACCTCACAGGACTGAAGATCTTCCCGGTCTGGGCCGACTCTCCACCCTGCCCCAGCATCATCTGTGGGGACCAGAGTCCAGAGCTCCCCTGAGAACTGAACCAACTGCCCACCAGCGGTGAGGGTGTGTCCCCGCCTCCCACGTGGACTGGGCCTGGACCAGCCACCAGAGCTGGACTCCAGGGGACACGTGAAAGAAAACACGAAGAAATCCCACCTAAACTTCTACCTCCCCCTTTTTTTCCTCTTTTGCCTTTGTTGTTTATTAATTAGTTTAGTAGTCAGTAAATATATATTCAAGTTGGTACCTTGATAGCCTCCTCCATGTCCTCCCCCTCCCCTGGCCCCTCCTTGTTGAGGCATACGGGTCATGCATTGTGGAGTTAGGCCTCAGTTATGGGTAGGAGGAAATGTCTCTGCATATCATGACCCAACCTGTGGCTCTGACATTCTTTCCGCCCCCTCATCCGCAAAATTTCCCTGAGCCATGTTGAGTTCATTTTAGGTCTGCTTCAGTGATGAGGTGTTGGGAGCCTCTGTGTCTTTGGATATCTCATTGGTAGGAGTTGATTGTTCTCTATGTCAATCTCCTTCACCCTTGTGCTGATACCAGGTTCACCAAGAAAACAGCACCCTTGCTTGTTTCACCAGTTATTCTTAGTTTCAGCTGGGGCCCTTTGAGGTATGATGGGGTAGTTCTGTCCTTAGGATCTGCGTCTGAGAAGGAGAAGCAGATTCTCCAACAGAGAGTAATGTTAGCACCAGATAAATGGGATAACTCTCAGGTTTTTAGAGAGAATTTAATAGGTGTAGGCCCTCTTCCAGCCCACGATTGGTGGCAGTTTGATAATGGAGAGCGGGCTCATGTTTGGATGTGGTTCTGACGTGTTTCCCAGCTCCAGCTATGCGTCCCGTTCCAGTGAGTGGATCAGTTAGGCAAATCAAGAGCAGTTGGTTTCCCACCATGGCTGTGCACCACTATTGCACTTGTGTGAGCATCATGACAGGTTATTTGCTGTTAAGTAGCTTAGACCATGAGTTGCTTGGACAGATATTGGTCATTTGCCCCCAGTCACCCATGTAGCACCTTCTGGCACTAAATGCGCTGACTGTCTGGGGACTGACTCTCTTCCAGCTTCCAGCCATATCACTCCATGTTATGTGCCAACAGCATATGGTGTCTTCAGCCGTAGGGTCTTTCCACTAACCTTTGTTGGGTCATCAAGTACTCTGACAGAAATCTGTCATTCTTTTAGGAAACCTTGTCTCTCTGATCAAAAGCTCATTGTGAATGACAGCCACCTGGTGATACTGGGAGTTACAGGTCAGTGCCCTCTTAGAAGAGGGAGGGAGGGAGAGAGAGAGAAGCTGGAGAACATTAAGGTCAGTCTTCATCATACCCTCTCCAGGGCCTTGAGACTCAGGTGTTCCCTCTAAGGGCCTGGTGAAGGTTCAACCATTTGGTCTGCCTTTTAGGATGTATAATTTTATGGTACCATTACCATTTGGGTCTAGATTTCTGGCCTCCATCCCTTCCCTTACCCTCCCCTCCCTCGCCACCCACCTTATTGTCTAGTCCTCGAGATGCTTGCTGGGTATGTTGGCACCTTGGATAGATTCAGGTTAGGTGCTATAGATGAGTGAGACTATGCAGCGATTATCTTCCTGTGATTGGGTAAGTTCACTGAGAATGATCTGCTCCAGGTTCAACCATTTTTCTTCAAATTTCATTGTTTCGCTTGTTTCTTGCTGCTGTGTAGAATTCCATTGTGTTTCCGCCTTCCTTTTATCTATGTTGTAATTTATTGATCCGATTCCAATTGGAGATGGGGACATTCATCTGCAGAGAGGGGGAGGGTCTTCCTCAGGCTGCAGGTGCTGAGAGGCCTACCCTCCTCCTCACAGTGGGCACAGTGGTTCCCAAGTCTTTCTCCCAGTCCGCTGGGAGCCTAGGTGGACTCCCTGCTACAATCCTCATCCCTTGGCCACTTAGCCCTGCCGCACACATCTGGATGCTAGTCCTGGCGTCATCATCTGGCGAGTCCCTTGTCCCTCCCCCATGTCCGGGGGTCTCCCCACCCCCATGCCATCGCCCTGTCTGTGTCCACATGTAATGGGGGGGCAGCACTGCCTTCCTGACTCCCCTTTGGCTCTTGAGTTTGCACAGGAATAAAACCCTCTTTCCACTCTGCAGCAGGGCCACTTGGCCTAGGGGTGGGTGGACAGCAGGGAGCCTGCGCACCCTGACTCTCAGTTGGCCTCCAGGCCCCAGACTTTACCCAGCTACCACTGGTAAAGAACCTCCATCCATGCAAACAAACTCCAGACACATGTGTCCCTGTGCATCTGGCCTACATGGGTCTTGGGGAATAGAACCTGGGTCTTTTCTCTTTGTAGGCAAGTGTCTTAACTGCTAAGCCATTTCTCCAAACCTTTAATTTTTTTTACTCTATTATTTGTTTACTTGAGAGAGAGAGAGAGAGTTATTTTTTATATCATATTTTTATTTTTGAGTAGACTGGCCCTTTTTAAAACTTTTTTATTTTTTTTACTTTTTTAATATTTTATTTTTTTGACATATTTGAGACAGACAGAGAGAGAGAAACAAGCACACAGAGAGAAGCATAGCGCTCCAGGGCCTCCAGCCACTTCAGATGAGCTCCAGATGCATACACCGCTTTGTGGCATCTGGTTTTCTGTGGGTCCTGGAGAATAGATCCAGGTCGCCAGGGTTTGCAAGAAAGCACCTTTAATTGCTGAGCCATCTCTCCAGCCTTCACTTTAAAACTACTTTATTTATCTATGAGAGAGAGAGAGAGTGGGCATGCCAGGGCCTCCTGCTAGCCCAGATGTATGAGCCACTGGGGAGCTGAACCCCCACCAGGCTTTACACATGAGGGCCTTTAACGACAGAGCCATCTCTCCATCCCTGCATCTTTCCTTTATCTTGTGCCATTTGAGTAGGCTCTGGTGACAGGGAGATGTCAGAACACACGTACACAGACACACGCGTGCACACATGCACATGTTCCTCAGCAACAACTGAGATTTCTTTGCAGAAACCTCAGGTTTCAAAGCTTCACAGGACTCCCCTCCAAAAGGGTCACAACTCCTTTCAGAACAATAAATCCAACATATAAAACATAAGTGGGAAGGAGAGAATTACCACAGGATATATTTTATAATCATGGAAAATGTTAATAAAAATTTAAAAAATTTAAAAAAAAATAAAAATAAACATAAGTGGTCTAGTCATGGACCCCCATTCCCACTCACCTACTCCCCTTCCCGTTCCCTCCCTCCCAAAACCCCAGTCAGTGAGAGCTCAGTGATCCTTTCTGTCGACGGGAAAATCCCAAGGTTACACCTGGCTGCCCAGAAGATAGGTTCAGTTCCCCAGCCCACCAATGAATAAGACACAACTTGCAAATTAAAGGTTGAAAACAAAAATCACATTTTCAAATTTTTTGTTTTGTTTTTTCAAAGTAAGGTTTCACTCAGGGTGGTCTCGAACTCACTACGATCCTCCTATCTCTGCCTCCCAAGTGCTGGAATTAAGGGTGTGCGCCACCACACCCCAGGGAAATTCCTTTTTTCATTTGAGAGAGCAAGAGACACAGGCAGGGAATTGGTGCTCCAGGGCCTCAGCCACTGCAAGCGAACTTCAGGTGCTCCTGCCACCTAGTGGGCGCCAGCGACCTTGTGCTTGTCTCGCCTTTGTGCGTCTGGCCTATGTGGGATCGGGAGAGTCGAACATGCGACCTTGGGCTTAGCAGGCAAGCACCTCAACAGTTCCATCTCTCCAGTCCCAATTTTATTTTTTATTTCTTTTTATGTATTTATTTTTGGTTTTTAGAGGTAGGGTCTCACTCTGGCTCAGGCTGACCTGGAATTAATGTAGTCTCAGGGTGGCCTCAAACTCACAGTGATCCTCCGACCTCTGCCTCGCCAGTGCTGGGATTAAAAGCATGCGCCACCACGCCTGGCACCTCCTCCATTTTTTGCCAACTTAATTTTTAAAATATTTTTTTTTATTTTTATTTATTTACTTGAGAGTGACAAACACAGTGAAAAAGAGGCAGATAGAGAAAGAATGGGCGCCCCAGGGCCTCCAGCCACTGCAAACGAACTCCAGATGCGTGCGCCCCCTTGTGCATCTGGCTAACATGGGTCCGGGGAAATCAAGCCTCAAACCAGGGTCCTTAGGCTTCACAGGCAAACATGTAACCACCAAGCCATCTCTCCAGCCTTCTCTCTTTTTTAAAATATTTTTAAATTTTTTTATTCCAACTTAATTTTTTAAAGAAGCAAACATTATTTTCCAAGCTTGGTTCCACAGGAGGAGAACCCAAGTGAGTCCGTTCAGCCAACCTAGAGGTTGACTTGCGTTTCAGACACGGCGGCTCAGGAGAGGACGGGGACCCTGGCCTCCAGCTGAGCCCGACCCGGGCCTGACCACTAGGTCCCCGTGGTGGCTCTACCTCAGGCGGCGCCGTGCCCCTTCGGAAGCTCGGAAAACACTTGCTTGTGGTTTTATTCCCTTGGAGGGGAAAACTGTATGACCTCACAGGAAGTAAGAGACATTCTTCCTGTTTCTCTGAAGCCCAGTTTGAATGTAGGGAAAGTCCATTTTCCTCACAGAACTGGCCTGGGGGGTGCCCTAAGGGCTTGGCCTTCCCCCAGGGACTTTCTCTCCTTTTAGAAGGAGATTGAATTAACCAAATGTTATTCCCAGCCTCTCTTTGCCTTCTTCCCCCACAGCTTAGAATTTTGAAACACAAAAGGTAAAATTTCTCCCGGTTCCCTGTAACAACATTCCCTGGGGCAATTCATGTCTCAGGAGTTAGGAACTGTCCCAGGGGTGCTGTCTGCAATCTCAGCACCCCAGAGCCTACAAGAGAATCACTTCAGGCTGGCATGAGTTACTGTAAGATGCCAAAAAATAAACCAAAAAAACAAAAGAAGAAGAAGAAGCCATGGGGGAAGGACTATAGGATAATTAAGATGAATCAAGGTGGGGGGCTGGAGAGATGGCTCAGTGGTTAAGGCACTTGCCTGCAAAGCCTAAGGACCCCAGCTCCATTCCCCAGTGCCCACACAAAGCCAGTAGTAGCCCAAGGTGGCACTTGCATCTGGAATTTGCAGTGGTGAGAGGCCCTGGTACACCCATTATGTCTCTATCTGTCCCTTTTTCATTGAAAAACCTAACAGCCCCAGGTCCAATTCCCCAGTACCTTTCTAAAGTCAGATACAAAGTGGCACGTGCACCCCGAGTTCATCTGCAGCCACAGAGACTCTGGCACACGCATACCCTCTATCTTAAATAAATATTAAAATATTTTCAAAAAGAACGGAGAGACACACATCCATTAATATAAACATGTTACTCCACTACAATTAAATACATGTCTCAGCCTTACATAAAGTGTATGTACCTTTCTTTTTGTTTTTTGTTTGTTGTTTTTGTTTTGTTTTTTGAGGTAGTGTCTCACTCTAGCCCAGGCTGACCTGGAATTTACTATGTAGTCTCAGGGTGGCCTCGAACTCACAGCATTCCTCCTACCTCTGTCTCCCAAGTGCTGGGATTAAAGGAGTGCACCACCATGCCCTCTTTACTTGAAAAAAAAATTATCTACATATTTGAGAGAGGTACAGAGAAAGAAAGAGGCAGAGGCGGAGAGACAGAGGGAGAGAATGGGCACACCAGGGCCTCCAGCCTCTGTAGATGAACTCCAGACATATGCACCACCTTGTGCATCTGGCTTACGTGGGTTCTGGGGAATCGAACCGAGGTTCTATGGCTTTTCAGGCAAGTACCTTAACCACTAAGCCATCTCTCCAGCCCAAAATGTGCTTTTAAATCACAGTCCTTCATTTTCTTTCACTTCCACCCAAGGCAGAAAACTTTTAACCACCAATCCATCTCTCCAGCCCAGAAAAACTTTTTTTTTTTGGTTTTTCGAGGTAGGGTCTCACTCTGGCCCAGGCTGACCTGGAATTAACTCTGTAGTCTCAGGGTAGCCTTGAACTCATCCTCCTACCTCTGCCTCCCGAGTGCTTGGATTAAAGGCGTGTGCCACCACGCCCGGCCAGAAAAACTTTTCTAAGTGATTTAAGTCTCCGTAAGAATGATTATTTTGGGGCTTGGCTCAGCAGTTAAGCCTAAGGATCCAGGTTGACTCCCCAGAACCCACGTAAGCCAGATGCACATAGTGGCCCATGCATCTGGAGTTCGTTTGCAGTGACTGGAGGTCCTAGTGTGCCATTCTCTCTGTGTAATAAATAAATATTTTTTAAAAGAATGATTATTTTGGATTGACACATCCACTGCCTCCAAAAAATACATTAAAAGCCAGGTGCAGTGGCGCACGCCTTTAGTCCCAGCACTTGGGAGGCAAAGGTAGGAGGACTGCCGTGAGTTCGAGGTCACCCTGAGACTACATAGTGAATTCTAGGTCAGCCTGAGCTAGAGTAAGACCCTACCTCAAGAAAAATAAATAAATAAATAAATAAATAAACTAAAAAAAAAATACATTAAAGTCCTGTGTTCCAGTACCTCAGAAGATGACCTTATTGGAAATAAGATTAGGGAAGAAGCAGTTAAGATGTGGTCACACTTGATAGGGTGAGCCCGTAATCCAATATGGTATCTGTTGCAATTACCTTTACATTCCTGTGAAATGGGAATATGATTTGTTTCATGTCTTGGTACCATCATTTCCCTCCTCCCTGCCCCTAATCCTCTGAGATCCCACCTCAGAGGGTTGCTGGCATTGCCCATGGGGTTGTGGGTTATGCATAGTGAGAGCAAAGTCAGTCATTGGACTGGGAGGGGGGGACATGCCTCTGAGTATGCCCTCAAGACCTGTGGATCTTAAATTCTCTCTGGCCCCCCTTGCACAAAATTCCCTGAGCCATGGAGAGTGTGTTCTGAGTCTACTTCAGTGTTAAGCTCTCAGGTGCTTCTGATTTCTGCTTTGGTACATGTTGAGTGTCCTCAGCATCCATCTTCCTCTGCCTGGTGCAGACCCAGTTATTCCTCTACTGAGCATCTACCTAAAGGCTCCGTGCTCCATTGAAGAGATGTTTACTCAGTCATGTTTACAGCTGCTCAACTAGAATGAACCCAGGTGCCCATCACTGGACAAATGGATAATGAAGATGTGGTACACATGGAATTCTACTTAGCAGTAAGAAAAAACTGATAAGATGAAATTTGTAGGAAAGTGGACAGACTGGAAAGAGATCATACTCAGTGAACTCACACAAACAAGGAAAGATAAATGCCACATATTCACATTTATCTCTGGTTCCTAACCTGGAACAGCTAATCTCGTCCTGAGATAGCTCCTAGCCCTAACCAACCAGCTGTCCCTCTGGTTCACCTGAGCCCAAAGACATCTCACCACTATAAGGGTATAAATACCTTTGCAAAGGGAGGGCAGACTCAGTGACCACTTAGAAACTTTCAGCTGTAAGTGAGTATTTCCCTCAGCCCAGGCCCAGCTGGTTGAGCCCCCTAGCCCATACTCTCCATATGGGCTCTGTGGTGGTTTGATTCAGGTGTCCCCCATAAACTTAGGTGTTCTGAATGCTAGCTCCCCAGCTGATGGAGATTTGGGAGTTAACACCTTCTGGAGGGAGTGTATTGGTGGGGCCCGGCTTATGGGTATTAAAGCCAGTTTCCCCTTGCCAGTGTTTGGCACACTCTCCTGTTGCTATGGTCCACCTTATGTTGGTCAGGGGGTGATGTCCACCCTCTGCTCATGCCATCGTTTTCCCCCGCCATCGTGGACCTTCCCCTCAAGCCTGTAAGCCAAAATAAAACTCTTTTTCCCAAAAGCTGCTCTTGGTTGGGTGATTTCTACCAGCAATGCGAACCGGACTGCAACAGGCTTCTTTATTCCCTCCAGCTCCTCACATGTCAGGAGTGCCTTGAACTGTCTTAAAAAACTTTTCCCACTTATGGTCCTTAGGCTTCACAGGCAAACAACTTAACCACTAAGCCATCTCCTCAGTCCTCCTTGAACTTCCTTTTCTCTTTCCATATTTTTTCCAGGCCCTCCACATGGGATCTCTAGCCATGTGGGTGCCTTTCCTTGGCTCTGTGCTACTCTCAATAAACATAATAAATTTTTTGAAAAAGCTCTACATTCTTAGCCATCGGGGAAATGCAAATGAAAACTGCTTTGATTTTTTTTAAATTTTTTTTGTTACTTTTCTTTATTATTTGAGAGCCACAGATAGAGGGAGAGAGGCAGATCGAGAGAGAGAGAGAGAGAGAGAGAGAGAGAGAGAGAATGAGAATGGGCACGCCAGGGCTTCCAGCCACTGCAAACAAACTCCAGATGCGTGCGCCCCCTTGTGCATCTGGGGCTAACGTGGGTCTTGGGGAATTGAGCCTTGAACCAGGGTCCTTAGGCTTCACAGGCAAATGCTTAACCACTAAGCCATCTCTCCAGCCCTGCTTTGATATTTCATCACTGCTGTCATAATGCTGTCATTGGGCTGGAGAGGTGGCTTAGCAGTTAAGGTAGTTAAGGCAGTTAAGGTACCTTCTTGCAAAAACTAAGGACCAAGGGTCCATCCAGATCTCATGTAAGCCAGATGCACAAAGTGTTACATGCACCTGGAGTTCATTTTCAGTGGGCAGAGTCCCTTGCATGTCCATCCTCTCCCTCTATGCCCTCCCCCCTCTTTCCTTCTCTTCCTCTGTCTCAAATAAAAATAAAAATAATTGGCTATCATCAAGAACACAAATGACAAATGCTGGCAAGGATGCAGAAAAAGAGGAACTCTTCTACACTGTTGGTAGGAATGTAAACTGCTACAGCCATTATGGAAATCACTGTGGAGCTAAAGATAGATTTACCATATGGCCCAGCTATAACACTCCTAGGACTCATCTCACTACCTCAGACATACTTGCTCGACCATGTTCATTGCTGCGCTATTCACAGTAGCTAGGAAATGGAACCAACCTAGATGTCCCTCAACTGACAAGTGGATAATGAAGATGTGGTACATTTATATAATGGTGTTCTACTCAGCAGTAAAGATGAAATAAATTATGGGAAGTGGGTAGACCTGGAAAGGATTATACTAGTGAGGTAACCCATGCCCAGAAAGCTAAGAGCCATATGTTGTCTCTCATATGTGGATTCTAGCTACAAATGTTTGGACTTGTATGTGAGTTGGAATAAAACTCAGTAGCAGAGGCCAGTAAACTAGAAAGGAAATATAAGGGAGGGAGGAGAGGGAGGACTTAAGGGGATGGTGTTGCATATGAGTAAGTAGATGCACAGAATCCTGGGGTGGAATGGTCTAAGTGAGGTCAGAGGAAGACATTGAGTAAAGGAATGGTGGGGAAGGGCTAATAAAAATCTAAGCGGTTATATGGTTACCTAGTTTTTTGGACAATGCTGCACCCAGAAGCCATAGATTGTTACTGGAAAGATTTCAGTGCCAGTAAAGATGGGATATCTCCCAGTGAGTTGTTGGCCAGGTAGGTCCCTGATGCCCCCAAAACATTACAGGTCATTGCTGAGGTTCTTGGTTTCCCACCCCAAATAGATGGTAAGACTCTATTGCTGAAGGCTCCACATGCTTGAGCTGCAAGGTCCCTGAGAAATTTTGCAGGATCTGAGCTGAAAACTTCCTCCATGTAAATCAGCCATCAGAAAGCTAGAAAAAGCTTTGCCTCATGCAGCTCCATGGGAGAAAGAGAAGACGTCATTAGAAATAAACAACAGGGGACACTGCAAGCCTTAAGTTTGGCCAGTTAGGCAAAATGAGCCAACAAGTGTCTGTTATGGAGGAAAACAACTGCTCTCTGATTAGAATGGAGGCCTGCTCGATGGGAGGGAATATATGCCTGATACTAAAACCCTATGAGGAGGAGGTCATGAGCCCTAGGGATGTAGCGCCTGCTTGTTTCAGGCTAAATGCATACATTATGCTCACCAAACTGCCCAGTAAGCACTTCTCTTACTGTTCATACCCATATAATAATGCTACTCTCACTTTTGGTCAGAGAAGCTTCTCTTTGCAGATGGCAGTGACCTCTGTGATGACTCAAAAGGCACCATAGTGCAGAGCATCCATGACAGGGGACAGCACTGCAATATCTCTATCACACCTTCCAAGGCACAGGGTCCATTGCAGAAGAGATGGAAGAAAGAATGTAATAGCTAAAGGGAGGGCAGGACTCCTTACAATGCACTCTCCCAGACTCAGAATGGCCTGGATAGCCATGAACTCACAGTGCCTGACTCTACCTACACAAGACCCTCATAATAACAGGGAAAAATGATGACATCAAAATAAAAGAGAGACTAATTGAGAGTGGGAGGGGATATGATGAGGAGTGGAGTTGTGAAGGGGGAAGAGAGGAGGAGGAATTATCACAGTTTATTGTCTGTAATCATGGAAGTTGTCAATATAATTTTTTTTTTTTTTTTTTTTTTTTTTAGCTAGGCATGGTGGCACATGCCTTTAATCCCAGCACTTGGAAGGCAGAGGTAGGAGGATGGCTGTGTATCTGAGTCCAGCCTAAGACTACATAGTGAATTCCAAGTCACCCTGGGAGAGAGGGAAACCCTACATCAAATAATTAGAAAATAATAATTTAATTAATAAAGTACAAACTAGATCCTGAAAAGAAAATGGACACGAGACAGTTGCCACAGTGTGCATGGGAGAAGGGAGAACGTGCTCTCATGGCCTCAAAGAGTCTCCATGCGGACACTCACTTATCACAAAGAGCGAGGTTCCACCTTAGCACAGCACAGAGAACCTAGTGATCAAAGATAGCTCCACCTGGCCCGGAGAGATGGCTCAGCTGTTAAGGCATTTACCTGCAAAGGCGACCCTGGTTCCGTTCCCTAGTGCCCAGGTAAAAGCCAGATGCACTAGTAGCACACTCAGCTGGAGTTTCTCTGCAGGCCCTCGAATGCCCGTTCTCTCTTTCTCTTCTTGCAAATAAGTAAACTTGAAAGAAAAAAAAAAAAGAAGGAAGAAAGAGAGAAAGGGGGATGGGAAAGAAGGAAGGAAGGAAGGAAGGAAGGAAGGAAGGAAGGAAGGAAGGAAGGAAGGAAGGAAGGAAGGAAGGGAGACCAGCAGAACTCAGACACCATTTGCTGTGACGCCTGCACACCGAAAACACAAGCTTCTTCATGAAGGGCCCAGCCTCGGGTATTTGTTACACAGCAGACTAAGGTGGAAAAAGCAGTGACCTCCACACAGAGGAGCCAGCCTGCATGCTTCCCAAATGCCATGCTCACGGAGACAGCTAGCCAGCGGCTACTCCTGATGAAGGGGGCCCGGGACCCAAAGGCTACCTGGGATCCTGGCTGACAGCAGGACAATGTAACCAGCTGCAATGGACATTATGGGGACATTAATGACCAGTGCAGTTGAAATGTGGACTGTTTAGAATTCTGGCAGTGTTCAAATCCCTGACCTGCACAACCACACTGTGTTGTCTAAAACCACAGTGCTGTGCTCAGAAAATGTTCAGAGACTTTAGGAGCATAATGTATGCAAGATACGATGAGACAGCACAGCAAGCATAGTGATACATCACCTCAGCAAAGGCTGGGGTTAAAGGCAGCGTGGTGGCGCAGGCCTTTAATCCTAGCCCACGGGAAGCAGAGGTAGGAGGATCACTGAGAGTTCGAGGCCACCCTGAGACTATCTCGTGAATTCCAGGTCAGCCTGCGCTAGAGTGAGACCCTTCCTCAGAGACACGCACACAAAACAGGGATCGCGGAGATGGGAGGGGTTAGAGAGAGGCTGAAGTAGAAACAGAGACAGAGGCAAAGAAACAAAGACACAGACAGAGACAGACAGAAAGACAGAAATAGAGGCAGAGTAAGAGAGAACACTAGTAGACAGAGACATAGAGACAGAGGCAAGGAGTAACAGAGGTGGAAAGAGACAGAGACACAGAGAGGGAAAAGTTACTGATGTTAACCAGGCTTAGTGGCTTGTACCTGTTGATCCCAACATGAGATAGCCTGAGGCAGGAGGATGAGTTCAAGGCCACCCTATTGTACAGTGAGACTGTTTCAAATAGCCAAATGTATGTATATGTATACGTACGTGTATATGTATTTTTTCAACCCTGCAGGATATATAGGGGTTCTTTGTATGATACTCACACCTTCTCTATAAGTTTGAAAGTATTTCAAAGGAAAGAGGGCAGAAAAGGAGGTAAGGAGGATGGACAGAGAGAGGGAGGAAGGAATGAAGAAAAGAAGGGAGGGAAGTAGGAAAGGAAGGAAGAAAGGGAGCCTCTTCAAAGGACATTGAAGGCATCTAAGATTCTGAGAGATGTGTGTCCAAGCTGGCGGAAATGCTGCCCTGAGGAACAGCATTCAACATTCAAGTGCAGCTGCTTCCTGGAGGTGGGAATGAGTCCTCAGCCCTGCTGAGGAGGACCTGGGTCCTGATGGCTCTGCCCAGGATCCATTTGCCCCACATCTTCAGCTGGTGATCCACATTCAGATAGCGGCCCTCTCAATATGCAGCAGGTCCAGCTCCTCCCACAGGGCTGTGTTCTGCGCCAGCTGCATGTCAAAGTGACAGGTGACCTGGATTGGGATGCAGGTGCTGTGTGAGGCCTGGCCTGCTTGTCTCCCACACACACAGCCAAGGGGGTGAGAGGTACTTGTCAGGGGTAGAGAACAGCCTGTTACCTCTTGGATGCCTAACCCCACTTGGGGATAAGGCACTTGCCTGCAAAGGCAAAGACCCAGGCTCAATCTCCCATAGCCACTAAGCCAGAGATTGCTCGCAGTGGCTCACTAAACCGCCACCCTGTCCTCGCTTCATCTTTCCACCGATTCTGAGCTGTGGTGCCGGCCTGGCTGTAACCCTCCGGCCATCCGCTCTGGGCTCGGCAGCACACACTGCCCTCATGGCCTCACCAGCTTCAAAAGAATTGAGCAACACCTTCACATACCACAAATCCACATTTTATTTTTATTTTATTTATCCATGTTGAGTGAAGAGAGAGAGAGAGAGAGAATGGGCGGGCCAGGACATCCAGACACTGCAAACGAACCCCAGGGGCAGGCACCTCCTTGTGCATCTGGCGTACGTGGGTACTGCGGAATTGAACCTGGGTCTTAGGCTTTGCAGGCAAGCATCTTCACCTCTAAGCCACCTCTCCAGCTCAAAATCCACCTTGTAAACTACACCAGGCCACATTTTCTCAAGGATTCACGTGGTTATGCAATCATGGGCACTATCTAATTCTAGAATATTTTCATCACCCCCCCTCCATAAAAGATACCTGGTATGTATCAGCATGTCTCACCATTGTTGCCTCCCCAGCTCTGCAGTAATAACACTGTGCTTTCTGTCTCTGTAGTTCGCCTCTTCTGGACATGACCACCAAGACAGCAGAGTGGCGAAGAGCGTGGACTTTGGTGTCTCCGCCGAACCCCCAGCCTGACTTCTGACACTCTCTAGTATGTGACTCAGGTGAATGGCTGAGCTTTCTGAGCCTGGGTTTCTTCATCTGTGTAATTTGATAAGCTGTGAGGATTACAAGAGTCACTATTTCTACATATTTAGGAGGACTGTGCATACGATCAGGGCTTCAGAAATGCCAGCTCTTCTTATTCTTGTCACCCATGTCACTAATGAGGCCACTCAGGTACAGAGGGGTCAAGGAATGAGCCCTAGGCCACACAGCTGGCGCGTGGCTGGGCCCACATTTCCTGATAGAAACTTTTTTTTTCCCATTATGCCACACAGGTTAAGCCTTCTGCCACCAAGCCTCATCCTCCCCACACCCACACCAAAGCTATGTGCCAGACAAGACATGGAATCACAAAATCACTCACTGTTAAGGAGTGGTAGCCCCACGTGGGCTGGCCTAACTGCCTGGTCCTTGAGGATAGCTGAGTTGAGCTGCCCCAACCTCTCCCATCTGGCCACCCATCTGGGACTCCTTAAAGCTACCCGAAGCTCTGCCTTTGGACAAGTTTTAAAAAAAAAATTTTGTTTTGGGATGGGCAGATGGCTTGGTGGTTAAGGTGCTTGCTGGCAAAACCATAGAATTGGGGTTCAATTCCCCAGTATCCAGTAAGCCAGATTTACAAGGTGGTGCGTGTGTCTGGAGTTCATTTGCAGCAGCTGGAAGCCCTGGCATGCCCATTCTTTCCCTCCTTCCTCCCTGCCTTTCCCTGCCTCAAATAAATAAATAAATAAATAAATAAATGATTAAATCTACTTTTATTTTATTTACTTGCAAGCAGCGAGTGGATAGGAGAGACACAGACAGAGAGAATGGGCACACCAAGACCTCCAGCCACTGCAAGTGAATTCCAGATGCACAGATGCACGTGCCACTTTGGTACTTGGTATTTGAAACTGGGCAGTTAGGCGTGAAAACAAGCATCTTGACCACTGAGCATTCTCCAGTCCTTTGACAACTTTTATTGAGTTAGACCAAGTTTGGAAGAAAACCTGTTTGTTTGTCTTTTTAATTAAATTCATTTATTTGAGAGCCAGGCATGGTGGTGCATGCCTTTAATCCTAGCACTTGGGAGGCAGAGGTAGGAGGATCACCATGAGTTCAAGGGCACCCTGAGAATACAGAGTGAATTCAAGATCATCCTGGACTAGAGTGAAAACCTACCTTGAAAAACCAAAAAAAAAAAACAAAAAAAGAAGAAGAAGAAAAATATTTTTATTTATTTGAGGAGTAAGAGAGAAGAGAGAATGAATGAATGAATGAATGAATGGGCACACCAGGATCTCTTGCCACTGCACACAAATTATGGCCACATGTATCACTTTGTGCTGCTGGCTTTATGGGGGTACTGAGAAATTAAACCTCCCCCATCAGGTTTTGAAAGCAAGAGCCTTTAAACATTGAGCAATCTCTCCAGTTCAAAACATGTTGTTTTTACTTTAAATATTTTATTTATTTATTTGGGAAAGCAAAAAGAGATAGAGAGTGAGTGCACCAGGGCCTCTATCCCCTACAAACAAACTCCAAATGCATGCATCATCTTGTGCATCTGGCTTACATGGATACTGGGGAATCAAACCTGGGTCCTCAGGCTTCACGGGCAAGTGAACCACTAAATCATCTCTCTAGCCCCACAAAATCTGACTTGTTTGTTTTGTTTGTTGTTTTTGAAGGTAGGGTCTCACTCTAGCCCAGGCTGACCTGGAAATCACAGTAGTCACAGGCAGGCCTTGAACTCATGGCAATCCTCCTACCTCTGGCTCCTGAGTGCTGGATTAAAGGCATGTACCACCACACCCAGCTAAAACCTGACTTTTTTTTAAAGGCCAGTCTCTTGGGCTTGCCTAATATTTTATTTTTATTTATTTGGCAGAGAAAGAGAGAGAGAGAATGGGCTCACCAGGTTCCAGCCACTGCAAATGAACTCCAGACACATGTGTCCCCTTGTGCATCTGGCTAATGTGGGTCCTGGGGATACAACGAGACTGTACTGTGAAAAAAAAAAGAAAAGAAAAGAAAGGCTTCATTCAGGTTTGAGTAATAGTACTGCTGCCTCTGAGTGCAAATATGAATGAATTCTTGATCTATATTAATAAAGTGTCTCTATGTGTTGATCTTATGATAAAAATGCATGGTTTGAAGACCCTAGCCCTGTATTTCTCCCAGGAGGATTAAGGACTGACTAAGTCAGTGTTCTTGGCAAACACAAACTACTACAGGTTCTGAGAAGCAAATGTGTACATGTGTATGTGAGGTAATGTGTGTGTGTGTGTGTGTGTGTGTGTGTGTGTATCATACATTCATGCACACACAGATTCATATTTCATGTATAAAACCATGAGCAGTTGTCGCTTAGGATTTGTGGAGAAGGCGGAGTCCTGGGGAGGTCATTTGCAGGGACAGGCTGGTTGGCCTCACTCTTGGTTCCTGTGCTCACTGTGACGATCATGGTGGTGGTGACAGTTCATCTTGACTGTCAACTTGATCAGATTGAGAAACATCTTGATTAGCAGCCCTCACCTGTAGGGGTGTCTGTGACTCAGTTTCCTCATCAGTACAAAATAGGGATTGTAATGGCAGTCACCTGAGTTGGAGTGAAAAGGAAATGATGCTGTGTGTGTACAATGCTTGGTTTGCTGTCTGAATCTCGCCAATGCTCCATAAAGAAGCTGACCTCCGGGCTGAAGAAGTGGCTCAGCACTTGAAGGCACGTGCTTGCAAAGCCTGCCAGACCATTTCGATTTCCACATAAAGCCAGATGCTGCTGACCAAGGCTCACGAGGTGCTGACCTCCCTGGTGCACAGGCCTTGGCTCTCCAGTGTGGATCACAACGGAGCTGGCTTTGGAATTCATGGCATGTGTGAAGCCCTGCATAGGACAAGGCTTGTGAGAAAGTTACCTCAAAGTGATGCCATCACCTTTTTTCTTTTTTCACATGAGTAGTATGTGAGGTGTATGCACATACGTGCTGATGCGGTGCCCTGCGCGTTCACCTGCAGTGGTCAGAGAAGAGAATTGGGTGTCCACCCCATGCCTCACTGGCCTCTTGATCCTTGTGATGGAGTCTCTCACTGACTCTTGAGCTTACCATCCAAGAGCCTCAGTGATTCCCCGGTCCCCACTACCCCACAGGACCGGGGTTACACATAGGCATCACCATGCCCAGCTAGTTTTTATATGAGTCCTGCAGATATAAACCTGGGCAGTCTCAGGCCCTCGTTCTTGTGCCAGAAGTGCACTTAACCACTGAGCCATCCCTCCATTTGAAGACATCTAGTTTTGGTCAGAGGTGGACCCCAGTAAATCAATTAGGCCTGCTGCAGATCTCTTGTACTATAGAAACAGAGCTGTGAAGATCTTAAGCAAGAGGTCAGGAATGATTTTTTTTTAAATTTTTTGTAGTAGGGTTTCGCTCTAGCCCAGGCTGACCTGGAATTGACTATGTAGTCTCAAGGTGGCCTCGAACTCAGGTGATCCTCCTACCTCTGCCTCCCGAGTGCTGGAATTAAAGGTGTGTATTACCATACCCGGCAGGAATGAATTTATTTGTTTTGTCTTTTGATTTTCGAGGTAGGGTTTTGCTCTAGCCCAGGCTGACCTGGAATTCACTATATAGTCTCAGGGTGGTCTCGAACTCACAGTGACCCTTATCCTCCTACCTCTGCCTCCTGAGTGCTGGGATTAAAGCTGTGTGCCACCATACCCAGCAGGAATGAATTTTTTAAGCAATAGTTTTTTCCATTTATGGGAGTATGCTTTGTGTTGGCTGTAAGAAGTGAATTGACAATCATGCTTGTAACATTTTTGTGCTTTCTTCCTTATGAGTACTGTCCTTGACAGCCATCTAAATTTTGCTTGGACATCTTCAGGGACCTAGCATACAGTAGTTTCAATTTGTAGGCCTCAGTTCACCTAGAAAGGAAACTCATTAGCTTATACCTGAATTGTGTAGTTTCCTTCAGCTTTTTTTTTTTTTTTTTTTTGAGGCAAGCCCAACAGACTGGCATTTCTTTTTATGAGAGAGAATTGGTATGCTAGGGCCTCAGCCACTGCAATCAAACTCCAGATGCATGTGCCCCTGTGTGCATGTGTGACCTTGCACACTTGTGTCACTGTGCATCTGGCCTACATGGGACCTGGAGAGTCAAACATGAGTCCTTAGGCTTCACAGGCAAGTGCCCTAACCACTGAGCCATCTCTCTAGCCCTTGTTTTACTTTTTGAATCAATGTCTCATTCTAGCACAGAGTAACCTGGAATTCACTCTGTAGCCCAGGCTGGCACTGAATTCATGGTGGTTTTCCTACCTCAGCCTCCCAAGTGCTGGGATTAAAGGCATAGGCCAACATGCCTGGTCTCTTGCAGCTCTTAACTAATTGTTAGAGTCACCAAAGTCTCCTTATTGATATTATTGCCGTTCTCCAAAATATTTCCCACACAAAAGCTGGAGGGATATATAAAATTGTTTTAAATGAGGCGGCGTGGTGGTGCATGCCTTTAATCCCAGCACTTGGGAGGCAGAGGTAGGAGGATCACCATGAGCTCGAGGCCACCCTGAGACTACATAGTTAATTCCAGGTCAGCCTGGACTAGAGTGAGACCTTGCCTTGAAAAACCAAAAAAAAAAAAAAATTGTTTTAAATATTTTTACTTATTTGTAAGCAGAGAGAGAGAATGGGCATGCCAGGGCTTCCAGCTGCTGCAAATGAACTCCATACGCATGTGCTACTTTGTGTATCTGGCTTCACATGGGTACTGGAGAACTGAACTTGAGTCAATAGGCTTTGCAGGCAAGCGCCTTAACTGCTGAGCCATCTCTCCAGCCCTACAATGTTTTCTGAAACTTTTTTATTTAAAAGAGAGACAGAAAGAAAGAGGCAGATAGAGAGTGAGGGTGGGCACACCAGGGCCTCCTGCCACTACAAAGAAACTCCAGATGCATGCACCACTTTGTGCATCTGACTTTATGTGGGTAACGGGAAATCAAACACAGGCCATCAGGTTGTGCAAGCAAGGGCCTTTAACCTCTGAGTCATTTCTCCAGGCCTAGAATATTTTAAAAATATATACAGTGAGAGGTTGGCAATGTAGCTGTATGTTAGAGTGTGTGCTGAGCATGTACAAGGCCCAGGATTCTATCCCCAGGGCCACTATACATGCACACCCACATACATACATATGTACATACGTACACATCACACACATATGTACAATGTATTATGTCTCAAGTATATATAGACATATAGATTACACATTTTGATTTCATCATTGCACATAGTATACATGTATCAAATTATCAAACCATACTCCATAAATATGTGTAAGTAAAATAATTAAGTGAGATACATTTATTATCATTACACACATAGCCCTCCATGGTCCAGGTGTAATTATGGGCCCAGAAAATGGGACAGTCAGTAGATTTTGCTTCAGATAGAGTAAGATATAAAGGTCAGACTACATCCAAGGACTTTCCCATTGTGGCTTCATTCTCAGGAAAGTCCCTGTCCACGAGGTGATAAATTGACCCCAAAAATCCTTGGAGGAAGAGAACAGATTTTTCTCAGATTTGGAGCTGAAGTCTCAAGGCAAACTTTTTATTTTATTTTATTTTACTTTATTAATTTGAGAGAATGAAAGAGGGAAAGAGAGAGAGAATGGGCATGTCAAGGCTTCCAGCCACTGCAAATGAATTCCAGATGCATGCACCACCTTGTGTTTCTGGCTTACCAGGGTACTGGGAACCTCAAACTGAGGTCCTTTGGCTTTGCAGGCAAGTACCATAAGACATCTTTCCATCTTTCCAGCTCCCTCCCTTCCTTCCTTCCTTCCTTCCTTCCTTCCTTCCTTCCTTCCTTCCTTCCTTTCTTTCTTTCTTTCTTTCTTTCTTTCCTTTAAGGTAGGGTTTCACTCTAGTCCAGGCTGACCTGGAATTCACTATGTAGTCTCAGGGTGATCTTGAACTCATGGCAATCCTCCTACCTCTGCATCCCAAGTCCTGGGATTACAGGCATGCACCACCACACAGGGCTCAAGGCTGACTTTTACAGGCTGTCTGATTGGCCCGACTCACAGCACATGCTCACCTCTGCTCCAATCACTACACATGATACCTCTTCTAAGAGTCTGGGTGAGCTAGGGAAAGGGGTCCCTAGGAGAAATGTTCTAGATCAGTATGGGGCAAAGCTAGCAGGTGGCCCACTGCTTGTGTGTGTGTTCCTGTGTGTGCCCCAGCATGTGCGCAGAAGTCAGAGGACGTTGGGTGTTGGTTCTTACCTTCCACTTTGAGGCAGGGTCTCTAACTTCCCAAGCTACTATTTGAAATGCAGTGAACTCATTTGTGATGTTTTGTGTTCCTTGCAAAGCCTGATGGCCTGAGTTCTATCCCCCAGTACCCACATTAAGCCAGATGCACAAAGTGACACGTGCTTCTGGAGTTCGTCTGCAGTGGCAGGAGGCCCTGGGGTGCCCATACTCACTCTTTCCGCCTGCCTCTTTCTCTGTGTTTGGCTCAGAGCCTCTGGGGGATTCTCCATTCTCTGTCTCCCTTCTTGCTGTAGGTGTGCTGGGATTTCAGACACCCGCTGTAGCACCCAGCTTTACTTGGGGTCTGTGGATCCAAACTCAGGTATTCATGCTTGTGTGGCAAGGTCTTTATCCACTGAGCCTTCTCCCCAGCCTGTTACATGTTATCACCTTCATCGAGATATGTGTCTCTGACCGCCAACACCTCTGTGTCCCCAAATTTTTGATCTGTGTATTGTTTCCTGTATGTGCCATAACATGCAACAAAGGCTGAAGACACAGCCTTGTGGTTGATAGAATGTTCCCATCCTTAGGATCCCATATAGGTCCCCAGAAGCAGAGGAAGCAGGTCGTTAGCCCAGGAGGAGCTGGGGCCCAGAGGCAACATTGGACTCTGCCTGGACCCTCATTGGTGGGAATGGCAGGGCGGCTCAGTGTGCAGGACCTGGAAGAGGTTAAGGGCGCAGGCTCCCTGGCTTCTGATGACTTCTGTTGACAGAGGGGCCAGCCCTGTCGCTTTCTGAGCTGTGTGGGGAGCCAGATATCCTCACAGCGGGAAAGTAGCAGCTGTCCCCAAGCTGGCGCTGGGCTGTCACAGCTACGTGCTTGGTATCCTCTGCGTGTCCTCACACAGCTCTGCAATGGGAAGGGGCTACTAATCTCATATTTCTGAGGAGGGCTGAAGGCCTGGAGACAGCAAGGGACTGGTCTGTCTGGCCTTTGGACGAGTTGAAATTGAAGCACAGGACTTTCTGACCGTGCCTCCCACCACCCCTGGTCCCAGAGATGAAAGACCCTTTCTTAGTCTTACTTGGATTGCTGTAACAGATTACCACAGATGAGTAATTGGTAAGGAATGGAGATTTATTTCTGACACGGTGGGAAGGCCAAGATCAAGGGGCTGGAATCTGGCAAAGTCCTCTGTGGTGCATAACCCATCCAGCAGGTGGAAGAATAAGAACAGGAGAAAAGATAAGCAGGCGGAACTCACTTTTATTTTATTTATTTATTTATTTTTATTGACAACTTCCATGATTGTAAACAACATCCCCTCGTAATTCCCTCCCTCCCCCCTTTGAACTCACTTTTAAAATAATTTTTAATTTAATTTAATTATTTGCAAGGAAAAAGAGAGAGAGGAGACAGACAAAGCAAATGAGCACGCCAGGGCCTTTAGCCATTGCAAATGAGTTCCAGATGTATGCCCCCCCTTGTGCATCTGGCTTATGTGGGTACTGGGGAATTGAACCTGTGTCCTTTGGCTTTACACGCAAGTGCCATAACCATTAAGTCATCTCTCCAGCCCTGAACTCACTTTTAAGATTTTTATTTATTTATTTATTTGATTATTTGAGAGTGACAGAGAGAGAAAGAGGCAGATAGAGAGTGAGAGAGAGAATGGGCACGCCAGGGCTTCCAGCTACTGCAAACGAAATCCAGATGCGAGCGCCCCCTTGTGCATCTGGCTAACGTGGGAACTGGGGAACCGAGCCTCGAACCGG
Source organism: Jaculus jaculus (assembly GCF_020740685.1). Taxonomy (NCBI): domain Eukaryota; kingdom Metazoa; phylum Chordata; class Mammalia; order Rodentia; family Dipodidae; genus Jaculus; species Jaculus jaculus. The sequence goes on from NC_059115.1 coordinate 20,504,219, forward strand.
GGTCCATAGGCTTCACAGGCAAGTGCTTAACCGCTATGCCATCTCTCCAGCCCTGAACTCACTTTTATAACAAACCCTCTTATGATAGGGGACTCACTCAGAGAGAAGGTCATAAATCTACTTAAGGACTTCTGAAAGGTCAGCCCTGCCAACACTTCATTGGGGATGAAGTGTCCACCTTGGACAGCCAGGCCAAACCATGTCCCACGCCTTGGGGTTCGCCCCATCCCCTCCTTCCCTCCTGGCAGTCTACATCATTCGTGTCACGTGGTCCAGCGGCTCCTCAGAGGTCATTTACCAGCGCTGCAGGAAGTTCTTTGACCTGCGGGTAAGCACATAGGGTGGGAAGGGGAAGGCAGTGATCAGACTTGCCTTCCACTGTGGCTTTAGAGCCCAGGCTCATGTCCGAGACTTCAAAATGGCTGCAGAGATGCCTCAGCAGATCAAGGTGCTTGCTTGCAAAGCCTGATCTTCTGGGTTCAGTTCCCAGTACCCATGTAAAGCCAGATGCACAAAGTGTCACATGCATCCGGAGTTCATTGGCAGTGGCAGGAGGCCCTGGGGTGCCCGTCTTCCCCCCTCTCTCAACACGTGAGTGTATGGGGAACATTCTACACTCAAACAACAATGTCACTTCTCAGAAGTCCCAGAGAGCATTGTACTGTGTCATAGGCTGATCTCTCTGCCAGTAAATATGCTTGACCAGTTTGACAGCCAGTGGCCTTCTTGGGTCACTGCTCTACCCTTGACATCAAGGGCACAGACTAGGTAGGGAAAGAGATACCAGTTTCTCCCAGAGGCTCCGTGATATTCACTGTAGGTCTTCTTGACTATGCAAACCCAATCTGTTCCTGACAATTAGACTGGAGAATTTATGAAGCCTTATGTTCTCATTTTATTTTTCTTTATTTACTTGAAAGAGAGAAATAGGCAGGAGGCGGGGAGAGAATGAGTGTGCCAGGGCCTTCAGCCACTGCCAACAAACTCGAGATATATGCAGCCCATTGTGCAGCTGGCTTACGTGGATACTGGGGAATCGAACCTGGGTCCATTGGCTTTGCAGACAAGTGCTTTAACCACTAAGCCATTTCTCCAGCCCCATATTATATTCTTATTAGGTCTTCTTATTATAAAGGAAGAAGTGCCGATAGTAATGGGATCTTAACTGCTTTCTCCAGTATCTCTAACACCTACCAGGCACACAGCCAAGAGTGATTGCATTCTGTGTGTAACAATTGAGACACCAGCCACCTAAGTATTGAAATGTGAATTCATGTGTGACGTTTTGTGTTCAGCACCATGCAACCACATCCAACAGCATCATAAGTTGTAATTTTATGCTGCAGACAAGCTGACTATAAGGAGGCTCGCTGGACACGTTGCTATGGGGCTGAGGGTGCAGCTGAGGAGGAGAGCCCGTGTCTCCCACACCCAAGGCCTGGAGTTGGATTCTAGCCTGATATAAGTAAATAACTAAGGTGCCATCTAAAATGGGCATGACAGGAACAGGCAGGGAAGAGACAAATATGGGGGCAGTGAAGACCAGCATGGCCCAGTATCCCGAGCAGGAGCCACACCTCTATGTGAGAGTGGCCAATAGCATGAAGGACAGCCAGGTCCTGTGATTCGGGCCTGATGATAACAGAGATGCCTTATGGTACATCTTCAAGGACATAACTGCATTTGCACACTGCTGGCTTGATGTTCCAGGGGGCAGTGTCTGTGTCCAGAGCTCTGTCTTGGTGTATGCCAGGGGCCTTTTGCCAACCTGACACCACCAAGAAGGAACAGCAGGCCTGGAGAACAGTGGCACTGTGATTGGCGTCCCAGGGGTTACTTACACCCACATCTCCACATCGCCAAGCCCACGCAGCCAGTGGACTCACGAGGAGGACGGTGGTCAGATTCATAGGAGCAACAAAGCAGTTTTCTTGGCACCCAGAGAAAAGCCTGATGCCAGTTTTGGAAGGATCCAGTGTCCACTGGCAGCTCCCAGCCATCTGTCCTGTGTCCCCAGAATCCTCTGTCTAGCCAACTTCATTGTCCTGCTGGCCTCTCTGGGCCAGCCTCTTGACTGGCCCATTGGCCTATATCTGCACGGCATCAGTCCTTCCGTCAGTACGTTCAGTCCCTGTCCTGCCCTGTTGTCAGCAGCCCGGAGTCCCTGGGTGAAGTTTTAGACTCCAGGGGAGAGAACCTGGAGCTGTCCTGGGTCCTTGGCTCAGACTCTACCCCAGCCCGTCAGCTGTGGTGGGCAGTGGGGGACGCGGGCATGGCGAGCGCCACCTGGAAGGAGAGAGTCCAGAAGGAAGCGGGCAGGGTGCCCTGGAAGCTCCTGACAAGACAGTTACTGAATCCCCTGTCCCGGCCTAACCCAAGGATAGACTCAGGCTCGAAGCTCAGCTTTGCCATGTCAGATCCTCTATGGCCGCAGCTTCCTCGCCTGCATAACGAGAACGACAGTGCTTTCCTCATGCATCTCTTGTGACAGTGAAGCGAGATGAGTCCTGTTCAGCACATTAGCTGTCATCTGTCTCTGTGCACAGATGTGACATCCTTTGAAAATGCCTGATCACGGATCTTCCCTGCCCCAAGTCTGTCACTCCTCCCATGTTCCTGTTCTGACTCAACTTCATTGCTACCACCATTTAGAAATCAGGTTTTGTGGGGCTAGAGAGATGGCTTAGTGGTTAAGGCACTTGCCTGTAAAGCCTGAGGACCCAGGTTTGATTCCCCAGTACCCATGTAAGCCAGGTGCACAAGATGACGCATGCATCTGGAGTTTGCTTGCAGGGGCTAGAGACCCCGGTGCACTCTTTCTATCTCTTTTGTTTTCTCAAATTAATAAATAATTTAAAATAAAAACATCAGGTTTGGGCTGGAGAAATGGTTCAATGGTTAAAGGCTCTTGTTTTCAAAGCCTGATGGAAGAGGTTCAGTTCCTCAGTACCCCCATAAAGCCAGCAGCAAAAAGAGATACATGTGGCTGGAATTTGTGTGCAGTGGCAAGAGATCCTGGTGTGCCCATTCATTCATTCATTCTCTCTCTCTCTCTCTCTCTCTCTCTCTCTCTCTTACCCCTTCTCAAATAGATTTTTCTTTTACTTTTTCTTTTTTTTTGTGCTTTTTTTGTTGTTTTGATATAAGGTGTCACTCTAGTCCAGGCTGATCTGGAATTCACTTTGTATTCTGAGGTTGGCCTTGAACTCATGGTGATCCTCCTACCTCTGCCTCCCAAGGGCTGGGATTAAAGGCAAGTGCCACCACACCTGGTTTAAATATTTTGTTTTGTTTTGTTTAATTTTTTTGTTTATTTTTATTTCTTTATTTGAGAGCGACAGGCAGAGAAAGAGGCAGAGAGAGAGAGAGAGAGAGAGAGAGAGAGAGAGAGAGAGAGAGAGAGAGAGAGAATGGGCACTCCAGGGCTTCCAGCCACTGCAAACGAACTCCAGATGCATGTGCCCCCTTAGCATCTGGCTAGCGTGGGTCCTGCGGAATTGAGCTTCGAACTGGGGTCCTTAGGCTTCACAGGCAAGCGCTTAACTGCTAACCCATCTCTCCAGCCCTTGTTTTGGTTTTTTGAGGTAGGGTTTTACTCTACTCCAAGCTGACCTGGAATTTGCTATGTAGTCTCAGGGTGGCCTCGAACTCATAGCAATCTCCTACGTCTGCCTCCTGAGTACCGGGATTAAAGGTGTGCGCCACCATGTCCTGCTCTCGAATAAGTTTTATTGAAAAAAAAAAAAACAGGTTTTCTTCCCAGCTTGGCCTAATGCAATAAAATTGTCAAAGGAGGGGATGGGGAAATGGCTTAGTGGTTATGGCATTTGCCTGAGAAGCCTAAGGACCTGGGTTCGATTCCCTAGGACTCATGTAAGCCAGATGCACAAGGATGCACATGTGTCTGGAGTTTTATGCACTGGCTAGAGGCACTGATGTGCCCATTCTCTCTTTCTCTCTCATAAATAAATAAATAAAATTTAAAAGAAATGCTGTCAAAGGACTGGAGAATGCCTATTGGTCAAGATGCTTACTTGCACACCTAACCACCCAGTTTCAAATTCCAAGTACCAAAGTGGCACGTGCATCTGCGCATCCGGAATTCATTGGCAGTGGCTGGAGGTCTTGGTGTGCCCGTTCTCTCTGTCTGTGTCTCTCCTAGCCACTCTCTGCTTGCAAGTAAATAAAATAAAAGTAGATTTAATAATTTTTTTTATTTATTTGAGGCGGGGAAAGGCAGGGATCAAGGAGGGAGAGATTGGGCATGCCAGGGGCCCCAGCTGTTGCAAATGAACTCCAGACACACGCACCACCTTGTAAATCTGGCTTACTGGGTACTGGGGAATTGAACCCCAATTCTTTGGCTTTGCCAGCAAGCACCTTAACCACTAAGCCATCTGTCCAGCCCAAAGCAAAAGTATGTTTTAAATATTTTATTACTTATTTATTTAACAGATAAAAAGGGGGTAGAGGGAAAGAGAGGGAGGGAGAGAGGGAGGGAGGGAGGAAGGGAGGGAGAGCACAAATGGATGCGCCAAGGCCTCCAGCCACTGCATATGAGCTCTAGTCATGTGCGCCCCCTTGTGCATCTGCCTAACCTGGGTCCTGGGGAATCGAACCTGGGTCCTTTGGCTTTGCAGGCAAATGCCTTAACAGCTAAGCCTTCCCTCCAGCCTCCCTCTGCCAAAAGCAAAAGTATGTTTTAAACAACTTGTCCAAGGGCAGAGCTTTAGGCAGCTTTAAGGAGTCCCAGATGGGTGGCCAGAGTGAAGAGGTCATGCAGTTCCAGAGGGTCCGTCTCAATCTGGAAGCAGCCCGCCCTGCCCCAACATCCACCCCTACCTAGAAGGGCAGCTGGGAGAGGTTGGGGCAGCTCAACTCAGCTATCCTCAGGGCCAGGGGCTACAATTCCTTAACACTGAATGATTTTATATATGTATATTTTGGAGTTAGAGAAAGATAGACAGAGAACGGGCATGCACCACCTTGTGCACCTGGCTTACATGGATACTGAGGAATCGAACCTGGTTCCTTAGGCTTCACTGGCAAGTGCATTAACCCATGACCATTTCTCCAGCCCTATTTTTAGATTTATTTTTAGAGAGAGAGAGAAAGGGAATTGCTGTCCCAGGGCCTCAGCCACTGCAATCGAACTACAGTTACTTGCGCCCCCTAGTGTGCATATGCGACCCTGCACTTGTGTCACCTTGGTGTGTCTGGCTTATGTGGGATCTGGAGAGAACTTGAACATGGGTCCTTAGACTTCGCAGGCAAGCGCCTTAACCTCTAAGCCATCTCTGCAGCCTAGATTTTTCTTTTTTAAGATTTATTTTTCTTCTAGTTATTTATTAGAGACAGAGAGTGGGATAGAGAGAGTGTGAGTGGGTGTGCCAGGGCCTCAAGCCACTGCAAACAAACTCCGAATGCATGTGCCACCGTGTGCATCTGGCTAATGTGGGACCTGGAGAATTGAACCTGGGTCTTAGGCTTTGCAAGCATGTGGTTAACAGCTAAGTCATCTTAACATCTTTTTATATTTTGTTTTGATTTATGTATTAGAGAGAGACAGAGAAAGAATGGGAGCACCAGAGCCTCTAGCCACTGCATATAAACTGCTGATGCATGCACTGCCATGTGCATCTGGCTTACATGGGTGCTGGGGAATCAACCTGGTTCCTTAGGCTGCACATTGAAGCCCTTAACTGCTAAGCCACTCTCCAGCCCACTAGATTGCTTTATACCACCTAGCTGCTCCTTGACTTATAACGGGAAGTACTTGGAGTAGAAAATGTCCCGAGTCCACCTGTGCCGTCAGCTGCGCAGGCTGCCGTGGGTATTGGCTGTGCTCTTCAGGCCACGCGTCTAGCAGGGGCTGTGGCTTCTTCCCTCGCCAGCATCATGACGGCACTGAACCAATAGCGTCAGCCGCAGAAAAGATCCAAACTCCAAATTCAGGTGTCGTTGAATGTCAAATGGCAAGTGGAACTTACTATCCATATATTCTTTTACTTTTTCCCATTTATTTGGTACATGTGTGTACATGCACGTTCCCGTGTGTGACTTGGAGCACTACAGCACACGTGTGGAGGTCAGAGGACAACGTTCAGGTGTACACTGTGGCCGTCTGCATCCTCTGAGGCAAGGTCTCTCATTCTCCACTTCATTCCTGGAGCTTCTGGGAGATTTTCCTGTCTCCACCTCCCTCCTCACTGTATGGACGCTGACATGACAGAAGCCTGCCACAGCTTCTGGCTCCTACCTGGGACCTGGGGCTCCAAACTCAGGTTCTTAAAGTGGCATGGCAAGTGCGTTATCCACTGAGCCATCGGCCCATCCCCCATCCTTTAAAAATGTATCTATTTATTTGAGAGGCAGAGAGAGACAAAGAGAGAGAGAGAGAGAAAATGAGTGTGTGTGCACCAAGGTCTCTTGCCACTGCAAACAAATTCCAGATGCATATGCCACTTGGCATGTCTGGCTTCATAAGAGTACAGGGAAATCAAATCTGGACCAGTAGGCTTCCAAGCAAATGCCTTTAACCATTGAGCATTCATTTTTCCAGCCCTGACCCCATCTTTCTTTTCTTTTCCTTTTTTAATTTTTTGTTCATTCTTATTTATTTGAGAGTGACAGACAGAGAGAGAAAGAAGCAGAGAGAGGCAAAGAGAGAGAATGGGAGCGCCAGGACCTCCAGCCATGGCAAACGAACTCCAGATGTGTGCGCCCCCTGCTGCATCTGGCTAACATGGGTCCTGAGGAATCGAGCCTCGAACCAGGGTCCTTAGGCTTCACAGGCAAGCGCTTAACCACTAAGCCATCTCTCCAGCCCTCTTCCTTTCTTTTTGTAAAATATATTTTTATTTATATATTTATTTGAGAGGAAGAAATTATTTATTTATTTATTTAATTTTTTATTTGTTTATTTATTTGAGAGGAAGAAAGAAGCAGAAACAGTAGAGAGAGAGAGAGAACATGGACACGCCAGGGCCTCCACCCACTGAAAACAAACTCCAAATGCATGTCCCCCCTTGTGCATCTGGCTTACGTGGGTCCTAGAGAGTCAAAACTCGGATCCTTTGGCTTTGCAGGCAAACGCTTTAACTGCTAAGCCATCCTCCAGCTACCCCCTTCCCCCGCCACACATCTATATTTTCTAACCACAGAAAACAACATCACTTTGTAGGAAGACTGGAAGCACACTGTCTCTTTGAACCCCAGGCCAGCATCCTGTCTGCTATCCTGCTTGTCCCCAAGGCCACCATGTACTGGACACAGGTTCAGCCAGTGCCACAGTGAGGCTGAGTGTGGGGTGGCAGATGCTGGCTCTCACAAGCTGGGGAAAACAGGATTTGGCTTCTGGGACTTGTGCCCTGAGCTCACTGGGTGAGGAATGGTGAGTCATTTACCTCTTGGAACCTCTGTGTTCCCTGAAAAATGGATTAAGAGTGCACTTGGGAGGCAGAGGTAGGAGGATCACCGTGAGTTCAAGGCCACCTAGAGACTACATAGTAAATTCCAGGTCAGCCTAGGCTAGAGCAAGACCCTACCTCAAAAAAAAAAAAAATCTCTAGTCATGGTTAAGATTTCCTGGAAAACATTCTCTGAATGTTGCCCAATCCTTTATTCTCACCACCCTTGGCAGGTCCACTCCTAGGCTAGTGGGGGGAGGGGCTCCAAGTCAGCACAACCCTCCCAAAGTCCTATGTGAACTGATGTGCCTTCTTTCTGCTGACCCCTTGACACCATGTCCCAGCACTGGAAGGACCCCAGAAGTCACCGACATGCTGCCCTGAGGAAAGGCCAGAAGCTGCTGCCTGGCCCACAGTGCTGTGATCTCATGGGTTTTCTGTGGAGGAACAAGAGGTGTCCTCCAATCTCACTGCTCTGCTGATCCATTTGATGGGGCTTCCCCGATGGGCCAAGGACCTGGCTCTAACTCCAGGCTGACAGTGACGATGCAGGTTGGAAGGGGCACTGGTCATGTGATAACGTCTTCACACTAAGGCCTTCCACTGGCCAGGGGTTAATTTTTGTTTGTCTTTTTCTAAGGCAGGTCTCACATTAGCTCAGGCTATCCTGGGACTTCCTTTGTAGCCCCAGGCTGGCCTCAAACTCATGGAGATCCTTCTGTCTCAGCCTGCTGAGTGCAGGGATTAAAGACATGATCCACCACGCCCAATTGATATTTAAAAAACAAATATTCTTTGTTTGCAAGGAGTGAGAAAATGGAGGGATGACACCAGGGTCTCTTGTCACCGTAAACAAATTCCAGACACACGCACCACTTTGTGCATCTGGTGGTACGTGGGGAACGTGGGAACGGAACCTAGCCCGTGAGGCGTGTCTCGCACTTGTCACACTGTAGGACATTTGAGCTGGGCCTTGCTCTTGGTCCTGTTGCTTCCACCACTTTCTGATCTAGAAAAAGCTGGGAGAAAAATCTGTCTTTGGGCTCCCTAACTGCCTAATGCTCTTCTGCATTGGACAGGAAGACAGGGCCTTTGAGGACGAGGCTGGGGTTGCATGGGGTTCTTACTGGGGCACCGATGTCTTTACAAGATGAGTAAGAGACTCCAGGGGCGTAGGGGCACAGAGGAAAAGCCTGTAAGGACACAATGCCCCGGGCACAGGCACTGCAAGCCAAAGAAGCGTTCTTCCTAGTATGTCAGCACCTTGACCTTGGACTTCCAGCTACCTGAACTGTGCGAAAATGAAGTTCTGTCCTTTAAACAGTCATGTGTGTGCGTGTGCGTGCATGTGTGTGTGTGTGTGTGTGTGTGTGTGTGTGTGTGACATGCATGAGCCTGTGTGTACAGTCTTGTATGACGACACCCGCAGCAAAGGCGCGCTCTCCTAACCTACCTGACAGCCCTGTGTTCTCACCTTCCCTCAGGGCCCAGTCCCTGTCCTCCCTCTGGCCTTGATCTTCCTTTTAGTCCTTTGAAGTTAGAATCCTTTGTTTACTTATTGATTTGAGAGTGACAGACAGAGAGAGAGAGAAAGAGACAGAGAGAGAGAGACAGAATGGGCATATCAGGGCCTCCAACCAATGCAAACAAACTTAAGATGTATGCACCACCTTGCGCATCTGGCTTACATAAGTACTGGGGAATTGAGCCTTGAACCAGGGTCCTTAGGCTTCACAGGCAAGTGCTTAACCACTAAGCCATCTCTCCAGCCCTGAAGTTAGAATCCTTTAAACAAAACCTCACCTAAGTTGGGCTTTCATGACCATCAAGCAGAATTTGATGTCCTATCACCTGGAACCTCAACTCTTAAAAACACAAGTGTCAGGGCTGGAGAGATTGCTTAGTGGTTAAGGGGCTTGCCTGAAAAGCCTAAGGACCCATGTTCAACTCTCCACATAAGCTAGATGGACAAGGTGATGCAAGCTAACAAGGTCAAAAATGTGCACAAGATGGCACATGTGTCTGGAGTTCAATCACAATGGCTAGAGGCACTGGCATGACAATTCTCTCTCTCTCTCTCTCTCTCTCTCTCATAGAAAATTACAAACCCTCCCACAAGTGTTAGATCCCCCTTCATGGAGATGAAAATAAATATTCTCACCCTTCATAATGAGCCATGTTCTTTAAATATATGCAATGGAACTTCAGTTCAAAACACAGAAAGAGGGGCAGGATATCATAATCAATGATAGAGCAATTGTTACTATAACAAGACCTTGGGTTCAATCGCCAGCACTGAAAAAAAGAAGAGATAAAGAAGGAAGAAAGGAAGGGGGAGGAAAGAAGGGAGGAATAAGGGTTGAAGGAAGGAAGGCAGGCTATCGGCGCTTTGTGTAATACGCTGGCTGCGTTCTGTCTGTGTCCTGAGTACTTGAGTTATGGACTGGTGTGTTTGGCGGTGGAAACTACATAGCAGAAGGACATGAAAGATGTGAACTATGGCACAGAAGGAAGTTGTTGCAGTCAGCTTCGCATTGCTGACAGAAAACAGTCGACCAAGAGCAGCTTGTGGGAAAGGGGGGTTTATTTTGGCTTACAGACTCAAGGGGAAGCTCCATGATGGCAGGGGGAAATGATGGCATGAGCAGAGGGTGGACATCACCTCTTGGCCAACATCAAATGGACAACAGCAACAAGAGTGTGCCAAACACTGGCAAGAGGAAGCTGGTTATAGCACCCATAAGCCTGCCCCCAACAGCACACCACTTCCAGGAGGGTTTAATTCCCAAGTTGCCATCAGCTGGGGACATGGCATTCAGAACACCTAAGTTTACGGGGGACACCTAAATCAAACCACCACAGAAGTGTAGACTGGTTTCAGGCTGTTTTAGCTGCTGTTGTGTAAAAGATTGCCACACTGAGGAGGGTCCAGTTGCTCTGCATTGGCCCAGCAGAGGAGTGCTGCTGCTTTGCAAAGAAAGGGGCCTGAAGGAGGACTGCTGAAGAAGGTTCCTCTCCTCAAAGTTGGGCTGCATTCCCTCTTCCCTCAGTTAACCAATCTGCAGCCGCCTTAGTGCTGGTTTTGTACGAATGACAAATGCAGGAGAGAGGGTCAATGGACGACTACAGCCACAGCTCCGGGAGCCGCTGAGGCCTGGCAGTGTAAAACAGGCCCCGAAGGGAGACCCTGCGAGGCCACGCGTGCAGCTGTGAAGATGAACACGGGCTGCAGCGGGAGCCTCGGAAGGTGGAGATGACAGGACTGCGGAGCAGCTGCCAGGGAAGATGCTGCGTGGGAGAAGATTCTGCCCCGCCCGCAAGCAGCACAGCTGGAGGATCAGAGTTGCCCAAGTGCTTCGGAGCCCGAGGATTTCATCAGGAGTCCAGGACCCAAACGTGGAGCTGCAGAACTTGATGTTTGCCCTGCTGGTTTTCTATATTGCATTGGTCTAACCTTTCCTTACTATGCCCCCATCCTCCTTTGTGGAATGGGAATGTTTTCTCTGCCATTATATGTTGGAAGTATGTTACAGGGCTCACAGTTGACTGTCTTGAGTTTCAGATAAGACTTTGGCCTTTTGAGGTTTTTTGAGGGTTGCAGAATAGCCCAGGCTGGACTGGAACTCACTCTGTAGTTCCAGGCTGGCCTCAAACTCACATTGATCCTCCTATCTCTGCTCCCGAGTGCTGGAATTAAAGGCATGCACCCCCACACCCAGTGTCTTTGGAGTTTTGAACAGTGTTGGCACTGGTAAGGGCTATGGGGTCTTTTAAAGCTGGATTGAATGCACTTTGCATAATGAGATGGCCATGAGCCTATGAGCATCAGAGGCAGACTGTGGTGGTTTGAATAGAAAATGATCCACATAACCTCATGTGTTTGTGATTAAGCCTCACACTTTATACCTCGCTGATGCACACTTTGGGAGGTGAAGTCCTGCTAGAGGAGGTGTGTGACTGGGGGTCGGCCTTGGATTTTACACCCTGCTAATGTGCCAGGGCTAGCTAACTCCGTCTTGCTATTCCTGATGTGACACTCTGCTATGTGTTCTTGCCATGCTTCCCTGACACAATGAAACTTTGCTTCAAAACTGTGAGCTGAAATAAACCCTTTCTTTCAGAAGATGTTCTGGTTGAGTGTTTGGTCCCAGCACAACAAGAAGGCAATAAGAACTATTTATTTGGGCATGATAGTGCACGCCTTTATCCCAGCACTCGAGAGGCAGAGATAGGAGGGTTGCCTTGAGTTTGAGGCCAACCTGAGACTACATAGTGAATTCCAGGTCATCCTGGGATAGAGCAAGACCCTACCTCAAAACAACAACAACCAAAGAACTATTTATCATTTTCCATTAAATTTTAAAAGTGCACTAGCTAATTACATTCCAACAATCCCATTCCTAGGTATTCTGTACAGAGGGAAAGATGGATGGATGGATGGATGGATGGATGGATGGATGGATGGATGGATGGATGGGTGATGGATGGATGACACACACACACAGCACCACCACCACCACCATACTACCTACAAACACACACACATGAATAAACACACACATACCCATGCTGCCCACATACACACACATACCAACATGCTATCCACATACACAAACTCCTGCATACGCACCGCCATGCTGCCCACATAGAAACACATGTGCATATACACACACATACCACCATGTTTCCCACATACACACACACACACTCACACACCACCATGCTGCTCACACATACAAAAACATGCAAAGCATACACACACACCATCTTGCTCACCATGTACACACACATGCATACCCACAAATACACACATACCACCATGCTGCCCACATACACAAACACACGCACACACAGTAGCAAAAAAAAAAAAAAATTAAGCAAGCAAAATAGAAGATCACATCAAAAGATCATTCACTGTGATCAATTTGGATTTATCCCACAGATGCAGGGATGGTTCAAAACATGCAAAGGGACCAATTTAAGATGTCATATAAATAAACTCATAGGCAGAAATCACAATATCATCTCAATAGATGCAGAAAAAGCCTCGAACAAAATTACAGTATCCATGCAGTACACAAGTCCTGGAGAAATTATTATGCCAAAGGCTATGTATGATACAACTATGGCCAATATGCTGACAGAATAGTTCCCATAAAATCAGAGCAGAACAGCAATGTCCACTATCACCAGAATTATGTAGTATCTATATAATTTTTAAGTAATTAAATATACTGTGAACTAGCAGCAAAGACAAGACAAACAGGGAACAGGTGTAGCAGCGTTTGTTCACCTCAGAGACGCATGGAAATGTGCGGATTCTGGGCAATCAGTGAGGAAGTGCAGGAGCCCAGCAAGTACTAACTAACATGCAGTTGTCAAAGGGTAAATACTGCCAACAATCACACAAAGAACTGTGGGAAAGGACTGGAGAGATGGCTTAGAGGTTAAGGCATTTGCCTGCAAGGCCAATGGACCCAGGTTCGATTCCCCAGGACCCACATCATCCAGATGCACAAGGTGGAGCATGCATTGGGAGTTCATCTGCAGTGGCTGAAGGCCACTCCCCTCTCTTTCTGTCTCTTTCTCTCTAACACATAAAATCAACAAATTAAAAAAAAAAGAATTGTAGGACAGTATTCAGAGTGTAGCAATCAATTTACAAAACATTATCCTGACTGTTTGGAAAAGGTAAGGAACAGAAAGATTAAAACAATGTTTGACAGATGAAAGTGACTTCCAAAATGTGCTGCCAGTGATACAAGAACCCAAAACAAATGCTGCAAGGAAGACTCTTTAAAAATATGGACACAGGGGCTGGAGAGATGGCCTAGCGGTTAAGCGCTTGCCTGTGAAGCCTAAGGACCCCGGTTCGAGGCTCAGTTCCCCAGGTCCCACGTTAGCCAGATGCACAAGGGGGCGCACGCGTCTGGAGTTCGTTTGCAGAGGCTGGAAGCCCTGGCGTGCCCATTCTCTCTCTCTCCCTCTATCTGTCCTTCTCTCTGTGTCTGTCACTCTCAAATAAATAAATAAAAAAATTAAAAAAAAAAATATGGACACAGGAAAATTTCCTGGGAGATCTGGCCCAGCCCTGCAAAGAACATGATCAGAGAGAATCGAGAGCGAGAAACCATGTCCCAAATGAGGAAGAGGGGGGGTGGAGAGATGGCTTAGTGGTTAAGGCACTTGCCTGCAAAGTCCAACCACCTAGGTTCAATTCCCCAGAACCCATGTAAAGCCAGACACACAGAGATGCATGCATCTGGAGTTCATTTACAGTGGCTAGAGGCCCTGGTGCACCCATTCTCTCTACCTCTCTCTCTTATATCTCTCTCTGTTTGCAAATAAATGAATAAAATATTTTTAAAGGTACACATGAGGAGGAGGGTCAATCAGAACGCTGTCCTCCGACCTCCACACTGGCATCACAGCACAGGCACACACACGTGAACATACACATGAACACACGAACACGCAAACACACAAATAAATTTTTTATAATATTTTTTAAAGAAGTATTCAATAACTAAATCACATTTTGCTTTTCATTTCCATATTTTCTTCAAATAAACAGATAGCAATATTATTTTCATCATTACATTTTCCTTTTCATAATTAAATTTTTCTTTTTTTGTTTTAGAGACAAGGCATTTGTCTACAGCACAGGCTGGCCTTGAACTCACTATCCTCCTGCCATAAGCCAAGTACTAGCAAGTTTACTGGTAAAAATATGTTAATGAAAATGCAGGACTTCGAGTTAAGTTGGCAGCATAGGAACCATGCCAAAGCAGCCTAGGGGAGAAAGAGCCAAAAAGAACCCAGCAAAATCTACTCTTCTACTACAAAGTGAGGTGTATAAGAAAATATCAGCTGCAGCAGAGAAGCAGGAGAGACCAGAGTGTGCACAGACCACAGACGCAGGCAGGAGCAGCTCCAGCGGCATCGGCACCAGGTCCGCGTGGCCACAGCCGCCAGGCTCAGACTGAGCCACAGGCAAAGCCAGGTGAGGGGATTCTCCACTCACACCGGAGCTCCTCGCAAACTCAAACGGGAAGGGAGCTCACCTACACAGCCCCCGGCACAGGCGATCAGAGCAGCAGCCCACCAACCCAGCCAGCCTACCTGTCCACAGCCCAGCAAAGAGGGTCCCAAGCATAACTGAGCAGCTTACATGAGACCAAAGCCATCCCAAAGGTTAACTGGGATTACACCAGGTCAGTACCCACCAATAAGACTGGTATATAAGCTTGAATAAGAAGTACTAATTGCACCTTCCATGTCAGCGTGAATTATATGTTAAATCTGATGGATAGTCAGATTTGCTATTCTTAAATAAGCTGTATTTTGGGCTTATAAATTGATGCTTTCTTATGTATAGTGCCCCTGTTTCCTCTTCTGTCCTTCATTGGGGAAGGGTCTCACTTAGTCACAAGCTGACTTGGAACCCTCTGCAGACCAGAAATCTTAGCCTCCCAGTTGACAGGATTAAGAGTGTGGGCAACACACATCCCTAGGGACCATGACTTAGAGGATTTGCCTGTCATAACACCTGCTCTTGCATAAATACTCTGCACTGTTTTTCATTGAATGTGTACATTATTTAGCTAAATTTTAGAATTTGGCTGTATTTTGTTCCACTCAGCCTACTTGAATACTCTCATAACAGGTAAACCCAACAACTAGGGTCACTTTTATGGTTACTATGAAAGTCTTAAGAGCCACACCTAGCACTGTAAGCTTCTACCCTGAACATATATAACATCAGATTGATGGATACATCTAATAATACTGCAGATAACTAGAAAATGCAAGCACTAAATTAATCCAGGCTGCAAAAGTCTCTACATTATAATACAAAAAAGTCAAAACAGGGCTGGAAAGACGGCTTAGCAGTTAAGCACTTGCCTGTGAAGCCTAAGGACCCTGGTTCGAGGCTTAACTACCCAGGACCCGAGTTAGCCAGATGCACAAGGGGGCGCACACGTCTGGAGTTCGTTTGCAGTGGCTGGAAGCCCTGGCACGCCCATTCTCTCTCTCTCTCTCTCCCTCCGCCTTTCTCTCTGTCGCTCTCAAATAAATAAATAAAAATAAACAAAAAAATTTTAAAAAATAAAAACAATATAAGTCCACCAAAAAGTACTAATGTATCATCAATGACCTCCAGTCAGACTGATTTAGAGGAAATGCCTGAGAATGATTCCAAAAGAATCATTAAAATATGTTCGAGGAAATCAAAGGAATCAAAGAAGACAAATGAATCCAATTTAATGAAATAAGGAGGTCAATACAAGATATAAATAAGGAAATAGAAATAATAAAGAAAAACCAAGCACTTATCAAAAATCTCCCAACTAAAAAATAGTCCAGGCCCAGATGGATTCACTGGTGAATTTTACCAGACATTAATGAAAGAAATAACACCAATGCTTCTTAAACTTTTCCATAAAATAGAAAAAGAAGGAATTCTACCAAACCCCTTCTACAAAGCCAGCATCACCCTGATACCAAAACCAGACAAAGACAGACCAAAAAAAGAAAATTACAGACTGATCTCCCTCATGAACATAGATACAAAAATGTTCAACAAAATTTGTCAAATAGAACGCAAGAATATATCAGAAAGATCATTTGCCCCAACCAAGTAGGCTTTATCCCAGAGATGCAGGGATGGTTCAACATATGCAAATCAATAAATGTAATACATTCTATAAAAGGACTGAAGGACAAAAATCACGTGATCATCTCATTAGATGCAGAAAAAGCATTTGACAAAATCCAGCATCCCTTCATGATAAAAGTCCTATAGAGACTAGGAATAGAAGGAACATGTCTCAACATAATAAAAACTATTTATTTTTTGTTTGTTTGTTTGTTTTTGTTTTTCAAAGCAAGGTCTTACTCTAGTCCAGGCTGACCTGGAATTAACTCTGTAGTCTCAGGGTGGCCCTGAACTCACGGCGATCCTCCTACCTCTGCCTCCCAAGTGCTGGGATTAAAGGTGTGCGCCACCACGCCCGGCGTCATAAATAGTTTTTATGCTGGGTGTGGTGGTGCACGCCTTTAATCCCAGCACTCGGGAGGCAGAGGTAGGAGGATCACCATGAGTTCGAGGCCACCCTGAGACTACAGAGTTAATTCCAGGTCAGCCTGGACCAGAGTGAGACCCCACCTCGAAAATGCAAAAAAAAAAAAAAAAAAAAAAACTATTTATGACAAGCCTACAGCCAACATATTACTAAATGGAGAAAAACTTGAAGCTTTCCCACTAAAATCAGGAACAAGACAAGGGTGTCTGCTGTCCTCACTTTTATTCAATATATCACTGGAAATATTTTTTAATTTATTTTTATTTCTTTGACAGAGAAAAAGAGGGAGGAGATTGAGAGGGGGGGTGGGGGAGGGAGAGAACGGCCACACCAGGGCTTCCAGCCACTGCAAACAAACTCCAGACTCATGTGCCACCTTGTGCATGTTGCTTACTTCCTGTGGAATCAAACCTGGGTCCTTTGGCTTTGCAGGCAAATGCCATAAATGTGAAGCCATCCTTCCAGCCCCCCAAAATATCTTAATTATACTTGTACCCCAACTCCTTATCTATAAGACTTTTTTGAGGTGGGTGGAATGCAAGGGACTTAACCCAAGGCCTAATGTATTCTTGGGTTTTCCACCATTGAGCTATATCCCTAACCCCTTAACACTTCCAGATACTGTCTTTCTGAAACTTTTCTCTATTAAGTGTACTACTGGAAGTCTTAACCATAGCAATAAGGCAAGATACAAACATAAAAGGGATACAAATTGGAAAGGAAGAGATCAAGTTATCATTATTTGTGGATGACATGATTCTATACTTAAAAGACCCTGAAGACTCTACCAGCAAACTCTTAGAGCTGAAAAACACCTACAGCCATGTAGCAGGATACAAAATAAACACCCCAAAATCAGTAGTCTTCCTATATGCTAGCAACAAACACACAAAGGATGAAATCAGAGAATCACTCCCATTCACAATTGCATTAAAAACAGTACCTTGGAATAAACTTTACCAAAGAAATGAAGGATCTCTACAATGAAAACTTTAAAACACTCAAGCAAGAAATTGCAGAAGACACTAGGAAATGAAAAGACATCCTTTGTTCTTGGATCAGAAGAATCAATATTGTGAAAATGGCAATCTTACTGAAAGCAATCTACACATTTAATGCAATCCCCATCAAAATTCCAATTGTATTCTTCATGGAAATAGAAAAAAACAATCCAAAAGCTGATTTGCAAGCACAAAATACCTCTAATATCTAAAACAATTTTGAGCAACAAAAATAAGGCTGGTAGTATCACCATACCTGATTTTAACCTATACCACAGAGCCATAGTAACAAAAACAGCATGGTACTGGCACAAAAACAGACATGTAGATCAATGGAACAGAATAGAGGACCCAGCCGGGCATGGAGGCTCATGCCTTTAATCCCAGCACTTGGGAGGCAGGGGTAGGTGGATTGCCATGAGTTCAAGGCCACCCTTAGACTACATAGTGAATTCCAGGTCAGCCTGGACTAGAGCAAGACCCTTCCTCGAAAAACCAAATAAAGAAAAGAATAGAGGTCCCAGATGTAAGCTAGGTTGCTATAGCCACCTGATATTGGACAAAAATGCCAAAAATACTCATTGGAGAAAAAAACAGCCTCTTCAGCAAATGATGCTGGAAACACTGGATATGTATCAGTAGAAGGATGAAAACAGATTCTTATCTCTCTCCATTCACAAGAATTATCTCCAATGGATCAAAGACCTAAATATCAGACCTGAAACTCTGAAACTGCTAGGGGAAAAAGCAGGGGAAACCCTTTAACATATTGGTGTCGGCAAGGACTTTCTGAATATAACCCTAATTGCTCAGTAAATAAAATCACAGATCCACCGCTAGGATCTCATGAAATTACAAAGCTTATAGACAAGTGTCCCAAATAAGGCCATGGCTGGGTGAGAAGAAGAATGATGGGCTCCTGACCTACCTGACGTTTGCGTGGTGTCTTATTTTTGTTTGTTTGTTTGGTTGTGTTTTCCTTCTCTGTTTCTCTTTCTTTCTTTTTCTTTGTTTGTTTCTTGAGGTATCTTACTCTAGCCCATGCTGACCTGGAATTCACTCTGTAGTGTCAGGCTGACCTAGAACTCACAGAATCCTCCTACCTCTGCCATCCCAGTGCTGGGGTCAAAGGCCTGTGCCACCACACCCAGCTGGAATGGATTTTGGGGACTTCTTCCACAGTAAACTCCTGTTAATGACTTAATATCAGTACTGACCTCCCCAAAGCATGCAAAGGCAGACAGCACCATGTCTACTAATCACTGCAAATATCACATAGACATGAGGCACATGGGCACAATTATTTTTTACGAGGTCACAGTGCAGTGGGTGTAGACCACGTGTTCACAGTGGTGGGACCTGCAGGACCCATGTCAAAGCTGTACCTGTGTGGAGGGTTCTGCACCTGCCATCCTGGAATTGGAGAGATGTGCATGAGAGGAATCAGTAAACACTTCATGTCTTGGGAGGCCCTATCTCACCAAGGCTGATGGAGAACGATGACAGAGAGCCTCCTGCTTGGGCTGGAGACGTGGCTCAGCAGTTAAGGCTTAAGGACCCTGGTTCAACTCCACAGTACCCACGTAAAGCCAGATAGACAAAATGGTGCATTGGTCTGGAGTTTATTTGCAGTGGCTGGGGGCCCTGCCATGTCCATTCTCTCTCTCTTCTTTCTATCACTATGCTTGCAAATAAATAAAACATTAAAAGAATATCCAAGGTGATGTCAGACTGCCTGGCATAGTGTTTATAAACACTCTGAGGGGTCAGCGCTCAGCGCTCAGGCTTTGGAAGTGATTCCTCTGAGTCCAGGTCTACATGAATAAACCTTCAGGGTCTCCATTCTGGCTCTGTGCTGGCCTTTGTGCCTCAGTTTCCCATAACAGGAAGCCCACATATTCATGGATCTTTCTTCTTCAGTTAAACCCCTCTCAAAACAACCAGGGTTGGGCTGGAGAGATGGCTTAGCGGTTAAGCGCTTGCCTGTGAAGCCTAAGGACCCCGGTTCGAGGCTCGGTTCCCCAGGTCCCACGTTAGCCAGATGCACAAGGGGGCGCACGCGTCTGGAGTTCGCTTGCAGAGGCTGGAAGCCCTGGCGCGCACATTCTCTCTCTCTCTCCCTCTATCTGTCTTTCTCTCTGTGTCTGTTGCTCTCAAATAAATAAATAAATAATTAAAAAAAAAAAAAAAAACAACCAGGGCTATCCCCAGATTCCTGTCTTCTGGGGGATCCAAAGACACCTCAGATGCTTTGGAGAGGTGTGACTCCAAGGAGATTCCAAAGATGCTCAAGTGACTGAGGAAGGTGAAGTATAAAGACTTCAGCTCTTGTCAAGTTCGCACTCCATCCCACCACACTTAAAAACATTTATTTATTTATTTATTTATTTATTTATTTATTTGCAAGCAGTGATAGAGAAGACAGAAAATGGGTGCGCAAAGGCCTACAGCCACTGATATGAACTCCAGATGCATGTGTGACCTTGTGCATCTGGCTTTACATGGGTCCTGGGGAATAGAACCTGGTCATTGAATTTTGCAGCCAAATGCCTTAACTGCTGAGCCATCTCTCCAGCTCCAATGCCATCCAACTTACCTCTAATATAGGGGGCTGCAGAGATGGCTCAGTGATTAAGACACTTGCTTGCAAAGGCTAACCACATGGGTTCAATTCCCCAGTATCCATGGAGAGCCAGATGTACAAAGTGGCACATGCGTCTGGAGTTCTTTTGCAGTGGCTGGAGGCCCTGTTGTGCATTCTCATTCTCTCTCTCTCTTTCTCTCTCTCTCTTTCTCTCTCTCTGTTTCTCTCTTGAAACCCCCCTGCTTGAAAATAAGTTTAAAAACTAATATATACATGTATATATTATTATATATATTATACTTAACTCTAATATAGGATCAAGGTCATCTAGTACTTCAAAACTCACAGAAACGTTAAAAGTTTCAAGTCTGAAACTGGACATAGTAGTGCACGCCTTTAATCCCAGCACTCGGGAGGCAGAGGTAGGAGGATTGCCATAAATTCTAGGCCACCCTGACACTACATAGTCAATTTCAGGTCAGCCTGGGCTAGCGCAAGAACCTACCTTGAAAAAAAAAAAAACAAAAAGCTTTAAATCTGGTCAAAAATCCATAGTATCTTCTGAAAGTAATGGCTGTGTCTATATTTTAATTGTGAAAAAAAAATTTAAATGAACCAAAACTAATTTTCATATATCCAATACAAACAATGTAAAAAAATAAAACACTGGGAAAAGAAAGAATCGGACATTTGCAGTGACTATCAGCCCTAATCAGATTGAGGACCAGGTGGATGGTCAGCAAACCCACATGCTCTGTGCTGCATAGCTGAGTTGTGATGGAGTCATCTGGGCACCCAAAGGCCACTCCCAGCACTGCGGAGGCAGAGGTGGGAGGATTGTCATGAGTCGAGGCCAGCCTGACACTGCATAGTGAATTCCAGGTCAGCCTGGGGTAGAGTGAGACACTAAATTGAAAAACAAAAACAAATATAAAATAAAATCTACAAATTATACATCAACAAAAACAGGTGATTTGATTTCCATGTAAAGACGGTCATCTGATGCGTTTACTTACATCATTATGGGCAATACAAGGGGCTGGGGGAGAAACGCATACACACACTTGTCCAGAAAGGACTCTTAGCTTCTGAAGTTGCATTTTGTGGTTTTTCTTTTCCTCACAGATGACTGTATCTACAGAGGGTTTCTTCACATTCTGTTATGATGGAAACAACACACTTTGGCAAATTCTCAGAGTCCTGGGTCAAGAGTGTTTGCTTGTAAGGAGTGAGGGGACGCACACATGCTGGCTTTACGTGCATCCTGGGGAATCGAACCCAAGCCAGCAGGCTTTGCAAGAAAGTGCTTTTAACCACTGCACAATCTCCCAAGCCCAACTACCTTATTTATTTATTTATTTATTTTGGATTTTCAAGGTAAGGTCGTGCTGTAGCCCAGGCTGACCTGCAATTCATTCTGTCTTCTCAGGATGGCCTCAAACTCAGGGCGATCCTCTTCCTCTGTCTCCTGTGTGCTGGGATTAATGGCTTGAGCCACCACGCCCTACTTGTTGCAATTTTAAATAAAAGAACACCTCTTATTTTAAAACCTTGTTACAATCTCAGTGTCAAAAGCACAAAAGTAAATCACCAATTTAAGTGATCAACTGATATTTAGTCTTGAGTAATGCATGTGATTATCAAACAATATGATGAATGATGATTCAACTGATAACATCATAGTTGAAAATTGATTCTTGATTTGAGAAATCCCTGAACAATACACACAGGGCCTAACAAAATGTATATGATGTAGGTTGGAGAGATTGCTTAGTGGTTAAGACACTTAACCGTGAAGCCTAAGGACCCAGATTCAATTCCCCAGTGCCCATATAAGCCAGATGTACAAGGTCACACATGCATCTGGAGTTCGTTTTCAGTAGCTGGAGGCCCTGGTGTACCCATTCTCTCTATCTCTCCCAAAAAAATAAAAAATAAAATATTTAAGTTAAAAATAATTTTTAAAAATGTGCACAAGTTTGAATGACAGACTTGCTGGTTTTCTTTAGCCATGTGAACAAATATTCAATTCAGTTTGAACTGTTTTTGTTTTTAATCCCTGAGTGAAGGCTGTTGTTTTCTGATGAGATGAGGGACTTGGAATTAGCTGGGCTCCATCCTCCGTTTGATTTTTTCCTGCAAATGCTTCATTCGAAGGAGGCAAATGCTTATCATAGTTATTTTTATTTGTTTAGCTTTTATATTGACAACTTCCATGATTATGGATAATATACCATGACAATTCCTTCTCCCCTTATTCCTCCTTCACAAATACACCCTCAATCACATCCCCTTTCTCTCTCTCTTGTGAGGGTTCTTTGTTCTCTGGGAGGGACAGTTTTTTTAAGTATTTATCTATTTATTTATTTATCTGATACAGGGTGGAGGGGGGGAGAAAATTGGCACATCAGGGCCTCCAGGCACTGAAAATGAACTCCAGATGCATGCACACCCTGTGCATCTGGCTTTACGTGGGTACTGGGGAATCGTACCTGGGTCCTTTGGCTTTGCAGGCAAGTGCCTTAACTGCTGAACCATCTCCCCAGCCCCCGGGATGTACCTTTTATATGAGCACTGAAGGAACTCAAGTGTAACAAACATGAATGTAAGGCCAGCTAGGGTCTACCTATTAAGACTCTGTTTCAAAAAACTAAAAGAAAGAAAGTAGAACATGAACTTATTCTTTCATATATTGAACTTTAGCTGACTCGAAAAAGTGAGCACTCTGCCCAGGTCCTCCCTAAATTATGTCTGGGAATTGCATTTCACTGGAGCCATTATAACACATGGTTTATGTCGTATTTTAAATGTAAAGACTGGGGGTAGAATGCTTGTCTCATATCATTCCAAATAGAGAAGAATACTGAAACTTGGGAATTAATCTTGGTATCACCCACATTTAGCTTGTTTATTGTTCCCTTATGGTTACTCATATGATTATGACATTAATAATAGTATTCTTGCATTTCTCTCACCTAAAATTTTACACTCATGGAACAATTTCATGTCCATGTATGTACATATATGTATATAGATATATGTACATATACTTATAAATGCAGAGATGATAATATGAAATAAAAATTGCACGTAATTCTTTTGTATTTTCAAACTTTGGCAGTGGTCTGTAAATGATATTAATGTATCGCTTTTATTTTTATTTAGATTTTTTTGTCTTTTTTGTGGGTTTTGGAGGTAGAGTTTCATTGCAGCTCAGGCTGATCTGGAATTCACTATGTAGTCTCAGAGTGGCCTTGACCTCTCTGCAATCCTCCTACCTCTGCCTCCCAAGTGCTTGGATTAAAGGTGTGAGCCACCACATCCAGCTGTCTTTTCAATTTTGGACAGTTGGGTTTGGAATGAATATCACTCAAGTTGTATTTTTCGCAGGTTAACTTTTTTATAAGGAATATCCAGATTCATATTATTGGATATTTTGGGGCAAATTTCTGATATATACATTGGACTAGCTGACTTCTTATGTGGAATAAGGTTTTCCAAATGCCCTTGTTCTAAAATATAAATTGTGTTGTTGAGATAATCTTCTTATATTTGAGTTGTGGGTGGCAAATAATTTCCTTGCAATAAATCAGACCTCTAATGCAAGTTTTCAAATGTATTTGTTTTTGTTCATGCAGTTTTCTGTCCCAGGAATTTTCATTCTACCTGTTCTTTTATAATGTTTCCATTTGCCTCTAATTCACTTTTTAAGTTTTTTTTTTTTTACTTTTATTTATTTGAGGGAGAAAAAGAGAGAGAGAATGGGCACACCAGGGCCTCTAGCCACTGCAAATGAACTCCAGACACATGTGTCACCTTGTACATCTGACTTATGTGGGTACTAAGGAATCAAACCTGGGTCCTTAGGTATTACAGGCAAGGTCCTTTACTGCTGAGCCATCTCTCAAGCCCCTGATTCACTGTCTAAATTCAAACAGACACTCTGAAAATTCTCCTGCTATTTTTTATTTATAATAAGGGAATTGTGTTAGAAAATATGTGGGGGTTTTGTGCCTTTTTTTAATTATTTTTTATGTACTTGTAATTAGCAGACATTTGATCAGTGAGCCTTTAATGACATTATACTTCTGTCACAGTTTTCTTCAATTTGATTTTGTTTCAACACCTTTTACTGCTTTTTTAAAATTTTTTATTAACATTTTCAATGATTATAAAAAAATATCCCATGGTAATTCCCTCCCTCCATCCCCTCACCTTTTACTGCTTTTTTAAATGTTGATTTTAATATTAAGTGTGAGTGATTTTTTCTGTATTATTTTCCTGTTCATTTTCTACTTGTGTGATGTCCCTGTATGGCTGGTATGTGGCATTCCTCCTCAAGCAGGAGGGCACTTCAGGGCTTTTGCCATCCATGCTCGCCCTCTAGGGTTCAGGTTACAAAGTTATCTTAGGAGATGTGGCTTGGTCTGTAAAGAAATCTCCAATCCTAATATAAATTATAATATATATTTTTAGAAAATGTGGTTTGGTCTTTAAGGAAATCTCTAATCCTAACACATAGTATAATAAATATTCTTGGAAGATGTGCTTTGGTTTATATAGAAGTCTTCAATCCTAATATATATTCTTAGAAGATGTGGTTTGGTTTATAAAGAAATCTCCAATCTTAATGTGTATATTATATAACATAGAGTGTGCACATAGTAATTTAAAAATATTTTAGACTTTGCCATTTCACAGAAAAATACACAGGATCTTGAAGTATTTATTTAATATACTATATATAACATATATGGTAGATATAATATGTTGTATATATTATATTTTATACATATATGTGTATATATTTGTGGGACTTATATATTTAATAATTATCTTTGGTGTGTTGATTACTTTTAGTGAGAAACCACTATACCATGTATCTGTCCCTCTTACTTGACAATTTCTTCCCCAATATCAGGACATGTAATTTTATGTCTTGCATTTTCATGTGAAACAAAATCACTTTTTAAATTTCCATTTCATTAGATAACAAGGAAAAGCTCGTAGGATCTTGAAGTGTTTATTTAATGACAAGTAAAAATTCTCCATGTGTAAAAGTTTAGCATGTAACGAAGGGTGGTCACTTAACTGATAATGAATAGATTCAAGAACTAAAAGTCTGGGGACTGGAGAGATGGCTCAGTGTTTTAAGGTGCTTGCCTGCAAAGCATAAGGACCCAGGTTTGATTCTCCAGGACCCCATGTAAAGCCAGATTCACAAGGCGGAACATTGGTCTGGAATTTGTTTGCAGTGGCTAGAAGCCCTGGCACTGCCATTCTCTCTCTTTCTCTCTCTCTCTCTCTCTCTCTCTCTCTTTCTCTCATAAATAAATTTAAAAAAATAAAAAGACAGAAGCCAGCATGGTGGCAACACTCCTTTAGTCCCTGCACAAGGTGGGGGCAGAGGTAGAAGGATCTCTGTGAGTTCCAGGCCACCCTGAGGCTACATAGTGAATTCCAGGTCAGCCTAGGCTACAGCCAGACCCTACTCTGAAAAAGCAAAACAAAACAAAAATGGAAGGAAGTATGGGAAGGAAGGAAGGAAGGAAGGAAGGAAGGAAGGAAGGAAGGAAGGA
Organism: Jaculus jaculus; assembly: GCF_020740685.1. Taxonomy (NCBI): domain Eukaryota; kingdom Metazoa; phylum Chordata; class Mammalia; order Rodentia; family Dipodidae; genus Jaculus; species Jaculus jaculus. Next base: position 20,529,878 of record NC_059115.1, read on the forward strand.
AGGAAGGAAGGAAGGAAGGAAGGAAGAAAGGAAAGAGGGAGGAAGGGAGGGAGGGAGGGAAGAAGGAAGGAAGGAAGAAGGGAAGGAAGGAAGGAAGGAAGGAAGGAAGGAAGGAAGGAAGGAAGGAAGGAAGGAAGGAAGAAAGGAAAAAAGGAAGGACAGACAAATGAATCCAGGAGTTGGGGGATGTGTCATTCATGTTGGTCCATTTGAATGACTGGAATGCTGGAGAAAACCCTGTTGTCTTTTGAATAAGCCATATGTGATCACTGCATTCTTTCCATTAAGGTCAATGACATCTAGCGTCTCTCCACACACAAGTAATCAGAAAAAGTAATAATAATAACAGAACATCCACCTGCCCCCGCCCCCAGACAGCCCCGTGGTCCATGCTGGGACCACCTGAGGTCACCCAGGGAAGGACAACGGGCTCATTCACACGTCCAGCCAACAGGCCTAGGAAATAAAAATGTACCTCAGGCTGGGCATGGTGACACACGCCTTTAATCCCAGCTCTCAGGAGGCAGAGGTAAGAGGATCGGCCTTGAGTTGAAGGCCAGCCTGAGACTACATAGTGAATTCCAGGTCATCTGGGGTACATTGAGACCTTACCCTGAGAAACAAAACAAAATAAAACAAAACAAACAAAAAAACACTACACCTCCGCTCATATTCTCCTGGATGCCATCCCGAGGGAGCAGAGGCACCACCAGGATGAAGGTTCTATGGCTGCTGCTGCCTCGGGCACTGGGCCTGGTTGTGGGAAATTCAACCAAACACAGTCCTTGATCCTGCAAAGGTTGATGATGTCACTCACCTGACAAGAACAGTGTACAGGTGTGAACTTGAGCCTCTGAGTGTGTGTGCGCATGTCTGTACAAGTGTGCAAACGTGTATGTGTGGACGTGTTTGTGCTCATGTGTGTGTGAGGATGCATCTGTGTATGTGTGCTCTGTGTGTGATTCTAATGTTATATTGCATGGGTGTGTCTGTCATGTTTTGCAACATGTTGGCCCACATGTGTCTACCTTCATGAAAACATAACGCTGCGGGACGTGGTGGCACACACCTTTAATCCTAGCACTCAGGAGGCAGAAGTAGGAGGATCACCATCTCTCCAGCCAAATTTTCCGTTTTTTGTTTTTTTTTTTTCCAAGGTAGGGTCTCACAGTTCAGGTTGACCTGGAATTCACTATGTAGTCTCAGGGTGGTCTCAAACTCAGGCAAACCTCGTACCTCTGCCTCCCGAGTGCTGGGGTTAAAGGCATGCACCACACACCTGGCCAAATTTACCCTTTTTAAACAAGCACATGCTGAAATACAGAAAGGTTTACATATATTCAAGTATTTGGGGGTTTTATTTTGCATATGCAAATAAAATAGGATGCAATATTAATAACTAAACTTATATACTTATGTGATATATGCACAGAAATAAATATAACATATAACATAAATATGTGATATACAACTAACCCAATATAATTTATCATCCATCGTAATAATGAATTGCACACATATCTGTACACACGCATGCATACAACACACACACATCACATCACATACCACACACATGACATATGCAACAAAATGAGGTGGGGGGGCTGCAGAGATGACTTAGCAGTTAAGACACTCGCCTACAAAGCTAAGGACCAAGGTTCAATTCCGCAGCACCCACGCCAGCAAGATGCACATGGTGCTGCATAGATCTTGTGTTCTTTGCTAGAGGACCTGGTATGCCCATTCATGTCCACTCTCTCTCTCTCTTACACACACACACACACACCTGCCTCTTTCACTATCTAAAATAAATAAAATATAAAATGAGATATGAGGTAGAGAGCAATTGGAGACACCCAACATTGACCTCTGGTCCCCCAGACACACACACACACACACACACACACACACACACACACATGCACACATGTTCCCACATACACACAAATATGCATACCCACATGCATGCACACCATGAGATACAGGAGGTCACATGGGCTGAGAGGACAATGCAGCTGACTTTCATGTTCCCTGTGGGGTACACAGGCCAGTGGAACCCCTTGTCATATACAGCTGGCCCACACAGAGGTGATCCCAGAAGGAAGCCGTGTGGGCTGGATATGTGTACAGATCATTCTAACGTTATTTAGACACAAAGGCTATGACCATGTATTTTGTTTTTATAAAGATATTTTTCAATATTTTATTTATTTATTTGCAAGCAGAGAAAGAGAGAATGTGCACTCCAGCTCCTAGAGCCACTCAAACAAACTCCACACAGATGTGTCACTGTGCATCTGGCTTTATGTGGGTGCTGGGGAAGCAAACCCATCTCATTAGGCTTTGCAGGTAAGTGCCTTAACCACTGAACCATCTTTCAAGCCAGGTTTCTGTAATCTTTATTTATTTATTTATTTGAGGGAGGGAGGAAGAAAGAAAGACAGAAAGAATGAGAATGGGTTAGCCAGAGTCTCAATCCAATGCAAAGGAAATCCAGACACATGGGCCAAACTATACATCCCAATTATGAGGGTACGGGGGAATCTAACCTGGATCCTTGGGTTCACAGGAAAGTGCCTTGACCACTAAGCAATCTCCCAGCCCTTGTTCTGCTTTTATTTTTACTTTTGAGACAGGATCTCATGTAGCCCAGGTTAGTCCTGAACTATTATCTAGTCAAGACTGGCCTTGAACACTTGACCCTCTATCCTTGACCTCCTGAGTGCTGGGACCACAAGCATGTGGCACTATGCCAGGCTTATATCTTGAATACCACCTTCATCCTGCTGAGAAAGCTCTGAGGTCTAGATTGATCAGAGTTCTAGAGGGTTCTATCTCTGACTAGGTTCGTTGTGTATTGTATTAGGGATCTCCCTGGATCTCATTTTTCTCCCCTCTGACTTGGTGCCACTAATTTTTAAAGTCACTGGTTGACTTTGGACAGGTTCCATGGTCCAGAACTCAGTTCTAGAACCTGATCTTACAGTTGTCGCCAGGCGAGGTCCTATCAACAGACCCTACTATCAGGTCAGTGTGGAAACTTCTTTAGGGACTTTCGGGTGTCTTGGTGAGATTGGCCGTGTGCTGTCTCTCAGTGGACACAGCTTCCACATCAACCCCCCGCCAGCCACCCTGGATTTTACCTTCTGAGTAAGTGTGGGTTTGAGATATTTACTATGTTTGCTGGCCTGCTTGCTCTCTTATAGACATTTTCTTAAGTCTTACCTTCTGAGAGTCTAGATTCTCAAGGGCAGCACATCAAAAGCCAAGGACAAAGGCCGCTGGTTGCCTCCTCCCTGAGGCCCCAGAGGGCATCACCCCCTTTTACCATTCACAGAAGACCACAGCTACTTCTTTGGTCATAGACCTCATATGGGCAGGTTAGGAATTACCCATTCTGAAACCCTTCAGGCTGCTGTCTGTATGGGGAAAGGAAGAAAGAAACAAAGCAAAAGTCCCTCTTTGATTAGGCCTGGCCAACTGGAACTGCCCAACCTGAAGGACACCTGAAGTGGCTCTGATGGCCTCCTTCATCTCTGCCCAGACCCTTGTAATGCCTTGGAGTTCCCTAAGCTTTGTCCCCTCCACTTCCCCCACTCTTAGCTATCACCCCATGAGGGCGGGTCCCAGAAATCCAGGGTTCTAGTGAAATTGGGATGAGGAGATGTGTGCAGGCTGGGATTGCTGGGTCCAGACTCCTGAGCCCTGAGATAGGTCAGCCCTGCTCCCCACACGCTTGTATCTATCCGTCATCTGTATGTCTCTGTGTCATTTATTCATCCTCCTACTGATTTATGTATTTCTTAGTTTTTTAGAGATAGATTCTCATGCTATCTCAGGATGACCTGGGTCTCACTGTGTGACCCTAAATTGGCCTTGAAGTCACATCCATTATTCTGTTCCCAGAGTGCTGGGATTAAAGGTGTGTGACCCCACACCCAGCTGTTTCGGTTTTTGAGACAGTCTTTCATAGCCTAAGCTAGCCTCAAACTCACACACTGTGTAGCTGAGGATGATTTTGAACTCCTGATCTTTCTGTTTCCATCTCTCCAGTGCAGAGCAATCTTTCCAGCCCTATTCTTGTTCTCCTTAAAAATAGAGTTGTTTAAGAGAGAGAATGGCTGCGCTAGGGCTTCATGCCCCACAACCACCTGCAGAAGCTTATGCACGTGGCTTTAGGTGCTCACCAGGGAAGGGAACCTGTAAACACGGGCTGTGCAAACATCTTTACCACTGAGCCATCTCTCCAGCCCTTCTTTGCATCTGAGCCCAGGATGACCTCGAATTCATTCTGTATTCTCAAGATGGCTTCAAACCCAGGCCATCCTCCTGCCTGTGCCTCCCGAGAACTGGAATTGAAGGCGTGCACCACCACACCCAGCCCTTCTTTGATTTTTGAAGCTGGGTCTCACTGTAGGCCAGGCTAACTTGGTACTTACTCTGTGGCTCAGTCTGGATTCAGACTCACAGAGACGCTTCTACCTCCTACCCTAGCTGAGTGCTGGGATCCAAGGTGTGCACCACAATGCCCGGTCTAGAGTTTCATTCTGTCTCATTATAATGCATAGACCTTATTTTCCCCTGGCAACATTTGGCAGCTGACACTTAGATTTCCAGGGAGACTGTCCCCCACCGCATGTCTGTCCCTCAGTCTCACCATCATGATCAGAGTGGCTGGGCGTTGGTTGCCCCTCTTAAGTGACTTGAACACGTCTCCTCGGATTGTCCCAGGCAGGCTGGGCGCCTCCATCAGGATGTGCGAGGTGACGCCCACTCTCAGCGGAGATGTCCAGCATGGTTCGCTGCTGGGTCCAGACGAGGCAGGCAGGGAGCCGGAACTCCTCCAGATGATGTTCACCGAGATGAAGAGCATGCTGGAGACAATGCGCGAGGCGCAGGACAGGCTGGCCACTGCGCAACTGCGGGTGCACGAGCTGAAACATGAGAATGAGACTCTGCAGCAGCAGCTCAGCATCCTGCTGCCCCAGGTCTGGAGGGCCCGAGGGGCGGAGCTCGGGGAGAGCGCGGGAAGGGAGGAGTCCGTTGGGTTCAGTTGCTGGGCGGGCCTGGGTGGCAGGATGGGCGGGGCTCAGGGAGGGCGGGGCTGAGCACAAGTCCATCCTGGGCGGAGTCTGAGGGAAAGGGGCGGGGCAGCTCAGGAGGCGGGGCCTAACAATGGGGGTGGGGCTTGTCTAGGAGAAGTCTAGGGGAAGGGACTAGGTTTAACGAAGTGGGCGGAGCCTAAGACTGAAGGTCAAGACCTGAGAGGACAGAGGGCTGACAACTGCCCACTGGGAGGGACCTGTTGGGCAGTCTGGGGGCTTGGTTTGAGCTGGAAGAAAGGTGGGGCATGACCTGGGTGGGTAGGGCCTGATTCACAAGAGAACCAGATTCCTGATACCAGAGCAAGGTAGGCGTGGTCTATCAATGGGCCTGACTGACATTAGGGACATAATTGATACTAGCCATGGGCCCTTCCTGGAAGTGTGTGGGGGGGGACAAGAGGAGGCAGAGGATTAAGGTAGAGGGGCGAGGCTCAGCCAGGAGGGTCTGGTGCCTGCAGGGCATGAAGGGCAGAACTTGCTCAGGGGTGGGGCAGAAAGGAAAGAGAGACATGAGTGGCAAGATGGTCAAGACTTGGGCAGGTGAGGAACCAGCTGGGCAAGGCAGTGGCCTAGTCATGGGAGGATGGTCGGAGCTGGAGGTTTGTGGGGAGTGGGGAAGGAGGGGTCAAGCTGGCATGATCCACATGGTAGGGGTGGGGGATGTGTCCTTCAATGAGAGGGATCTTATTTGCAAGGTCCAGATGGAAGGGTAGAGGCTGTGTAAGCAGAGGAGGGTGCATAGCAGAAGAAACAGGTCTGACTGTTCAGAGGGGCGGGGCTTAGCTATGGGGGTGGAACCCCTAAATCTCCCATGAGGGAGATGGGGAAAGAATTGAGCTGGTGTCCTGACCCTGCCCATGTCTGGACAGGAGTTACAGGCTCTGACCAAGGAGTTGATAATGGGTCGGAAGCATTTACTGGAGAGGGAAGAAGAGATTGCAGAGCTGAAGGCAGAGCGGAACAATATGAGGGTGAGGGCTTTGGGGGGCGGGGGCCTCAGTGCTAGGGCGGAGTCCTGGGTGATGGGGCGGGGCCTCACAGGATGGGCGGGGTCAATCGGTGTTACCTCCTCATCCACCTTTTTCCACTTGCCATTTTACAGTCTTCTCTTTCCTGAGCTCACTTTCTCACTGCTGCCCTCTGTTCTCATCTCTTTCTCCCTGAGCTTCTTACATCACGGCTTTCTTGGCAATCACCACTGCCTTGTTTTTTTCTTTTACTCTTTTTTTTTTTAACAAAATTTAATTGTGTAAATGTATGATTTTTAAAATTTCTTATTTTTATTTATGTATGTGAACAAAAGGGAGACGGAGGATGAGAGACCTCAGGCCCTCCTGGCACTTTAAATGAGCTTCAGATGCAGCCACCACTTTGTCTGGCTTTACATGGGTACTGGGGAATTGAGCCCAGCCATCAGGCTTTAAGCCTATAACCTCTAACCATCTCTCTTTTCACTCTTGGGGAGTGTTCTGACCTGGTTCCATCTCTTCCTCCCTGCCTCTTCCACGTTTGTCACCCCCTTCTTGACGCCACCCGTTCTCCCTTACATCTTGTCTTGGTTTCCTTATTTCTTTAGCTGTTGTTGGAAGATCTGGAGTATATGGTTTCCAGGCATGAAAGATCTGTAGGCAGGACCTTTGTCAAACGCCAACCCCAGTCCTCTCGCGGTGTCTCCTCCAACATGGAAGTGATTACAACTCTGAAAATCCTCTTCCATCATCACAAAGTCCTCCAGAAGAAGGTAGCAGAATTAGAATAAAGAACAGAAAACTTAGGTGGACTGGAGTTGTACTGACTCTGGCTGTAATAGGCTAGATGTATCCCACTTGTGTGTAAAGCGTTACTATGACTTGTTGAAACAGGAAGGGCAACTCCTTAGGGCAGAACTGACTGGGCAATGAGAGCAGGGTGATGCCATGTCTAGGCCTCTTGCCACTGCAAATGGACCTCCAGATTCATGCACACTTTGTACATCTAGCTCTACATGATCACTGGGAAATTGAACCCAGGCCATCTGCCTTTGCAAGTAAGCACTTTTATCCATTGAGCCATCTCTTCAGCACTTCTGTTTACTTTTTTTTGAGCCAGGGTCTCATTCTGTAGCCTATGCTGACCTGGAATTCAAATGTCTGGATTTTAAACCTGTGCTACAAAGTCTACTAATTCACTGATTTTGTGATGGTCCCAATGTATTTTACTGTACTTACGGACTCCAGGATTTCTGAATGTCCAAGTCCCTTAATGGTCACTCAGAAAACTAATTCCCATGGCCCTCAGTGACTCACCCCTGCAGATTTGGATCTGAATGACCCTTGCTGATCTTTGATTTCCCCCATCACACCTCAGCTCATCAACCCAGCTCCCTGCTCTGGGTTCTGTGCCTCCTCTCCCTCCAGACCCTTGAAAATGACCTGGGTTCTGTCAAGGACACCTATGGGCGCATAGCTGAGCTGCAGGAGGCCCTGGAGCAGCAGAGAGCAGAAGTATGCCAGCTGCGGGAGCACCTGGCATTGCTGCATGGGCAGGTGGGCCAGCTGGAGCAGGAACTGGCCACTGCTCACCACCAGCTGAATGAGAACAAAGAAGCCAACCGCAAGCTGCAGCAGGAGCTCAAGGAGGTGAGGCTGGAGCCCCTGCAGGGCTGCCCTCTGTCCCCACCCAGCTTTCCCTGTCCTTTGGCCCAGAGGAGATCAGCTCATGAGCTCCTGAATGATGTGGAACCTCGATGCAGTCCCCAAGCTGTGTGGATTCTCTTCTCTGAACTTCAGTTTCCTCATCTGTAAAATGGGATTGTTTATTTATGAGAGAGAGGGAGGTTGGGCTGCAGAGATGGTTTAGCAGTTAAGTGCTTGCCTGTGAAGCCTAAGGACCCCGGCTAAAGGCTCGATTCCCCAGGACCCTCGTTAGCCAGATGCACAAGGGGGCGCATGCGTCTGGAGTTCATTTGCAGTGGCTGGAAGCCTTGGCGCGCCCATTCTCCCTCCCTCCCTCTCCCTCCCTCTCTCTCTCACTCGCTCTCAAATACATAAAAATAAACAAAAAACCTTAAAAAGAGAGAGGGAGGGAAGGAGGAAGAAAGAATAAGAAGCAGGTAGAACAAGATAGAATGGGAGTGGCAAGGCCTTTAGCCTCTGTAAAGGAACTTCAGATGCATGTGCCACCTTTGACATCTGGCTTTATGTATGTACTGGGGAATCAAACCTGGGTCCTTGGCACCTTAACTGCTAAGCCATCACTCCAGCGCTTAGTAATTTTAAAGACAAATTGAGCCACGATTGGTGGTGCATGCCTATAATCCCAGCACTTGGGAGGCAGATGTAGGATGTCCCACCATGAGTTTGAGGCCACCCTGAGACTACACAGTAAATTCCAAGTCAGCCTGGGCTACAGTAACACCCTCCCTCAATAAATAAATAAATGAAATAAAGTTAATTGAACCAGGGCAATATAGCTTTGATTTATAACTGGCTACATGGCTTTCCATATCTGATTAATATGTAAACATACGTACATTCTCCATTTTTTTTACCCACAGGTATATTCCCTATCTAAGTTGAACTTGCGTACGTGTGTGTAGGGGGGAGGGATGTAGTTCTTGGCATGAAACCCAGGCCTTCACGCACTCTAGACCCATGCTTTGCAATAAACCACACTCCCAGCTCCTCACTGCCACCAATGAAGCTCTCCTGCGGAGCCACTGCCCCAGTTCTCAACTGGAGGATGCTGGGCAGGTTATCTAGACATGCTCCAGTTCTCTTACCAGTTTGTTTTGTTCTATTTGTTCAGGTAGAGTCTAACTGTAGCCCAGGCTGACCTGGAACTCACTCTGTAGCCCCAGGCTGGTCTTGCACTCACAGCAATCCCCCAAATTCAGCCTCGAGAATGCTAGGACTAAAGGTGTGTGCCACCACACCCAGCTCCTCTTTACTTTTAATTTTAAGACAAGGCCTCACTAAATTGCCCAGTCTGGCCTTGAACTCACTCTATAGCCCAAGCTAGTGTGTATCTTCAATCCTCCTGCCTCAGGATACTGAGTAGGTGGGATGTCAGGCCTCTGCCACCCTGCCTGGCATGCCTGGATTTGTTTTAAGTTTATTTATTTTTTAAAACTTTATTTTTATTTATTTATTTGACAGAAAAAGAGGAAGAGAGAGAGAGAGAGAGAGAGAGAGAGAGAATGGGCACACCAGGGCTTCCAGTCACTGCAAACAAATTCCAGATGCATGCGTCCCTTGTGCATTTGGCTAACGTGGGTCCTAGGGAATCAAACCTGGTTCCTTTGGCTTTGCAGGCAAATGCCTTAATCGCTAAGCTATCCCTCCAGGCTATTAACTTAATTTATTAATTTGCATAGAGAGAGAGAATGAGAATGGGCTGGTCAGGGCCTTTTTCATATTTGTGCATATGGCTTGATGTGGGAACAGGAGAATCAAACCAGGGCCATCAGGATTTTCAAGCAAGCCCTTTGAAGTACTGAGCCATCTCCCCTGCTCATGCCTGGATCCTTGAAGGCAGAGAATGGGAAAGTGGAATGATCTCTTGGTTGTCTTCTTCCTTGATGACTTTGGGCCTGTTGGTGAGAATCTGTGGCCCTGCTACAAGGCTTCTCACAGAGGGTCCATCTCCCATCAGACCGTAGGATTTTCTTCTGGGTTCTAAACCTGTGCTAAACTAGTGTCTCTTGGGGGTGCTGCTGTGCAGATGGGAAGGAGCTTTGTTTCCCAGAAGACACTGGGGCATGTGCTCTGTGATTCTAGACTTGTGTTGTGGCAGATGGGTGGCTGGACTCTTCACATCCTAGGGGTGTTTGAACCTTTTTTTTTTCTTGGTTTATTGGGGCTGGGTACCTCTATGTAGGTTGTCCTTGAACTTGCTATGTAGCCTAGGCTGGCCTAGAATAGGAATCCCTCTGGCTTCAGCCTCCTATGTGCTGGGATTACGGGTACGCACCACCACAATGCCTTGTACCTTCATCCAGATCTGCATTAAACCTGTAACACTCAGCAAGGCAAGGAATTTCATTTTCCAGAAAACCCAGAGGATTCCTTGCCTGGGGTTGTCAGCCTAGGCTACCCCAGGGCCTTCTGGGAATAGTGGTCCACCTAGACCAAGGAATCCTGGTAATGGCACGTGAGGTCCTGCCAGGGGGAAAGGGCAGAGGCTGGGAGGTTGGGTCCCTTATGCTCAAGCCCCTCACTCCCCTGCCTCTGCCTTGACCAGAGTGAAGAGAAGAGGCGACAGCTGGAAGAATGGCTGGAAGATTCTAAGCTGAAACTGCAGCAGATGCTGCAGAAGGCAGCGCCCTTGCCTGAGGTTGAGGCTCAGCTGGCACAGGGAGCAGAGGCTCTGCACAAGGTGAGGGGCGGGGCCTGCACATCAGGGGCGGGGCCTCGAGGGAGGCAAGCCAGGAGCCTGAGCTGATCCTGGTGAGGTTAGTTAGAGGTCTTGGAGAGCGAGCAGTGTCAGGGGAACTTTGAGGAGCTGCTTGGGCAGCTGGAGGCACAGTTGGAGAAGAACCAAGAGCTGCAGCCATTGAGAGTATAGGAGTATGGCTTAGCCAAGAAGTTTGGTTGGGTGGGAGTTTACATAAGGGGGGGCCGTTGGATGAATTGGGAGGCAGGGAGTTTACATGAAGGGGGGTCAGGGAAGGGCTTCAATGAGGGGTGGCGCCTGTGAGGCTTAGATGGAGGGATGGGTGAAGAACAGGGAACTTAGATGAGGTGGGGGTCAAGGAATTGGCTGAAGTGTGGAATGAACCTTGAGTGGACATCAGTTCAGCCAAAAAGCATTCTTTTCTGTTTTTTGAGGTAGGGTCTCTCGCTAGCCAAGGCTGACCTGGAACTCACTATGTAGTCTCAGCTTGGTCTAGAACTCACAGTGATCCTCCCACCTCTGACTCCAGAGTGCTCGATTACAGGTGTGCACCACCACTCCTGGTGACACGTGCATTTCTTAAATCCTTCCCCGACTCTTTTCAAAGCATGCCAGCTCCCATGTAGCTGTCCACTCCTGATTCCCGTTTCACTGGACCCAGCCCAATTCTCTTCTTTGCCTGGCCCTGCCCCCTCTGGGTGTCTCCAATTGATCCCCCTTTTGGGGTGCTCACCAGGCAGCACAACAATCACGGAGGAAATCAGAAGATACACAGGCAGGGGAGGATGATGGAGGTGCAGTTGAGAAGAGGAGACAGGCTACTTGGGAGATATGGGCTCCCAGCCTGCTCTGCCTCCTCCTTCCCCAGCCACATGGACCTGGCTACATTCCCCACCTTGTCCACCCATGCCCCTCCCAGTCCGGGCCCCAGAGGTGGGCCAAAGACTCAGTGATGTGAAGAGCACCCAAGGATTTTTATTTTTGACATGGGGTCTTGCTGTGTTGAATTGATGTTGTGTTGATGTTGTATTCATGAGTCCAATGGCCCAAAAGCCTCAACGTCCAAGCCTCTGGTATCATGGGCATGCACCACACCCAGCCATATAGATTCACCTCCCTTCCTTCTCTCCCCTTCTTCTATTTCATTGTCTGTTTTAATATTAGTGTGCTAAGAATTACAGCCAAAAAAAGAATTGATCCTTGAGAAGCTGGATATAGTGGCTCAATGCTTGCAACCCAGAGTTTGTGAGGCAGAGACAGGAGGATTGCCGTGAGTTTGGAAACCAACCTGGGCTATGTGGAGAAATGATGTTAAAAAAAAAATAAAGTGGCAGCGCAGTAGGACGATTTCTGGGAATTCAAGGCCAGCCTGGGAGAGCAGAGTGAGTTCCAGGTCAGTCCAGCTTAGACTGAGACCTTACCTCCACAAAAAGAGGGTGGAATGGAGAGATGTCTCAGAAGTTAAAGGCACTTGCTTGCACAGCCCGAGGGCCTGGGTCAGATTCCCAAGAACCCACACAAAGCCAGATGCACAAAGTGGAGCAGGTGTCTGAAGTTCATTTACAAAGGCAAGAAACCCTGGTGTAACCATTCTTTCACTCTCATTGTGTGTCGCTATTAAATAAGTAAGAAAATAAAAAGAAGAAGAGGCAGCAGAAATAGGCAGACAAGGAAGAGTAGGAAGAAAGGGAAAATTGAGCTTTGGGAGATGCAAAGCAACACGCAGCCTTACTGTATTGCTGTCAACCCAGGGTTCACAGGACTGAAACTCCTTGGCTTTCCTGGGACGATGCACCCTACTCCTGCACCACAAGCAGAGCTATCCCCATGGGCTTCTCCAGCCCCAGGGCTCTGCAGTCATTGCCTTATGGCCCTCGCTTGTTCTGGGCTACTTCAATTAGTACTCAAAACCAGAAACAACCCGACCCTTCCTAGTACACACCATTGAGGGGAGTCCCCATTACAAACCTGCAAGTGAATTCTGCATCTGTGTGTCTCTCTCCAGAATCCTGTCCCCAAGGAGGAAGCTGGGGTTCCACCAGGACAGGGCCCAGCCGTAACAGGAGACACCCCACCACCCACTCCCTGCTCTGCTCATCTTCACGGAAAGACCCAGGCCTTGGCACTGCAGGAAGAGTCCCTGGAAGATGCGGGACCCTCCTGTGAAAGGTCAGCAGGGATGAAGGTTGAGAACATGGAGGGTGAGATGGGAGGGGGTGAGGACATGTAAGGACAGGGGTATCCCAGAATTTGCCTTCTCTGACTTGATCCCTCAGCAAGGGCACCCCAGATGCCCTCCACAAAGGCCCCAAGAAGAAGGACATGAAAACTTACCTAAGCAACCTCTTTGGAAAGAAAACGGGCAGGATGTGACCTCCAGGCCAGGATAGCTCTTCTTTGGGTGAGAAACCCCTCCTCTCCTCCCTCCCTTTTTTCCATATTAACTCTACATTCATCGCGTTCTTTATTCATTTTGAAATTGTGACCGTTTGTCTCATCCTCTCCAGTGCTTGGAAATCAGATGCATGCTACCATGCCTGACTGTGAATCCTTTTGGTTTTTCTAATATTTATTTATTTGTGTGCACATATGTGTATGTTTGTATGTCAGGACACCAAGGCCTCTTGCCTCTGCAAATGAACACCACACACTTGTGCCACATTTTCCCTTTTGTAGTTCTTGTTTGTTTGAGGTAGGGTCTCACTCTGGCCCAGGCTGACCTGGAATAGCCTCTGGATCTCTAGGCTGGCCTCAAGTTCATGGTGATCCCATGGAGAACCCAGTCTCCCCAGTGCTGGGATCAAAGATGTGCACAACCATGCTTGGTTAAAATTTTGCCTTTTTGCCTCTGGTTTAAGGAGGCAACTTGGGAATTGAACCTGACTCAGCAGGCTTTGCAATCAAGTGCCCAATGGTGAGCCACCTTCTCTGCCCTTCCTGTTCTTTTGCTTTTCCCAGTTCTGAGGGTTGGATTCAGCATTTCCCACATGTTAGGCAGGTGCTCTATCCAGCCCCTCTCTGTGGATTTCAGGCCAGCACTCTACCCATGAGTGACATCTCTAGTCCTCTTTACACTTTTGGCTTGAGAGAGGCTTTCTAATTACTCTGGCTGGACTTGAACTCGCCCTGGTGTCCATGATGACCTTGAGCTTCGGAAGCTCCTGCCTCTGTGTCATGAGGAGCTGAGAGGGCAGACCCGTCCCTCCTGCTCCCTTATGTATTGTGTTTGCTGTCAGAGAGGGTTTCACTTCGTAGTTGTCTGGCTTTGAACTTCTGGCAATCCTCCTGCCTCACATTATTTATTTTATTTTATGTTTTTGTTTATTTTATTGGCAGGGAAAGAGAGAAAAAGAAAGAGAGTGGGTACACCAGGCTATCTTGCCACTACAAATAAATTTCAGATGCACTCACCACTTGGGGCATGTGGTTTTACATGGGTGCAGGGCAACTGAGCCCAGGCTGTCTGGCCTTGCAGGCCATTGAGCCACATCTCTAGTCCACCCCATCCTGCCACACATTTATTTGTTTTCTTGTTTTGTCTTGTTTTTGAGTCCTAGGTCTCAGAGGAAAGAGAGGGATCTAGGTGAGCAGATCCAGGTGGTGATGTAGGGAGGGGCTAAAGTCCAAGTCCAGGGGAGGGAACCTGGGGTTGAGGCCAGGATGACCAAAACCATGGGGACTCCGACCCTGCGGTGCTCCCTGTCACAGCTACCCACGAGGTGGAGGCTCTTGAACTGACAGGTGCTGTGTCTTCCTGTGCTAAAGAGTGAGTTTAGGGGAGTCTGGGAAACTTAGTGAGACACTGCCTCAAGGTAAAAAACAAATCTGGGGAGATGGCTCACCTGGTAAATTTCAGATCCATAGCACTAAACTAAAAGCAGGACAAGAGAGCTAGTCTAACCCAATTGGTGATGTCCAGGTGCAGTGAGAACCTATCTCTGAAAATAAGGTGAGGTAGGGCCGGGTGTGGTGGCGCACGCCTTTAATCCCAGCACTCGGGAGGCAGAGGTAGGAGTATCGCCATGAGTTCGAGGCCACCCTGAGACTACATAGTGAATTCCAGGTCAGCCTGAGCCAGAGTGAAACCCTACCTCGAAAAACAAAAACAAAAACAAAAACAAACAAAAAAAAAAGGTGAGGTATAAGAGAGGAAGACACCCTACATTGATCCCTGGTCTCCAGGTCCACACACCTGCACATACATCCCTGTACACACACCAGGGCTGGGCATGTTGGTAAGTGGCAGAGCTCCTGCCTAGAACCCAGTAAGGGCTGGGGGCATAGCTCAGCAGTAGAATGCTTGGTTGCCAGTACTGATTGTAAAAATAAAATATGATCATTAAAAATCCTATCCAGGCACATTGCTGCACACATTTAATCCTATCACTTGAAAAGCAGAGGTAAGAGGATCACTGTGTATGAGGCCAGTCTGAGACTTCATAGTGAATTCCAGTCCATCCTGGGCTAGAATGAGACCCTATCTCAAAAGAAGAATGCCTGGGGCACTTGCCTACAAAGCCTAAGGACCCAGGTTTGATTCCCCAGATCCCACATAAAGCCAGATGCACAATGTTGCATATGCATCTGGAGTTTGTCTGCAGTGGCTAAAAGCCCTGGAGTCCCCATTCTCAATCTCTCTCGCTCTTTCTCAAATAAATAAATAAAATATTTATTTAAAAAAATACCTGGGGAGGGTTGGAGAGATGGCTCTGCAGATAAGGCACTTGCCTTCAAATCCCTTAAGGACATGGGTTCAATTCCCTAGTACCCAGGTAAAGCGAGCGCACAGGTGATGCATGTGTCTGAGTTCCTTTGCATTGGCTAGAGGCCCTGGTGCACCTAATCTCTCCCTCCCTCCCTCCCTCAAATAAATAAATAAATAACTGGTTTATTCTAAAAATTACTAGGTACATACAAATATAAAAAGCGTTTTAATGAAAGGGCTGAAGACATGGCTCAGTGGTTAAGGTGCTTGCTTGCAAAGCTAAATGACCCAGGTTCTATTCCCTTGTACCCACATAAAGACAGATGGGCAGTGTTGCATGCATCTGGAGTTTGCAGCTGACTCATCCTCTCTCTCTCCCCCTACCTCCCTCCCTCTCTCTCTCTCTCTCTCTCTCTCTCTCTCTCTCTCCTTGTAAATAAATAAAAATCTTTAAAAATTCCTAAGGAGTCAGGCAGTGTGGCACAGGCCTCTAACCCTCTAATCCCAGCACTTGGGAGGCAGAGGTTAAAGATCACTGGGAGGCCAAGTGTGCATGGGGAAAAAAAAAAAAAAAAAAACAACTCTTTCCACTCTGCAACTGGAGGTCATGACATGGGAAAGGGTGGACGGCGGGGAGCCTGCGCACCCTGACTCTCAGTTGGCCTCCAGGCCCAGGTGTTACCGAGCTACCACTGGTAAAGAACTGTTTCAAAAAGCTGTGTTGATTGGCTTTTGTGGTCAGGACCACAACCATCCCCCCACTCGTGCCTCAGGCACAAGGTCAGGTCCAGTCCCCATCCCCTTCTTCTGTGCCCTGAAGATGGACCCCACGCCTAACACTGAGGTTTCCGGGAAGGGCCGCATTTCTTCAGAGCAGTAAACATGGCTCGTGGTAAGGGGTCTAAGGGCCAGGGAGGGACATCAACCTGTAGGATCCACTTGTCCCTTTAAGCTTCTGGTATCTCCTGCATGTTGGCCAGGGATCCAGAGAGAAGGACCTAGAGGTCAGCCAGCCTATGCAGTTTTGACACTGCCCATTTCACAGGGGAAACTTGGGAGCCCCAGGGATCTTCTTTAACGAAGTGGCCCAGCATTTCTCTAAACCAGGCCCTTAAGCCAGACCCACACATGCACTGACACAGGGAGAAGGTGAAATAGCCCACAGTAGCTTCCAGTGGGAGAGGAGAGAGTCCATGCTTGAAGATTGCTCAGTGAGTGACATTGGGGACATTCAGGAACAGGATGAGCTATTCTTTCTCCTAATTCCTGCCCCGAACAACTATTTAGCCTCTTTGAAGGCCACAACCCTTGTTGCTCAAGTACTGCTTGTCCTCCAGTGGCCCCAACCCTTGATTTATTATTATTTTTTTATTGACGACTTCTATATATACAGACAATAAACCATGATATTTCCCTCACCTCCCACATTTTCCCCTTCACAACTCCACTCTCCATCATATCCCCTGCCTCTCTCCGTTAGTCTCTTATTTCGATGTCATCATCTTTTTCTCCTATTATGAGTGTCTTGTGAGGGTATTGCTAGGCACTGTGAGGTCATGGATATCGAGGCCAATTTCAATCTGGACAGTTGGCATTGTAAGGAATGGCTCCCTTCCTTTGGCTCTTACATTCTTTCTGCCACCTCTTCCGCAATGGACCCTGAGCCTTGTTTCAGTGGTGAGCACTCCTCTGTCCCTTCTTTTCAGCACTATGTTGCCTTGTGGAGCATCCCAGTGGTCACCACCATCTGAACAGAGAAGCTTCTCTAACCAAAAGTGAGAGTAGCATTAATATATGAATATGAACATTAAGCGTAGTGCTTACAGGGCAATTTGGTGAGAATAATATAGGCGTTTAGCCAGACAAGAGCAGGCTTTATATCCCTAAGGCACATGGCCTCCCCTGCCATAGGTCTTTGATTAGGTTCTCAGTACCAAGCATGTATTTCCTCTCATAGAGTGGGCCTCCAGTCAAATTAGAGAGCAATTGGTTTTCCCCAGAGCAGACATGCCACTATTGCACCTGTTTGGTCATTTGGCCTATCTGGCCAAACCTGAGGCTTCCAGTGTCCACTGTTTCCACCATTGATAACTTCTGTCTCCCATAGGGCTGCATGCAGTGCAGCTTTTTCCAGCTTATAGGTGGCTGGTCTACAGAGATGTTTTCTGCTCAGCACCAGCTTGATTTTTCAGTGGTCTTACTGCCCATGCATGTGAAGTCTTCAGCAATAGGGTCTTACCATCTGTTACTCCTGGGAAACCAAGGGCCTTGGCAAAAGCCTGTAATGTTTTGGAGGCAGCAGGGACCTCCTTGGCCAACAACACACTGGTAGGTATCCCATCCTTGGCACTGAAAATTTTTTAGTAGCAATCTATGGCTTCTGGATGTGCCATTATTCAAAGAAGTAGGCTTTCATATGCCTTATTCAGAATATCTTGAAATTTCAATGACCTTCCCCCTACCCTTCTCTTACTCAATCTCTTCCCCAGGCCTCACTTAAACCATTCCACTCCCTGTAATCTGATCTTCTACTTACATATGTACAATACCATCCCCTAAAGTTCCTGCCTTATCCTCCCTCCATTACAGCCTTTTTCCAGCTTACTGGCCTCTGCTACCGATTTTTTGGTTCCAGCTCACACACAAATCTAAACATTGGTAGTTAGGATCCACATATGAAAGAAAACATGCAATGTTTGGTTTCTGGGCCTGGGTTACTTCACTTAGTATAATCCTTTCCAGATCCTTCCATTTCCCAGCAAATTTCATTTTTCTTTACTGCTGAATAGAATTCCATTGTGTAGATGTACCACATCTTTATTATCAATTCATCTGTTGAAAGAGATCTAGGCAGGTTCCATTTCCTGGCTATTGCAAATAGAGCAACAATAAACATGGTTGAGCAAGGATCTCTAAGATAGTGAGAAGAGACATTAGGATATATATGCAGGAGTGCCTTAGCTGTATCATGTGGTAAATCTATTTTTAGCTGCCTCAAGAACCTCCACACTGATGTCCACAATGGCTGTACCAGATTACATTTCCACCAACAGTGTAGAAGGGTTCCCCTTTATCCACATCCTTACCAACATTTATGGTCATTTGTTTTCTTGATGGAAGCCATTCTGACAGAAGTGAGATGGAATCTCAAAGTAGTTTTAATTTGCATTTCCCTGGTGGCTAAGGATGTAGAACACTTTTTTAGGTATTTATATGCCATCTGTATTTCTTCCGATGAGAACTCTCTATTTAGCTTCATAGTCCAATTTTAATTGAGTTGTTTGATTTCTTATTGTTTTGTCTTTTGAGTTTTTTGTGTATTCTGGATATTAATCCTCTGTCAGATGAATAGCTGGCAAAGATTTTCTCCCATTCTGTAGGTTGTCTCTTAACTGTATTTACAGTGTCCTTTGCTATACAAAAGCTTTGTAATTTCATGATATCCCAGTAGTTGATTAGTGGTTTTAGTTCCTGAGCAATTGGGGTTATATTCAGAAAGTCATTACCTATGCCAATATGTCGAAGGGTTTCTCCTACCTTTCCTTCTAGCAATTTCAGTGTTTCAGGTCTGACATTAAAGTCCCTAACCCATAAAGACCAGATTCTTGTGCATGGAGAAAGAAAGACAAGGATCTATTTTCATCTTTCTACATATAGATATCAAATTTTCCCAGCACCACTTGTTGAAGAGGCTGTCTTTTCTCCAATGAATATTTTTGTCATTTTTGTCAAAAATCAGATGGTTGTAGCTGCCTGTATTAACATCTGGGACCTCTATCCTGTTCCACTGATCTATGTGTCTGTCTTTGTGCCAGTACCATGCTGTTGTTGCTAGTATGGCTTCGTAAAATAACTTAAAATCGTTATTATACCTCCAGCCTTATTTTTGTTGCTCAAATTTGTTTTGGCTATTTGAGGTTGTTTGTGCTTCCAAATGTATTTTTGGATTTTTTTTTCTATTTCTGTGAAGAATGCCATTGGCATTTTAATGGGGATTGCATTAAATGTGTAGATTGCTTTTGGTAAGATTGACATTTTCACAATATCGATTCTTCCAATCCAAGAACATGGGATATCTTTCAGTTTCCTAGTGTCTTCTGCAATTTCTCGCTTGAGTATTTTAAAGTTCTCATTATAGAGATCCTTCACTTCCTTGGCTATGTGTATTCCAAGGTAATTTTTTTGAGGCAATTGTGAATGGGAGAGATTCCCTGATTTCATCCTCCACATGTTTGTTGTTAGTATATAAGAAAGCTGATTTCTGTGTGTTTATTTTGTATCCTGCTACATTGTTAAAAGTGTTTATCAGCTCTAACAGTTTGCTGTTAGAGTCTTTAGGGCCCTTTATGTGTAGAATCATATCATCTGCAGATAATGATAATTGGATCTCTTCCTTTCCAATTTGTATTCCTTATATGAGTGTGTCTTGCCTTATCGCTACAGCTACGACTTCCAGTAGTATATCAAATAAAATGGGGACAGTGAACACCCTTGTCTTGTCCCTGAATTTAATGGAAAAGCTTTAAGTTTTTCCCCATTTAGTATTATGTTGGCTGTAGGTTTGTCATAAATTGATTTTATTATGTTGAGATATGTTTCTTCTATTCTCACTTTCTGTAGAACTTTTACTGTGAACCAACCCTTAATTTTTATTGGGTTGTCTAATGGTTTCTTGACCTGCCCCTGAGCTTATACTAATTCTCTTTTTACCCATTTTTTTTAAATTTTGTTATTCATGGTAGTGTCTCGCTCTAGCCCAGACTGACCTCGGAATTCACTATGTAGTCTCAGGGTGACCTCAAACTCTCAGATATCCTCCTACCTCTGCCTCCCAAGTGTTGGGATTATAGACATGGACTACCAGGCCTGGTGCTATTGCTTTATTTTGCCTGTGGCCCTGATGTGTGGTTCCAACCACTTGCTCTTTGACTTGGCCACACCTGCCAACATGCCTCCAGCCCTTAGGCTTGGACCTGCCTCATGGGAGCTTCCCTGAGCAGGGGAGGAGCTGGATCCCTGGGCCCACCCGGAGTGCAGTTTCAGACCAGAGGGCAGAGGTAGCAACACTGATACTGGCAGGAGCCTACAATGCAGAAGGAGCAGTAGCCACGCAGGGACCCCGGGTGATAGCTCCCATACTCCTGGGCATCGTGTGCACCTGTGTGGACAGAATAGATATGACTCCCACTGACTCTGTCTGCCCCCCTCTCTCTAAGCCAGGCCACTCACCTGTGGCCTCTCTGCTGTCCTCACTGGAACCTTCTCCCAACACCTTCCTCCCAGCCAGGGGGTTAGGGATGAGGGTGAAGGGAAGCAGATCTTCCTCCAGGCTCTCCTCCTCCTCTTCCTCCTCCTCCCTCTGACGTTGGCTTACTGGACTCTGAGTCTCCCCCTCTCTTCACTCATCCTTCTGCTCCCTGCTCCGAGCTGTCCTCTTCCTTCCCATCTTCCTCTCCAGAATCAGTCTCCCTCAAATGGTGTTTGTCTGCATCCCGAGTGGACTCTGGAGACCAAAGGCTATTTTCACTTTGTATGTATTCTCAGTGACTGTTGAAGTCAGATTCACATTGCTAGGATGAACTTTGAAACCAGGCACAGTTTATGGGATGAAGGGATTTATTGAAGCTTACAGACCCAGAAGTTCCATAAAGGCGACAGGGGCGGCCTCCCTATCACAGATCCAAGCAGAGAGAAAAACCACCAGCAGCTCGTCAGCACCACAAAGAAGCACAAAGCTCAGCAAACAGCAGGGACTCAGGCAGAATTGAAGTGCTCTGCATACATGTAATGGTCACTTTGGATGGATCTAGGTGACAATGGCCAGTCCCTGCATCCTGACAGTCTTGTGGCTTCTTACTGGGGGCCTGGGGACCAAACCCAGTGGGGCTATTCATTAAAGTACTGGGCAGAATTACATACCAGGAAGAAATGTACAGAAAAATGGATGAACATTTAAAATAACATCAAGGTGATTTGCTATCCATTGGTCACACAATGAGGTTAAGGCATGCTGTAGCATGGGCTTTTTTCCCTCCAGGCACAGCATGATGCCATCCTGTAGTACAGAATGTCCTTGCCCAGTAGGATGGTCACCTAATTGAGCAGAACAATACACGGATAGCCATGCCTGTGGTGATGGGAATAGGAGGAGAGGGAAGGGGCACAGGACCCTTTCCTGGGATCCTAGTCACTTCTCCTTGCTGCCTCCTTAGTTGCAAATGATCTTGGGAGAAGCTGGACTGTATAGCGAATGAAGGCTTACATGGAAAGGGTCCTCAGGCTTCCTATGCCACTGCCCTTACAGCTAAGCAATCTCTCCATCTCTGGCATTGCTTCTCTTCCAAAACCTACACGGGCCTATTTGCGTGTATGACATCCATAAATATAGTTTGTATTTAAAAACAAAGTAGTGCCTGTCAGTGACACAGATGGGATTATTCAGTGATGTGACATTTTAAACAATTTTTAGAAATTTATTTGGGAGAGCGCACACGTGTGAAAGAGGCAGATATGGAGAGGGAATGGGTGCACCAGCGCCTCCGACCACTACAAATGCCAGATGTATGTGCTGCCTTGTGCATCTGGCTTACTTGGGTCCTGGGGAATCAAACCTGGGTCCTTTGGCTTTGCAGGTAAGCATCTTAACTGCTAAGCCATCCCTCCAGCCCTGATATGACATTTTAATTGTTTATCTTTGTCAATATTTTCTTGTACTCTTCTAGGCCTGTAAGCATTTGCTGTGAGTCTGTGGTGCACTGAGAAACCCTGTGTAGGGGTCTGAACCACTCCCACCATTGCTACACAGTTTCGTGACCACTTGCTAACTGTTGAAATTGTCAGTAACTACTTTTGACAAACTGGAATTGTGGTGTAGACACCAAAGTTCATCAAGTATTTTATACATTATTTTCTACTTCTACACGCAAAGACAAAATAACATAAAACATGAATGACAGCTGGAGAGATGGCTTAGCGGTTAAGCTGCTTGCCTGTGAAGCCTGAGGACTCATGTTCAACTTTCCAGGTCCCAAGTAAGCCATGTGCACAGTGACACAAGTGCACAAGGTGGCAGATGCGCACAAGGGGGAACAAATGTCTGGAGTTTGAATGCAGTGGCTGGAGGCCCTGGCACGACAATCCTCTCTCTCTCTCTCTCTCTTTCACATTAAAAAAAGGCAAATCTGTTGGGCTTGCCTCAAAAAGAAAAACATGAATTAGTTATATTTAGAATTATTCTTATTTATCACAGTGTTATGAATTTATTAATAAATTCTCCATTCTATATTTTCTACAGATTAATAGTATAGAGGAAAGAAAATGAATTGTTTTACAATGTGCAGTGCGGGGGACTGAACCCTCAAGGACCCTGCACTTGCTGGGTAAGTGTTGTATCACCAACTTACACACCTAACCCATAAAAATGACCTGGATGGCTGATAGCTCCAGAATAAATTCTGACTTAATAAATACTGGTATTATTCATTTATTGAATTTTATTTCACTTCATTTCAATATTTAAAATATTTTTATTTACTTGCTTGAAAGCAGAGAGAGATAGAAGAGAAAAACACAATGGGCATGCCAGGGCCTCCAGAGGCTACAAATGAACTCCAGATGGATGCACCACTTTGTGCATCTGGCTGTATGTGGGTACTGGAGAATCAAACCCAGATTATTAGGTTTTGCAAGTAATCACCTTAACCACTGAACTACCCCTCCAGCCCCAACACATAATTTTTTTTCAGATAAGGTCTCACTACATAATCCAGAATAGCCTCAACCTCATGGCCATCCTCCTGCTCAGCCTCCCAAATATATACCACCATGGCCTGGCCAGGTGTATGAGTTTAGAGGTGTCATTAACTCCCTTGAACAAGCACATGCATATAGTAAGATTTATTGATGAACATGATTAAAGGGGCAAGCACAGTGGAAGTCCTTGGAAGTCCAGGGGACCAGAATTGGGATATTAGGAGCTCACGACCATCATTAAATCAGCACTTCTTGGAGAGGTGGATCTTCGTGTCCCAGGAACTTGAACTTGGCCCTGCTCAGGGCATCAGCCACATGTTCCTCACTCTGCAGCTTGGTGTGGATGGGCATGATGACTTGTTCATTGTGAACCATTCCCTAAGCCCCGGGGCTGCACAAAAGCACCCTGTATACCAATGGGAGCATAGATTGGTGACGGCAAGACATCAGAGATATGAACATCTGTTTCCAGTGTCCCATAGGGGAACCCACACAAGGCATGACTGTGTGTCCAGCAAGGAGGCGCTGAGTGAGGGAAGCCATGTGCTGGACCTAGCTGGCTCCAGATTAACCTTCATTTGTGAGTAATGCATCACTGATGACTTGAAATTACTCTTCTTCATTCAATCCAATGAGTGAATTTTGCCTGCTTATCCAGGTGTGATGGCCACACTTATAATGCAGAGACCGAGAGTCAGATCAGCATGTGATTGGGGCAAAGCTGGGCTACACAGTGAGCTCCATGTCAGTCTGGGCGAGAATGAGACCCGGCCTCAAAAAACATTCTACCAGCTTTATCTTCAAATTAGACTTATAATTTTCATCCATTTCCCTGTGATTTCAAGTTACTATAGAATTTTAATGTACTTTGTATCACTATATACTTGTTGAAGTTTTCTCCCATTTAAAAAAAAACATAAACATTTGGAAAATTTTTTTGTTTGTTTGTTTGTTTTTTGTTTTTCAAGGTAGAGTCTCATTCTAGCCCAAGCTGACCTGGACTTCACTCTGGAGTCTCAGGGTGACCTTGAACCCATGATGATCCTCCTACCTCTGCCTCCAAGCGCTGGGATTAAAGGCGTGTGCCACGCCCAGCCATTTTGAAATTTTTACAAATTTATTTATTTGAGAGAGAAAGGCAAAGAGAGAGAGTAGATACACCAGGGCCACCAGCCACTGCAAACAAGCTCCAGATGCCTGCGCCACTTTATGTGGGCACTGGGGAATTAAATCTTGGGTCCTTAGGCTTTACAGACTAGTAGCTTCACTGCTAAGCCATCACTTTCAGCCCAGGAACCTGATCTTTAATATTTTTTTTAATTTTTTATTTATTTATTTGAGAGCGACAGACACAGAGAGAAAGACAGATAGAGGGAGAGAGAGAGAATGGGCACGCCAGGGCTTCCAGCCTCCGCAAACGAACTCCAGACGCGTGCGCCCCCTTGTGCATCTGGCTAACGTGGGACCTGGGGAACCAAGCCTTGAACCGGGGTCCTTAGGCTTCACAGGCAAGCGCTTAACTGCTAAGCCAGCTCTCCAGCCCGAGGAACCTGATCTTTAAAAAGACTATTCCTGTGCTCGGTGTACAAATGGGGTGAACCGATTTTCCTTTTCTGACTCCTTGCTTCCTCAGCCTCCTTCAGCATTGGTCCTGCTCCTGACCTATGGGACACACAGCCAGTCACCTCTGTTCTGGTGATGGCTCTTCTCCCTCATGAATGTGACTTGCTCCCTTAACGACCTTCCCCTACTTATTTTTTTTTCAAAAATTTTGCTTTTATTTATTTATTTGAGAGCAACAGAGAGACCGAGAGGGAGGAAGAGAATGGGCTCACCAGGGCCTCCAGCCACGGCAGATGAACTCCTTGTGCATCTGGCTTATGTGGGTACTAGGGAGTCGAGCCTTGAACCGGGGTCCTTAGGCTTTACAGGCAAGTGATTAACCACTAAGCCATCTCTCCAGCCCTCCCCTGCTTATTTTAAATGAGGACTAACTACATCACCCAGGCTGACCTCTTACTTGCTTGTGTTCCTCCCGACTCAGCCTTCCAATTGGTGTATACCACTGTACCTGGCAGAAGAAACCTCTGTTTTTGTTTTTTTACTTTTAGATTTTTATTTATTTATTTAGGAGACAGAGATAATGAAAAAGAGAATGGGTGTACCAGAGCCTCCAACCACTGCAGACTAACACCAGACACGTGTATCATCTTGTGTCTCTAGCTTTATGTGGGTACTGGGGAGTCAAACCTAAGTCCTTGACGTTCCAGGCAAGCGCCTTAAACACTGAGTCCTCTCCCCTGGCCAGCCCTGTTGTTTGGGTCCTCTCACTTCCACTCTGCCTTTACAAACCTCCTCTGCAATGTAGGACCACATGAATTTGTTTTATTCTCATGAATATAACAAAATTAATGAGATGCTGACCCATTGTCTGCTGGTGAGCTCCAGAGCTTCTCTTGAAACTGACCTTCGGTAAATTCACTTAGGAAACATGAAATGTCTGATAACTCACACTGACAGCGGCTTCCCCGCCAGTACCTAGAGTGCCTGACGCACAGTAGGTTCTCAGTGTGTCATTTATCAGTGACGATCAAACTTGGTGATAGATTGGTCATGTTCATTGGTCCATCCTATCTTTGAGGAGAGGGGAAGGTTACATAATGGATGTAGGTTTGCAGGTTCCTGGTTTAAATAACCATGTGAGGGCCATTTTCCACTTATAACAGAATGTTGAAGGAAGAGGTGGGTGTGAAGTGAGCAGAGGAACTAGAGAAACTAAAAGTTCAGCTTCAGACACATCCTGCGGTTTACGCTTCTCGTGGTGCACATATAGCATGGGGTGTCTGCTGTGTGCACATGTGTGCAAGCTTGGAGAGAGGAGAGAAAGCTAAAGTTTTGGAGTGTTGAGCATGAAGTGGTCCTTCCATGATGGGGACGGCTAAAGCCACTCACGGGGCGTGTGCAGAGCTGCGAATGGAGTTGCCTGGTGGAACAGCACGGGGAGAGAACCCGGACCCCACAGGATGATCACAAAGAAGAGTCACGGGGCCTATTGAAGGAGCCCAAGGACAGGAGTCTGAGAAGGAATGTCGGAGAGGCCTCCCAGTCCTCGGGAGGAGAACTTTAGGGTACAGTGTCAAATGCTACCCAGACACTGAGGAGGCTGCAGGCTTTGATGTGCCCATTAACTGTATCAAATGATGGGACTTATATTTTTATTTGACACTTTTGAAGTTTATAATATATTTTATTTATTAGAGAGACAGTAAAAAGCAGAGACAGAGGGAGGCAGATAGAGAGAGACTGGATGTGCCAGGGCCTCCAGCCACACACACACACACACACACACACACACACACCAAAAAAAAAAAAAAAAAGTTATAGACAATTGCATCACCTTATGTTGCCCTAAGATGCCCATTCTCTCCTCACAAGGCCCCCCTCCGCCTATTTCTCTCTCTCTCTCAAATGAGTAGGCATAGAATATTAAGAAAAGGGAATGAACATACGGCAGATGAACATGAAGCATAATGACCAGTGCTCATAGATATCACAAATAAAGTGAAGTAGGTTAAGAGATGAAGACACAGGGGTTTCACCTGGATAGTGTGATGTGGAAAACCTTTATGGGATGCAATCACTGGAGCCGAGACCTGTATTAAATGACACCACAGATAATTCAATTATGTATGTGTATATATTCACATAGGATGTATATAATTAATATAATATTTTAATATTAATAATTAATAATATAATTACTATATAATATATTAATACATTAATATTAATATATTAATATCATACATTTATGGCTTTATACTTGATGTTGCCTGTTATTGAATTATCCATGGTTTTCCATATCACAGATTCCAGTGCATCACTAGGTATCAGTCCCAAAGTTTCATTATGTGCTAGGCAAACACTGACCTACATTCCCATTAAAATATTTCATTTATTTATTTACTTACTTATTTTAGGGGTGGGGGAGGAATAGGCACATCAGCCACTGCAAACCAACTCCAGACACAGGCACCACCTTGTGCATCTGGCTTATGTGGGTTCTGCAGAATCAAACCAGGGTCTTTAGACTTCACAGGCAAACCCCTTAACTGCTTAGCTGTCTCTCCAGCCCCCATCCTTTTTTTTTCTTCATTTATTTGTTTCACGTAAGACAGGGTCTTGCTAAATTACTCATACTGACATTAAACTTACTCCAGGGCCAGATAAATGGCTTAGTGATTAAGGCAGTTGCCACAAAAGCCAAAGGACCAAGGTTCAGTTCCCCATTACCCATGTAAAGCCAGATGTGCGAGGTGGCACATGCATCTGGAGTTTGTTTGCAGTGGCTGGAGGCCCTGGTGTGCCCATTCTCACTGTCTCTTTTCCTGTCTGCCTCTTTCTCCCTCAGATAATTAAAAATATAATATGAAAAGCCTTAAAACATAAAAATAAAATATACACAAATTTAAAATAACACTCACAGGCAAGTGAATAAGTAGCAGCCTGATAATTAATTTTTTTAAGTTTCTTTAAAAAATGTAGTCACTCATTTGTGTAAGTGTGTGTCTGTGTGAGCGCAACAGGGCCTCCAGCTGCTGGACATGAACTCCACATGCATGTGCGGTTGTGCATCTGGCTTTATGTGATTCCTGGGGAATCAAACATGGGCCCTTTGGCTTTGCAGGCAAGAACCTTAACCACTGAGCAATCTTTTTTAAAGCACATAGTATAATAGAATTTACAAATCAGATGTGTGGATAGCTGGAAGCATATGAAAACACACACAGTTTATCAGACATTAGGGAAATGAAATAAGTATGAAAATTAAATCCCAATATATATCCATTAGGAATTATTTTTTTAATTAAATGTTTTTGGAGCACCTTGGATGAGATAATAAATTGTTGTTGATGATGATGTGGTTTTTCCAGGTGGGGTCTCACTCTAACCAAGACTGACCTGGAATTCACTATTTAGTCTCAGGGTGGCCTTGAACTCAAGGCGATCCTCCTATATCTGCTTCCCGAGAGTAGAGTGGAGAATCTCGGGTCTCTTAAGTACAGAATCATATCATAGGCAAGTAAGGCTACTTTGACTTCTTCCTTTCTAAATTGTACCCTTTTATTATTCATTGATCCATGTGGTCATGGGTTGGTGGTCTGTCCACGTGAACTGGGTGCACTGGAAGCTGAATGGCCTATTCCAGGTGTGGTCAGTCTCCACAGGGCCTGGGCTGGGTGCCCTGAGGAGTGTGAGCCGGGCATGGGGGGTCTGGTCTGCCCATCATGACTCAGGGTGGGCGCTGGCAGGTGCTTGAGCAGCGAAGACAGCAGCAGACGTCACCCTGACAACCCGCAATCCCCGTGCGCACAGGCTGCGGTGGTGCCCGCGCGGCCCGAGGGCACAGAGGGAGTGCCCACAGGCACCCGGGCGGCTCCTTCAGCGTCTGGGCGCTCTCCCGAAGGCCCGGGCTGGGGACGGCCGCCGGCTCGGGAGGTCCTCTTCTCCCGGTCCCCGCTCCGGGTGCCCGCGGGCTGCGCGGAGGGAGGTCGGCGCGAAGCGGCCCCGTCTTCCTCCGCGCGCGGGCGGGCCTGCTCCGCGGCGGCTGAGGCGCGAGGAAAGCGCGCGGGGCTGCGCGGCCGGTCAGCGCGGCGGCTCCTCGGGCTCCGCGGGCAGCGCCGCCGGGCCGTCCCTCCTCGGGCGCCGCGGCCGCGGGCCGGCGCGACGCTGGGCTTGCGACCAGGGCGGACGGATGAGGACGACGGGACTTTTAAAGTGGGACCAAATGCATTTTGCCTCCTGAGATGGCTGTGGTTTGGATGTAAATGACCCATAGCCCCGGGTACGTTCTTTCATTTAGAGGGAAGGAGGGGGAGAGAGAGAACGAGGCACCGGGGCGTCAGGAACGAGGGGGAGAGAGAACGAGGCACCGGGGCGTCAGGAACGAGGGGGAGAGAGAACGAGGCACCGGGGCGTCAGGAACGAGGGGGAGAGAGAACGAGGCACCGGGGGGGGGGGGGGGGGGGGGGGGGGGGGGGTCCAGCCGCGACCATGGAGCATGGGAGGCGCGCCCTTGTGCGCATGTGCGACACTGCCTGGACTGCGCGTCTGTTTAGGAGGGACCTGGAGATGAGGACCAGTTCTTAGGGTTCGTCTAAATGGCTAAGGTGTCTCTCCAGCCCTGATGACCCACACGTATGTATAAGTGAAACACATAATGCAACTAACCTGGATATTACTTAAACGTGCCCAACACTTTATATTAAGTATTACAGAATATAATTTCTCAAGAGGAACACCAAGAAATCTGAGTAAGTTAAACTAGTTTAAATAAAATATGAAATTTACTATGAAAAACTGTCTTTTATAATAAATTTTAATAAAAAGGCTGATGACATTATTATTCATGCCTCTCTCTCTCTCTCTCTCTCTCTCTCTCTTTCTCTCTCTCTCTCTCTCTCTTTCTTTCTTTCGCCGAGGTAGGGTCATGCTCTAGCCCAGACTGACCATAGTCTCAGGGTGGCCTCAAAGTCGGGGCAATCCTCCACCTCTGCCTCCAGAGCGCTGGGATTGTAGGCATGTGCCACACGCCTGGCACTTGTGTGTGTTTCACATGCAGATGGAAATTTATACTAGGGGATGTGAGGAAAGGAAAACAACACATTTTCTCCTCTACAAACTGGACATAATGTCTTTCTTCTTTCTCCCCTCACATCTAATGGCAATGTACAAACAACTTAATTACTTTTCATTGGAAAGGGAGTCTTCCCAGTGGGTTGTGTCCTGATCTCATTAGCTTGAAACTCCTGATCTTCCTTTCCTGGCCACACACAATCTAACATCCCCCCACCACCTGCAAAGTGGTTCGCATTTTACACCCTCCCCCACCTCTCACTCCCCTGGAGAGCTCAGCCCCCAAAGCCTTGGGAGGGAGCTGCTTTGGGGGGTTGCAGATGCCTCTGCCAGCAACCTGCTTGGGGATCAGATGCGGAGTCCCACATGCAATGGAAATTGTAGTCTTTTTCCTGGGTTCTGGCAATCAGGACAAATTTGCTCAGGCAGGAAGTTCCCATGTCACCTAATTCCTTTTATTCTTACTCCCTACTTCATTTTCCTCTGAAATGGGGGTCCCGGTTAGTACTTGTAGCTCTCGCACATGTTCAGAGGCGCCACTGTCACCCCACTGTTCTTTTTCCTTTCTCATCCTGAACCTTGTGTCCTGAGAGTGCGTTCTTGGGGCTCAGAAACATTCTGGGGCACTGCTCCCTTCCATTTTCACTACTGCAGGAAGCTGGAGTTCATTTTCTTTGACTGTGCTGTTAAAAAATAATTTTAGGGGTGGAGAGATGGCCTAGCAGTTAAGGTTCTTGCCTGCAAAGGCAAATGACCCAGGTTCAATTCACCAGGACCCACGTAAGCCAGATGCACATGGCGGCACATACATCTGGAGTTCATTTGCAGTGGCTGGAGGCACTGGCATACTCATTCTCTCTTTCTCTGTGCCCCTTTATCTCAAATAAATAAATTAAATAATTTTTAAAGGCAGTTTTGCTATAGGGAGAGAGGAAAGTCAAAATGCTCTTGTAAGGAAACTGTAAGAGAAAAGTAAAAGAGAACTCCTGATGTGATCTCCACAGACTGTTTATTTAGAGAAAACAGCGAGGAGCAGCAGCTTTCCCACAGGATGGAGGCTGAAGCACTGAGCCAGGCTAGGGTGCAAGTTTATGAAGGGTTAGTAGCCTTCCCTGAAAACTAAAGGGAGCTAAAGAGTTAATAACTACCCCTAAAGCTTGTGGGCAATAAATAAAGAAGTTTGGCACCCTTCCCTGCTTGATGTACTGCCCTTACCCTAGATGGCCTTGAAGGACCAGGGACATCTGAGTATCCTCCCAAAGACACTCCTGCCTGAAGAAGCCTATTCTGAACAAGGACACAAACTCCTACAATTTTCTTATCAACTGCTTGCAAGGCCTGAGTGTCTGGGTGCTATTCCCCAGAAGCCATGTAAAGCCAGATGCTCAGTGTAATGCATGCATCTGGAAGTTCACTGGAGCAGCAAGAGGCCCTAATGCATCCATTCTCTCCCTCCCACTCACTCCTCTCTGTCTTTATCCTTGGAAATACATTTTTTTAAATCACATTTAAAAATTACTACTGTGGTATGTATCATAATAGGGATCCTACGAAAATAGGAACTGGAGAGATAGCTCAGCAGTTAAAAGTGTGTGCTTGAGGGCTGGAGAGATGGCTTAGTGGTTAAGCGCTTGCCTGTGAAGCCTAAGGACCCTGGTTCAAGGCTTAATTCTCCAGGAACCACGTTAGCCAGATGCACGAGGGGACGCACACGTCTGGAGTTCATTTGCAGTGGCTGGAAGCCCTGGTGTGCCCATTCTCCCTCTGTTTCTATCTGTCTCTTTCTCTCTGTGTCACTCTCAAATAAATAAATGAAAATGAACAATTTTTTTTTAATTGTAAAAGAAGTGTGTGCTTGCAAAGCCTGGCAGCTCTGGTTTGATTTCCCAGTACTTAAAGCCAGATGCACAAAGTGCCATAGGTGTGTGGACTTGGTTGGCAGTGGCATGAGTCCCTCACTCGCACACACTATGAGTTCTGTTCTCATGGTGGTCATGCAACTTATTCACTGGGAGCTTCAGTGAAGGTCTAGGTACCACTAACTCACAATTTCCTACTTTTAAAGAATGACTGTGCTCAAGTCAAATGCAAACTCAGGGTGAAGGAGCAGGATTGGAGTTGAGGGGTGAGATGATCGGAAATGACTCAGGACACAGGAGGGCAGGGAGACTAGATCGGGGGTTGCTATCTGAGGCATCCATCTCATAGTTGGCTATGTGGGAGGTGTGAGGCCATTTAACACACTGCCTCCTTTCCTCCTAGGAGTACACAGCAAACCCAGCCTGTCTGCCCTGCCCTGCCCTGCCCAGCCCTGAAGGGAGGGAACATAGCCCTCAAGTGTGTCTCCTGAATTGGCTTGGACAGATTTGTTCTGTCTAAGGAAGCACAAGAGAAGCTCTCCTGAGCCCTGGACTCACAGTATAGGTAGTTTAAGGGGCACTACCAGATCCTATTCCCAAGATGGCATCCCTCCAGCTCAAGGCTCTTTCACTCTGACCTTCTCATCTGTTTGTGTATTGTGCATTGTGCTCAGTTCCATTGCTAATAACAGGAGACGAAATTCAATGTTCTTGGGCTCCAGTTTCCTCTGAGACAGTGTCCCAATGTAGTCCAGGCTAACCACGACCTTGCAATCCTCCTGTTTCAGTCTCCCAGGGCTAGGATTACAAGTGTGCCCACTACACCCAGTGCCTGCTCCCAGACAAGTCCCTCCAATGTGTGGGGTCAGTGACCTGTGCCGCCTGCCTCCTCTGAGTCTCCAGTACTCCTACTGACAATGAAGGTGGCACACGTCCATTCACTCACAGTGGTTTATTAGGTCACCAGCCAGCTCAGGCCTGCATCACCGGCTGTGATGTCTCCACCTGCAACTTAACTCCAGAGCCCGCAAAGCCTGTGCCACCCTGTAGAGGGTGAGGAGAGAAAGTTGGGGGGCCCTGGCTATAGGTGGAGCTCCCTCCATCTGACAGTGGAGGGTCCTGAGCTGAGTAGGGAGAAGTGGAGGAAAGGAAACCATGGGGTGAAGGAGCCTGACTGAGAGACAGGACAGGACGGAGGGGGCATGGCTTGTGACCAGGTCGGAGCCCTGGGAGGAAGAAGTGTAGGTCAATGAGGGGGCAGGGCCTCAGCAAGCAGAGCAGACGAATGGGACTGGAGAGACAGCTCAGTGGTTAAAAACACTTCTTGACTAACATGAGTGCCCCCAAAGAGGTCTGAGAAAGGGGAGGCCCCCAGGCTCCACATAAACAACTGGGCGTAAGGCCAAGTGTGGTGGCACACACCTTTAATCCCAGCACTTGGGAGGCTGAGATAGGGGATCACCATGAGTTTCAGGCCAGCCTGAGCAAATTCCAGTGACACCCTACCTCAAACAACAAAACAAAGAAGACAGCTGAGTGTGGCCACATGCATCTGTAACTCCAGTACCCAAAGTGGCCAAGACCTGACAATCACCTGAGTCACTAAAAGATGGCAAGTTGGTGGCGTGGAGCTTGGGTGGGTGCAGGTGGGGAGCAACGGAGCAGGATGCTCCATGTCCCACTCCAGCCCCTGCAGGCCTCAGGCAAGTGCAGGGGCACCTCAACAGGGGGCACATGCATATGGAGATCCTTTGCAGTGGCTGGAGGCCCTGGCATGCCCATTCTCTCCCAATCTCCCCCCCCTCAAATAAATAAACAAAATTTTTTAAATATTGTTATTTATTTGCAAGCAGAAAGAGATAGAGGCAGAGAGAGAATGGGCACAGCAAGAACTGTAGAGACTGCAAACAAACTCCAAGTGCCAAAACACAAATTTTAAATTGGATAGACTCAATGCATTCCAGTCACCATTGCTACATTGATATCAGCTATACATATTTGATTACATGTATTTGAATGATAAGAAAACCTAAACATATTGCATTGCAAAACAACTCACAGTCAGATTTTTCCCCTATGAAGGTAATATTGAATATTCAAATCTATCTGAATGTTTTCAATGTGCTCACGGATAGAATTGTTATGTTTCTCGAGCATTTTGGAGGGACAGTGTATGTATGATTCATAAACAGTAAAGCACTCAGTCAGGAATTGGTGGGAGCCAGAAATTGGGAACTTATTCGAAGGGCTGAAGTTTGGGGCATATTCTGGGGACTGTGTCTAACTATAACTGAAGGTGTCATGGGCTGATTGTCAATTTTATACTTCCTCAGTAGTAACTGGGAAAAACTAATGTTGAGGGGCTAGAGAGATGGGTCAGTGGTTAGGGGAATTTGCCTAAGGACCCAGGTTTGATTCCCCAGTACCTACATAAGCCAGATGTGCAAAGTGGAACATGTGTCTGGAGTTCATTTGCAGTGGTTGGAGGCCATGGCATGCTCATCCTCCCCCCACCCCCTTATCTGCATCTTCTTCGCTCTCCCAAATAACTAAATAAAAATAAAATGTTTAAAAGAAACTAATACTGGTGAAGGAAAGAGGCAAGATGACCAGAGCCAATAATCTATACTGAGCTGACAATTTTCCTTATGGGACTGCCTGATCCCTGAACTCCGGGTTCCTAGAAGAATGGGTTCTCCCCCATCACATCCCCCACTATCATAGATAGGCCCAATTTCTGTTGCAAATAGAGGTGACATCTTAGGGATGAATGGATGGCTTACTGGTTACATGTTAGTGACTTTGTCTCGTGTATCTGATTTTAGGTATGAATGCGGTCACTGTTGCAGTAAGCTTTGCATTGATGTCAGAAAACTCAGGAGCCATAGATTGTTACAAGAAAATTTTCAGTGCCAGGGATGGGATACCTTCCAGTGAGTTGTTGGCCATGGAGGTCCCTGATGCCCCCAAAACATTACAGGCCATTGCCAAGGCCCTTGGTTTCTCACCAGGAACAGATGGTAAGACCCTATTGCTGAAGACTCCACATACTTGGTCTGCAAGGCCACTGAGAAATCCTGCTGGAACTGAGCTGATAACCTCCTCCATGTAGACCAGCGGACAGAAAGCTGGAAGAAGCCGTTCTGCATGCAGTTAAATGGGAGAGAGTGAAATCACCAGTGAAGATACTCAACAGTGGACACCACAAGCCTTATAATTGGCCAGCCAGGCCAAATGAACCAACAGGTGCAATAGTGGGACATTTGTCATGGTGGAAACCAACTGCCCTCTAATTGGACTGGAGGCCCACTCCATGGGAGGGAATACATCCCTGATACTGAAAACTTAAAACAGGGGTAGTCATGAGCCCTAGGGATGTAACATCTGCTGATGTCTGGATAAATGTATATACTATGCTTATCAAACTGCCCAGTAAGCACTTCTCTTAATATTCATACCCTTATGTTAACGCTACTCTCACTTTGGGTAGAGAATCTTCTCTTTTCAGATGGCAGTGACCTTGGGACAACTCAGAAGGTATCATAGTGCTGGAAAGAAGTGACTGGAGTACTGAGTAACTCTCAATCACACCTTCCAAAGCTCAGGGTCTAATGCAGAAGAGGTGGCAGAAAGAATGTAAGAGCCAAAAGAAGGGTAGGACTCCTTACAACATGCTCCCTCCAGACATAAAATGGCCTGGATATCCATGACCTCATAGTGCCTGACACTACCTACACAAGACCATCATAAGAGGAAGAGAAGATCATGACATCAAAATAAAAGAGAGACTGACTGAGATGGGGTGGGGATATGAAGAAGAATGGAATTTCAAAGGGGGAAGTGGGGGCAGGGAGAGTATTACCATGGGATACTTTTTATACTCATGGAATGTTAATAAAAATTGAGAAAAAAATTAAAAACAAAATAAAATAATAGGGCTGGAGAGAAGGTTTAGCAGTTAAGGCACTCACCTGTGAAGCCTATGGACCCATGTTCAACTCCCCAGATCCCACGTACACCAGATGCACAAGGTAATGCAAGTGCAAGGACACACATGCTCATAATGTGGTTTATGTGTCTGGAGTTTGATTACAGTGGTTGGAGGTCCTGGTGCACCAATTCTTTCTCTTTCTCTCTCCCATAAAAAAGACCAGTCTCTTAGGCTTGACTCAAAAAGTAAAATAATAATATTCTAATGAAGAGGTCCAATAGAAACCCATATCTGCTATGCATGTGTACATCTTTTACTTAAAAGCATGGAGACAGGGCTGGAGAGATGGCTGAGTAGTTAAGGCATTTGCCTGCAAAGCCAAAGGGCCTCGGTTCAATTCCTCAGGACCCACGTTAGCCAGATGCACAAGGTGGCACTTGAGTCCAAAATTCATTTATGGGCCCTGGCGTGCCCATTTCCCTCTCTCTCTCTCTCTCTCTCCCTCTCTCTCTCTCTCCTCCCCCTACCCTCCCTCCCTCTTTCTCTCTCAAATAAATAAATAAATAAATAAATAAATTTTTTTAAATGGATTAGCTGGTGATTATGAATGGTATCCTCATGAAAATATGCAGGCACACTCCTGTTGCTATTGCCCACCTTATGTTGGTCAGGGGGTGATGTCCATCCTCTGCTCATGCCATCATTTCCCCTGCCATCATGGAGCTTCCCCTCGAGCTTGTAAGACAAAATAAACCCCTTTTCCCCACAAGCTGTTCTTGGTTGGGTGATTTCTACCAGCAATGCAAACCTGACTACAACAGTAAAATCGTACCGAGGAGTGGGATTGCTGCTAGACTCCTGACTATGTGGCTTTGGCCTTTTGGAGCTGATTTTCAAGAGGAATGTAGAAGGATTTGAAACCTGGACCTGAGAGACGCCTTGCAGTACTGTAAGTACAGCTTGATGGGCTATTCTGGTCAGAGTTAAAAGACCTGAATGCAGTAAGAACTATGGACTGTGAGATTTGACTTATGAGGATGAGAAAAAGCTTCGTTTGGACTGGCCTAGCAGTTTGTGTGCGAGGCTTATTGTTATGCCCGTCCTGCTCAGGATTGCTTTCTTTAGAAATGAACTGGTGTGAGCAGAGGGATACGACACAGAAAGAAAAATCTGGGTGAACTGCTGCCCATTCATCTGCAAATTGTTTCAAAGATAACAACTATTGAGATTGGGCTAGCTGACCTGCACTGGGGTAACAGGAAGAATGTAGACTCTTTTGGAGAGGCCTGAGTGCTCAAGGAGTGTCCTGTTCTTCAAAGTCTGCTTTATTCCCCCTTGGATTAACAAATTGGCACCCTACCTGGTATTGTGGAGTATAAGAAATTCAGGAAAGAGAGGGTCATTGAGTTGGCAACATGGTCTTGTGTTTTGGAAATGACCATGGGCAATGTGAAGCAGGTTTGCTGGATGCCTACATGGAGACCCCATGGAGCCATGAGGATGAACTGTGGCTTGCAGCGGAGACCCAGTGGAGACGCCGGGACCACGAGATGGCTGCTAAGGAAAGCTGCCGGCCCTCATGAAGTTTTCCAGGACTGTGAGTAGCCTAGCTGAAGGGGCAGAATTGGAATGCCAGAGGCTTGTTCCTGGTTAGAATTATCGGACTTGGAGATTTGTCACTGGTTAGAGTTGTTGGACTTGAAGTTACAGAGTTTGATGTTTACCCTGGTTGTTTTAAATCTTGTATTGCTTGAATATTTCTTTGCTATGCCCAATGCCATCTTTTGCAGTGTATTTATTATGTGACATTATGGGCTTTGGGAGGACTTTTTGGTATTATGGCTTTGTTAAAAGATCTTGGGGGCTGGAGAGATGGCTTAGCGGTTAAGCGCTTGCCTGTGAAGCCTAAGGACCCCGGTCTGAGGCTCAATTCCCCAGAACCCACGTTAGCCAGATGCACAAGGGGGCGCACATGTCTGGAGTTCGTTTGCAGTGGCTGGAGGCCCTGAGGCGCCCATTCTTTCTATCTCTATCTCTTTCTCTCTCTGTCGCTCTAAAATAAATAAAATAACAACAAAAAATTAAAAAAAAAAAAGATCTTGGACTATGGGGATGTTTGAACATCATTGGGATTGATAAAAACTATAGGGACTTTTCAAGTTGGACTGAAAGCCGGGCGTGGTGGTGCACGCCTTTAATCCCAGCACTCGGGAGGCAGAGGTAGGAGGATCGCCGTGAGTTCGAGGCCACCCTGAGACTACATAGTGAATTCCAGGTCAGCCTGAGCCAGAGTGAGACCCTGCCTCGAAAAACCAAAAAAAAATAATAATAAAAATTAAAGTTGGACTGAATGTATTGTATTTTCATCATGTATAGATGTCAGTTTATGGGGCCAGGGCAGAATGTGGTGGTTTGATTCAGGTGTCCCCCATAAACTTAGGTGTTCTGAATGCTAGGTTCCCAGCTGATGGAGTTGAGAATTAACCCCTCCTGGAGGGAGTGTATTGTTGAGGGCGGGCTTATGGGTGTTATAGACAGTTTCCCTTTGCCAGTGTCTGGCACACTCTCTTGTTGCTATTGTCCACCTTAGGTGGCCAGGGGTGATGTCCACCTTCTGCTCATGCCATCGTTTTCCCCTGCCATCGTGGAGCTTCCCCTTGAACCTGTAAGCCAAACTAAACCTCTTTTTCCCAGAAAAATAAAAAAGAAAATATGAAGCAGTATGCAAATAACTTAGTATTCCAAAATGCCATTTTCTAAAGTACTTTGTGTTCAGCTTTAATAAAATCCTATCCTGAAACAAATCAATAAAATGGCTTTGGAATAGATTGGCTAATTTGGCTCTTACCAGCTTATTCCAGAATAAACATGACAAAAAAAAATAATAATAAGCCTAGAGTGATAGCATGCTACACCACTCCCAGCTTCTTTCTCAAATTTAAGACAATGCTCAAAGGCCATCAAAGGGAAGCGTTTGGTTTTGTTGGGGCGGGGGAGTGGGGAGGTGTTTGTATTTTTTATGAGGGAGAGAGAGTGAGAGCGAGAGAGAAAGAATTGGGACACCAGTGATACAGGCACTGCAATTGAACTCCAGATGCCTGCACCGTCTTGTGCGCATGTGCAACCCGCTTGCATCACCAGGTGCATCTGGCTTAAGTGGGATCTGGATAGTCAAACATGAGTCCTGAGGCTTCATGGGCAAGCGCCTCAGCTGCTAAGCCATCTCTCCAGCCCAATTGTGTGCATGTGTGCGTGCATACGGTGTGAGTGTGGAGGTCAGAGGAGCTGCCTGCGCTCCACCTTCTTTGAGACAGTCTCTTACTGCTGCAAAGGAAGCTGGCCAGTGAGCTTGGGATTCTCCTGGCTCCACTTCCACTGTCGTGGGGCACTGGGACCACAGGTGTGCTGGATCACACACACACACACACGCACTCACAAGCACTTCCATTCTCTGAGTTTTCTTTCAGTCCCTTTCTGAATGTCCACATTGGCTAGTGAGTCCACACCCAGCCCTGTATTTTCAGCACTCCACTTGGTCCTCAGTGCTTGGTGGCAGGAAGTTTTCCTCCCAGCCTTTTCTCTGACTCGTTTTGCCCAGGTAAGGATGGCCCAGGTGTTCAAGTGTCTTCCTCAGTGTCTTCCCACATGGGAGGCCGCAGAGCTGCCTTCTGTGCTGTGGTCCGAGTGTAGCTATGACCCCTGGGACCAGACAGCTCAGGCGAAGTCCTGAAGCTTTCTTTACCAGCTAGAGCTGCCCAGCCTGTGAGTCCATCTGTGAAATGAGGGGCACAGAGAACCATGTGAGCAAATACTGACATTTTGAAACTTATCAGGGAGAGAATTTTAGCAGCCTGGGAGGCTGCATGGCTTTCTGAAAAGATCACTTGAAACACGTACGACATGGAGTATGCCTTTCAGCCACACTCAGGCATCAGGATGGGCAGCAGTACACACATCCACGTGCGTGACCATCACTCCATCCATGCCCACAGCCTCCTCATCATCCAAAGCCAAAACTGCCCTGTTCAGTAACCCTTCACCCCCTCCCTGGTGCCACCAGTCTTTCTCTCTGTGAATTTCATTATTCCTGGCACCTCACAGAAGTGGAGTCATACAATATTTGTCCTTTTGTGACTGGCTTAACTCCACTCAGCACAAGGTCTTCAAGGTTCAGTCATATTGTCCTGTGTGCCAGAACTGTTTAAAGGCTTGGTTGAACTTCCGGTTAAGATGGCAGCATAGGTACCACACCAAAGCAGCCTAGGGGGTTAAAAGCCAAAAAAAAAAACTCAGCAAAATACACACTTTTACTAAAAAACGAGGTGTATAGGAAATTGAAATGGCAGCAGAGAAGTAGGAGAGATCCAGAGCATCCAGAGCCTGCACAGGCCGGCAGAAGCAGCTCCTCAGGTCTGCATGCCAGCCAGCCGCCAGGCTCAGCTTGAGCCACAGGAAAAGCCAGGTGAGGGGATTTTCCACTCACACCAGTGCTCTTCACAAACTCAAGAAACGTGAAGGGAGAGCGGCAGTGAACAACGGAGGAGCAGATCACAAGGCAGAAGAACAGCGAGAGAACTAGAGCAGCATCAGCAGCCTCCCCTCCCCCACTGCCAGTGCCCAGCTCCAGCAAACAGAGCGCGGTCCAGGGACCCGGCCACGCCAACTTGAACCAACAGCGGGACCTACGCAGGAGCAGAGCTAACTGGGATTACACCAGGGAAGGGTCTCTCTCACCTGGTCACAAGCTGACTTGGAACCCTCAACAGATCAGAAATCTTAGCCTCCTTGTTGTCAGGATTAAGGGAGTGGTGGGGCACCACACACCCTAAGGGACAGTTAGAGGATCTGGTTGGCATAATACCTACTCTTGGATAAATACTCTGAGCTGTTTTTCACTTAAGGTGTACATTGTTTAGTTAAATTTTAGAAACTATCTGTAGTTGGTTCCACTCAGCCTACTTGAATACTCTCATACCAGGCAGACCCAACACCTAGGGTCACTTTTGTAGATACTCTGAGAGTCTTGAGAGCCACACCTAATGCCTTAAACTCCTACCCTGAAGTTATATAACATCAGATTGACTGATACATCTAATAATACCCAGCTAACTAGAAAATCCAATCATTAAATAATCCAGGGTGCAAAAATATATACATTATAACACAAGAAACACCAAAAATCAAGACAATATAAATCCACCAAAAAGTATTAATGCATCAGAAATGACCTCCAGTGAGAACAAGTTAGAGGAAATGCCTGAGAAAGATTTCAAAAGAGTGATTATAAATATGTTCAAAGAAGTCAAAGAAGAAATCAAAGGAATGAAAGAGAAGCCAGGCGTGGTGGCACACACCTTTAATACCAGCACTCAGGAGGCAGAAGTAGGAGGATCGCCGTGAGTTTGAGGCCACCCCTGAGACTACATAGTTAATTCTAGGTCAGCCTGGGTCAGAGTGAGACCCTACCTCGAAAAAAAAAAAAAGGAATGAAAGAGGAAATACAAGAAATCAAAGAAAACACAGTAACCAATTTAATGAAATAAAGAGGTCAATACTAGACATAAATAATGAAATAGAATAAAGAAAAACCAGTCAGAATTACTAGCAATGAAGAACACAGTTAATGAAATTAAAAAAAAAAAAAACAACTCTGTAGAAAATCTCACCAGTAAAATGGATGAAGGAGAGGACAGAATATCTAAGATAGAAGACCAGGTGGCTGATCTAATACAGTCCAACAAAGAGAAAGACAAACTAATAGAAAAGTATGAGTGGGAATTTCAAGACTTTCAGGACACTCTGAAAAGATCAAACATAAGAATTCAGGGCATAGCAGAAGGAGAAGAATTTCACTCCGAAGGCATAGTAGGCATCTTCAACAAAATCATAGAAGAAAATTTCCCCCGAATTGGGAAAGAGGTGCCAATGCAGATACAGGAAGCCTTTAGAACACCAGCCAGACAAAACCTGGAAAGAGCCTCTCCTCGCCATATTATAATCAAACTACCAAACACACAAACCAAAGAAAAAAATATGGAAGCAGTCAGACAGAAAAAGCAGGTTACCTACAAAGGCAAGCCTATCAGGATTACAGCAGATTACTCAACACAAACCTTAAAAGCCAGAAAGGCTTGGAGTGATGTATTACAAGTCTTGAAAGATAACAACTGTTAAAGGCTTAGTTGACAGTCTGTGGCATTACTGGGAGGTGGTATAACCTAAAGAGGTGGGAATGAATGGGAAGAAGTTAGGTCACAGTGGGAGCAGTGTCATGCTTTGATGAGGGGCATTGACACCCTGCCCCTTTCTGCCTCTCTCTTGGCATATTGACAATCATGAGCGACTGTCTTTATCAATGCTCCCGCCTCGGTGTCCTAGGCTGTCACAGGCCAAAACTACAGGGCCAATAAACCCCTGAAACTACACAACAAAATAAACTTTCCTTCCTTTATTTTTTTATTTTATTAAATGCACCTATCAGATGTCACTCTTCTCCAGATCTTTCAGGTAATATGACCAATGGGACTCTTCCTTATATTTTATTTATTTGAGGGAAAGAAGGAGATGGAAAGAGAGAGAGTGAACATGCCAGAGCCTTCTAGCCACTGCAAAGGAACTCCAGACACATGCATTGCCCTGTGCATCTGGCTTTTGCATGGGTACTGGGGAATTGAACCTGTGTCCTTGGACTTTGAAGGCAAGTGCATTAACTGCTAAGCCATCTTTCCAGCCCCCTTCCCTCCTTTTAAGTTGATTGCCTTGATATTTTGTCACAGGGAGAGAACGCTGACTACCACAGATGGAAACATTTCCTCTGTGCTGTCTAGTGTAGTAGCCAAGAGGCCAATGAGCAGCTGCAACTGACAAATGGATTTTGATTTGTATTTCATTTCAATAACAAAAGTTCCCACTTAAAGAGTCTCATGTGACTAGTGACTACCATCTAGACATTGCGAGGTGGACGGTAATTAACATATATCTTCTTCTAACCCATATTTAGTTTTCTTCTTTTACGTGTGTGTGTGTGTGTGTGTGTGTGTGTGTGTGTGTGTGCACGCACGCACACTGCAAATGAACACCAGACACATGTGCCACTTTTCTACATCTGGCTTTTGTGGGCAGTTTGGGAATTGAACTGGGGCCAGCAGGCTTTGCTGGAAAGTGTCTTTAACCACTAAGCTGTCTTTCCAGCCCCCATATCCAGTCTTATTTTG
The DNA here is from genome assembly GCF_020740685.1 of Jaculus jaculus. NCBI lineage: Eukaryota > Metazoa > Chordata > Mammalia > Rodentia > Dipodidae > Jaculus > Jaculus jaculus. The sequence goes on from NC_059115.1 coordinate 20,572,453, forward strand.
CTTTCTTTTTTTAAAGATTTTATACATTTTTTTATTTATTTGAGAGAGAGAGGCAGAAAGAAAGAACCAGACAGAGAGGGAGAGAATGGGAACATCAGGGCCTTCAACTGTAAACTCCTGACACACCCACCACCTGATGCATCTGGCTTACATGGGTCCTGGGGAATCAAACCTAAGTCCTCGGGCTTCACAGGCAAACACCTTCTAGAATATTTTCATCACCTCCCCTCAAAAAACAAGATACCTGGACTGCGAGGCTCAGCTTGAGCCACAGGAAAAGCCACGTGAAGGGATTTTACACTCATACTGTAGCTCCTCGCAAACTCAAGAAATGTGAGGGTAGAACCACAGCAACCAACAGAGGACCAGATCACAAGGTGGAGGATCACGTGGACCAGTGGGAGAACTAGAGCCACCATCCACAGCCTCCCCTCTCCCACCACCAGCTCAAGTGCCAGCAAGCACCAGAGACCAGCGATCCAGTGACCCAGCTGACCTACTTGAACCGAGAGCACACCAAAGAGGGACCCAAGCAGGAGCTCAACATAACTGAGACCAAAATCATCCCAAAAGGTAGCTGGGATTACACCAGGTCAGTACCCACCAAATAAGCCTGATATATAGGCTTGAATTGGAAGTGGTAATTGCTCCTTCCATGTCAGGATAAATTATATGTTAAATCTGATGGATGGTCAGATATGCCATTCTTTTTTTTTTAATGTTTTTTGTTGTTGCTGTTTATTTTTATTTATTTATTTATTTGAGAGTGACAAACAGAGAAAGAGGCAGAGAGAGAGAGAATGGGCACACCAGGGTTTCCAGCCACTGCAAAGGAACTCTAGATGCGTGCGCCCCCTTGTGCATCTGGCTAACGTGGGTCCTGGGGAATCAAGCCTCAAACCGGGGTCCTTAGGCTTCACAAGCAAGTGTAGCTAAGCCATCTCTCCAGCCCCAGATTTACCATTCTTAAATGAGCTATATTTTGGGCTTGCTATTTGTTGCTTCCTGATTTATAGTGGCTTTGTTTCCTCTTCTGTTGTTCATTAGGGAAGGGTCTCACTTGGTCACAAACTGACTTGGAACCCTCAACAGACCAGATATCTTAACCTCCTAGTTGAAAGGATTAAGGGTGTGGATGGAGTCAGAACAGGAACATGGGAGGAGTGACAGACTTGGGGCAGGGAAGATCCGTGATCAGGCATTTTCTTTTTCCTTTTTCTTTTTTTTTTTTTTTCTGGGAAAAAGAGATTTATTTTGGCTTACAGGCTCGAGGGGAAGCTCCACAATGGCAGGGGAAAACGATGGCATGAGCAGAAGGGGGACATCACCCTCTGGCCAGCATAAGATGGACCACAGCAACAGGAGGGTGTGCCAAACACTGGCATGGGGAAACTGGCTATAAAGCCCATAAGCCCGCCCCCAACAATACACTCCCTCCAGGAGGCATTAATTCCCAAATATCCATCAGCTGGGAACCTAGCATTCAGAACACCTAAGTTTATGGGGGGACACCTGAATCAAACCACCACATGTACTTTCAGGCCAGGCGTGGTGGCACACACCTTTAATTCCAGCACTCGGGAGGCAGAGGTAGGAGGACTGCCCTGAGTTCAAGGCCACTCTGAGACTACATAGTGAATTCCAGGTCAGACTGGGCTAGAGTGAGACTCTTCCTCAAAAATCAAAAAAACAAAACAAAAAAAAGTGACAGAACTTTGGTATGTACTTTCATCTAAAAAAATTGTAGGGGCTGGAGAGATGGCACAGCAGTTAAAGGCACTTGCTTGTGAAGCCTGGTGACCTGGGTTTGATTCCTCAGTACTCATGTACAGCCAGATGCACAAAGTGACACATACATCTGAAGTTCATTTACAGTGGCAAGAGGCCCTGGCATGTCATTCACACACTTTCTCTCACATATGCTCTGTCTTTCTCTTTCTGCTTGTAAATAAAAATAAATAAATAACAATTTTTTAAAATTTTTTTTGGCTTTTACAAAGTAGTATCTCTCTCTAGCCCAGGCTGACCTGGAATTTACTATGTACTCTCAGAGTGGCCTTGAACCCACGGCAATACTCCTACATCTACCTTCCGAGTGCTGGGATTAAAGGTGTATGCTATCACTCCTGGAAAAAAAAAAAATTAATTGTAAAGGCCATTTGCCTTGATGTGGAAAATTCTGGAAGGTCAGGATGAGGCCAATATAGATTTCTGTAATGTGGAATATCCACTATCATGCTAGGTGCTGTGTGAGCAATCCCTCCTGAGTACCCTTGACCATCCCGGTCAGTGCGTATGTTCTGTCCTGGTGAAGCACAGACCTCGAGAAGACGTGATCAGGCATTTTCAAAGGATGTCACATCTGTGCACAGAGACAGATGACAGCTAATGTGCTGCACCGGACTCATCTCGCTTCACTGTCATAAGAGATGCATGAGGAAAGCACTGTCGTTCTCGTTATGCAGGAGAGGAAGCTGCGGCCATAGAAGATCAGTCATGGCAAAGCTGAGCTTCGAGCCTGAGTCTATCCTCGGGTTAGGCCGGGACAGAGGATTCAGTAACTGTCTTGTCAGGAGTTTCCAGGGCACCCTGCCCGCTTCCTTCTGGACTCTTTCCTTCCAGGTGGCGCTCGCCATGCCCGCGTCCTCCACTGCCCGCCACAGCTGACAGGCTGGGGTAGAGTCTGAGCCAAGGACCCAGGACAGCTCCAGGTTCTCTCTCCTGGAGTCTAAAACTTCACCCAGGGACTCCGGGCTGCTGACAACAGGGCAGGACAGGGACTGAACGTGCTGAGCCTGGTCCATGCCTGTGGTGGTTTGATTCAGGTGTCCCCATAAACTTAAGTGTTCTGAATGCTAGGTTCCCAGCTGATGGAGATTTGGGAATTAACGCCTCCTGGAGGTAGTGTATTGCTGGGGGCAGGCTTATGGGTGTTCTAACCAGTTTCTTCATGCCAGTGTTTGGCACACTCTCCTGTTGCTATGGTCCACCTTATGTTGGCCAGGGGGTGGTGTCCACCCTCTGCTCGTGTCATTATTTTTCCCTGCCATTGTGGAGCTTCCCCCTTGAGCCTGGCTTAGCAGTTAAGGCCTTTGCCTGCAAAGCCAGAGGATCCCAGTTCAACTCTCCAGGACCTACATAAGCCAAAATAAACCACTTTTATCCCCACAAGCTGCTCTTGATTGGGTGATTTCTACTAGCAATGCGAACCTGACTGCAATAATGCCCTTGAAGTCTAGGGTGGAGCAGTGACCCAAGAAGGCCATTGGCTATCAAACTGGTCAAGTGTATTTACTGACAGAGAGATCAGCCTATGACACAGCACAATGCTCTCTGGGACTTCTGAGAAGTGACATTGTTGTTTGAGTGTAGAATGTCCCCCATACACTCATGCATTGAGAGAGGGGGGATGACGGGCACCCCAGGGCCTCCTGCCACTGCCAATAAACTCCAGATCATGTGACACTTTGTGCATCTGGCTTTACATGGATACTGGGAAACTGAACCCAGATGATCAGGCTTTGCAAGCAAGCACCTTGATCTGCTGAGGCATCTCTGCAGCCATTTTGAAGTCTCAGACATGAGCCTGGCCTCTAAAGCCACAGTGGAAGGCAAGTCTGATCACTGCCTTCCCCTTCCCACCCTATGTGCTTACCCGCAGGTCAAAGAACTTCCTGCAGCGCTGGTAAATGACCTCTGCAGAGCTGCTGGACCACGTGACACAAATGATGTAGACCTGCCAGGAGGGAAGGAGGGGATGGGGCGAACCCCAAGGCATGGGACATGGTTTGGCCTAGCTCTCCTTCATGTTGGGCACTTCATCCCCAGTGAACAGTGTCAGGAGGACTGACATTTAAGAAGTCCTTAAATTGTGCTGGAGAGATGGCTTAGCAGTTAAGGCCTTTGCCTGCAAAGCCAGAGGATCCCAGTTCAACTCTCCAGGACCTACATAAGCCAGATGCTCAAGGGGGCACACACATTTGGAGTTCATTAGCAGTGGCTGGAGGCCCTGCATGCCATTCTCTCTCCCTCTCTCTCTCTCTCTCTCTCTCTCTCTCCTCCCTCCTTCCCTCTCCCTCTCTGCCTCTTTTTCAATCTCAAATAAATGAATAAATATACTAAATATAAAGTTTAATAAAAGAAGTCCTTAAATAGATTAATAATATTCTCTCTGAAGTGGGTTCCCTATCATGAGAGGGTTTGTTATAAAAGTGAGTTCAGCTGCTAGAGGAAAAAGTAGGGGAAACCCTTCAACATGTTGGTCTTGGCAAAGACTTTCTGAATACAACCCCAATTGCTCAGGCAATAAAACCACAGATTAATCACTGGGACCTCATGAAATTACAAAGATTTTGCACTGCAAAGGACACAGTGAAAAAAGCAAAGAGGCAACCTACAGAATGGGAAAAAATCTTCGCCAGCTATATATCTGATAGAGGATTAATATCTAGGATATACAAAGAACTCAAAAAGATAAATAATAAGGAATCAAACAAGCCAATCAAAAAATGGGCTGTGGTGCTAAATAGAGCATTCTCAAAGGAAGAAATACGAATGGCATATAAGCATCTAAAAAAATGTTCCACGTCACTAGCCATCAGGGAAATGCAGATTAAAACTACTTTGAGATACCATCTCACTCCTGTCAGATTGGCTACCATCAGGAATACAAATGTTCATAAATGTTGGCGGGGATGTGGAAAAAGAGGAACCCTTCTACACTGCTGGTGGGAATGCAATCTGATCCAGCCATTGTGGAAATCAGTGTGGAGGTTCCTAAAACAGCTAAAGATTGATCTACCATATGACCCAGCTATAGCACTCCTAGGCATATATCCAAAGGACTCATCTCATTTCCTTAGAAATACGTGCTCAACCATGTTTATTGCTGCTCAATTTATAATAGCTGGGAAATGGAACCAGCCTAAATGTCCCTCAACTGATGAGTGGATAATGAAGATGTGGCACATTTATACAATGGAGTTCTACTCAGCGGTAAAGAAAAATGAAGTTATGAAATTTGCAGAAAAATGGATGGACCTGGAAAGGATTATACTAAGTGAGGTAACCCAGCCCCAGAAAGCCAAGCGCCACATGTTCTCTCTCATATGTGGATCCTAGCTACAGATGACTGGGCTTCTGCGTGAGAATGAAAATACTTAGAAGCAGAGGCCAGTAAGTTAAAAAGGAGACATAAAGGGAAGAGAAAGGAAGGGAGGAGGGTACTTAATAGGTTGATATTGTATATATGTAAGTACAATGATTGTGATAGGGAGGTAATATGATGGAGAATGGAATTTCAAAGGGGAAAGTGTGGGGGGTGGGGAGGGAGGGAATTACCATGGGATTTTTTTTATAATCATGGAAAATGCTAATAAAAACTTTAAAAATTAAAAAAAAAAGAAGTAAAAAAAATAAAAGTGAGTTCAGGGCTGGGGAGATGGCTTAATGGTTAAGGTGCTTGCCTGTGAAGTCAAAAGACCTAGGTTCAATTCCCCAGTACCTACATAAGCCAGATGCACAAGGGGGCACATGCATCTGGAATTCATTTGCAATGGCTAGAGGCCCTGGCATGTCCATTTTCTCTGTCTCCTCTCTCGCGCTCCTTGCAAATAAATAATTAAATTAAATTAAAAATTGTTTTGTTGCCTCCCAGCCAGCCCGCCCTTTGGTGCAGCTGCTTTTGTACCTTCGCCCCGCTCCAGACTGCGCTGCTGCCCCCCCGTTTTTTAAGACGACCAGCTTGGCTTGGTTTCTTTTGGTCCTCGTCGAGTCTCGGTTGCCCAAGGCGTCTTCAGTGAAGGAACTTTATCACATGATAAATATTTTCCTGACCTTGGGTGCTGTTATATTTATCTCAAAACAAAATTCTGAACTCAGGACATAGAAAGAAGCATGTCTTCTCAGTAGCTAGTCCTGATTCTTTAATCCAGCCACTTTCCCTGGTGAAATGTGGGTGTCTCTCGACATATTACCTCATTGGTTTGGAAGAGGAGGATGGCTTTTCTTTTGTCTCACCTCAGATTCAACACAGTGAAGCCCTTAGGATGCAGTTGTTCTGATAGCTTCTCCAAGAAGAAAAAACACAGCTGACCTGGGTCTTATGTTAAACTTGGCTATGGAAGGAATTTGAAACAGTTACTTACGTTGTGATCATTGCGAATTCTTTGCTTTGCTCCAAACAAGATGACTAAACAAATACTAAAAATGAGTAACTCTAGTTTGTTTTTAAAACGTCTTCCAGCTAATGTGATAAGTACAATTGAGACTGCAGCAGTAAATCCCAAATCTTCACCATAATTTGAAATGAGAGAAGCTATATATATCTTGGATCCTGGCTCATCTATGACACAGGTTTACCTGACAAGAACAAAATCTTGATGTGATAAAGCAGCAGCAAAACAAGCTACCAATGTTCACTTGATATGGGAATGAAACCACCAGGGTTTGTGTATAGACACACATTTTTACATGTGTAAATCCATTTTATTAACAAAAGGAGGGATTTTTCTCTTGGAAGCTGTTGTTAACTTTTCAGAAGGCCTTGGAAAAATTTTTGTCCTTCTTCTAAGGAAGGATCAGCTATCGTTGTGAACACATACTTGCACTTAGTAGAAAGAGTTTTACAAAAAAAAAAAAAAAATACAGGTGGTGCTGGCTTTGTAATTCCAATTTTAATATCAAGAGGATCAGAAGTGGGCTGGAGAGATGGCTTAGCGGTTAAGCGCTTGCCTGTGAAGCCTAAGGACCCGGGTTCAAGGCTCGGTTCCCCAGGTCCCACGTTAGCCAGATGCACAAGGGGGCGCACACGTCTGGAGTTCATTTGCAGTGGCTGGAAGCCCTGGTGCGCCCATTCTCTCTCTCTCTCCCTCTATCTGTGTTTCTCTCTATGTCTGTCGCTCTCAAATAAATAAATAAAAAATGAACAAAAAATAAATAAATAAATAAATAAATAAATAGAGGATCAGAAGTTTCAGGCTAGCCTGGGCCACTTGGTAAGATCCTGTCTCAAAAAAAGGGCTGGAGAGCTGGAGAGATGGCTTAGCGGTTAAGCGCTTGCCTGTGAAGCCTAAGGACCCCGGTTCAAGGCTCGATTCTACAGGACCCACGTTAGCCAGATGCACAAGGGGGCGCATGCGTCTGGAGTTCGTTTGCAGAGGCTGGAAGCCCTGGCGCGCCCATTCTCACTCTCTCTCTCTCTGCCTCTTTCTCTCTCTGTCACTCTCAAATAAATAAATAAAAATGAACAAAAAAAGTTTAAAAAAAAAAAGGGCTGGAAAGATGGCATAAGGTGTTTGCCTGTGAAACCTAAGGACTTGGGGTTTGATTCCCCAGTGCCCACATAAGCCAGCTGTACAAGGTGGAGCATGCGTCTGGAGTTTATTTGTAGTGGCTAGAGGCCCTCCGGCACACCCATTTAAAAAAAAGAAAAACATTAAAGGAAAATGAAAAAGTTTTCAAGTATAGTTTTGATCCAGATCTGATCATCTCCCTAATGAGAGAGGCTGCTGTGTTATAATTTGTTACACCTTTTTTCATGGAGTCATGAATATCATATGGGACTTTGGTTTTTCTGTTAAGGTGTGTGATGGATCCTCTAGTATTACTTGCCTTCAACTTAAAGAGTGGAGGAAAAATAAGAACCTTCCATAAAAATCCTTTCTTCTAAGAAAAGGAAGCAAAAAAGTCTTAAGTAGCATCATCTTGACTTTTTGCATTTTTACACTGTGTAGTTGCATTTTTATGAATGCATATATAACCTTCAGCCTAATGGTGGATAGTTGGATGTTTATTTTTCTAGGTGATTAATGTAACAAGGTTAGGCTGAAATGCTTGGACTCAGGTCACTTTCCCCTGTTAGAAGTGAAGTTTCTCCTCAGAGAATGGGCCTCACAAGTTATGCTCCCAGTTTACCAGCAGGTCATGATTAGACTTAGAAGAAATTCAGGATCTGAACAGAACCTCAAGTGTGGGTATTGTCGTTAAGTCACTGTAAATTTAAAAGAAACTCAGTACCTGGAGAAAAAAAAAATACTAAAAACTTATTCCAGTAAGAATTGATCTTTTTTTATAAATTAGATTGTTATGCTTTATGATAAATAGACTATCATGGAAACCTGCCTTGCTCCCCAAATCAATAGCGGTCCATTAATGAGATATCAGGTTTTTACATAAGAGGGAAACATTTATTCAATTCTTTGTGAGTAGAGAAAAACTTGTTAGATGAAATTAGGAAAGATAGCTTCGATCATGTCACTTCTGGAATAGTTGCCAAGAGCTGTGATGCAAGGGACATAAGGCAGATTTACCAAAACTTCAGTGATGGAAATGAGCAGAAGTAGGAATGGTCAGCAATCTAATGATTAGTCAGATTGGGCAACCAATGTGATTTGAATGAAAAGCTTTCCTACTATATATAGTACATAATGTAAATAACCTTTTTGTAAGGACATTTTGTGGTAAAGCATGAGAAGTTTGGATGATGGTGACCTAATTTGCTGGGCATGGTGGAAACACCTGTAATCCCCGCTGAAGGCTGGGGTACCTTGTGTGACCATCTAGAAAAATGAAAAAAAGTAACCTAAGTTTTTTTCTTAAGTACCTCTGCTCACTTCCTTTTATAAGACAAAAATAGTCTCCTGGTAAGCAGAGAATGTTACACAGATGCATCTGTCACCCATCACCCCCTTAGGCAACATTTTGGGCAAGGCAGGGGATATCAGCATCAGTGAAATCAGCTTTGGTCCACCTTTTTGGACAGATGTCAAATCCACTTCCTTTAGATGTTTCATATTTTTTTAGCTTAAAGCTCAAAAACATTGTGTAGTGTTCTTTTTCAAAGAAATCATTCTTATATATCATGCATGGTTGACATCAGATGGCATTTGACAACATGGGTATATTTCCATTTGTAGTTGCCCAGTATGTAATAATTTTCTGTTTCCTGGTGTGTTTTGGTTCTTTTTTCTTTATAGCAAAAAACTATAATTTTAGAACTGAAAAAAAATTGTTTTGTTTATTTTTATTTATTTATTTGAGAGCAACAGACAGAGAGAGAAAGAGGCAGAGAGAGAGAATGAGCGTGCCAGGGCCTCCAGCCACTGCAAACAAACTCCAGATGTGTGTGCCCCTTGTGCATCTGGCTAACGTGGGTCCTGGGGAATCGAGCCTCAAACCAGGGTCCTTAGGTTTCACAGGCAAGCACTTAACCGCTAAGCCATCTCTCCAGCCCTAAAAGTTATTTTTAAAGTGAGTTCAGCCTACTTGTCTTCTCTCCTGTTCTCATCCTTCCACCTGCTGGATGGGTTATGCACCACAAAGGACTTTGCCAGATTCCAGCCCCTTGATCTTGGCCTTCCCACCGTGTCAGAAATAAATCTCCATTCCTTACCAATTACTCATCTGTGGTAATCTGTTACAGCAATCCAAGTAAGACTTAGAAAGGGCTTTCATCTCTGGGACCAGGGGTGGTGGGAGGCACGGTCAGAAAGTCCTGTGCTTCGATTTCAACTCGTCCAGGGGCCAGACAGACCAGTCCCTTGCTGTCTCCAGGCCTTCAGCCCTCCTCAGAAATATGAGGTTAGTAGCCCCTTCCCACTGCAGAGCTGTGTGAGGACACGCAGAGGATACCAAGCACGTAGCTGTGACAGCCCAGCGCCAGCTTGGGGACAGCTGCTACTTTCCCGCTGTGAGGATATCTGGCTCCCCACACAGCTCAGAAAGCGACAGGGCTGGCCCCTCTGTCAACAGAAGTCATCAGAAGCCAGGGAGCCTGCGCCCTTAACCTCTTCCAGGTCCTGCACACTGAGCCACCCTACCAATGAGGGCCCAGGAAGAGTCAAATGTTCCCTCTGGGTTTTCTGCCATTGTTGCATGTTAATGCACATACAGGAAACAATACACAGATCAGAAATTTGGGGACACAGAGGTGTTGGCGGTCAGACACACATATCTCGATGAAGGTGATAACATTTAACAGGCTGGGGAGAAGGCTCAGTGGATAAAGACCTTGCCACAAAAGCATGAATACCTGAGTTTGGATCCACAGACCCCAAGTAAAGCTGGGTGCTACAGTGGGTGTCTGAAATCCCAGCACACCTACAGCAAGAAGGGAGACAGTGAATGGAGAATCCCCCAGAGGCTCTGAGCCAAACACAGGGAAAGAGGCAGGTGGAAAGAGTGAGTATGGGCACCCCAGGGCCTCCTGCCACTGCAGACGAACTCCAGAAGCACGTGTCCCTTTGTGCATCTGGCTTAACGTGGGTACTGGGGGATAGAACACAGGCCATCAGGCTTTGCAAGGAACACAAAACATCACAAATGAGTTCACTGCATTTCAAATAGTAGCTTGGGAAGTGAGAGACCCTGCCTCAAAGTGGAAGGTAAGAACCAACACCCAACGTTGTCCTCTGACTTCTACGCATATGCTGGGGCACACACAGGAACACACACACAAGCAGTGGGCCACCTGCTAGCTTTGCCCCATACTGATCTAGAACATTTCTCCTAGGGACCCCTTTCCCTAGCTCACCCAGACTCTCTTAGAAGAGGTATCATGTGCAGTGATTGGAGCAGAGGTGAGCATGTGCTGTGAGTCGAGCCAACCAGACAGCCTGTAAAAGTCAGCCTTGAGCCCTGTGTGGTGGTGCATGCCTGTAATCCCAGCACTGGGGAGGCAGAGGTAGGAGGATCACCATGAATTCAAAGTCACCCTGAGACTACAGAGTGAATTCCAGGTCAGCCTGGGCTAGAGTAAGGCCCTACATCAAAAATTTTAAAAATTAAAAAATTAAAAAAAAAAAAAAAAAGAGGACAGGGAAGGCACAGTAAGAGCAGCAGCTCTCATCTCATCACCTCAGCGAGGAGGAAGCACAGGGAAAGAGAACAGCAAGCAGGTGGGCTGTAGGACCTCAAGGCTCACTCCCAGTGACACCCTTCCTCCAGCAAAACTCCACTTCCACAAGGCTCCTCAAAATTCACAAACAGCACCCCCAACTGGGAATCAAGTCTTCAAGCACATGAGTTTATGGCGGACATTTTATATGCAATCACCCACACCAGGGTAGCTGCTAATGCATCTACATTGCATAAGACATTTACCCATAACAGGATTATTCTGACCCAAAACGTGAGCAGTGCCATTACTGAGAGAACAGACCTTAAAAAAAAAAAAAAAAAGGTCTGGAGAGATGACTTAGCAGTTAAGGCGTTTGCCTGCAAAGCCAAAGGATCCTGGTTCGACTCTCCAGGACCCACATAAGCCAGATGCACAAAGGGGCACATGCACCTGGAGTTCATTTGTAGTGACTGGAGATCCTGGTGTGCCCGTTCTTTCTCTGTCTCTCTAATTAATAAATAAAAATATTATAAAAAGAAAGAAAGAAAGAAAGAGGAAGAGGATCACAAGGACCAGCGGGAGAACTTCAGCCACCATCCACAGCCTCCCCTCCCCCACTGCCAGCACAAGCGCCAGAGACCTGGGGAAGGGAGCCCACCTACACAGCACCCACCCAGCACAGGCGATCAGAGCAGCAACCCACCGACCCAGCCAACCTACCTGAGCCCACAGCACAGCAGAAAGGGTCCCAAGCGGGAGTGCAGCACAACTGAGACCAAAACAATCACAAAGGTGAACTGGGATTACACCAGGTTAGCACCGGCCAAATAAGCCTGGTATGCACGCTTGAATCCGAAGTGCTGATTGCACCTCCCATGTCAGGGTAAATTATATGTTAAATCTGATGGATGGTCGGATTTGCAATTCTTAAATAAGCCATATTTTGGGCTTGTCATTTGTTGCTTCCTGATTTATAGTGTCTTTGTTTTCTCTTCTGTCCTTCATTGGGGAAGGGTCTCACTTGCTCACAAGCTTACTTGGAACCCTCTACAGACCAGAAATCTTAGCCTCCCAGTTGACTGGATTAAGGGTGTGGGGCAACACACATCCTTAAGGACTGTGACTTTGTTAGAGGATTTGACTGTCATAACACCTACTCTTGCATAAATACTCTGTGCTGTTTTTCATTGAATGTGTACAATGTATAGTTAAATTTTAAAGTTTGCCTGTATTTTGTTCCACTCAGCCTACTTGAATACTCTCATAGCAGGCAGACCCAACACCTAGGGTCACTTTTGTAGATACTCTGAAAGTCTTAAGAGCCACACCTAGCACCTTAAGCTCCTACCCTGAAGATATATAACATCAGACTGATTGATACATCTAATAATACTGCAGATAATTAGAAAATCCAAGCATTAACTTAATCCAAGATGCAAAAATCTCTACATTATAATACAAGAAACACAAGAAATCAAAACAATATGAATCCACCAAAAAGTATTAATGCATCAGAAATTACCTCCAGTGAGACTGATTTAGAGGAAATGCCTGAGAAAGATTTCAAAAGAATGATTATAGGGCTGGAGAGATGGCTTAGCGGTTAAGCGCTTGCCTGTGAAGCCTAAGGACCCTGGTTCGAGGCTCAATTCCCCAGGACCCACGTTAGCCAGATGCACAAGGGGGTGCACGCGTCTGGAGTTCATCTGCAGTGGCTGGAAACCCTGGCACACCCATTCTCCCTCTCTCCCTCTTCTCTGTCGCTCTCAAATAAGTAAACAAGAATGGAATTTCAAATGGGAAAGTGTGGGGGTGGGGAGGGAGGGAATTACCATGGGATATATTTTATAATCATGGAAAATGTTAATAAAAATTAAATAAATAAATAAAAATAAAAATATCTTGCCGGGAAAAAATAAATAAGTAAATAAACAAAATTTTTAAAAAAGAATGATTATAAATATGTTCAAATAAATCAGAGAGGAAATCAAAGGAATCAAAGAAGACACAGGAAACCAATTTAATGAAATAAGGAGGTCAATACAAGACATAAATGAGGAAACAGAAATAATAAAGAAAAACCAAGCAGTTATCAAAAATCTCCCAACTAAAAAAAGTTCAGGCCCAAATGGATTTGAACCCAGGTTCAATTCTCCAGGTCCCACATTAGCCAGATGCACATCGTGTCACATGCCTGGGAGTTCGTTTGCAGTGGCTAGAGGCCCTGGTGTGCCCATTATCTCTCCCTCTGTATCTAATAAATAAATAAAATCATTTTTAAAATAGTTGTTTAAAAAAGGCAGAAAGAAATGTGGTGTGGTGGCTATATTTTGAGTTTCAGGTTGGCCTGGGCTACAAAGTGAGTTGGAGGCCATTCTGAGTTACACAGTGAGTCCTTGCTTCAAAAAAAATAGGCCATGGTGATGGCACACACCTTTAATCCCAGCACTCAGGAGGCAGAGGTAGGATAGCTGTGAGTTCAAGGCCACTCTGAGACTACACAGTGAATACCAGGTCAATCTGGGCGAGATCGAGACCCTATCTGGAAAAAAAAAAAAAAAAACAGTACTGGGGAGATGGCCCAGTGATAAAGCATTTGCTGTGTGTGGTGGTTTGAATTAGGTGTCTCCCATAAACTCATGTGCTCTGAATGTTCAGTCCCAAGATGATGACAATTTGGGAATTGGATCCTTACTGGAAGAGGTGTTTTGTTGTGGGCAGGCTCCCAGGTGTTATAGCCAACCTCCCCTTGCCAGTGTTTGGCACACTGTCCTGCCATTACTATACACCTGATATTGTCCAGGAGGTGATGTCCAACCTTTGCTCACACCATGCCTTCCCCTACCATCATGGGATTTCCCCTCAAGTCTGTAAGCCAAAATAAGTTCTTTCCTCCCATCAGCTGCTTTTGGTCAGGTGCTTTGTGCCAGCAAGGCAGTGACTACAACACTGTGTAAGCATGAATACTTGAGTTTAGTTCCCCAGAGCCTTCATAAAGCCAGACACCATAATGGGCACCTGTAAACCCAGCATGTCATGGTAAGATGGGAGGCAGAGACAGGAGAATCCCTTGGAAGCTCACTGGCCAGCTAGCCTGGAGTCTGCTAAACACAGAGGGTGAACAGTGACAGACCCTGCCTCAAACAAGGTGGAAGTTGAGGACCGACATCCGAGGTTGTCCCTGTCTGTGGCACACACACACACACACACACACACTCAGGTGCATGCACACAAAAGCAAAGATTTATTCTGGAACATGATTTGAAAGGTTTCAGTTCATGGTCACTTTATTCTATTTCTGGCCCTGTAATAAGAAAGAATGGGTCAGCAAGAATGTGTGACAGGAAAGCTGCTCACCTCATGGCAACCAGGAAGCAGACAGGCAAGCTATACCCTTCAATGTCACATCCCCAGTGACCTACTTCCTCTGGCCCTGTCTCCTAATAGTCCATGCAGATATGAATTTGAGATTAGGACTCTCATGGAATGGAGAGATGGCTCAGCAGTTAGAGGCAGTTGCTTACAAAGCCTGATAGACTGGGTTTGATTTCCCAGTACCCACATAAAGCCAGATTCACAAAGTGGTACATACATCTGGAATTCATTTGCAGTGGCAAAAGGCTATGGTGTTCCCATTCTTATCCCCCCTTTCTCTGCATGCAAATAAATAAGATATATAATAAAAAAGACTTCATAGAGGAATAAACTATCAAATTAAAGTTTTTTTCAAAAGAAAAAAAAAGACTTCAGTCCTAATCCAACTATGACATTAGGACTCTTATGATCCATATTAGTTAAGTTTCTTCTCACTTGGACCAAATATCTGATGAGAAGCAACTTTAGTGAGGATTTTTAAAAATTATTTTATTTGAGAGAGAAAGAGGCAGAGAGAGAGCAAGCGAGCCTTCAGCCACTGCAAGTGAACTCCAGACACATGTGCCACCTTGTGCATCTGGCTGACCTGGGTCCTGGGGAATCAAGCCTGGGTCCTTTGACTGTGCAGGCAAAGGCAAATGCCTTAACCATTAAGCCATCTCTCTAGCCCAAGGATTTTTTGTTGTTGTTCATTTTATTTATTTATTTAAGAGCAACAGAGAAAGAGGCAGAGAGGGAGAGGGAGAATGGACGCCAGGGCCTCCAGCCACTGCAAACGAGCTCCAAACGCGTGCGCCCCCTTGTGCATCTGGCTAATGTGGGTCCTGGGAAATCGAGCCTCAAACAGGGGTCCGTAGGCTTCACAGGCAAGCGCTTAACCACTAAGCCAACTCTCCAGCCTGAAGGAGGATTTTTTTTTTTTTTTCGAGGTAAGGTCTCACTCTGGCCCAGGCTGACCTGGAATTAACTATGTAGTCTCAGGGTGGTCTCAAACTCACAGCAATCCTCCTACCCCTGCCTCCCGAGGATATTTTTCTTATTGACAAGTTTCATACTTACAGACAACAAACCTTGATTCCATCCCCTCCCCCACTTTCATCTTCACAAATCTACTCTCCATCATATCCCCTCCCTTTCTCTATTAGTCTCTCTTTTATTTTGATGTCATTATCTTTTCCTCCTTCCTTTCCTTGTGAAGATAGTACTAGGCACTGTGAGATCATAGATATTGAGGCCAGTTTCTATCTGCATGATTGCATTGTAAGCCACCTTTTCCACAATGGGCCTTAAGCCTTGGAAGGTGTGGTAGAGAGGTTTCAGTGCTGAGCACTCCTCCATCACTTCCTCTCAGCACTATGTTGCCTTTTGGTCATCCCAGGGGTCACCACCATCTGAAAAGAGAAGCTTCTCTAATCAAAAGTGAAGATAGTATTAATGTATGGCTATGAACATAAAAAGTGCTTACAGAGCAGTTTAGTGAGCATAATATATGCATTTAGCCAGACAAGAGCAGGTGTTAAACTCTAAGGCTCAAACCTCCCCAACATAGGCTTTTGATTAGGTTTTCAGTACCAGGTATGTATTCCCTCCCATAGAGTGGCCTCCAGTTCAGTTAAAGAGCAGCTGGTTTTCCCCGTAACAGACATTGCAGACCTGTTCAGTCTTTTAGCTTGGTTGGCCATACTTGAGGTTTGCAGTGACCACTGTTTTCACCGCTGATGACTTGTCTCCCATAGTGCTGCATGCATAGCTTTTTCCAGCTTTCTGTCAGCTTGGTCTACAAGGAGGTGGTTTTCAGTGCAGCTCCAGCTTGATTTCTCACTGACCTTGAAGCCCAGGCATGTGGAGTCTTCAGCAATAGGGTCTTACCATCTTTTTCTGGTAGGAAACCAAGAGCCTTGGCAATAATTTTAGGGCCATCAGGGACCTCCCTGACCAACAACTCACTGGAAGGTATACCATCCCTGACACTTAAATTTTTCTAGTAAGTCTATGGCTTCTGGGTGGAGGATTTATTTTGACTCAGCTTAGAGGATACAGTCCATCTTGGTGCTGGTAATGTCCACGGTAGTGGGAGTGTGAGGCTGCTTGCTCACATCTCTCTGGATCTGGAAGCAAAAGGAGCTTAGGTGGAAGTATAACCCTCCTCCCATCACTTTCAATCTCTGCCCCTACAAACCTATATCCACCAGCTAGACCCAAATCCAAAAGGTCCTACAGGCTCTCAAACCAGCTGGGGACCAAGTGTTCAAACACATGAACCTGTCGAGTATATTTCATATTAAAATCATGATGTGTGCACATTACCTCTCAATGACTCCCCCAGCTGCAGCCAAGCCTTCAATACATGAGCGTGTGGAGACATTTAATACCCAACCATCACAGCCAGACTCTTCAATTCTCTGCCCACTCCATCCCCACATCATTCTCTCTTTATCTCCTCCCCTCTCTCTCCTCCTTGGCCTGTGTCATATGAGGACACTTATGTTGAATTTTGGCTCAGAAATGGCAGGGGCCCTGAAAGGAGCTGTTAAGTTTCAATAAGAATTTTTCATAAATTCCTAAATTTTTAAAAAATAGTTTATTTTTTGAGAGAATGGGCATATCAGGGACTCTAGCTACTGCAAACCAGCTCTAGATGCATGCATTACCTTGTTCATCTGGCTTTATCTGGGTACTGGGGAATCGAACCTGTGTCCTTAGGCTTTGCAGGTAAGCATCTTAATCACTGAGAAATCTATCCAGACCCCCTTTGTGTGTGTGTTTGGGGGGGGGGGACAAAGAAAGAGGGGGAGAGAGAAAATGGATGCACCAGGGCCTCCAGCCACTGCAAACAAACTCTAGACGCATGCACCCCCTTGTGCATCTGGCTTATGTGGGTCTTGGGGAATCAAACCTGGGTCCTTTGGCTTTGCAGGCAAATGCCTTAACCGCTAAGCCATCCCTCCAGCCCCTTTGTTTTTTTAAGGTAAGGTCTTACTTTAGCCTGATCTGGAATTCATATGTAATTTCAGGGTGGCCTTGAACCCACAGCAATCTTCCTACCTCTGCCTCCCAAGTGCTGGGATTAAAGGCATGTAACCAACTTCTGTAGCCCTTTTTAATTTTTTTTTTTTTTTTTTGAGAGAAGTAGGCAGATTAAAAAAAACAATGGGCATGTTGGGTCCTATAACCACTGCAAAGGAACTCCTAATGCATATGCCACCTTGTGTAACTGGTTTTACATGGGTACTGGGGGCTCAAACTCAGGTCATAGGCTTTTCAGGGCAAGTGCCTTAACTGCTGAGCCATCTCTCCAGCCCAATCCCTATGATTTGTGTGTGTGATGTCTATGTGTTTATATGCAGGTTCATGTACATAGGCACATGTATATATGGGTGTGAGCATAAGTATGGAAGCAGGAGGTTAATGTCTGGTATCTTTCTTAATCACACTCCACCTTATGTATTTACTTATTTATTTATTTGCAACTTGAGAGAGACAGAGAAGAGAAAGAGGGAGGGAGATTGGGCATAACGGCCTCTAACCACTGCAAATGAACTCCAAATGCATGTGCCACTTTGTGCATTGGACTTTACCTGGGTACTGGAGAACGAACCCAGGCCATCAGCCTTTGCAAGCAAACACCTTAATCACTGAGACATCTCTCCAGTCTCTATCTTATTTATTATTTTTGGTTTTTCAAGGTAGGGTCTTGCTCTAGCTCAGGCTGACCTGGGCCAGGAATGGTGGTACATACCTTTAATCTCAGCACTCTGGAAGCAGAGGTAGGATCACCATGAGTTCAAGGCCAGACTGGGACTACAGGGTGAGTGCCAGGTTAGCCTGAGCTACAGTGAGACCCTACCTTGGGGAAAAAAAAAAGTGTTGGGCATGTGATAAGCATTCAACACACACACACACACCTTGCCACTATGGCGCTGTGGCAACCTCACATGCATGTGGACCCTGCCTCCAGGGGGCAACACAAGAGTCTTGTTAGAACTTAGTAAAGAGGAAGACAGGGGACTCCTTGGTAGCAGGGTGCTCTACAACTCTCACCACACCTGTCCAGATCCTCTGCTGTCTTTACTGGTGTGACAGGACCACCTCTGGCTTGTCCTTTTTGTGCTGCCAATGGACATAAGTGCCTCAGTCACCAAGTTGATCTTCAATCTTTCCTGGCTTAATTATTCCCATCTCACCTGTGTCTTGAAGGTGTATGTACGGACAAAGAATTACTGGTTAGCTTTTTAAATTTGTCTGTGTTGCCGGGCATGGTGGTGCACCCCTTTAATACCAGACCTCGGGTGGCAGAAGTGGGAGGGTTGTCATGAGTTCGAGTTCATCCTGAGAATATAGAGTGAATTCTAGGTCAATCTAGGCTAGAATGAGACCCTACCTCAAAAAAAAAAAAAAAAGGGCTGGAGAGATGGCTTAGCAGTTAAGCGCTTGCCTGTGAAGCCTAAGAACCCCGGTTCGAGGCTCGGTTCCCCAGGACCCACGTTAGCCAGATGCACAAGAGGGCGCACGCATCTGGAGTTCGTTTGCAGTGGCTGGAGGCCCTGGTGCGCCCATTCTCTCTCTCTATCTGCCTCTTTCTCTCTGTCTGTTGCTCTCAAATAAATAAATAAAAAGAAAAATAAATTAAAAAAAGAAAAAGAAAACGTTTGTGTGTGTGAATGCACACATGGCACGTATGCACCACTTAGAATCCAGCTTTACATGGGTGCTGGGGAGTTGAACACAAGCCAACAGGCTTTGCAAGCAAGTGTCTTAACTACTGAGTCATCTTCTCAGCCCTGGTTTGTTTTCTGTGTGTGTGTAGGGGGTATGTTTTGAGACAAGGTCTCAGTAACACAGGCTGTCCTGAAACTATGTGGCCCAAGTTAGCCTTAAACTCAGAGCAATCCTCCTGCCTCAGCCTCCCAAGTGATAAGAACACAGGCAG
Organism: Jaculus jaculus; assembly: GCF_020740685.1. Lineage (NCBI taxonomy): Eukaryota > Metazoa > Chordata > Mammalia > Rodentia > Dipodidae > Jaculus > Jaculus jaculus. The sequence continues at coordinate 20,591,595 of NC_059115.1, forward strand.
CCTCTATGCCTTTTCTAAATCTAATTTGTCTTTGTGATTGCCCTAAGGCTCTCTCTTCCCAACAACTCCCTCAAAGACAAGACGCACAGGCCACAGGCAATTCTGCATTTTATTTCTGCCCACAATCCCTGAAAGATCAGCCCCCTCACCACAATGCACCCCTCCCCCAACACCTTCACAAAACACTGATTCTCTCCCAGAGCTAAAATGACCCTCTAGTCACCAACTATAGCCACCCTTTCCTCCCCCTTGGCCTGCATATCCACTTGTTGCACATTCAGCTCCCTCCCTGGGTACATGTTCCCAAGGACCCTTGGCTGGCTTCTCATTTGTATTCTATGGGTGCCTTCCTTTAAACCCTCCCTGACTAATGTTTCCATGGGTACAGTCATCCTGCAGGGCTTCCTGCCTCACTTCTCAGCCGGGCCTAGTGGGCCAACTAGAACCACCTGCAAGAAACACTCATTTTAGATTCCAGGCACCAGGGCTTTGGCTTGCTCTCTGAATTCCTTGAGTGCCTCAGTTCCTCAGCTGCATTGAACAGGTGAAGATACAAAGGCCAAACATCTCACAATGAGGAGTGGGGGATAAATCCAGAAATGGATAAAAGATAAGACTGAACAGAGTGAATGGAGGCAGAGGGACAAAGGGGTCTTGCCTCCACAATCCTGCCAACAGCCTAGAACATGAGGAGCCCCCTCAGGACCTGTTCCCTGACCCTTAGCTGCTGCGGGTCCTCTGGCTGCGGGCCTTGTACACCTCAATGAGCAGGTCCTTCACATACTGAATCTCCCGCTCCACTGACTCAGCCCTCTCCCTCAGCTCCCGATTCCGTGCCTCCAGCCCCTGGCACTCGCCCTCCAGGGCCTCGCCCTCTGCCCTCTTCCTCTGGCGGTACCTCAGAGCTGCAGATTTATTCTGGTCTCTCTTCTTTTGCTTGCGGTCCCCTCGGACAGTGGCAGGACTGGGGTAGGGGCCTGGGCGGGAGGGTGGAGGTGGAGGAGCAGAGAGCTGCTGGGGCTGCTGTGGGGCGGGCAAAGGTGCCAAGCCTGTATCTACTGGCCCAGGCTCACTACGACAGTAGATAGCTAGCAGGTCCAGGTCCAGGGCAGGGGGCTGGGGGAAGTCAAAGGTAGGCAAGGGCAGGGGCAAGGAGGCCATGGGTGGTGGTGGTGGTGGTGGAGGAGGAGGAGGAGGGGGAGGAGGAGAGGGTGGAGGGAGGAGTGGGGCATCCAGAAAGAAGTCTTCCATTTGCTCCAGTTCCTTCTTGAGCAGGGAGGCCATGGCTTCCAGGTCAGGAGGGGCTGGGGAGGGTGAGGGGAAGGCACCTGAGGGCAGGGGGGACTCCAGAGGGAGGAGGGCCGTGAAGTCAACGCGCTCTGTCATCCAGTCAGAGAAGCCATCACCTGTGGGTGAGGGGACATAAAGACTCCTGAGTTGTGTCCTCCACCCACATGGGGTTCACTCATGTCTGTCCCAGTCACATGTTCAGTCAGTGGAAGAAGTGACCAGCAAGGCAATCAGCAAGCTCATAGGCCTGTGAACCACGGAAGGTAACCATGAGCCAGGCAACCAACTGACCCACTAACAACCAGTCAACTCATCAATCAATGAAACAACCAGTTCACTAGCCAACCAGTCAACCCACCAGCCAACCCTAACTAACCAACCAACCAGTTCAAACAATTCACATACCAATCAGCCAAACAACACAACAGCTCATCAGCCAACCAACTAATCAGTTTACCACCTAACTAACCAATAATCAACCAGCCAATGACCCACCCAACAATTAATAGTCAACTATTTCCTTAACAACCCTTGCACCATCTTAACTGAGTATCTTCTATCTGTCCTTTCTCTTGTTCATTTTATTTTATATTTATTTATCTTTGGTGTTTTGAAACAGGGCTTCATGTAGCCCAGGCTGGCCTCAAACTCCAAGTGTAGCCAAGGGTGACTCTGAACTGACTCCCCTGCCTCCACCTCCCAAAAGGCTGGAATGCACCACCACACCCAACCTTCATTCACTATTTTTGTTTGTTTTGTTTTCAAGGTAGGGTCTCACTCTAGCTCAGGCTGACCTGGAATTCACTATGTAGTCTCAAGGTGGCCTTGGACTTATGATGACCCTCCTACCTCTGCCTCCCCAGTGCTTGGGAATAAATGAAGGTTGGGTGTGGTGGTGCATTCCTGTAAATGAACAAGAGGTAGGAGGATCACCATGAGCTTGAGGTCAGCCTGGGCCAGAGTGAGATCCTGCCTCAAATAAACCCCAAAATAACTGTATACAAGTGTGTTGGATGAAGGTGCTGGACAAAGGGGTTAGAAGAGACTGACCCCAGATTTCCCATTAGTAACAAAATACACCGAACAGGCATGAAGATAAAAGTGCCACCATGCCCAGTTTTGGCCTTCATTTATTCTTAAAAAGCAAGCAAATAAGCAAGATCTCTCATACACACACCTCCTGGCCCATCTTTATTCATTTTTCTTTCCAGTTTCTTTTTTTTTGGGGGGTGGGGTTCAAGGTAGGGTTTCTCCCTCTAGCCCAGGCTGACCTGGAATTCACCATGTAGCCTCAGGCTGGCCACAAACTCATAGCAATCCTCCTACCTCTGCCTCCCCAGAGTGCTGGGATTAAAGGTGTTCCGCCACCATGTCTGGCTGTTTCCAGTTTTTGACACAAGGCCTTGCTATGTTGCCCAGGCTAAACTCATGCTCCTGAGCCTGAACAGTCCTTCTGCCTTGGGGTCTCAACAGCTGGGACTGTACACATGAGTTACTGAAAACCCACTGTGCAAGTGTTTTAGCAATAGTAATAAATTACTGTCCCAGGACCTGTAAACTGAGGCAGACCCTTATACCTTTTCATGGCTCCTATTTTCTCATTTGTAGGAGTCCTCAATCCAAATTTTACCTTACTGGAGAAGTGATCCTGGATAGATGAACTCTGAACTAGGTCCCTTTGTCATTTTGAAGCTCAGCTCTTGCCTGTCTCCCAACTATTTCATTGAGCTTAGGGATCAGTTGCTTTTGCTCCCAGTTGTATCCCCAGAACCTCAAATACGTCTCTCATGAATAAGTGAATGATTTTTTTCTTTTTCCTGCTCCCCACCCACAGCATTCTCCACTTCCATTCTCCACCTGCTCTTACCTGCCAGGGGCTCTCCCCCCCCTGGAAGCCCGCCCTCCAGGGCTCCCCCAAAGACTTCATAGGGGCCCAGAGGGGCAGGGGCCAGGGGGAGTTTTCCATAGTCTACGAGCCAGCCCAGCCCGCTAGCTGGGAGCAGGGCCCTGTCCAGCTCCAGGGTCGCCAGGAGTGACATGACTGAGGCACAGTCGCTGGGCTCCGATGGTAATAGGGGCTGCACCAGGAGCTGGGAGGCAGCTGGGGAGATTGCTCAGCTGGGTAAAGACAGGCACCAAGGCAAAAGTGGAGGACCTATGTACGAGACAAGAAAGAGCAAGGTTAGTGGCCACTTCATTCACCAGACAGCCGTAAGAGCATGCCTGTTGGGTGCACCTCCTCCTATAACCATGGCTTGGAATCAAGACTTGTCCTCCCAGAATCCTAAATCCACCCTTCTCTCCTCAAATCCTGAACTTCACACACTCCCGAGGGAATTCTGTACTCTGAAACTCCGCAGTCCCTCTTCCCTCAATAAACCAGTAGGTTTCCCAAGGGAATTAACTTAAGTCCCTCCTACCCACCTCATCATGTTCCTCTTCATAAAATAATTAGTCCCAGGAGAATTTTCTTCCGACCACGCCCTTTTGCAAAATATTCTTTAGGCTCCACCCCTTCTCCACATTAGTTCCCAGGGGAATTCACCCATGTTCGGGTCCTTCACCAATACCACCCACTCTTCCTTTGAAAGTTTAGGGTGGCCTTTATTGTCCCTACAAGTAGCCCCCCACATTTTTCCCTGTCCGGAGACCTCAGTTCCCGCTTCGTTGTAGGGGTTGGACTCTTTACGCCCTGCCCCTAACTAGGCCCCGGCTCTTAGATTGAAGCCCCACCCACTACCAACCTTCTTCCCTGCCAATCTAAGCAAGGCCCCACCCCACCAGGTTCCTGATTAGAGGGAAGGTTGCTATGGTTCCGAGCTGGAGAGGGCGGGAAAGGGCTCCTGACACCCTCCCTTTCTAGCGGCTCTCCTGAGTGTGAAAGCGCATGCTCCAACCTGGAGCAGTCCATTGCTAAGCCCCAGCACGCCTGGGGATCAGTGCGCATGTGCACACAATTATGGGCAGCCCTTTATTGCTCAGGACTAGGTTAAGATAATGCGCATGAGCAACAGAGTGTAGACTGACGTGGGGGGGGGGGGTGAACCGGAGAGAGGGATTGGTGCGCAGGCGCAACCCCACGCGTCAGACAACAACTCGCCGAGCACCGCCCCCACCCCTGCCACGGCTCAGTACGCATGCTCAGTTGCATGTCGCCCGCCATCTTTCCTCTCCTGCGCCTGCGCGAGACCGTGATTCCTCACTCACGTCTCTCCAACCCCAGGCCCGGTAGGGAGGCCCCCGCGAGCTCTGTGAAAGGGCGGGAAAGGCGGTTGAACAGGGAGGGGCGAACGGTTACTCACTCCATGGCTGCGGAAAAGAGAGGCGGCGAAGGCAGCGGCGGCCTCGTTTGAAGAGAGACGGTGGAAGCAGAGAGCGCAGGCGCGGTGAGCGCAGAGACCGGCTGGGGACACGACGGGGTCGCGGCTACAGAGCCATGGCTGGGGCTGTGCGGGCGGAGGAGGCGGCTTCGTGGCTACGGGAGGAGAGACGGCGATGTGAGGTCGGGGAATGAGGCGGCCCGGGGGACCGGGCACTGATATACCAAGGGCGGCGCAGCACGACCCACCCGGATCCCTCCGCGCCCCGCCCCACGTGGCCCCGACGGGGAGGCGACTGCGGGCTCCGCGGAGACCGGAGACCGGCACCCGGAGGTCGCCCTCTGCGAGCTCAGCTCGGGGCATCCGGCCCCATCGTCCTCCCTCAGACCGCGCTGTATTCAAATTACGGCGCCACCAGGGTGGCCTTGGGCAATTGTGAAGTTCTCGGGCCTCATATACCACTGCCAAGTGAGAAAAATCTATTCTTTGGTGGTGCAGCCCTGTAACTCTAGCACGTGGGACAATGAAGCAGGAGGTGGTAAAGTCCCAGGCTAGCTTAGGCTAGGTAGCAGTTCAAGGACAGCGTAGGCTACATAGTGAGACACTGTCTTAAAACACACACCTAACCCTGGTGGGGAAACTAGGCCATGAGGCCCTAAACACAAAGCTTTTATCTTCGTGCCTGTTCAATGTATTTTGTTACTAATGGGAAATTTGGGATAAGTCTTTCCAACACACTTGTATACAGTTATTTTGGGGTTTATTTGAGGCAGGATCTCACTCTAGCCCAGGCTGACCTCAAGCTCATGGCGATCCTCCTACCTCGGACCCCCAAGTGCTGGAATTAAAGACATGAGCCACCATCCCTATTTGTCCCCATTCCACACTGTCCTTTTCTTCAGCCCTGAGGGACCTTCCCTCATCACTCCATTGGCCAGATAGTTCATTGCTCTGACTTCAGTCCTTGTCCCTCTGCTGCCCCCACTGGATAGGAATTCTGTCCCAACCTTCCCAAAATGGGGCACTCAGTAAAAGAGCTTGATAGCCGTCCTGCATCACCCTAGTGTGTTTTCTGTGTTACAGAACCCTCTCTACTTTTCACCCTTAATCTTTACTAAGACCTCGAACTCGGAGGTCAGCTTCTGTGGCAGTTAAGAAAGTGAATCAAGGGCCAAAGAAGTAGTTACTGATGTATCTCACTGTAGAGTGCATGCCTACATGCATGATGTCCTGCGTTCAATCCCCAGCACCACATAGTCCAAACATAGTAGTGCATGACTGTAGTCCCGACACTCGGGATGGGGGTAGGAGGATTAGCAGTTCAAGGTATCCTTCACTATATAGGGAGTTTGGGGTTAGCCTGAGCTATATGATAGCCTTCAAAACAAGGTGGGGTGCCAGGCGTGGTGGCGCATGCCTTTAATCCCAGCACTCAGGAGGCAGAGGTAGGAGGATCGCCACGAGTTTGAGGCCACCCTGAGACTACTAGTTAATTCCAGGTCAGCCTGGGCCAGAGAGAGACCCTACCTCAAAAAAAGGGGGGGATGAATCCAAAGAAGGGCAGGGCTGTTATTCTAGCTACTCATGAAGCCAAGAGCATTGCAAAAGTTTAAGGTATGCCCAGGATACTTTACAAGACTCAATAAAATTAAAATGAGTTAGGCATTGTAGTTCATTGATAAATTTGCCTTGTATTCACAAGTCCCAAGGTTCTGTCGCCGGTATTAAAAAAATAAATCCAATCCAGGGATGGTGGTGCATGCCTTTAATCCCAGCATTTGGGAGACAGATAGGATTGCTGTGAGTTCAAGTCCACCCTGAGACTACATAGTGAATTCCAGGTCAGCCTGGGCTAGAGCAAGACCCTACTGGGGGTTGGGGGATTCCAAAGCAGTTGGGGGAAACCTTATCTCTCAGTTGTATGCAGGCTGCCTCATCCACTCCCTTGGCCACTAAACTGTATAGAGCAGAAGTCAGGAGCACAGGATCTGGAGCCAGGTTTTTGTTTGGTTTTGGTTTTTCGAGGTAGGATCTCATTCTGGTCCAGGCTGATCTGGAATAACTATGTAGTCTCAAGGTGGCCTCAAACTCACAGCGATCCTCCTACCTCTGCCTCCGGAGTGCTGGGATTAAAAGCGTGTGTCACCATGCCTGGCTATGGAGCCAGTTTATTTATGTGCAAACCTCTCTTTGCTAGGTGTTGTTCCCTGACAGTTTTCCTTCTCTGTGTCTCAGTTTCCTCTGTGGTAAAAGGTGACATTGAAAGGAGCTGCCCATCCAGCCCCCCCCCCCCCGCAAGGTAGGGTCTCATTCTAGCCCAGGCTGGCCTAGAATTCACTATATAGTCTCAGGGTGTCTTCAAACTCACAGTGATCCTCCTACCTCTCCCTCCCAAGTGCTGGTATTAAAGGTGTGCACCACACTCATCCAGGCTTTTATAAGAATTAAATGAGTTCTTCCATGTGGAGAACTTGGACTAGCACCTGGCACTCAGTAAGTACAACATAAGGGTTTCCACTATTGTGGAAGTTCTATTTCACAGTGGTGTGCTCCAAATCAGTGAGTGCTTGAAAATTGTCACTAATCTTCCACTTTTTCCTCCTTTTTTTGCCATGCTGGGGATTGAATTTAGGGCCTTGCACATGCTAGGTAAGCACTCTGCTGTTGAGCTACATCACTAGCCTATAGTTACTTTTTAGAATAAACTTTTCTTTGGGAATAATTTTCAATGTGCAGAAAACTTGCAGTGAATTTCTTGGGTCTCCGCCTGACTTTCCCCATGGTACATAAGTCACAGCCAAGGGACCCTACACCAGTTACTACTTAACTACAGAAATTAGTATTCTGATTTCACTGACGGTTGTCCTTATGCCCTTTTTCTGGTCCAGATTCCCATCCAGGACACCTTGACATACCATACAAAGATGCCATGTTTGCATAGCCTCTGGTCTTTGGCACTGCCTTGGACTTGCCTTGTCTGTCATGGCCTTGAAATTTATGACCAGTGCTGCTTTATAACATATATTTGGTTTTGTATCCAAGGGGTTGTGAGGTTTTGAGGGATAGGCTTTGCTTTGTTCTGTCTTTCAAGGTATGGTCTCGCTCTAGCCCGGGCTGACCTGGCATTTGCTATGTATTCTCAGGCTGGCCTTGAACTCTCAGCAATTCTCCTACCTCTACCTCCCCAGTGCTGGGATTAAAGGCTTGTGGCCAGCTGAGGGATGGTTTTTAATAATGAGGTGACTTTGCTCACTGGGTGAATCCTACTGCTGGTTACTTGTGGCATATGCTGACTGGGGGCATCTGTGTAGGGACTCACACAAGCCAGTGCCCCACTCCAGCTTGACTCTGAATGTGTGCCATTCTGTGTTAGCTGCCCTTCCCTTCTCAGTTGGTGACTGGTGGCTCATCCATGGCAGTGTCCTACCCCAAATCTCAGCATTCTTAAGCCTTGGTCAGTACCTAGCCCCAACCCAGGCTTGTAGCCCCTCCAAGGCTCTCAGATAGCCTCCCCCAGTCTTGAAAAGTTCTCCAGTAACTGACCTTTTCCACACAGCTGGGACTAAAAGCAAGGGTGGGGCTGCATGGAACTCTTTTCCAGAGCGGAGGGGCCTGGCCAGGGGAGTGAGGCGGCAGTTACATGCAGTTGCATCAGCTTTGTCTCTGATGGGGAGGGGGAGTGAGGAAATTCTCTGAGGGCCTTTATGCACCTGGTAACAGCTCCTGGATAGGAGGCCCAGCAAGTGGGGAGAGCCAGCCACCTGGACAGAGAATTTATGGCAAGAAGGGGCCTAGCATCCCAGAGGCCCCCAAATGTGGCCTGAGAAGGAGTGGTGTATGAGCACACAGCTCCTTAAAGCAGCCCTCCCCACACTAGTTTTCAGGGTCCCAGGAGACCTCCAAAGCCTAGACTTTCACCCCAGACTTGCTGCCCATCCCAGCCTGCCCCAGAGACCTACCTCACCTGTATCTTTGGTTTTTTGAGGTAGGGTCTCACTCTAGTAGCCCAGGCTGACCTGGAATATATTCTTTTGTCTTGGGGTGCCCTCAAACTCATGGCTTTGTTAGTATTTTTGTCAGTTTGCAGAGAAATGGGTTTGATTGTCCTTTGTTCTTATGCAGCCTCCCCCTCTTGCTGGTGTCCTTCCTCCACCATCACCTGCCCTATTGCAGCAACTTCTCACTTTCCCAGTCAAGGGACCAACCCTGCTCCCAGCATAGTGAGAAAGTCTTGTCAGATGGGGACAAGGACCTGACTGCATCTCAGCTGCTTTCTCCGTAGTTGGTCTCAGCTAGCCTAACAACAAATCCCAGACACCACTGCAAATGGTATAAGTTCTAGTTCATATTCCTAAGAGGATCTGCCTTGGGGTACAAGGCCTGAGTGAACATTTGTCAGTGCTCACTGTAGGACTCAGGGTGCTGGTGAGGGACTTAAGGAAGTGGCCAAGGGAAAGCCCAGCTTTTCCTAGGAGCTCAGAGTCTGCACATGGTGGTTTCTCTTGTGTCTTGAGCTTTCAGAGCTGCCTCACAGACTTGCTGTCTGTTTGGTGACTATCTGACAGCATGGAAAGGACAAGGTCGGGACCTTCCTCTTTCCCAGAATAAGTTGTACATACACAGAGGCAGAGGAACTTGACACGTGTGTCCATTGTACAACGCTAGGGAGCCAATGTGACTGGGGCACAAAGGCCAAGGGACATGAGTTGGAATCGGGTGTCCTGGCAAACAAGGGCAGGAAGGCCAAGGCTGGCTCAGGTAGGGAAAGGGCAGTGCAGTAGAGCAGAGGACAGTGCCACGTGGCCAGAGGCTCAGAGTCCTCCAGACTCCCTACCCTGCCCTTGTACCACGATGTCCTCCCTAGCAGAGGCCACAATTGGCCTTGTGCTGTGACGGCTGTAAAACTTAATGGTGGGTTCTACTTTGGGCTCTCATGGATGATATTACTATCCTGTGAATGCACACACATAACCACATGCATGTGTACATGTATTCATTTGTTCATTTCTCAGGGTGCTGCCCGGGAGTAGGATTGCTACAGAAGCTCACATTCCCACCAACAGTGAGCACAGACTTGTTTCTCTGCTTGACCACACTTGTACTTCTACTGTGGTCTCCCCTAAACAGTGTGAGTACAGGAGTCTCATTATAGTTGGATTTTCCAGAAGGCTAGTAGTGGTGCTGGGCTCTCCACATTTGTGTATCTTTGACATCCTCTGGTCAGTCCCCAAGGCAGCAGATGTCTGCAGGAAAATCTTGAATTTCAAGCCAAGACCTTAGTCCAAAACAAAACAAAATAATGCAGTTGAGCAGAGGGGGAACATTTTTTTCATTGTGAGAGAAAAATGTTTTGCTTATTTTGTTTTTCAAAAAGGTAGGGCTCGGCACTAGTGATACAACCTGTAATGCTAGCACTTTTGTGGCTGAGAGAGGAAGATGGCCAAGTTCTAGGCAGATAATGCTTAATTGAAAGATCTGGACTCAAACACAAAGATACATCTAGACCCTCCCTGGGAACTGGTGGGTGGTGAGTACCTGTGATGAGGACTCTGGCAGCCAAACCCAGATTGCCTGAGCCTAGAATTTCAAGATCCGCCTGGGCTACATAACCAGACCCTATCTTTCCCCCTCTCCCAACCCTCCCTTAAAAAAAAAATTACATGGAAAAGTGTGGGGAGGGAGGGAATTACCATGGGAAATATTTTATAATCATGGAAAATGTTAATAAAAATTAAAAAAAAAATTACTACAGAGCATGTGTAAACCAGTTGGGCTTCCCAGGGGGAAGAATTGCTGTTTGTCTTACACCTGAGCTCCTGGGTGTTGCGGGTCCCAGGAGTGAGGAGAGTGTGTTGCTAATTAACTGGGAGGTGACTTACTGGTTAGAGAGTATTTTCAAAGAAAAGAAATATGAGCATGTCATGGTGGCACACACCTTTAATCCCAGCATGTGAGAGAAGAACTTGCTGCAAGTCCAGTCATCTAGGCACCACAAAGAAGGCAAGCGACAGGAGCACAATTTTTTTTTTTTTTTACCCCAAGGGAGGGTCTCACTCTGTTTCAGCCTGACCTGAAACTGGTTCCAGGCTGGCCTCAAATTCACAGTGATCCTCATATCTTTGCCTCCCAAGTGTGGGATTAAAGGTGTGCATGCCCAGCTAGGAATATTTTATTCATGTATTTGAGAAAGAATGGGCACACCAGGACCGCTAGCCACTGCAAACAAACTCCAAATGTACATGCCACCTTGTGCATCTGGTTTATGTGGGTACTGGGGAATCAAACCTGGGTCCTTAGGGTTCACAGTCGCATAAGCACCTTAGCAGCTAAGCCATCTCTTCAGCCTAAGAGCATGATTTTAAAGCCAGTGCCTAAGTGAGGGCCTCAGTTTCCTTCTGCCTAGCAAAGAAAATATGTCTGCTACTTTTTTTGGTTTTTCAAGGTAGGGTCTCACTCTAGCCCAGGCTGACCTATGTAGTCTCAGGGTGGCCTCAAACTCTCTGTGATCCTCCTACCTCTGCCTCTTGGGTGCTGTAGTTAAAGGCGCACACCACCATGCCTGGGTTCTCAAATAATTTTTTTTTTGGTTGTTTGAGATCTTGTTTGGCCTTGAACTCCTAATCCTTCTGCCTGTACCTCCCAGGTGCTGGGACAACATGTGTGCTGCCATATTAGATGCAAAAGATAACTGTATAAACATCTTTCAGTGGGAGAAAAGCAAAGTGAGACAATGGGGGAATTCTTCCGGGACCATATGGTAAATATCCATGATTATAGCTGAGTGAAGACCTTCCAGAGGGAAGCTCCAGTGTCTTATCAGCTGATGCTACACCTTTAGTTCTGGTCAAGAAAGGAACCGCAGTTAATGTTCCTTCTCTCCCTCATGTTTCACCAGAACCTAAGCCACCTTCATAATTCTTCTCTATAATAGCTTCAGAAAACTCCCCATCTCTCACTCACAGACCGTTGAATACACTTCCTATAGGTCAAGTCAAACTCATGGTCGGGTTAGCTGACCTAATAGTGGTCATATGCTGCATGTGGTGATATGGTTAGCATATACATGCAGTTCATGGTACCTTGGTCACAGCCCCACTATGGATGGCAGGAGGCTGGTCATGAATGCCAGGCTTGAAGACAGTGTGGCACTAGTCCCAAACTCAATGCCACACTTTCTCCTAGTGATGGCAAGAGGCAGTATTGACACCAGGCACCAGTAACTTTCTCAGATATGTTGAATAAAGAATAGTGCATGTAGTATGCTGCCTTTGTGTTCATATAGGCAAATGCACAGGCCCTTTCTGGAAAAGCTGTGCATGCTGGAACACACCTGTGATTACAACACACAGGAGATGGAGGCAAGATAAGGAGTTCAAGGCCAGGTGGGGCACATGAAAGTCTACCACTCAAAAAAAAAAAAAAAAAAATGTGTAGAAAAAGGCACGAGTAAGAGCCTGTCTCCAGAGACAAAAACATGTGGCTTGAGATGAGGACCACCATGTTCCTTTTGAACAAGAAACTGAACCTGCCGTTTACTCACAATTTTGTCTTTTAAAAAAAAGGGGGGGGATTTTACTCTAGCCTAGGTTAACCTCAGTCTGTGTTTCAGGCTGGCCTTGAACTCAAAGGTAGTTCTTTTACCTCAGCCTCCCAAGAGAGGCATGTGCCAATGAGTTGGTTGAGAAGGGGACAGGTGAACGCTTACACATGCAGCAGTTTCCTGCATGAAAAGACAGTGCCCACGATCTAGTTGTGTGGGGGGTTCCCAGTAACTTAAATATCAGATGTACTTGTCTTCCCTGCCTCCACCACTCTTCTAATCCTTAATTTTTGACTTTGGGGAGGTAGGTGGGCTAAGGTCTTGCTCTAGCCCAGGCTGACCTAGAATTCACTGTGTAGTCTCAGACTGGCCTTGAATTCACAGTGGTCATCCTACTCAGCCTCCTGAGTGCTGGGATTGAAAGCATGCACCACCACACACAGTGTTTTTTTGTTTGTTTGTTTTCACTTTTGTTTGTTGTTGTTTTTCAAGGTAGGGTCTCAGTCTACCTCAGGGTGGCCTCGAACTCACAACAATCCTCCTACCTTTGCCTCCTGAGTGTTTTTTATTTTTTGAGGTAAGGTCTCACTCTAGCCCAGGCTGACCTGGAATTCACTGTGTAGTCGGTTTTCATTTTAATATTTACTTATTTTGAGGGAGAGAGCGAAGGAGGCAGATAGAATGGGTGTGTGTGGGCCTCCAGCCACTGCAAATGAACATCCACATGGACGTGCCACCTTGTGCATCTGGTTCACGTGGATACTGGAAAACTGAACCTGGGTTCTTAGGCTTTGCAGGCAAGCACCTTAACAGCTAAGCCATCTCTCCAACCTGATTGTATTTTATTTTTTTTGAAACAGTCTCTAGCTCAGGTAGGCTTGGAGCTCACTATGTTTTGTGGGAAGGCAAGCTTGCAGTGCTGTGTCTGGAAGCTAAAAGGCCTCAGGCTGTGCTTGGAGGGGAAAGAAATAGTTGAACACCTGTAGGATCTCTGATCCCTCACCCTCCCACTGTTCAGGGATACCCTATGCTGTGGAGGAGCAGTGTCTTCAGAGCACTTTGAGTGTCGGCAGAAGTCTCTGCTGTTGGCTAGTTCAGGGAGGGCTCATGAAATCCCCCCCACACACACACCCAAGGTCTAGAGGCAGTTGATAGTTAATAGGAAATAGAGACATCTTCTTCAGTGGTACTAAGGAGTTGAGCCTGGATCCTTAGGCTTCACAGGCAAGTAAGTGCCTTAACTACTAAGCCATCTCTCCAGCCCCCTGATGAGCTTGTTTTTGGTTTTTTGAGGTAGGAGTGCACTCTGGCCCAGGCTGAACTGGAACTCACTCTGTAGTCTCAGGATGGCCTCAAACTTATAACCATCCTACCTCTGCCTTCTGAGTGCTGGGACTAAAGGCATGCACCACCACGCCCAGTTCCTGATGAGCTTTTTTATAGACATTCTTTTGTTTTTGTTGTTGTTTTGCTTTGTGGTTTTTCTAGGTAGGGTCTCGCTTTAGCACAGGCTGACCTGAAATTCACTATGTAGTCCCAGGCTGGCCTTGAACTCACAGCAATGTTCCTACTTCTGCCTCCCAAGTGCTGGGATTAAATGCATGCGCCACCACGCCCGTCTCACTTTTTTTGGAGAGGGGGGTTCGAGGTAGGGTCTCGGTCTAGCCCAGACTGACCTGGAATTCAGTTTGTATTCTCAGGGTGGCCTCGAACTCATGTTGATCCTCCTACCTCTGCCTCCCGAATGCTGGATTACTATCTTTTTCCCAAATTATTTGTTTGTTTGACAGAGAAAGGGGGGAGAGAGAGAATGGGTGTGCCAGGGCCTCCAGCCACTGCAGGCAAACTCCAGACATGGTGATAACATGGGTCCTTTGGCTTTGCAGGCAAACACCTTAACCTCTAAGCCATCCCTCCAGCCCACTCTAAAGTTTTTGATTGTTTGAAGCAGGGTCCCACTCTAGCCCAGGGTGGTTTTTAATTCACAGTGACCTTCCTACCTCAGCCTCCTGAGTACTGCAATTAAAGAGGCATGAGTCACCACACCTGGCTTCTGAGGAAGTTTATTAGTAGCAAAAGCTCTTCAGCAGAGTTCTTGAGAACTGAGACTTCAGTTCTAGCTGGTTGCATGCTTGGGGAGCTGTAACACACCTGACTGAAGTAGCCTACCGCTGAGGAGTGTCTGTCCCGCTAGAGGAGCTCATATGTGCAGGACTCACTTGACTAGAGACCCATAGCTAGTAAGGGCAAGGGTGGAGTTCACAGCAGGTCTGTTGTGGGCAGGAGGTAGTTTAGTAGCTGTGCTTGCGCTGCTGCTTTCAGTGAAGGAAACATAGAACAAGCAGGGTCAGGTGGAAGCTGAAGTACAGGATGGAGGCCGTGTGCAAGCAGGTGGGCCATTGTCATAAGGATTATCTAGTGCTTTCCCCTGAGTCTCATCCACATCTGGGAAGGGAAGTTTGTGGCACTCTGTTGCCCATGCAAAGTTTTTAGGGCTGAGGCTTGCTGCTCAGAAACCTTCGCTGGTTAGACTTACCACTTCTTGTCTCTTTGGTCTGTGGGGTAGTGGTGGCAGACTGAATTCATAGTAAACTTGTCCACAGCCTCGACTTGCAGGAACTCCACAGCTGTGTGGGGAAGAGCTGAGCTGAGAGAGGCCCTGTTAGTGAGAAGGAAGTGACAGAGATGCCCATATTTCCGCTGCCCTTTCTACTACACGTCCATATTTGTTTGCTCTAGCTGCTCTCACACATTCTCCAAACCTTTGTGTCTTCAAGAAACATGTGTGGGTGGGGTGCCCTAGAATCTCCACAGTGGGGAGTTTGGGGCCTGCCTGGCCTATCTGGAAGGACAAAAAGCCTATCTGGAAAGACAAAAAGCCAGCACTGCCAGTAATGCCTCTTCACGCAGAAAGAGCATTAGGAAACTTCTAATTAAAAGGGAGGCAGCCCTGTCACCTCATGGTGGCCACAGCTGAGGTCATAATGCACTGAAAAGGGTACATTCTTTGCCATCTGTCATTCTCCCACCTACCATGGCTGGCCTATGTGCCTGTGGAGTCATGTTGTGTTTGTCTCACTGTCCCACTATGAGTTGGAGAAGTGCCCTGTTTGTTCTCTGCTGGTGAGGAGACCTGTGAATTGGGGCAATGGAAAAAGTTCCAGAAATAGTGCCACTTTAAGCTTGAGCAGGGTGTCCTTGCTCTTAGCCCTTGCCATTCACCACTGATGGATTTTTGCCTCCCTCTGCAGGTGGCTGGGAAGATGCCTAGCTGTATCCATGATCTATAGCTCCACCTATAGGTGGTAGGTCCCTGCCTCCACCTAGAAGAAAACCCTAAGATATTTGAGTTTTTTTAGCCCTGTCCCTAAGTGGTGAGGGTGTCTGGATACATTTATTGGAATCCTCACCTCCTGCTGAGTAAAGACTAGCATGGCATTCAGAGCGGTATCAGATATGCTGCTCCCTACAGCTGGCAGAAGCAGGTCCCAAGGGTGTTGTAGTCCCAGTCACTGAACCTCCCACCAGGGGTGCTTCCACCTTCTTGGCAGAGAGTTGCATGTGCCTAGTACATCCGTGCCTGTCCCAGGTCTCGGGCTCCCCTCCAGCCCCACTGCTACCTCTGCGTGTTCAGCCCACACCCTCCAAACTGAGCATGCTCTGCCATGTCACTGAGGTCATTTGTCCCAAACCATCATCTGATCGTGTCACTTCCTCTGCTCTAGACACCTCCCCAAGGTTGCAGACACCAACGGATTTGCCTTGGAGCCGAAGCAGCTGTTGTCACGAGAGTCTGCAGCCATGAGCGGGTTTAATTTTGGAAGCACCGGGGCCCCTACTGGTGGGTTCACATTTGGCACTGCAAAGACATCGACCACCACACCCTCGGCTGGGTTTTCTTTTTCTACTTCCAGCACCGGAGGGTTTAATTTTGGGACTCCCTCGCAGCCTGCTGCAACAACCCCTTCCACTGGCCTCTTCTCACTTACTACCACCCAGGCTTCAGCTGCACCAGCCACACAGGCCCCAGCTGCACAGGCACCAGGGTTCAGTTTCGGTACAGCCACTCCTGCTTCCGGAGGAATGGGCTTTTCCTTGGGGATCAGCACCCCAAAGCTAAACTTGACCAACTCAGCTGCAGCTCCAGCCACCGCAAGCACCAGCAGCTTTGGGCTTGGCAGCAGCACCCTCACCAATGCCATCTCAAGTGCCGTCACCTCCAGCCAGGGTACGGCCCCCACTGGTTTTGTGTTTGGTGCCTCTACCACCTCCGCTCCATCCACTGCCTCTGCAGGCTTCTCGTTCACCACAGGCAGTACATCCCAGCCGGGGACCTCTGGCTTCAGCATTGGCTCCATTGGCAACTCAAGCTCAGCCCAGCCCACAGCACTCACTGGCTTGCCCTTCACTCCAGCAACCACTGCAGCGGGAGCCACACAGCCTGCCATTGCTGTACCTGCTGCTACTACCACCAGCACAGGGTCCACACTTTTTGCCTCCATAGCAGCTGCTCCCACCTCATCTGCTGCCACAGGACTCTCGCTGTCCACCCCAGCCTCCACTGCTGCAGCTCCTGGGGCTGGGACACTGGGTTTCAGCCTGAAGGCTCCTGGACAAGCTGCTAGTACCTCCACTGCTGCCACCACCACCTCTGCTACCTCCACCACCACCAGCTTTGCCCTGAGTCTAAAACCCCTGGTGCCAGCTGGCATCCCCAGCAGTACAGCAGCCACCGGCACCACCCCATCTGGCACCAGTGCAGTGGCTGGGACCACCGCCAGCCCCACAATGACCTATGCGCAGCTGGAGAGCCTGATCAACAAGTGGAGCCTGGAGTTGGAGGACCAGGAGCGGCACTTCCTGCAGCAAGCCACACAGGTTAATGCATGGGACCGTACGCTGATTGAGAATGGTGAGAAGATCACCAGCCTGCACCGTGAGGTAGAGAAGGTGAAGCTGGATCAGAAGAGGCTAGACCAAGAACTGGACTTCATCCTATCCCAGCAGAAGGAGCTGGAGGACCTGCTGAGCCCACTGGAGGAATCTGTGAAGGAGCAGAGCGGGACCATCTACCTGCAGCATGCTGATGAAGAGCGGGAAAAGACCTACAAGCTGGCCGAGAACATCGATGCACAGCTCAAGCGCATGGCACAGGACCTCAAAGACATCATTGAACATCTGAACACAACCGGAGGTCCTGCCGACACCAGTGACCCGCTGCAGCAGATTTGCAAGATCCTCAATGCACACATGGATTCACTGCAGTGGATTGACCAGAACTCAGCTCTGCTTCAGAGGAAGGTGGAGGAGGCTAGCAGGGTGTGTGAGGGCCGGCGCAAAGAGCAGGAGCGCAGTCTGCGTATTGCCTTCGACTGAGACTGGAGGGTGAGGCTGTGGTGTTTCCTTTGGGTTTAAGGCATGCTTGCTTTTTTCTTTAGGATGACTGTGCTGCTGAGAGGACTATTCTGTTAGCAATAAAAAGTTTTCTACTGAGATATGGTGGCTCGTGACTAAGGAAGAAGAGGATCACAATAGAAAATACTGTCTCTAGTCCAGGCAGGATCCTGGTGTGTGGCTTCGTGGCCTGTTTTATCTGTGTATCCTTGGCCCAGGACATCTGTTGCAGCTGCCCACTTCATCCTCTACCTCCAGCCAAGGGACAGCACTGCTGTGAGAAAGACAGGCTAAATATTGTCTGCAGAGCAGCTGCATAGTCTCAGGACAGGGTGTACACTTGTGAAATTCCTGGGACACAGAAATCATGGCTAGGATGGAAAGCTCCAGAGGAGATGGTGGCTGTCCTGGGTCCCGTGGGACACTGAATCACCAGCTGGGCTGTTTGGAGCCAATTGCTTCTCTCACCTGTAGATGGTGAACTGGCAAGGGCTGCCTTTTCCCTGTGTGTTCCCAGCTTGGTGACAGCCCACAGAAATGACTGCTGAAGTGGCCTCAGGGCCAAAGGTAGCCACACAGGTTTGTTTCTGAACATCCCAGTGCCACAGCTAGCTTAATTACAGTAAGATCTCTGGGGTCACGAAGACCAAAGCCAGCCGTCTGTATCCAGTGTCTTTTGTCCTCTGAATGCCTAATTGTATGTTTCTTTCCTAAATAAATAAAGTGTGTTACAAAACCACCCCTCTGTGAAGTTGGTCATGTAAGAAGCAGGTCTGTAAGAAGAGCAGTTTACATTAGACTCAGTGCATCCCAGGCTATTGGGCTGAAAGGCAAGTGCAACTCAAAGCCTCTGACTAAGGGAGCTACACCCAGGCCCGGTCTTGTCTTCCTGGGGTGGGTGGAGCTCCAGGTGCACAGCAGAATCCTGTCCCTTAGTTTGTTCCTGTGGCAAGTTCCTGAAACTTTCTGGCACATGGCCCCAGTGGATGTAGCTGTTATCCAGCTCCAGGGTTCTGGTGTGATGCAGGTTTGCATGGAAGGGTTGTTTCTAGATACAGGCTCACATGCCTCAGTCCCAGCCACTCCTCCAGGGTACACAGTCTGGAGCAGCAGCCTGTCCCATGCCAAGCTGGGTCACATGTTCTGGAGTTTGTAGAGGTCTTCCAAAGTTAGGATCAAGAGTTAACTTCCTTGGAACACATTGGGCTTCCAAACAAGAGTTTTGTTTCAGCAGAACCACAGGAGAAAGCCCAGCATTTGGGAGGTAGAAACGAGAATTCATTCAAGATCGAGACCATTCTGGGCTAGGGAGATGGCTCAGCCTTTAAAAGCACTTGTTTACAAAGTCAGCTGGCCAAGATTCAATCCACCAGTATCCACAAAATGGCACATGCATCTGGAGATTATTTTGCAGTGGCAAGAGGCTCTATTGTGCTTGTACTCCCCCTCTCTCAGTACCCCCAGAGGAGAAAGGGGAATGAAATAGAGGGACATCCTGAGGACCCCAGAGGTCATTGTCGCCTGGCAGTAGCCTTTTTCTACAGCTGGTGTTCGTTGTTTTGTTTTGGGTTCGCATTAGAGTCGTTAACACATGTCAGAAGCTTCTGATTCCTACCAGACCCTGATCAGGCATGGAGCTGGAAGCAGGCCTGTCGCTCAGTAGATTGCTTCTTATGAAAGCATGAGCACCTGAGTTTGATCCCCGGTACCTATGTGAAAAAGCTGAGTGTGATGGCACACATCACATGCCTTTAATCCCAGGGAGGCAGAGGTGGGATCAGCATGAGTTAGAGGCCACCCTGGGGGAGGTGCTGAGTATTGAATCCTGGGCCTTATGCATGTTAAGTATACACTGTCCCTGAGCTAAATAAAAGTCCCAGCTGTCTTGGTTTTAAAAAATAATAATAGGGGCTGGAGAGATGGCTTAGCGGTTAAGCGCTTGCCTGTGAAGCCTAAGGACCCCGGTTTGAGGCTCAGTTCCCCAGGTCCCACGTTAGCCAGATGCACAAGGGGGGCGCACGTGTCTGGAGTTCGTTTGCAGAGGCTGGAAGCCCTGGCGCGCCCATTCTCTCTCTCCCTCTATCTGTCTTTCTCTCTGTGTCTGTCGCTCTCAAATAAATAAATAAATAAATAAAATTTTAAAAAATATTTAAAAAATAAATAATAATAAAGTCCTAATGTTTTCCTCTCATACCCTCAGGCTGTGGGGCACCCCACTCTGAAGAACACAAGTCATCAGAATAGATCACTGCATAGTGCTCTGGGTCCATGGGAGGAACACTCCAAGACTCCCTGGAGGAGTCAGGGAGGGGTCCCCAAATATGGTAGTGGGTTTACTGTGCCAAGTGCCACTCTGAGATGGTGGTTCCATTACAACTGCAGTTTGTTTCCCTTTCCAGGAAAAGCACAGGCAGACAGACGCGCTTTGCCAGTCCAGGCAGTTGGGCCTCTGGTTAAGTTCCTCTCCATCACAACATGAAGCCAACAAAGGTGACTGCATTTCAAGTCAAGAGATAAAGCCAAGTCCATGACTTTGATTCCCCACCCTGGTCTACTGTGAGACCCTGTCTCCAAAAAGGGACAGTGGTGTGATATATGAAAATATTAGGAAGTGGTGAAATGTTTGGCTGAGGAGATTGTTCAGTTGATTAAGTGCTTCCCTCCCAAGCATGAAGACCTGAGTTTGACCACCAGAATCCATTGCAACATGCTCATAATCCCAGCACAAGCAAATATGAATCAGGTGTGCTCTAGGTTCAGAGACCCTTTCCAATAAAGTGGAAAGCAATGGAGGAAGACACTCAGCATCAACTGTTGACTTCCACATGGCTGTTCACCCCTACACATGAACATACACATACATGCAAAAGGAAAAAAAAAGATGGGCTGGAGAGATGGCTTAGAGTTTGAGGCATTTGCCTTCAAGGCCAAAGGACCTCAGATTTCTCAGGATCCTTGTAAGGCAGATGCACAAGGTGGCACATGCGTCTGGAGTTCTCAGTGGCTGGAGGACCTGCCATCCCCATTGTCTCTCACTCACTTGCTCTCTACCTCTTTCTCTCTCAAATATTTTTTTAAAAAAAGACTGAAGCTGGGCATGGTGGCACAAACTAATCTCAGCATTTAAGAGGCAAAGGAAGGAGGATCCCTGAGTTCTAGGCCACCCTGAGACTACATAGTGAATTCCAGGTCAGCCTGGGCTACAGTGAGACCCTACCTTGCAGAAAAAAAGACTGGTTTACAGGTGTAGTGGTGTGCTCATAGCACATGGGAGGTGGAAGCACGTAGAAGTTCACAGGCTAACCTCAGCCAGCCTGAGTTACATGGGACCCTGTCACTAAACAGAAAAAAGAAAAAAAAAATGGCTTACCAAGCCAAAAGAGCCCTGAAGATTAAGTAAATTGGCCCTAGCACACCACTGTCCCAAATAAACCCAAGTTTGGATATATGGAAAGCCTGCCCTCCAAGTCTGAGGGTAGCAGCTCTGCAAACCTCCCAAGAAGTGTAAAGTCCCTGGACATCAGCCAGTCTGAAGCCAGAGTGCAGTGACTGAGCTGTCCTACAGCCCCATGTGCCTAGCCAGACACTGGGTACTTCCCATGTAGTGACTTACCCTGCCTCACCTCCAGATACCATCTAATTTACCCTCCTGTGGCCAGATGCAGATGAGCTTCCCCATGTCCTCAGTGCTCTTGGGTCAATGAGCCCCTGTTACATAGTCAGCTTCACATTGCTGAGACGAACTTGCAAACCAAGCACAGTTTATGGGAGGAACAAGGTTTTTCTTGAAGCTTACAGATCCAGGGTAAGTTCCATAATGGCAGAAGTGACCCAGGCAGAACTCAGAGATTCTGCATATCTTTAGGCTCCTGGAATGCCAGATCTGCCCCCAAATATACCTTAGGTCTGGATCCTAGGATTCATCCACAGTGACACCTCCAGCCAGGCAGCTAGAAATCCATTTAATAAAACTGAATCTATTGGGGGTCATCCATTCAAACTACCACATTTTGTCGAGTCGAACTTCAAGTCGTCTTTTTTTTTTTTTTTTTTTTTTTTAATTTTTCAAGGTAGGGTTTTGCTCTGGCCCAAGCTGACCTGGAATTTACTATGATGTATCAGGCTGGCCTCAAAACTCACAGCTATCCTCCTTCCTACCTCTACCTCCCAAATGCTGGGATTAAAAGTGTGCACCACCATATGCAGCAAAGATCCCTGTAGTCTTTACCAATTTAAGATAGCTCCAAAATCCCAAGTCTTATCTGAGATTTAAGATTGTCCCTTAGTTGTGAATCTTGTAAAATCAAAACAAGTTACATACTTTCAACATATAAATGCATAGGGTAAACGTTTCCAGCGGCTATAAGGCATAACAAGGAGCGACCATAACAATGCAAACTCAACAACCATCAAGCAAACATCAGACATCTGCAGTGCAAGTCCAATATCTATGACCAGTCTGGATTTTTACAGTTTCACCCCTCCAGCTGGGCTGACTAGTCAGGGGAAACCCATCCCAAGCCAGCAGTGCTCCGTGGTAGCCTTTGCACAGTCCTGGTATATCCAAAACATCTTTGGGTCTCCATGCAAACCACAGTCCATCTTCCAATGGCTCCACTATCCTATCAGTCATCACACCCTGCCTGTATGCTGCATCTTAGCAGCAGCTCCTGGAACCGTATATGCACTTCATGACCCACTGCATGCATTTTTCATGGTTCCAAAATCAACGCCAGGTGTGCAGGACACAGCCATATTCTTACTTCAGGGATGAGATAAATCGGGACCTTGAATAGCAAGTTTCTTTCAGTCAACTCCTTACTAAAGAGTTTGCATTTCTACTATTCAGTCTTTCCTCAGGCATCCTTTCCATTATTTCAATGTAAAGTAGTTGAGCCATCTTCCTTTAAAAAAAAAATACACACACACATATACATATATATAATTTATTTATTAGAGAGAGAGAGAGAGAGTGGGTGTGTCAGGACCTGCAGCCACTGGAAACAAACTCCAGATGCATGTGCCACCTTGTGCATCTGGCTAACATGGGTCCTGGAGGGCCGAACTGGGATCCTTTGGCTTTGCAAAACTGCTAAGCAATCTCTCCAGCCCCCATCATCCTTTTAAGTGGTAATGTATTTGACAATAGCAGCTTCAGTAATCTAAAACTAGTCTTTGTGCCAGTAAGTTTTAAACTTGAATTTTTCCAACTTTAAATCTTAAAATTCTCAGTTTCATATCTTTAGCCAAGCACATCAGTCCATTACAAATTTAACCTTGATCAAACTCTGGGCATGAGCAGCAGAATGCAGCCAGTAGCCCAGTTCCAACAAAGTTCTCTGCAGTCTTTCCTTCCCCCCTTAGAAAGTTCATTAACAAGCTGGGTATGGTGGTTCATGCCTTTAATCCCAGCCCTCGGGAGGCAGAGGTAGGAGAATCACTGAGTTCAAGGCCACACTGAAACTACATAGTGAAATCCAAGTTAGCCTGGGCTAGAGTGAAACCCTACCTCAAAAAAAAAAAAAAAAAAAAAAAAAAAGTTCATTAGCAAAGCCTCCAAATAAAATTCTCTCTGCTCCTTAGCATTTTCAAACTCTCACCAGAATAGCCCATAAAATTTAGCTTACCACCCTGGAAGTCATCTTCAGTTGCAAGTACCAAGTCAATGCCAATTCCTCCAAAACTAAAGTTCCAAAAGATCAGAATCCACATAGGTAGATTCATTACACAGCAGCCTCTCACTCCGGTACTAATTCTTTCATAGTCAGCTTTACATTTCTGGGATGAACTTCCAAACCAGACACAGTTATGGAAGGAAAGAAATTTATCTGAAGCTTACAGATCAAGGGAAGTTCCATAATGGCAAAAGAGGCTGGCCTCCTTTCAAAGGGCCATGCAGAGAGAAAATACCACCAGCAGCACCATAAACTAGCATACTCCAGAAACCCCAGGCAGAACTCAAGCACTCTGCATTCCTTAGACTAAAAATTAGAGCTCCCCTCCCCCAGACACACCTCAGGGCTGGACCCTAGGATCCACCCACAGGGACACCTCCAGCTAGGCAGCTGGAAATCTAATAAGTTACAAGTTTTAATAAACTCCTGAATCTGTTACTTTGTGATGTGGGGTCTGATTTGAGTCCATTCACAGAGATGGAAAAATCATAAGTTAATTCAAAAGATGTGACCTTGATTGTGTGTGTGTGTGTGTGTGTTTTCAGATTGGGTTTCAGTAGCCCAGGCTGTCTTGAACTCAGTATGTAAACCCGGCTAGCTTTGAACTGGTGGTGATTCTCCCACCTTGGCCTCCTGGGTGAATACCAAGGTGGGAGTCTACCGTGCCTGGCTCAATTTTGATTTAATAATATGAAGGGCAGAGCTGGAGAAAGGGCTTAGCAGTTAAGGTACTTGCCTGTAAAGCTAAAGGACCCAGGTTCAATTCTCTAGGACCCAAGTAAGCCAGATGCACAAGGTGGTACATGCATCTAGAGTTCGTTTGTAGCCACTGGAGGTCCTGGCATGCCCAATCTCTCTCTCTCTCTCTCTCTCTCCCCCTCTCCCTCTCCCTC
Source organism: Jaculus jaculus (assembly GCF_020740685.1). Lineage (NCBI taxonomy): Eukaryota > Metazoa > Chordata > Mammalia > Rodentia > Dipodidae > Jaculus > Jaculus jaculus. Next base: position 20,615,707 of record NC_059115.1, read on the forward strand.
TCCCTCCCTCGCTTTCTACCTCTTCTTTCTCTAATAAATATAATAAATATGAAGGGATTAAAGTAAACTAGTCTCAAACTACCTGTGTAACTAAGAATAACTTGGTGGCCTTCAACTTCTCCTAATCTTGCCTCCACCTCCCCATTGCTGAGAAGTGCCAGTATTTTGCAATGTTAAGAAACAAACCAGGCTTTTGCATGCTAGGCGAGCATCCTACCAACTGAGCCACATCCCAAGCCCAGTAGTTTTATTTATTGATTGATGGTGGGAAGAGGGCACATCAGGGCCTCACTGATCCAAACAAACTCCTATCCAGCATAATATAAGTGGCTGGGGAACTGAACCCAGGCTAACAGACGTTGCCAACCATCTCCCCAGACCCTAGTTTTATTTATTTTGGTATTTTTTGAGGCAGGGTCTCACTTTGGCCCAGCCTGACCTGGAATTCACTCTGTAATCCCAGACTGGCCTCTTAATTCACAGCATCCACCTACCTCTGCCCCCCCCTCCCCCAGTGCTGGGATTAAAGGTGTGCGCCACCATGCCCAGCATTTTTTTTTTTCCCTTTACTATGTAGTCGCAAGGTGGCCTCGAACTCAGTGATCCTTCTACCTCTGCCTCCTGAGTGCTGGGATTAAAGGCACATGCCACTATGCCTGACTCTCACCCCTGGCTTTTTATAATTTTTTTTTAAGTTTTTTATTTATTTATTTGAGAGCGACAGACACAGAGAGAAAGACAGATACAGGGAGAGAGAGAGAATGGGCGCGCCAGGGCTTCCAGCCTCTGCAAATGAACTCCAGACGCGTGTGCCCCCTTGTGCATCTGGCTAACGTGGGACCTGGGGAACCGAGCCTCGAACCGGGGTCCTTAGGCTTCACAGGCAAGCGCTTAACTGCTAAGCCATCTCTCCAGCCCCTGGCTTTTTAAATATGTTATTTTTACTTATTTGATAGAGTGGAAAGGAGGGAGGATGGGTGCTCCAGGGCCTCTAGCCACTGCAAATGAACTCCAGACATATGTGCCACCGGTTTACATTGATTCTGGGGAATCAAATCTGGGTCCTTAGGCTTCACAGGCAAGTGCTTTAACTGCCAAGCCATCTCTCCAGTCCAGAAAGTTCCCATAATTTTGAGAAGGGAGGCCCTGCCCTCCACAGCCTCCAACCCCTGTCACCCCACATCAGGACCTGGTGTCTCTGGCCTAACAAGGGCAGCAGGACAAAGCCACTCCAGTTCTACGTGCACCTGACAATGACTTCTGTCCCAGGCTGACCAGAAAGGCCATGGGCGCTGAGAGAGCCCCCCAGAGTCTGACATGCAGTGAGTGTTCTCCACCCGGGGTTTGTGGGAGGAGGGACTGGTTTCTGGGAAAGGGACCCCTGGCTGGGGTCAGGCTAAAGGTCAGGGGAGTCCATTCTGCCCCTACCCAGGCCTGGGTCACTAGGCAGCCTTAGACTTCTAGGCTGACCATTATATCCTCAAATATTCAGCAAGCAACACACAATGGTGTGGCCCTATCAGCTTTGCCCCTTCCCTGGGCAGCCTCCAGAGGCCTGAACCAGGTCTGGCTGCTGTGGGCATGCCCAAGAAGCCCCACGAGAATCATTACTGTGGCTGGCAGTAAGCCACAATGGGTAGGGCTTCCCAAAAAATAATTTCTGCTAGAAGGTTGAACATGGTTTACTAGAAACTCCCTCATGAAGCAGAATTTCTGTAAACTGACTGAAGCAAGCAGGTGCTTCTGTGACCATGCCTCACAACCATCTGCCCACACCCACACACAGTACTTTCCTGACTAATGTCCTTCTCTGTCCCTTCACTGTAGGACACTGAGCCTTGCCTACACTGCTCTTCTTCCTGCCTTCCTGATTCCCTCTCCCCTCCCCCAAACATACACACATGTGGTCTGTCCTGTCCTATTGTGACCCCATCTCTGCCTTTCCTAACTGTGGGCCCCAACAGGTATGTTCATCCCTCTGATAGTGCCACATAATGCTGTCATCTACAACATTCACACTCAAGAACTGCATCACCCAGTTTTTTTAAAAAAAAATGATTTTGTTACTAATTTGGGAAAGAAAGAGAACAGGAACAACAGGGCCTTTCTGCCAGTGCAAGTGAATTCCAGACACATGCACTACTTTGCATCTGGCTTTAAGTGGGTACCAGGGAACCAAACCCAGGCCTTTGGGCTTTGCAAGCAAGTGTCGTTAGCTGCTGAGCCATATTTGCAGCCAGATTTTCTTTTTCCTTTAATTTTGTGGTGCCAAAGATAGAACTGAGGAGCTCCCAATGCTCCTGCCTTAGCCTCTTGCATGCTGGGATTACAGGTGTGAACCACCATATCTGGCTCTGGGATTTTTCTTTACTAACAAAAATGAAGATAGAACTAAGGAAATCGCTCAGTGATAAAGTGCTTGCTGTGAAAAAATGAGGACCCAAGTTCAGATCCCCAGTTCTCAGGTCAAATACCAGGCATGGTGACATGTGCCTGTAATTCAGCCCTGGGGAATTGGAGACAGGGGTTTGCTGGCTGGCTAGTCTAGCAGGATGAGTGAGCTCTAGGTTCCCTGAGAGACCCTGTCTCAAAGAATAAGGTGGAGAATGATAGAGGAAGACATCCAACATTGATCTCTGGCTTAAACACACATGTATGCATATGAACAGACATATATACCCAGAGAGAGAGAAAGGGAAAAAGTGAAGGTAGCTGGGCATGGTGGCACACGCCTTTAATCCCAGCACTCAGGAGGCAGAGGTAGAAGGATCACTGTGAGTTCAAGGTCACCCTGAGACTACATTGTGAATTCCAGGTCAACCTGAGCTAAAGTGAGACCCTACCTCAAAAAAAAAAAAAAAAAAAGGTGAAGATAACATGAAATTAGAAAACAAAGCCTTTCCCCAAAGGCTTCATATCCTTCTGGCCCCCCAAACACTCCCACAGGGAACTCTGCCATGAGGCAGTGACACCAGCCTGGCTTTGGTCCACTAGCACTGAGTCCCTGTCCCCTGAACACACATGTGGTCTACTGATAGTTGGTTGGGAGGTGGGTACTTTGGCTAGTCAAGGACAGCTGCCAGAAGTGCAACTGCCAGCCTAGGACAGGTTTGCTGCCACAGTGCTAGGGTAGAGACCCTGTTGCCTGGCCTGGCCTTGAGCTGCTTCCTCAAAGCAGAGCCCTGGCAGGCATCAGGCTACAGGTGTTACTGCCAGCAGATGCCTTACCCAGGCCTCAGTTTCCCCCTCTGTAAATGTGAGCAGTGCTCAACATGGCAGAGCTGTTCCTGGAGGACATGAGGGAAGCCACTGGCTCTGGCACCCCTGTCTGAGCCTGTGCAGCTCCCTCTCCTCCCTACAGTCCCCCAAGCCTATGACAGCTGGGAACCCAAAGGCTCGCTCCTGCCTCCACTAGTACTCTCATTTTAAAAAAAAATTAACTTTTCTCTTATTTGGCCTTCAGCCACTACAAATGAACTCCAGACACATGTACGACCTTGTGCATCTGGCTTACTTGGGTCCTGGGGAATCAAACTGGGTCCTTAGTATCCACAGGCAAGCGCCTTAACCACTAAGCCATTTCTCCAGCCCAGACCCTCAGTTTTGTGGCCTCCACCTTGTCCCATGGCTTGCTGAAGGAGCCAGCCAGATAGGACCCTGTGAAGCCCCTTAGTGCTATGGCTTCTTTTGTGGGACTTTAGCTAAGTCTGTTCCCTCTGAGTCACAGTGATCTGTCAGCTGAAGAGAGTTACAGAGATTCAAGCCCTGAGCACAGTTGGGTGGTCGAATCCTCTTGGTTCTCCAGGGCTCAGCATGGCCTTGCTCCTCTGACTGCTGTGTGCCTGCCCAAGGCGTAGGTGTTCAGCCAAATGCAAGCACACAGGCACCAACCACCTCCCCCTCCATGGGCCATGGAATTCCCCCACCTGACCCCTCCCAGTGATGCCTCACCCTGGCTTTCCTCCCCATCCCCTGCTGCTGTCTTCCGAACCCCAAGGAAAGTCCCTGTACACCCACTATTTCACTCCTATAGGCTTCAGGAGTGTCATTTTGTCCTCACTGCCCACAGCCTGATGGTCAGAGGCAGAGGACCATTTTTCTGAGGCGCTACCCCATGGTGTGGCTGCCCAGTGGTTCTCAAGACAGGGACAGGAAATAGAAGCAAATGGCTATTCAGCTACTTCTCCCCCCGCCCCCTGGTGTCCCCACAGCACGTTCTAGGCTTGGCTAACTGCCGCTTGCATGCAGGTCCTGACCTGGCTCCACTCCTGCAATATTGTCTTTTGACAGCAGCAGACCATGGAGGCCAAGAGCCAAGTCCCTGCCCAGGCCCCATGCTGTTCACCCATGAGCCAGTGTTGCACCCATCTCACAGAACAAGAGACTGAGGCCTGGCCTGGAGTGGCAGGGAGGAGGGGAGCCACAGAGTGACTGGAGAAAGGAGGCCTAGCACAGGGAGGACCCTCATCCCCCTGTCCCAAGAGTCTAGAAACAGTCAGGCCTCCAGCCACCATGGTTGGGCAGTCCCCCACCCTCAGCACTTATTTCTTGCCCCCCAAATGTCCCAAAACTATTTAGGGCAGGAAGAAGAAAATAAAGTTACTTCCTCCAGACACTCCCCATCACCACAGCATCTGACCTGACTCCAGGAGAGAACTTTCACTTCCTCAGGGTGGAGGGAGGCGGGGCCAGCCACTTTAAGGGGAGAGCCTGCATCAGGCTCTGCTGCCCAGTCCGAGAAGAGCCAGTGTGGGGCCAGGGACACCCAGAGACCAGGACTGTGAAGAAAGAGGGAAAGTGGGTGGGATTGGAAATAGAGAAGGTCACAGGGGTTCTGAAGGTTCCAACTGGGGGAACACATGCCCAGAGGAAGGTGGGCACTGTCTACTTGGAAAGAGGTTGGGGAGACACTGGCCTTTTCACAGTAGCCCCCACTTCTCCACCCCAGATACCAGCTGTCCCCCAGGTCATGATCTGCCTGGGTAAGTAAGCAGGTTGGGGGCTCAGGACAGTGGGTGACTCTCTAACCACCTACTACCCATGGACTGACACTGTTGTCTCTGTGCAGCTTTGAGTCTCGTCATCCTCAGCCTGGCTGCCTCCCTGGACCCCTTGGAGAAGTGTACACGGGACCCTGACTACGAGCAGCTTCTCAGAGTGGTCACCTTGGGCCTCAATCGGACTGTGAAGCCCTACAAGGTGATAGTAGTTGGTGCTGGTGTGTCTGGGTTGGTGGCCGCCAAGGTGCTCAGCGATGCTGGACACAAGGTGAGAAGTGCTGCTTGGAGTCTACCTGGAATCCCTCCTGCTGATGGTGGGCAGTACTGGGTGGAGGGAGGTAGAAAGCAAGCTGCCTGTCATGGAGCCCCCTGCTCCACCTGTCTCTACTGAGAGGGAAGTCCCAGTCCCTCTAAATGAAATGACTAGGTGGAGCCAGGATGGAGATCTGTGTTGTCGAGGGTCAAATTCCCAAGAGGAAGTGTGCCCTGAAGCCTAGCCCACTGTCCCCTTCATCAAAATTCAACAATGAGACCAGGTCTTCTACGAATACTGGGAAATCATCCCACTTCTTCCCTAAACAGGGAAGTCCCCCCCACAATCCAGCCCTCAGCCTTCCCGCTGCAATCTGTATACTTCACTTTCTGTTCTCCCAGCAGCCCGCCCCATAAGGAAGGGTCCTAGTTAAAGTGTGCTCTTCTGTGGGAGTAAGGCAGGCAGAGGCACTAGCGTGAGAGCTGTGAGGCCCTGATTGTCCCCCATTCCTCAGGTCACCATCCTGGAGGCAGATAACAGGATCGGGGGCCGAATCTTCACTTTCCGAGACCAGAAGACAGGCTGGTCAGGGGAGCTGGGGGCCATGCGAATGCCCAGCTCCCACAGGTGAGGACTAACCTGGCTAGCCCAGCCCACCTTTGTACCCAGGTTCAGCTGGAGCCCTTTTCCATCTCCATCCAGGCTCAGCAATCCCAACCCTATCCCTTATCCAGTTCTGTCCTTCAACAAGTCTCAGACAGTACCAGCCCCATTCCCACCTCAGGTTCAGCCAGAACCCAACTTCAACTAGGATCCAGGCCCAGCCTTGGTCAAGATCTGACACTGGGCTCCAGTATCTTTGTCTGTGGTGCTGGAGATGGAATCCAGGGCCTCAAGCTGCACCCCTACCCCCTGCTCCAGTGTCTCACCCCCAAGCCCAGACCCTGGTCACAAGTGGAGTGTAGACCCCACCTCCACCTTAGTCTGTAGTCTCCCTGACACAGCTAGACTCAGTGCAACTCTTCTAGCCACACCCTGTGCTGCCAGCTCTGCTTTCTAGAGAGGAGAGGCCCTCAGAACCCCATTCAGGTACTCACTCACCTCCCTGATCCAGTCCCTAACCTACAGCCTGCCTGAGGTCTGTCTCCATTCCCAGATGAGCCTGGAATTTTCACTTGGTTTTGCTTTAAAAAATAAAATAAGAAGAAGAAGAAAAATTAGGGCTGGAGAAATGGCTTAGCGGTTAAGTGCTTGCCTATGAAGCCTAAGGACACCAGTTCGAGGCTCGATTCCCCAGGACCCACATTAGCCAGATGCACAAGGGGGCGCACGCATCTAGAGTTCACTTGCAGTAGCTGGAGGCCCTGGCACGCCCATTCTCTCTCTCTCTCTCTCTCTGCCTTTCTCTCTGTCTGTCGCTCTCAAATAAATAAAAAATGAACAAAAAAAAGAAAGAAAGAAAGAAAAATTAAGCCAGGTGTGGTGGTGCATGCCTTTAATCCCAGCACTGGGAGGCAGAGGTAGGAGGATCATCCTGAGTTTGAGGCCACCTGAAGCTCCATAATTAGTGAACTCCAGGTCAGCCTGGACTAGACTGAGACCCTACCTCGAAAAACAAAAACAAACAAAAAAAAACAGGCCACTTGGTGCATCTGCTTTATGTGTGCACTGGGGAATCAAACCCAGGCCATCAGGCTTTGCAAGCAAAACCTTTAACTCCTGAGCAATCCTTTCCACTCCCAGTGCTGTCCTCATCTTTCCCACCTCCTCTGTCCCCTGCCATGAGTCCTGCCAGCCTGGCTCATGCAGCTCCTGCATTGCCCCCAGGATCCTGCACAAGCTCTGCAAAAGCCTAGGCCTCAACCTAACACAGTTTACACAGTATGATGAGAATACATGGACTGAGGTAAGCAACATGAAGCTGCGGAAATACGTGGTGGAAAAGATGCCGGAGAAGTTAGGCTACAACCTGAGCTCTCAGGAGAGGGGCCACTCGCCAGAGGACATCTATCAGATGGCTCTCAGCAAGGTACCACTGCTCTCCCTGGCCACCCACAGCACCCTCCAGTTCCATATCTACTCCTGGGTCCCCATCTCCCTCAGCCCTGTTGCAGGCAGACCCTCAGGAGTCACCTCCTCTCCCCTCACCGCCTGCTCCCACCTTGCTCTCCCTGGGACCCACATCTTTTGCACAGCACAGCCTTCTGTCTCCCTGCCTCCTGAACAAAGTCCCAGACCTTCAGGCTCAGGTCCCGGCCCTGAATACCCTTTCCTACCCAACCCCAAATGTGCCTGATAATCCAGTCACATTCTGCTCTCTGCTTATTCATCCCCTTGCCCAGAGACCTTCCTCCCAGAGCACTCAGGAGGGCTGGGAGAGGGAAGAAATCCCACCCATGGACAGAGTGGTTTCTGGATGGAGGGTTGTGCTGGGCAGGTGGGAGAGCCTGTGTGCAGGGGGAGGAGGGGAGAGTGGCACGGCCCTTAAGACTTCTGCAGAACCACAGCCATCCCCAGAAAGGGTGACTGACTCTGGGATGCCAGGCTTAGGGCTTGGGCACTCCCTCCAGGCACCCTATGTGCGTCGGCTGGAGGAGGGGACCCTTAGCTTTTGTCCATGCCCACAGCCTGCAAAGATACACACATAATTTTTGAGTTCCACAAGGACAGAGCATGATGGAAACCCCCTCCTCGCCTTCCTTGTGCTCCTAGGCCTGCACACAAACCGGGAGATGCCCCCATAGCTAGGTGGACCAGAGGCAGGAGATGTGGAGAAGTCAAGGGAAACTTGGGGGAAACGCAGCGTGGGCCAAGACCAGGGACTGAAAGGGAGATAACGGGCTGTTGGGGCAGGGTGGGGCGTGCAGACCTCAGCTGAGGCCCTCTTTCATTACAGGCCCACCAAGATGTCAAGGCCTTGGGCTGCAAGAAAGCCATGAAGAAGTTCAGTAGGCACTCACTCCTGGTGAGTGAGAACCACGGAGGATCCCGGGCCCCAGGACGGCTATCCTCCCCACTTGGCCCAGGGCTGGACATCCCCTTGCTGGACCTTAGCTTCCCTTTCCTGTCACAAGAGATCACTGAGGTCCAAGACACAGCTTCGGAGGCCCAGCGGGGCCAGCTTTGACCTGGGCTCGCCCGCCCCACAGGAATACCTCCTTGGGGAAGGCAACCTGTCCCCATCAGCCGTGCAGCTTCTGGGAGATGTGATGTCCAAGGACGGCTTCTTCTATCTCAGCTTCGCTGAGGATTTGCGCGCACACAGCTGCCTCAGTGACCGGCTCAGGTGAGCAGCAGAGACTAAGGTGGGCAGAGAGCTCAAATATTATGGGTGGGGGTATCTGGATGCTGCATAACCTGGTGAAGGCTCCTGGAAGAAGGTGTGGCCAGGGAGGTGTAGGGCTCCCTTTCACCTGTCTGGGTCCCAGAGAGGGGTGGAGTCGGTGAGTGGGTGGTGGCAGAGGGCCATTACTGAAGGTTACACGGAAGAGTAAGACCTGCAGGTGAGGACAGGATTCAAAGGGTGCCCAACCTGTCCCTGGCCTGCAAGCTCCCAAGGTAGCTGCAAATCCAGCCCAACACAATTGTAGGTCGCATGTGTCACCATGACAAAAGAGTGGAAGCTGGGCGTGGTGGCACACGCCATTAATCCCAGCACTTGAGAGGCAGAGTTAGTAGGATCACCAGGAGTTTGAGGCCAGCCTGGAGCTACAGACTTAGTTCCAGGTCAGCCTGGCCTAGAGTGAGACCCTACCTCGAAGAAAAAAAGGTTGGCATCCCAGAGTTGGGACCTCAAGTTTGGACTGGCTTCCTAGGTTGGGGGGGGGGGGGGGCAGGGTGTGGCCAGAGAGGAAGCGGCTCTCCCGGGACTCCACGAGGGCCGGGACCTGCATCACGCCTCACCCGCCCACAGGTACAGCCGCATCGTGGGCGGCTGGGACCTGCTGCCGCGCGCGCTGCTGAGCTCGCTATCGGGGCCCTTGGTTCTGAACGCACCAGTGGTGGCAATGACTCAGAGTGTGCACGAAGTCCGCGTTCACATTGCCACCCCGCGCCAGCCGCGGGGCCTGAAGACGCTGACGGCCGACGTGGTGCTGGTGACGGCCAGCGGCCCCGCGCTGCAGCGCATCGCCTTTGTGCCGCCGCTGCCGCACAGGCGACAGCAGGCGCTGCGCAGGCTGCACTACGTGGCAGCTACCAAGATTTTCCTGAGCTTTCGCCGGCCGTTCTGGCAAGACGAGCACATCCAGGGCGGCCACTCGAACACCGACCGCCCGTCGCGCATGATATTCTACCCGCCGCCGGGCGAGGGCGCCCTGCTCCTGGCCTCGTACACGTGGTCTGACGCTGTGGCCCCGTTCGCAGGCCTGAGCATGGATGAGGCGCTGCGCCTGGCGCTCCAGGACGTGGCTGCCCTCCATGGGCCGCTCGTGTACCAGCTGTGGGACGGCACCGGCATGGTCAAGCGTTGGGCAGAGGACCCCCACAGTCAAGGTGGCTTTGTGGTGCAGCCACCTTTACTCGGGCAAGCGGACCAAGACGACTGGTCTCTTCCCCATGGACGCATCTACTTCGCTGGTGAGCACACGGCCTATCCACACGGCTGGGTGGAGACTGCCGTCAAGTCGGCGCTGCGGGCGGCTTTGAGGATCAACAACCCTGAGTTGCACGAGCACAAGGAGGTCAGCTCCAAAGAGGGGCACACGCAGGAGGCGGCCAGCGTGGAAGGGCAGGGGCACGTGCGCACACAGGCTGCTCACTCACCGTGCATGGGAGGAGGGGAGACCCAAGCCCTAAACCAGCTCTCTCCCCAACACACTGCCCAAAAGAAGAGACCACATTAAAGTATTTTTGGAAAAACTGCAATGGCCTAGCCCCTCCATGCCTCAGCTGCTTCCCCAGCGAGCCAGGGCACAGGCTCCCAGGTCTACAGTTACAAAGTTGGTTCCGGTACCCATGCCTGACCTTGACTTCTTCGTGCACTGGGGAAAAAGAGGGGTGCCACACCAGGACAGACACTGCCCAGCTAAGTAGTAATCACAGAGGCCACCCAGGCTCTGGAGGCTGAGGTACAGGTAGGTCTGATTTGAGAAACAAAACCCTACAGCCTCAGGCAGAGCTTCAGGATGTGAGTTCCAGACCAGCAGGGGCTACAGGGCAAAGTCCTGCCTCCAAAACACCACGTGTGTGCCAACAGATTAAACAACAGATGTTTATTGTCTCACATAAGGTTGCTGCTGGTAGGCGAGATTCTAGAAGCCAGGCTGGGCAGGCCTTTGATTTGAAATCTGCACTAGCTACTGGTGAGGCACCCTCCCCCCAAAGCTGCAACCCAAGCAGGCTGGGCAGTCTTCCCCCATTCAACCTCAAGGGCCCTCCTCTACTACTTCATTGGCAGGGTCAGGGTCACCTGGTTGTGTTTGGGCTCTGAAGACAAACCAGCATCTGTCCAGACAAGGCCAGACCCAGTGGGGGCCTCCAGCCCCACCTTCCTGGTAAGACCCCTGCTGGAACTTGTCAGTTTAAGGAAGCCAGCTCATGGGGACAGACCACTGTGTGGCCACCGACCACGGGCCTAGGAGTCAGCACCATCCTCTTCCTCGGGCAGGATCTCCAGACTACTGTCAGGCTGTGGGGCTGTGTCTGCATGCAGCAGTGGAGCTGGCGGGGCCCGGGTGGGTGACAGCGGCAGAGGGGAGGCTGGGGGTGAGGGGCTGTTGAGCTCTGTAGGTGGCGCCAGCCCCAAGACCTCCTGCACATTGTGTGGCAGCTCCTGCGGGCAGGAGGCCAGACAAGAGTCAATGGGAGTCAGCAGAAGCTGCTGGGATAGGAGGACAGAATAGGAGTGGGACACTCGGGCTCACCGGGCAGGCAGTTAGCTGGCGGTACAGGGCCTCGGCCCGCGTCAGTACATCTTCCACACTCAGCTTCATGGTCAACTCATTGATGTGCTGTGGGAGAGGGTGGGTCAGGATGTGCCCTCCTCACACCCACATGACAAGCGAGTCTCTCCGCAACCTGCCTTGTGCAGGAGATGGAAGAAGGGAATAGGGCGTGGCTGACTCCCTCCCCCCAGGGAGCTCATGGTCCGCCTGGGAGGTTGGTCAGCCTTCCTGGCCTGCAAAAATGCAGAGTGCTCCCTGTTCTCAGACCCAGATGCTGGAGGGGGAAGGAACCCAGATTCCTGCAGTGGAGAAGGAGTATGACCCCACTGGGCTGCTCTAGGGGTGCAGAGCTAGCAGCCTGCTATAAGGGATGAGGGAAAACGATGGTCCTACCCACCAACCCCATCCACCTGGGGCTCACAGTTCACCTATGTGTTCTATAGTCCTCAATGCTAGCACCAAACACTGCAGGTACACAGACTGCACATGGGGGCGGGGGGCCTGCCTCACCTCACCTTAAGGATCTCATTGGAGCCAAAGCCTGACAGCATGAGGGTGTCCCGCTCCATGTCCAGGATGGCACAGGCCACCAGCAGGTGTAAATTTGGGCCAGGAAGCCCAGTCCATAGCACCTAGGAATGTCAAAATGAATCTCTAGCTGGGCATGGTGGCACACACCTTTAATCCCAGCGCTTGGGAAGCAGAGGTAAGAGAATCACCATGAGCTTGAGGCTACCCTGGGACTAGTGAATTCCAGGTCAGCCTGGGCTAGAATGAGACCCTACCTCAAAAAACCTTAAGCATGGTGGCACATGCCTCTAATCCCAGCATTTGGGAGGCAGAGGCAGGAGGACTGTCATGAGTTTGAGGCCACCCTGAGACTTCATAGTGAATTCCAGGTCAGCCTGGACAAGAGTGAAACCCTACCTCGAAAAAAGAAAGAAAGAAAGGCACCACTCTGGTCATCCCAGCTCCCTTCAACCTCCCAGCACCTCCAACAGTCTTTCCACCCAAGCATGCTGACCCACCTCCCACAGCCGCAGGATATCAGGGAAGGGGAACTCTCTCTTGAACCAGATGAGTAGCCACCGGAAGCAGAAGCAGAGTGAACCGGAGTCCTGGGAGTCTGCAAGGATGGTAGGCTAGATTTAGCCTACCTGTGTCCCAGTCTGGGTCACTACAGTAGAACCAAGTGCCAGAAACCCCAGTGCAGACAAGTGGCATGCATAGCTGAACCTGGGACCTGTCCTGATGCCACCACTGGGACTTCCCCTCAGACTAGCAGAGTTAGGGAGAAAGACCACTACACCAAAGACCTTAGCCTTGTGCTGGGAATGGTAAGCACCTTGGCACCTCAATCTACTGTGGCCAGCCAAGATGTCAGCAGCTGTGAATAAACTGCAAGGCAGTGATAACAAGCTGCAAAAGCACGTGTGGCCGTAGACTCCTAGAAGTGTAACTTAAGCAACACTGGACCATGCATAATCAGAACAACCAACAAGTGGGCCAATCAGTCCTAGAGGTCCTCCAGAGCTGCACTTCAGACTTGACACAGGCAGTTGTGTGCCTGTGCCCTGGGAAGTAACATTGCTTTTTTCTTCTTTTTGAGGTAGGGTCTTGCTCAGCCCAGGCTGATCTGGCACTCACTCTGGCCTCAAAACTCACAGCGTTCCTCCTACCTCAGTCTCCTGAGTGCTGGGATTAAAGGCATGTTCCACCACACCCAGAAGAGAAAATAGGTCTGCCAGGGCCTCCAGCCCCTGCAAAGGAGCTCCAGAGGTGTGCACCACTTTGTGTCTTGATCGCTATCTTTCCAGCCCAGTATTGCTTTTCTAAGGCCTTTTACTTCCTTTTCAGTGAGGTAAGGCCAGGGATATGCCACCTCATAGCTCAGCATGTTCCTAAAGCTTCCTTAAGGTAATGTCCATAAAAAATTGTATTTAGGGGCTGAAGGGATGGCTTAGTAGTTAAGGCATTGGCCTGCAAAGCCAAAGGACCTAGTTTCGATTCTCAAGGACCCATGTAAGCCAGGTGCACAAGGTGGTGCATGCATCTGGAGTTCATTTGCAGTGGCTGGAAGCCCTGGCACACCCATTCTCTCTCTCTCTCTCTCTCCCTTTCCCTCTCTCAAGTAAATAAAAATATTTTTAAAAAATTATATTTAGCCAGCATGGTAGCACACGCCTTTAATCCTAGTGCTTGGGAGGCAGAGGTAGAAGGAGCACCTTGAGTTCAAGGCCACCCTGAGACTACATACTGAATTCCAGGTCAGCCTGAGCTAGAGTGAGACCCTACCTCAAAAAACCAAGATAAATAAATAAATAAAAATACACACAGAACACACACACACACATGCATGCCAGATGTGGTGGCACACACTTTTAATTCAGCACTCAGGAGGCAGAGAGAGAAGGATCACTGTGTTTGAGGCCAGTCTGGGACTACAGAGTGAGGTCCAGATTAGCCTGGGCTAGAGAGAGACCCTACTTCAAAAGAAAAATCATGTGCGTGTGTGTATGTGCGCACATGAGCACACCACTTTGATCCAGCTTTACATGGGACCTGGGAAATTGAACTTAGTTTGGCAGGCTTCTTAAAAAAGGGCCTTTAACTACTGAGCCACCTCCCCATTTCTCCAGCACTTTATAACTGAACAGGTAATGACAAAGATCCCCACTGAGAGACAGAGAACAAGTCTCACCTGACCAAAGTGACAGGTCATTCCTAGAAAGTACTGGGCAGGTGAAGGTGGACATAAAGGACAGAAGGGGGACAGAATGAAGCTAGTACCTACTATGAAGATACTCCCTCCACATAGGCTTTCGGTGCCAGGTTACACAGGATGTTTTTCTCCTTCAAATCAGGATCAAATGTCCTGGATGTCCTCTGTGATTGCCCACAGAGAATCCCTTCTGGCCCACGCCCTTCCTGCCTCCACCAAGACATACCCAGGAAGTCACAGAGTGGCTGGTCCAGCACCCTCAGCAGCAGCAAGAGCTGGCCAAGCTGCCGCTTCATGGTCTCCTGGCTCTCTTCAAAGTTCCCATGCTGGGGTGAGGTGGCAGGGTGTTAGGAGCATACATGATTCAGTGCCTGGAACACACCCTGCCCTGTACCCCCACCCCAACTCACCACAAGCTCCATGAAACCACAAAAACACCAGAAGGCATCCACTTCATTCTGAACAACGAAGAGGATTGGGGACAGGAGGTCACTCATGCCCTGGACATAGCCTAAGGAGACAATGGGGTAAGTGCTGGTGTTCTAGGCACAGGGTGCCCAGCCCACCCCCAACACGGCGCGCACCCAGGTCAAAGTGGTACATGCAGTAGGTGAGGAGGATGTCATTCAGCAGGCCCAGCCCTGGGTTCTCCGGGCCCTCATAGAATTTGTTGGTCCTGTCCGTGCGGCTCACGTCTCTCTCTGCAGTGACCAAACAATGCCAACATGAGAATAGTATGGATGTCCTCACTGGCCCCCGCATCAGCCTAACTCTTCTGCTTGTAGGCAGCCCCTAGCTTTGGGCTTGTGCTGGGAAGGGAGTGGGGCTGCACCCTAATAACACTGATGCTGTTGAGGCCATGTCTGTAAGTGAGGAAACCAAGGTTCAGGGAAGCTCAGCCACCTGCTACAACTTCCATTGAAAAGTTGGAGGGCTGCTGCTTGACCCCAAGGCCTCTTCCCACTCAGCACCCTATCTCCCCCACATGTCCTCCCTAGATAGTTGTCCCAACTATTTTCCCTCCTATCTTCCCCTCATGCCCACCAATGAGGCTGCGGTATCCATGCAGAAGTGAGTTCCTCCGCTCCTGCTCAGGACTCACGGATTTCCACTGCAGCTTCATGCGGAAATACTCATCCCTAGGGTGAAGGGAGAACAGCCACTATAGCCCTCACCAGAGATGGCATAAAGCCTAGGAAGCCCTACTTGCACCCTGGTCACCCCTGCCTTGATCACACAGATGTAGGTGAGCCACCTGTTCCTTCTTGTCACCACCCTTTTCTTTCACCCTTACTCATATATCAGATTAGACCACCTGGGGAGCTTTTGGTAAATATGTCCTCCCTGCTGGAAAAGACAGGCACTGAGACACCTGCAGAGCCTTACAAGGGGCCAGATATGGCAGGTGCATGACACCAGGAATGAGCCAAGATGGGCCCCAAGTGCAATGCAAAGCTACAATTACTCCAATAGCATGATGGCATGATGTCAGAATGGAAAGGGCCAGATGGGTCTGGATTAACTGCCATCTCCCTGAACAAAAGGGTTTCCAGCCTAGAGCCATAAAAGTAACCTAAACACTGCTCATGCTGTCTGTCCCCAAGAACACTGTTGCTATGATGGCCCAAGGGGACCCACTGATCCAACTTAAGCAATGGGGTGACATCAAGGCCAGAGTTGCATAAGGCAGAGATGTCCAAAGAACACAGGGGGCAAGACTCACGTTTTCTTGCGTATGTGGGCTTTGTGCTCCTCTGCAGAATCCTCCCAGCTGAGGTAACCCAGGAGGAACTTCCAGGCCTCCCTCCGCAGACCAGGGCTCAGACCCTGGGCACAGCGAACAGATGAGTGAGGGACCTCAATTTAGCCATTCACCAGTGTCCTATCTTCCACCCACCAGCACTCACCCCTGAGAAAATCCGGTTCTTCAACTCTGGGACTTGCTGCAGGCGGCCCTCAGGACCCATGTGACGGGCCCACTCCTCCTCTGTAACTGGAGGACCCCGCTCCACAGCTGGCCGTGGCCCCAGTTCCACCTGTGGAGATACAGGGTAGGTGACAGACAAGATAGGAAGTTTGTCTCACCCAACCTCCATTTGAGTGCTGGGCCCTTTTTGGCCTGAGGACCACTAAGCAAGTAGAGGCAGAAAGCATCCCCTTCTCTGGCCTATAGCAAAATGGCCCCAATAACAGCCACCACAGCCAGGCCTATACTCCCAGCCACTCAGGGGGCTAAGGCAGGAAGGTCAAAACTTCAAGGCAACTAAGCAACTGAGAGACCCTGTCTCAAAAAGTAATGAGGGCTGGGCGTGGGAGTGCACACCTTTAATCCCAGCACTCAGGATGCAGATAGGAGGATTGCCATGAGTTCAAGGCCACCCTGAGATGACATAGTGAATTTCTGGTCAGCCTGAGCTAGTGCAAGACCCTACTTTGAAAAACCCCAAAAAAAGTAATGAGGGTTGAGAATGTAACTCAGCAGTACAGCTCCTGCCTAGAATCCACAGTGAGGGGCTGGAGTCATGGCTCAGAGGTGGGGCTCCTGCCTAGAATCCACAGTGAGGGGCTGGGGGCGGCTCAGAGGTGGGGCTCCTGTCTAGAATCCAGTGAGGGCTGGGGGCATGGCTCAGAGGTAGCGCTCCTGCCTAGAACCTAGTCAGGTGCTGGGGGTGTGGATTAGAGGTAGAGCTCCTGCCTAGACTCCACAGGGAGGGGCTGGGGCGTGGCTCAGGGGTAAAGCATAGCATAGCATACACAAGGCCCTGGATGGTGCACACCTTCAATCCCAGCACTCAAGAGGCTGAGGTAGGAAGGCTGCTGTAAGTTCAAGACCAGCCAGGGACTACAAGATGAATTCCATGTCAGCATCGGCTACAGCAAGACCCTACCATGAAACAAAACACAACCCTGCCACCAGGTGTGCTCAGTGTCTGGCCCAGTGATCAAGCTTTCTGTGAAGTCACTTTGTATGCAGCCCCAGCAGGGAGGTACTACTACCTTCTCCATGTATCAGGGAGGAAACAGAGGCTGATGTCATATGCCCCATGACACAAGCCCCAAGAGAGTGATTTGACACTCACACAAGAGATGACCTCGAAGCCAGGCTCAGGCTCATCATCAGGTGGTTGGGGGAGGTCAGGGGAGGAGGCACCTTCAGTGTGTGGCTGCAGGGCTCCCCGGAAGAAGTTGGTCACTCTGGAGAAGCTGCTGAAGGTGGTGGAGTAGGGGTCCTGAAGGAAGCGCTGGGAAAGGGTGACAGTTGTCACAGCTGTCTGGATACAACCCCCATACCTCAGCCCTACCCAGCTGGCCAGTGCAGAGGACACTCACTGACACCACGTTGGAACTGTCCTGATCAAAGAGCTGCAGGTGGTGAAAGGAGTTGGACAGGGCAGAGGAGTCATGTGGAAAGACAAGGTAAAGTCGGGAGTCCTGCGGAGAGCTGCAAGGAGGGGATGCACAGGTGACCACAGGTGGACAGACCTTGTATCTTTATGTCCCTCCTGCCTAAACTTGCTCCAGGTGTAGTATCCCATTCTCCAGACTTACCACAGGGAGAGGTCTAAGAGCAGAGTTGGGCCTCTGGGTTGACATATGACCCAGGGCTTGCTTCCAAGCTAAGATGACTGCCTCAGGGAGGAGACAATGAAAGGCCTTGTTGGGATGAGAGGGGTGATACTTTCTATGCATCTGGTAACCACTACTACTTTGAATTCCTGCTTGGATGTGCCAGTCCCTCCCTCCTCCTTTCTTCCCTACTTTTGAGAGTCTCTTGTAGCCCAGGCTACCTTGAACTCCCAATTCATGTGCCACAGCCTCCTGAGTACTAGAACTACACGCATCATGCTAATGTCTTTTTAGTTTTCTTAACTCAAAGGGACCTGTGCTTCAGTCATCTCTCTAAGCTCTAGCTGTAGAGGGATAGGGTCTTCAAGAAGTTCTAGTGCAGGGAAATGACTCACCTGGCTAACAGCAGGTAGCGGCTGAGGACACGGAGAAGGGCTCTGGTGCCACCACGGTGGAAGTGCAGAGCAGGCAAGGAACCTCCAGCCTGTGTCACCAGGACCAAGTAGGCCCAGCTGAGGCCTGGTTTGGACCGGCGGATAGACTTGAGCTCCCCTAGGCTTACAGAGAAGGCCCAGGGGCCCCGGGGGGAGCCAGGCTCTGCACCTGTGGGACAGTACTGTGTTTGGCACAGATTGGGAGGCTAGGTCCTCTCAATAGCTTGGTCTCCTGAGGCTCTACCTAAATGTAACCTTGCCCCAGTCTCTGTGAATTCTGGACTACATAAAATGTACAGAAAGCCTGTAGACCTGAGCATGCTTCTGCCTAGGTTCTCCATGGCCTTTAGTTTAAAGCCAGTATTCCTCAATCTGATATTCAAGGTCCTACAGGTCTGTTCTGACCCCCACCCTATCTCATCTCCTACTCCCTCTTTGTTCCAAACTCTATTTGAGCCATGACAAAAAGGTTTGGACACTCCCAATGCCCCTGGCAGCCTCCTCTATGCTGGTACAGGAAACTGCTAAATATCTTTCAGAGGGGAAGTTCTGGTCTGTATGTGTCATTCCTTCCTGAATGATGTCCTTCTCAGAACTCTGACCCTTTCTTTCTCTTGGTTTCCATACTTCTGACTTCAGCATGGTACAAACAGCCCTGTATATAGCTGCTTCCTGCCCACCAGCTTGGAAACCTTCAGGACAGAGTTTATAGAGGTACCCAGAGGTGGTCACTCCAATCTCCTAGCCCAAAAAGGTAGTATCTGGCAGCTATCTTGCTAGTGGGCAGCACTGACCACTGACAGTAAAATGTACCCCTACCTAACTCCATCACAGGCACCATTCCACTTACCTCTCCTGGGCTCTGAGTGATGGGGCCATGGCCGCACCGTGCTGATGACAGCCCAGTCAGGTTCATAGCCTGGGTCAAAGGTGGGTTCCTCTTCTGAGGTGGTAGATTCAACCCCACTGGAGTCCTTGGAAGAAGGAGAAAGAATGAGGGGCTGTGGACTCACAGTTTGCAGCTTGGAGCTCCAAGGCTCCATAAGAAGGCAGTACTGTGGAACAGAGAGGAAAACAGGCACAAAAAAGGCACCACACTTGCTCAGGGTACACTAGGGAAGTCACGGATGAGCCATGCCTGGAATTCAAGTTTCTCAGAGCACAAGAAGACAAGCACTACCTGCCAGGTGGCACTGCTGAGAGACTGGCTGAAGTCACAGGGCTTAAAATAAGCTGTGAGTATCTGGGTGTGATGGCACATGCTTATAGCACCAGCACTCAGGAGGCAGAGGTAGGAGGATCGCCATGAGTTCAAGGCCACCCTGAGACTACATAGTGAATTCCAGGTCAGCCTGAGCTAGAGAGAGACTCTGCCTAGAAAAACCAAATAAAATAAAATAATCTGTGAGTATACAGTGAAATAGACAAAACATTTCCCGGGAACCATAATTGAGTCACAGAGACAGAAGTCAGGAACACCAGCAACGATGCAGAGGAATGAGAACCTGCACACACTGCTGGTAGACACACAAAATGTCACAGCTTCTAGAAAAAATAGCAAGGTAGACACTCAGAAGACAAATGTTAGCCCAAGGAGCAGCTAGGGATGTGGTGAGTGGAAGAGCTTCTGCCTAGAGTTCACAGTGAGGATGGAGGCATGGCTCAGTGGTAGAACACTTGTTAACAGTATGCACAAGTCCCTGGGTTCAATCCCCAGCTCTGAGTTATCAGCACAAAAACACACCTAATTTCTTACAAGCAATATCACTCATAATAGCCAAAAGTGGGAACAACCCAACTGTCTTCCACTTCTGTGGGATGGTTCAGCCTAACCCAGGAATGAATTGCTGATACCAGTTATAACATCGAGAGACCTTAAAAACCGCAAAGCTGGGCTACAGGGATGGCTTAGCTGTTAAGGCATTTGCCTGCAAAGCCAAAAGACCCAGGTTCAGTTCCCCAGGACCCATGTTAGTCAGATGCACAAGGGGGAACATGCATCTGGAGTTCATTTGCAGTGGCTGGAAGCCCTCCCTGGTGTGCCCATTCTCTCTCTCTGCCTCTTTCTCTGTCAAATAAATAAATAAAAATTTTAAAAAGTAAAAAGAAAACAAAAAAAACACAACGCCATGGGCTAGAGAGATGGCTTAGTGGTTAAGGTGCTTGCCTTCAAAACGTTATGACCCAGGTTAGGTTTCTCATTACCCACATAAGCCAGATACACATGGTGGCACATGTATCTGGAGTTTGTTTGCAGTGGCTAAAGACCCTGGCATGCCCATTCAGTCTCTCTTAAAAAATAAAATAAATAATATTTTTTTAAGCAAGAATCTGTTGCAAAACAAACTTAAGAACAATTTTATCTGCCCGGCATGGTGGTACACACCTTTAATCCCAGCACTCAGGGAGCAGAAGTAGGAAGATCACTGTGGTGGTTTGAATAGATGGCCCCCAATATATTCAGTTCTTTATTGTTTGTAGTTTGCATCTGCTGGCTACCTGGCTGGAGGCAATGTCACTGGGTGATCTTAAGGTGTGGTGGAGGGTTTCTGATTTCAATCTAAAGATATGCAAAGTGTGCCTAGCTGGAGTTCCTGAAGTGTGTTGTGGCTTTTGACCTTTTAGGCTTGTGCTTCTTCTCTCTCTCTGCTTGGGCATGTGAAGGCAGGCCAGCTTCTTCTGCCATTATGGAACTTCCCCTGGATCTGTAAGCTTCAATAAATATCCCTTCCTCCATAACTGCGCCTGGTCTGGAAGTTCATCTCAGCGAACCTGAATCTGTCTGCTACAATCACCATGAGTTTGAGGCCACCCTGAGACTACATAGTGAATTCCAGGTTAGCGTGGGTTACAGTGAGACCCTATCTCAAAAAAAAAAATCTACATTCTTGTGTTGGGGGTGGGGGAGGGTGCCCAGGGTCTTCTGCCACTGTAAATTGGCACCAGATACTCACAACCATCTTTTTGTTTGTTTTGAGGAAGGGTCTCACTATAACCCAGGCTGACCTGGAATTCACTCTGTAGTCTCAGGATGGCCTCAAACTCACCATAATCCTTCTACCTCTTCCTCCTGAGTGCTGGGATTAAAGGTGTGCACTACACTTGGCTGCAACCACTTTTTGCATCCAGCTTTATGTTCATGGCGGGAAAAGTTGAACCTGGGCCAGCAGGTTTTGCAAGCAAGCACCTTTAACCACTGAGCCATCTCCTCAACCCCTCAAAAAACTTAAATATTCATGGGCTAGGTAAATGGCTCACTGTTCATTTGCAAAGCCTGCCAGCCTGGGTTTGATTCCCCAGCCACTCATATAAAAGCCAGATCCAAAAAGTGGCATACATTTCTGGTATTCACTTGCAGCAAGAAGAGATCGTGGCATGCCATAAACACCCACAGGCAAATAAGTTTAAAAAAATTTAAATTCATTATTATTTATTTCTTTGGTTTTTCAAGGTAGGAGTTTGCTGAAGCCCCCACTGACCTGGAATTCACTGTAGTCTCAGGGTGGCCTCGAACTCATGGCAATCTTCCTACTTCTGCCTCCTGAGTGCTGGGCTTAAAGGCATGTGCCATTTCGCCCAGCTGACACTTTTAGATTTTTAAATTGTATTATAAAGTAAATTTTGCCGGGTGTGGTGGCGCACGTCTTTAATCCCAGCACTCGGGAGGCAGAGGTAGGAGGATCGCCGAGAGTTCGAGGCCACCCTGAGACTACATAGTGAATTCCAGGTCAGCCTGAGCAAGAGTGAGACCCTATCTCTCGAAAAACCAAAATAAATAAATAAAATAAATATAAAGTAAATTTTCATCATAAGTGAGTTACCAGTTCTTACTGTGGGTACGTTGTGCATACAAGAAAAGCTGCTGGTGATAATCTATGAAGGACAAGAGGGAACAAAATGTGTAAGAACCCAGGGAGAGGGAATAGAGGTGGCAGCCTCAGGGAGACAAGTCCTCTGTAGGAGACTGAAAATACATCAAAACAGGCCACTCCCTTCAGGAAAATGGCACCTATCTGCTTAGGATGCAGAACTCCCCCAGGGAGTAGAGTAAGCGGGCTTCTGCTCATTTGACAGAGAACAGGAGACACATGGAGACAAATGGAAAGAGAGGCCCTACCAGGCTTCCAGCCAGCCTCACACTTTTTTTTTTTTTTTTTTTTTTTTCAGAGAGAGGGAGAGAGACTTTATTTATGCGCAGACCTCTGCTGGCTGATGAAAAAACCTGACAGATGCCCTGGACTCAGACTGCAGCCTCACACTTTTATGTGGAAGGGCTTCTCCTTCCACTGCCCACCAGGACACATGACTGAGGGAGGGGAAGTGTGGGGAGCTTACCTTCTTGGAGAAGAGGATCTGAGTGGGGTCACCAGCTTCCTCTACGGGAGCCCAGTGCAGGAGGACGTCACTGTCCTGAAGGAAGAGGGAGAAATCAGTAGGTGCGATCAATCCTCCCCGCTTCCCTTCTGCAGTTTCCGCTTCACAGCCCTCATTCCAATTCCACCCTAGCCATTAGTAGTTCTGAAAGATGTTGTCTTCATCCCGCTGGGGCTCACCTTCTCCACGACACGAATGACACCCGCAATGAGGGAGTCTGGGTCCTGGTGCTTCCGGGCGCTGGTGTGCAGGTACACGCCTCCCTTCTCAAACACCACCTAGGGGAAAAGTGGAAGCCAATGGGGCCAGGGGGCGTGGCAAGAGTGGCAGCCAATAAGGGCAACACCCAGTAGAAGCTAGTCTAAGGGGCGGAGCCATGGTGGGAACCAAAGGGGGCAAACAGTTCCCAGGTGAGGTGTCCTGAGACCCTGACCGAGGGGCTGGCGGGGTGAGCCCCGGAAGATCAGCCTGGCACGCCGTTCGGGAGTGGGTGTGCATTCCACGGGGGCGGGGCCGAGATAAAGTCCCCTTTGGGATGGTGGCGGGCAGGGTGACAGTGCGTTTATGGGGAACAGGGCTTGGTAAGGCGCTGCCAGGACTGCGAGTGCCCCTGCACAGCGGGAAAAGGAAGCCCACCATCATGAGGAAGCGCTTCGTATAGACAGAAGCGAGGGAATTGGTCCCGAGTACTTACCCTGTAGTCGGATCCTTCCATAGCCGCAGCCGAAGCCCCACTGCCCGCCTCCTTTTCCGGGTCAATGTGGTGTTACTTCCGGAAAGGACATTCCCACTCAATACCAGATAATGGTAGCGACCGTACCCAGTTAAAGAGCGAGTGGACGAAACCATCCTTCAGAATGGGGTAAACTATAAGAGTTCAAAGTCACATGGCGTCAACCGTGAGGCAGAGATGGATAGCTTAGAGGGCGCAGGCGCAGCGTGCCACTTTGCACCGCGAAGTAAACAAGTAGGAGGGCCCCTGAGCTGCACCCACTAGCTCGTGATCCCCGGGAACGCCCCCAGCTCCATATTTTATAGTGGCAGCGAAGTCCATAAGGTCCCATTTTGCTCGAGGGCACGGCCGTAGCGGGTTGGCAAGGGCCATGTTAATGCGGGGCACTACCATATCTCTGTTGGGCGCGACAACCAAGTGTTGGAAAAGAGGAACAGCGAAAGGACAAGGTGAGAGGAGCGGTGCATCACCAGAGGCGCTGAGGGAATGGGGATAATGGGATGAAGCCTTCAGTACCCCCGGAAGCGAAGCTGTCCCATGCGATTTCCTGAGTCACCGTTGGAGACAAAGTGGGCTGAGACGCCATTTTGAAGCTGGGCAAACCGAAGCAAGAAATGCTGCCATATGTAGGTTGGCGGGAGGGAGAGCCCATATGCATCAGAGGCATATGAAACCAGACTTTCGGTCATATCGTGAGGAGAACCATTTTCCTCTACTTCTGTGGAAGAAGTTGATTTCGAATGAGGGACGTCAGGTCGCTTTTCTTAGTTCGTTATCCTCAGTGAGCCTGGAAGGACAGCCATATTTGTTGAGGGCAAGTTGAAATTGTATAGGTAGGTTTCTGCGTTGGCTTTCACCATATTTGTTACGGGCACACTACTGTTACGATTGGGACGAAGCCTCTCGTTGCCATTTTCGTTTTTGGCGCTCAGGATAAGGGAGGAGGAGAGTACAGGATGGAGGCGGTGCGGCCTCACGGACGTGACGCAAGGCGCCGCCATGACTTTTGAGGGCGGCGACGGCGCCGGGCCGGCCATGCTGGCTACGGGCACGTGAGTGCAGGCGTCGTTGTGGACCGGGCTGTGGGGAGGGTTTGGCCTCCTGAGGCTGAGGGGCGCTGGGAGGGCGAACGGTACCTGGTGGGGTACGGCCTGCAGAAATCGGCAGGTAGAGATCGCCTAGCGGCCCTTGACTGAGCCCTGGAAAGGCGTCTCCCGCGGGGACCGTCAAGTCTGACCCAAGGCAAATCTTAGACACGCCTTATCGTCCGCGGTGCAGACCGACCAGGGTTCCTACCTTAGCCGTGGACCAAGTCCACGGGGTTCCAGGGTCGCTCCAGTATTCGGGGCGCCCTCACCTGCCCTAGGGCGGGACTTCCGGCCCTGGCCCCCACCTGGGCGGGATTTCCTGTTTTCTTCCTGGGACAGGGTCCTGTGGACCCCGGGTGTAGTTGGGCTCTACACCCAGCAGTTCTTTGTGGCCACGTCCACGTTAACAGGCGGGCCGTTAACAACCCCGATTCCTGAGCGGGGGGGAGGGGAGGTTCTGTTTTGTGCCCTGTCCTGAGAGGCGCTCTTGCTTACTGCCCGCCTGTCCCATTGTCTCAATTCCTAACAGGTGACAGGCCTTGGCAGAGGTCCAAGTAAGTCCCCTCCATTGCTGCCTTCACCAGTCACTCACCTCTTATTTCCACACTGCAGCCCTGTGGCTTACTCAGAAAATATATCGTAGGGCCTACTGTCTTCCACCCCTTCCCCTCTGCTCAGACTAGAATGGGCCAGGCCGTATGACCTTGGACGAGTCAGTTCTTTGCCCTGATCCTCGATTTCTGTCCTCCATTCAGATAGGAAGGACATGAGGTGTGTGTGGGAATCGCTGGCCACCTCCTGGTGTTCTAGAGCCTGGAGGTTTAGCACACAGCATCAACCCCACTTCTGCCTTGCAGCTTGCATGCCTTCTGACAGGTGTCTCCAAGTCGAGATGGGAAGACGGGAGATCACATCGGCTGAGACAGGCAGGGTGGTGGTCAGATTGCCAGTGGTCTGTTGGATCCAGACTGCCTGAGGTCCAGCTCCAGCTCTGCCTGTGACCCCAGAGTCTCAGTGCTGAATCTCCCTGAGTCCAAGTTTGCTACTGTAAAGTGGGGTGATAACTGCTGCTCCTTCATAGAGGTGGGAAGGATAATGACCCCTCGCCCTACCTGGCAATGAAATACTAGGCAAATCCTCTCTTCACCGTGGGCTGGGGTGCTCACTCTTCATCTTGGTGTGGAATCCCTGCATGAGTAGACTCAGCAAGAGCAAGCTGCCTTCTATGGGTGACTGACATGGGGCTTGCAAATTGAACTCTCTGCTTCCTTTCCCTGTGGCCCTGGCGGCCTTGAATTCCTCCAGTAGCAGATGTGCTCACTAACTCCAAGGAGGCTCCGCAGCTGTCCTGCAGTTCTAGCTCATCCCCTCTGGGTGAGTGAGTGGTCCAAGGTCACACTTTTGAGCCAGGGTGGGCACCCAGATCTCTGTCCTTGAGGAATTCAGTCTGATGGGAGGATGGAGGTGGTGGTCTAACTGTTACGTGCTTGAAAGGAGGGAGCCTCTGGTTCCTCTGGAAGGTTTCTGAAGAAGCCCTAGACCACATGTTGAGAACCTGTCTCAAATCCTGAAACCATGGGCTGGGGTCAAAGCCCTAGGCTTGATTCCCAGCACTGAATAAACTAAGTATAGGGGTGTACAGCTGTAATCCCAGCATTGGGGAAGTAGAGGCAGGAGGATCAGGAGTTCAAGTTCTTCCTTGGCTACATTAGGAATTGGAGACTAGCCTCTGCTATATGAAATGTAGACCTTGTCTCAAAACAAAAAACAAATAAACATGGTTTTAATGCTCACAACAAACCACATGCCAGGGACTTATGACTTGGAAGTGGAACAGGGAAATACCAAGAAGTGGGGCTAGAAACAGTAGGGCCCAGTGAGGTGTGGGAGGCAAGACATCCGAAAAGTACCAGGCTTGGGCAAGGCATCCAGCTCAGCTAAGACAAAGTGGATTGGGGGGCAGGGCAGGAGTGGCACCAGTGCATGTGGTCTCAAGATGAGGGGACAGTGTGGCAGCCAGACCTCAGCCCCTCTGTCCTGCTCTGGCCCACAGGGCGCGGATGGCGTCAGGGCGGCCAGAAGAGCTGTGGGAGGCCGTAGTGGGGGCTGCAGAGCGCTTCCGAGCTCGCACTGGTACGGAGCTCGTGTTGCTGACTGCAGCACCACCACCACGTCCAGGGCCCTGTGCTTATGCAGCCCACGGACGAGGGGCCCTGGCTGAAGCTGCCCGCCGCTGCCTCCACGACATCGCCCAGGCACACCGGGCAGCCGCTGCCGCCAGGCCTCCAGGGCCCCCACCAGCACCACAGCTACCCAGCCCTGCCCCGAGCCCTCCACGAAGGCTAGCCCTGGCCAGGGAGGATGATGAAGATGATGAGGATGATCCCACAGAGACGGAGACTTCTGGGGAGCGGCTAGGTGGCAGTGATAATGGAGGTGAGCCAGCGGGGAGGGACTGCAGTGATACCCACCCAGTGAGCTGCCCACAGTTCTCTGTCCTGGAGGTAGAACTGCTGGTCTCTGGACAATTGTCCCAGGGCATGCTGTGCACCCTTAAGACAGTCATTTCTCTCTCAAGCTCACACCAGGTCTGGAGACATCTGTGTGGGAGCATTGAGGGGTTCTGGTCTAGCTAAGTGGAGCACCGCACAAGACTTCCTGGGAGCTGTGGGGGACACCTGTTTCTTAGGAGGGAAGGGTAGGGGCTGGAGGAGAGCTGAGTCACCAGTTAAGCAGCTTCCTTACAAAGTCTGACAGACTAGGTTCAATTCAATTCCTGAGTATCCATATAAAGCCAGATGGCACAAAGTGGAATATGCATCTGAAGTTCACTTTCAGTGACAAGTGGTCCTGGTGTGCCCATTCTCTTGCTCCCTCTCTGCTTGCAAGTTAATAAAAATTGAAAAAGCAAAAAGGGAAGGAGCCAGGCATGGTGGCTCACTTGCGAGGCAGAGGGAGGTAGGACGGTTGCTTTGAGTTCAAGTCCAGCCTGAACTACAGAGTTCCAGGTCAGCCTGGGCTACAGTGAGATCTTATCTCGGAAACAAAAAGGGGGGGGGTACTGTTTCCTCCCTGGGAGGTTTGGGTCATATGTTCCCAGCAAACCTTGGAGGTACCACGTTTCTTCAGCGGTTGTTGGCACCTGAGGGTGAGGATGTGGCAGAGGTACCCTCAGGCCATGGTGACTGTTGTTGGCCTCATGGAATGGGACAGAGACCTGACTGGCTGGACCTGTCCCTCCTGCAGGACTCTTTGTGATGGACGAGGATGCCACCCTCCAGGACCTTCCCCCCTTTTGTGAGTCCGACCCTGAGAGCACAGATGGTAAGTATCTAGGCTGGGGGTGGAGGCGGCTGGGACAGGGGCAGGGACTGAGACTGAAGTTCCCCTGGGTCACAGATGGCAGCCTGAGCGAGGAGACTCCTGCTGGCCCTCCAGCTTACACAGTGCCCCAGGCCTCGACGCTGCCCACCCAGCAATATGCCAAGTCCCTGCCCGTGTCCGTGCCAGTGTGGACCTTCAAAGAGAAGAGGACAGAGGCACGCTCCTCAGACGAGGAGAATGGGCAGGTAAGGCAGCAGTGGCGACAGTTTATAGAGAGGTGCTGCAGGGCCCGGGGCTCCTTCCGAGTCACGCTCCAAGGAAGGCTAAGCGTCCCTTCCAGATGGGGTAACTGAGGCTGAGACCACCCCACCCATGTCTGGTCCCTTCCAGGCTAGCCTTATTGTACTGTAAGTCCTGGAAGCAGGGTGGAAAAACGGGCCTTGAGAATGGTGGACTTCTTGAAGTCTCTGCTGGAGCCAGGAAAGAGGCCCCTTCCCCTGGATCAGATCAGTATTGGGTCTTCCCACCTGGAGAAGGGCTTCTAGGACGTCTAGCTAGAAGGGCAGATGCCTACCCTCCCCATTGGCTCTCTGCAGCCCTCCTCCCCAGACCTGGACCGGATCGCGGCGAGCATGCGCGCGCTAGTGCTACGGGAGGCCGAGGATACCCAAGTCTTCGGGGATCTGCCCCGGCCACGGCTGAACACTAGCGACTTCCAAAAGCTGAAACGGAAATACTGAGCCTCGGGCCAGCGCCGCGCCTCACAGGAGCCGCCTCCCCGCGCTGCTGGCACAGCAGCAGAGCCGCTAGACTTCGGCGCCCTTCCATCCCCAGCCTTCGGGGTCTGGATATGTCGCTCCTTTCTCCGCCCAGCAACAGATTTATTTTTTAAGGGATTGGCCCACTCCCAGGGCGGAGCTAGTTCTAACCTTCTAATAGGTCAGATCTGTTTCTTGTCTAGCAGCAGAAACGTTGCTTGCACGGCATTGGCTCTGTCAGGATCCTGTCAAGGGCTCGATCAATCAACCACCCCAGTCTCTACCCTCAGTTGCTGAATTCTCCTATCTGATTGGTCCCAGCCTCATGGGGGCGTGGCCAAGACCGCCTCCAACCCTGAACTGGCCGAAGCCTTCAGTTTCTGTCTTTACACTACTGGACCAGGTTTCCCCGTTGATAATTGACCTTCTGAAGCCCACTTAGGGATGGCCTCGTCCAGTCCCTGCGTTTGACACCTCATTGGTCCCCTCCATGACAGCCTGTCCATCGAAGCCACCTGGCACGTTACCAGTTCCCTCCCCATCCCAACAGGTGCCTTAAAGGGCTCTCTGTCCCACCCGCCGCCGTGGGGCTCTGGCCTGGCTCTCCAGCCCTGGTGCGGGGAGAATGCAGTGGGCACCGGGAGTCGGGAGGGCGCTCTGGAATTAAAAGAGTTTTCCCTCTGATGGGTGAGCTGTGCTGTGGGTGTTCACTGCAAATCTGGACTTAGTTTAAGTTTTACGAGGTAGAGTCTCTAGCTCAGGGTGGCCTGGAGCTCATGATGATCCTCCTACCTCTGCCTCTGAGTGCTGGGATTAAAGGTGTGCACCATCACGCCCGGCAAACCTGGGTCTATTATCCCCATCTTACAAGTAAGGAAAGGGGCATTCATAGGGACCCCAGTCTTCGCCGGATGAGTGCAGAAGCCAGGACTAGGGAGGCCATCGCCTGAGGCAGCCGCCGTGAAGGAGAGATTTAAGAGCAAGGTCTATCTACACCCTTAAGCTATTGGCATAGATCTAGCTCACTGTGGCTGGCCTCCAACTGAAGATCCTTTGCCTCAACCTCCTGCTTACTGAGATATTGGCCTACACCTTGACCCCAGAAAGTAGAAGCGACTTCTCCACTATGCATACAAGAAAGCTGCAACATCACGGGAAAAGCAGAAAGACGGGTGCATGGTCGGTGTGGTGGGAAATGGGCTTCATGCACCCCCTCAGGAAGGCCAGCTTCTCATTGTCATCCCAGCGCTTGGGAGGTCAAGGCGGGAGGATTAGGGATTGATTTATGGTCAGCCTCTGCTATGTGGTAAATTCCAGGCCAGTCTGAGCTACATACATAAAACTTTGTCAAAAAG
Source organism: Jaculus jaculus (assembly GCF_020740685.1). Taxonomy (NCBI): domain Eukaryota; kingdom Metazoa; phylum Chordata; class Mammalia; order Rodentia; family Dipodidae; genus Jaculus; species Jaculus jaculus. The sequence goes on from NC_059115.1 coordinate 20,645,200, forward strand.
AAAAACCTGTAGGGCGAGGTGGCTAACACCCTTAATCACCGCACTCGGGAGGTAGAGGCAGGAGGGTTGCTGTGAGTTCAAGGCCACCTTGAGAATACACAGTGAATTCAAGGTCAGACAGGACCAGAGCGAGACCCTTCCTCAACTAAATAAATAGCCGGGCGTGGTGGCGCACACCTTTAATCCCAGCACTCAGGAGGCAGAGGTAGGAGGATCAACACGAGATCAAGGCCACCCTGAGACTACACAGCGAATTCCAGGTCAGCCTGAGCAAGAGTGAGACCCTACCTCGAAAAGCCAAAAGTAAATAAATGATTAAAACCCAGGTAACAATAGCGAAGATTAGATAGATGGGGAATATGCGCCCCATGCTGGCGCAGAACCTCCGGTGGAAGGAGCCGGGATCACTACCCTTTCCTGTAGATGCGTCACTTCCACGCCAGGGGGCGCAGATTGGAATTGGTGGGGTCGCCTGAGAAACAACGAGCCCGGCGAAGGCGGGCGGGACTTCCGGTGGCCTGGACGAAGGCGGGACTTCCGCCCAAAAAATGAGGCTTGTTCGTTCACACCCGGTGCGGTTTCATGTAGACCTACAGCTAGGATGGCTGCGGCGGAGGCCCAGGGTCGCCTTTGGCTTGAGAGCCCTTCTGGCGGGCCGCCTCCCATCTTTCTGCCTTTGGATGGCGAAGCACTGGTCCTGGGTCGGGGACCCCTGACCCAGGTGACGGACCGGAAGTGTTCCCGAAAGCAAGGTAGGTGTAAGTGCGGCAGCGGTGCGATGGGGACCGTGCTTCTTCATCCCTGAGAGCACGCGTCGCCGGCCGAATGGCGAGGTGGACAGGGAAGAGGCAGGAGCTCCCAACCTGCACTTGGTCTGGCCCTAGTCACGGAGGAAATGGATCCCACAGATTATGTCCGTCGTGCTACCCAATGAGCCAATCCCATTTAGAAATAAATCCCCTCCAGCCTGGGTGTGGAGGTGCAGGCCTGCCATCTCAGCCCTTGGGAGGTGGAGGCCGAATGAGGAGCTCGAGGTCAGCCTCAGCTACATAGTGATTTCCAGGCTATCCTGGGTTACATGAGAGCCTGTTTTAGAAAACAAAAGTAATGAAAGAGGAAGGAACTACTTCCTATGGATGGGTGTTATGGTCAGCAGCTGGCCAGGCCTCACTAGCAGGAAACCATTCGTATGTACACTTAATACAAATTGTGACTCCACCTCATCATCCCTCAGTGGAGCTGCTGGCCGACCCCAAGACGCGGACCGTGGCGGTGAAACAGGTACTAGAATCTTAACCCTGCAGGAAACAGAAGAGGTGGGGCTGAAGGCTCCTATTGGTAGGTGAAGAAAGGAAGTTGACACTGGATTGGAGGAAGTTCCAGCTCCTACTCCATCCTCCCTCCCTCCCTCTCTCTCTCTCTGCAGCTGGGAGTTAACCCTTCTACTGCTGGGGCCCTGGAGTTGAAGCCAGGGTTGAAGGGTTCTCTGAGGGTAGGGGACACGTTGTATCTGGTCAATGGCCTTCATCCCCTGACCCTGAGATGGGAAGAGATCCAAATGCCAGGATCCCATCCAGAAACACCACCTGGCACCCCTTCACCGACCCCAAAGGAAGAAGAGGCAAAGGATGGGGCTACTGAGCCTCAGAAAAAGCGGAGGCGAAAGTTCTCTTCTGGCTGGAAGAATTTGGAGAAGTTGCTGGTGTTTACTGCACCTGGAGTGAAGCCCCGGGGCAAGGTGAGGGAGCCCAGCACAGCTGAGCATCAAATCTGAAGTTTGCTGTGCAGCCCTAGACTACTCTGTCAGCGTTTCTGAGCAGAGGGGCTAATGAGAAACCCAGGGGTAGCTGTAAGTACTGAGTATCGGATGTATGTCAGGCCCCGTTCCCCACAATAACCGTTATAAGTGCCCAGTAATAAGTGATGACCAGACATTTCAGCATCTTATTTGACATAGACAGGGTGAACGGGTGTGCCAGGGCTCCAGCTACTGCACATGAACTCCAGATCCATGCACTACTTTCTGCATCTGGTTTCACATGGGTACTGGGGAATTGAACCCGTGCCACCAGTCTTGGCAAGCAAGTGCCCTTAACCACCGAGCCATCTTTTCAGTCCCCATTTCAGCCTTTTTTTATTTTTATTTTTTTTTATTCATTTATTTTATTTTTTTTTTTTTTTTGAGGTAGGGTCTCATTCTAGCCCAGGCTGATGACCTGGAATTAGTCTTTTAGTCTTTTGGGCTGGCGTTGAACTCACAGTCATCTTCCTACCTCAGTTTCTCCACCATGCCTGGCTCAGCACACACTTGGCAGAGGTAAGAGGATTGCAGTGAGTCTGAGGTCAGCCTGGGCTAGAATGAGGCCCAACCTCAAAAAAAAAAAAAAAAAAAAAAACAGGTGTCACCACACAGGTGTTGTTTGGTTTGGTTTGGTTTTTTGAGATAAGGTCTCACACTTCAGCCCAGGCTTACCTGGAATTCACTATGTAGTCTCAGGGTGACCTTGAACTCAGAAATCCGCCTACCTTTGCCTTCCTAGTGTTGGGATTAAAGGCGTGCACTACCACACCTGGTGGGGTTGTTTTTAATTACTTGCAAGCAGAGAGATAGTGAAACAGACAGTCACAAAGAATCGGGGGGCATCTGGCTTTTACTATGTAGTCTACTCCCAGGCTGGTCTTGAACTCACAGTGATCCTCCTACCTCTGCTTCCCAAGTGCTGGAATTAAAGGCATTGCCCACCATGCCCAGCTTGACAATGGTCATTTTCAAGACTGGAAAACCGGAGATGTGGAAGACAGGAGTGACACTGAGGATTCAGGCTCCATATAGTTGTCAGGGCCTCAAACTGCTCCCTGTGGACATAGTAGGGCTTGAGGGGGAAGGCAGAGCCCTTCCGCTGGCTGGCCTGGCCGCCATAGGGATACCTGTAGCTGAACAGGACTATATCAGACACTGAAGTGTGAGAGGAAGCCAAAGCCAGATGCTCTGTCAGAGGCTGGGGCCTGGGTGAGGGGTTAGACATGCAGGCTGTGACTGGGTTTTCCCATCCCAAAAAGGAGGGTGGACCTTGCCTCAAGAGTTGGTGGCAGAGGCGTGACAGTGCTATTGCCCCTGTTCTTGGAAACAGGTAGCTGCCTTTGATCTGGACGGCACTCTTATCACCACCCGCTCTGGGAAAGTCTTCCCCACTGGCCCTAATGACTGGAGGTGAGGTGGACAGGCAAGGGAATGGGGACTCCTGGAGGCCTCCAGGTCCCTATACCCTCCGTCATGGGCTGCTTCCGCCTATTAGGATCTTGTACCCAGAGATTTCGAGGAAGCTCCAGGAGCTGGACACTGAAGGCTACAAGGTGTGTGTGGCACCACTGTGTGTGTGTGCTTGTGTCTGCACATGTGAATGTGGAGGTCACACAAGGCTCAAGTGAAGGCCCCCAGTGATCTCATGTGCCCCACAGCTGGTGATCTTCACCAATCAGATGGGCATCGGGCGAGGGAAGCTGCCAGCAGAGGAGTTCAAAGCCAAGGTGGAGGCTGTGTTGGAGAAACTGGAGGTCCCCTTCCAGGTAGAGCCTGCAGCATGCTGGGGCCCATGTGGGGACACAGATCTGGGTGAGTGAGTGCCTTGGGTTATGAGACAGATCTCTACTGGGGTCAAACTGTCACGAGCTACTGTCCCACAAATGCTTCCCATGGGCTGGTGATAAATGGTCCAAACCATTTGGTGATGGGGGGACCTGAGGACTCTGGCCCGGCCACTTCCATAGGTGCTAGTGTCCACGCATGCAGGCCTGTACCGCAAGCCAGTGAGCGGCATGTGGGACTACCTTCAGGACCAGGTAAGCACCCACTTTCCCTGCCCCAGCTCTTTGAACCCTGTTGGGAACCTTGCTGTCCTGCCTTGCCAGTTGTCACATCCCAGGTGGGACATGAGAATAGCGCTCTCAGACACTGAAAAGTAGAAGAGCTGAGTTTGTTCTCTGTCACATGCTCACATGGGTCACTCGAGCTGAACACGTTGGGGGAGGCACGTGTGGGTGCCCCCCATGTGCTTCCAGACCTAATGGCCACTGTAAGCGTGGATAGTGGGAGAAAGCAAAACATAGCCAAGTAGAAGCCTGAGAGGTCAGAGGTGGGGGAGGCATCTCGTAGGTATCAGGGAAGTGATGTGGGTACCACCAGGTAAGTGCAGCCTGCATGTTCAGGATGGACAGGGTGGCAGCAGGCATGAGTGCCCTCTGGCTGGCTGTCCAGGTTGTAGGGGAGGAGCAGAACAAAAAGTGGGGGAGGGGGAGGGACAGTTAGGGGTGTCTTACGTCCTGTCTCTGCAGGCCAATGAAGGCATGCCCATCTCCATCAAGGACAGCATCTTCGTGGGAGGTAAGGAGCTTGGGGCTGCTGGGGAGGCTAGGACCCTCTGAGCTCGGGTAGACAGTGTGTCCCATTACAGATGCAGCTGGCCGCCCGGCCAACTGGGCTCCAGGGCGGAAGAAGGACTTCTCATGTGCAGACCGACTGGTGAGCCATGTCCTGGCCCTGCCCAGCCTCACCCAGCCTTCCCCCACTGACCTCTTGCTTCCCCCCAGTTCGCCCTCAACCTTGGTCTGCCCTTCTCCACACCAGAGGAGTTCTTCCTTAAATGGCCTACTGCACGCTTTGAGCTCCCAGCCTTTGATCCGGTGAGGCCCCATGAGACCTGGGGGAAGGGGTGAGGGTTGAAGGCCCAGCTATCTCACACCTGGTCCATCCCTGTCTGTCTCTGCCAGAGGACAGTATCCCCTGCCGGGCCTCTCTGCCTCCCAGAGTCCAGCTCCCTCCTCAGCTCCAGCCCAGAGGTGGTTGTTGCTGTGGGATTCCCTGGCGGTGAGATGATCCCACTTCTGACCCCTTAATCCCTCCTGGGTCCCCTCTTGAGTGCCCATTGACACCAACATTGTCCCACTAGCTGGCAAGTCCACCTTTCTGGAAGAACATCTTGTGTCAGCTGGATATGTCCACATCAACAGGGTGAGTGGAGCAGCACTCTTGCGAGAGCTGGACACTGCAGCCCCATTCCTCCCCTTGGTCACCAGTCCCACGTGTAACCTGCCCTGGGTCCCCAGGACACACTGGGCTCGTGGCAGCGCTGTGTGAATACCTGCGAGGCAGCACTGAAGCAGGGGAAGCGGGTCGTAATTGACAACACCAACCCTGACATCCAGAGTCGTGCCAGGTACTGGGTCTCCAAGGGAGCCCCTGAAGGGTGTGCAGTAGCACCCAGTGACAGCTAGCACCTTCCTGCACAGGTACATCCAGTGTGCCCGGGATGCAGGAGTGAGCAGCCGCTGCTTCCTCTTTGAGGCCTCTCTGGAGCAGGCTCGCCACAACAACCGGGTCTGTCCCACACCCTCCCCTCACCCAGGCCCCATTCCTTCTTCCCAGACCTCCTCCTGCCCCCTCCCCTGTCCCTGCCCTCTGACAGAGCAGTTGGCTTTGACTTCCTCACAGTTCCGACAGATGACTGGATCCTCACACCCTCCAGTGTCCGATGTAGTCCTGTTCAGCTACAGGTATGGATACCCCCTCTGGTGGGCCAGGCCAACCGGTGGAAGGGCTCCACCTGCCCCCTCAACCCTGCTGTGCCCACAGGAAGCAGTTTGAGGCCCCAACGCTGGCAGAAGGTTTTGCAGAGATCCTGCAGATCCCATTTAGGCTGTGCCTGAAGCCTTCCCTTGAGCGACTGTACCGCCAGTTCTCTGAGGGCTGAACCAAATCCGCAATAAATGCTGCCATTCTACTGGCTAACTTGCTGGGGCATCCTGGGGAACATGGCCTGTCATTCCACGGTGGGGACCTTGGACCAGCATGTAGTAGGCCCACTAACAGTTTACACGTGCCTCAGGGCCTGTGCAGGGACAACAAGCAGGCTTCAAGACCTGACTGTGAGCTTGACTGAGATGGTCCATGAGGACAAAACCTGAGCTCAGACTGTGGAATTCTAGAAGGGCCTGGGAAGCTACACATACCCTTTTCATGGGGAGGCAGAGAGCTTGAAGGGCCCTAAGCGGTCTTGTGCTTACAGTTGCACCAGGCCACTTACAGAAAGGTCACCAACACTCACCACGCCTGCTTTCCCTGCCAACGTGGAGACTTCAGGTGTGATGCACAAGCACATCTACAGACTCTAGGACACTCATCACAGATGGCCCCCCTCTACCCCCAAATGCAGGACCATGCCAACCGCACCAGCCAGCCTGCAAAATGAGCAGGAAGGGGGCTCATGGGTTAAAAGACTTGACTTTATTGGGAAAACATACAGGGGCAGGGACATCCTTGGAGACAGGATGCCATCCTCCATGTTGCTGGGCAGTTGCAGTTCCCAGGGGCCCCTATTCAGGGGAAGAAAAAAAAAATCTGACCTGAGAAGCAGGGGGACAGTAGGAGTGGTTAGAGTGCAGGCCTCCAGCAGCCCCTGGGGTGGAGAACATAAGCTCTACCCTGCAACATGTAACAGGAACCCTCAGGAAGACGCACGCCCTTACTGTGCCTAAGTCCTGAGGCCCTGCCCTAGGACTGCATTCCCTGGTGGGAATTCAGAGAGGCAATGCACTGAGGTCTTCCTAAGGTCAAGAGTCACTTCACAGTGGTACCACTCACCAGTCTCCATGGGACCTTGACTGGGATGGTGGTGGGCCCCACCTGGAGGGGGCCACTAGCCGCCCATCTGCAGAAAAAGTCAGGGAGTAAGTCAATCAGGACAGGGTGCGGTAGGGTGGAGCAGTACGTACATGTGGGGCAGCCTCACCCCTCGCTGCTGCTGCTCCTGCTCCAGGCTCCGTTGCAGGACCTGCTGCTGGTTGACAATGACACGCCTGATACCGTTGACGAAGCTGCTCTGGTCGTGTGGGATGAGGCCAATGAAGATCTTCTTCTCCGAGGAGTACAGGAGCATGAGCACGCGCACCTCGCTTGAGGCCTTGTAGGAGAAGTGCACGCAGCCCGCCTGCAGTGCACACGGGCAGGCGTCAGTTCTGCCCGCTGGCTGTCCCCTTGCCCCAGCTGGCGCCATAGGGCTGCAAACCTGGACTGCCTTCATGCTGTCCCTTCCCCGGGAACAGAGACCAGCCAAGAGCAAAACACACACTGTGCAGCCAGCTCCTGGGGTCTGGGACACCTGAGCAGTGCTAGGGGCCTAAATGCTGCCTACCAGAGCTGGCACCACACTAGAAAAGCCTTCTTGGGTCCCACCAGCAAAGGTAAACCTAGGGCCAGCCACCAAGCCTTGGGTAGGTGTGGAACCTGGCCAAGCAACACTGGATGACCAAGACTCCTTATGGCTGTCCCGAGGCATCTCGGTGGATTCTCACGGGGGCTAGACCCTTTACAGGGAAATTGAGGACCAATGGGAAGGGCTGGGTCTTAGCCCTAGGTGCCAAGCATCTGGGGCAACCAAGCTTGGGAATGAGAACAGCCAGAAGGGGAGGGTAGCTTGGTGCTGGGCCAAGTGGGTGGGGACCTAGGGACATGAGGTTCTACAGCTTCTGGGGATCTGTCAGGAGGCTGAGGCCAAACCAGAACACAAGCAGACCCAGTGGGTCCTGCAACTTGGCCAAACACAGGCACCCAGAAAAAGTGGCTGACATTGACATTGCCAGCCAAGAATTCAGAGACCAACCACATCCTCATACTGATGCCCCAAATGCTAAGACAGCATGACCCAGACTTTAGAACCTCAGTTCTCCATGGGATGGAGCCAGGGAGGGCTCATGTAAGGGAGCACTCCAGGCATAGGTGCCCCTTGAGTTTTTCAGAAAGGCTTCTGCCAACCACCCAACTAGCAGCTAGCCTGGCCCTAGCCCTCCGCCAGCCTTTCCCAGGTGACCCGCCACTCACGAAGCCATTATCCATGACGCGGCACAGGCTCTTAAGTGTCTCCACATCCTTGGTGAAATGGAATTGTACCAGGCGAGAGTTCCGGAACAGCGGCACCAAGGTGGTCTGTGAGAGGCCCAGGTCATGAACCTGGCTTTGAGCCTGTGCTGTCCACACCAGCCCACAGGTCCCAGCTGCCTGTTCACCCAGGATGGCCTCCTCCCCAACTGGGCCCGCCCTCACCAGCAACTGCTGTGGGATGAGCTGCATGTAGAGTTTCCTTGGCCACTGTTCTGTCCTCCTGCCACCAGACAGTAAGCATCAGGAGAGCCCATGTGACCCCTGCCACCCACTTGCCCACCCCACCACCAGCTTGCCCACCCTGGCACTCACAAGATCTCCCCTTGGTTCACGTAGATGTGGGATGGCAGCCACCTCTTGGACCGGCTGTTGGGCTCAGGCCTAGGCTTTGGGGCAGAGTGAGAGGGCACTTCAGGGATCGGTGGTACAGGTACCAGCAGCCCACACAGCCCCGCCGCTCACCTCCTGCCACTCCAAGACTCCACTCCACGCCAGGAACTTGTTGTTGACAATCTGCACAGGGCCAGAGTGCACACCACCTGGGCCCACAGCCTGCAGAGAGAACACAGCGTTCCAGGAGCTAGAGAATCCTCCACCACCAACCCCTGACATCAGCCCTCGGAGTCCTAGAGCTGGCCCTCCCCTCACCAGCCTATGACCTTCATACACTCCTTAAGTCCCAGCCTCTAGCCTGGGTGGTTTTTTCTTTTCTTTTCTTTTCTTTTTTTTTTTTTTTTTTTTGCTTGTTTTTCCCGAGGCAGGGTCTCTAGCCCAGGCTGACCTGGAATTCACTGTAGTTTCAGGGTGGCCTCGAATTCACAGTGATCCTCCTACCTCTGCCTCCCAAGTGCTGAGATTAACGGTGTAGGCCACCACACCCAGCTAGTCAGGTATTTAAGGCCCAGTGTGCTGACTCTAACAGCTGGGTACCATGTAATGAGGGGAACAAGGCAGGGTCCCAAACAGGTGGCGCCAAAACACATGGTCACCCTCCAAAGCCTTCAAGCACCATACCAATAGGCAAAACAACCCACTTCCTACTGTCATAGGACACACCCTCTTGTTCCTACAGCCCTCCAAAGACACTTTCTCATCAAGTTACATGGAATAAGCTATTGCTTCCACACACTCCCTTGATGCTCCCTGCCCCTGCCATCACATTCCAGTTCATCCCAGGAATGCAACTGCTGATGTTCACTGACTGGGGTCCAAGAGCCAACATGGAATAGCTGCACTCGCTGGCACACCTGTTTCCGGGTGGTGATGACCTGCCGGATAGCATTGACGAAGCCACTCTGGTCATAGGGGATGAGGCCCATGAAGATCTTCTTCTTGGACGAGTACAGGAGCATGAGCACGCGCACCTCGCACGGGGAGATGTGGGGAAAGAGCATGCAGCCCGCCTGGGGGGACAGTGCCGCAGGTCAGACCCCCTTGCCCTCCAAGCTAACATGACCTTCCCACCTTGAGTCAAAATCAGCATCGGAGCCTCAAGGCTTTTCCAAGAACTGGTGACAGGTACCCCGACACCTAAGCCTGGAAGACTCACAGGTGGAGCCCGAGACCCTGCTGGCGGGGCTCCTGCTTACAGGCTCAGCTCTGTATCCTCTTAACAATGCCACTAAAGCAAGCTATCTCCTGTCTCGGGGGGGGGGGGGGGTCTCAGTTTTCCCACCTATGAGGCACAGCAGCAAGACGTGGGACATGCTACATGCAATCGCTGAGGTATCTGTCTGAGCAGCTCACATACTGAACACCCCACCTGGTCTGTCCCAGGTTTGTAGCCTCATTCCCACAAGGGCCCTGGGTCCCTTAATGCTCTTAGGGGTTGGGAGACCACTGGTGGGGGAAGATGCAACCCTCCCCCCACAGCTGCAGTACAGCCAGAGCGTTCCCAGCCCCACAGACTCACGAAGCCGTTCCCCATGATGCGGCAGAGCCCCTTGAGTGAGTCGCAATCTCTGTTGGTAAAATGGAACTGGGCCAGCTGAGAGTTGCGGAACAGGGGGCCCAATGTGGTCTGGGGGTGACAAGAGGGAAGCTGTTGACACACTGCTGGAGTGAGGCCCGGGAAGGGAAGGGAGGGCAGGCAGGGCTGGGCCTCACCAGCAGCTGCTGAGGGATGAGCTGCATGATCAGCTTCTGTGGCCACTGGTCGGTCTCCCTGCAGGGACGGAAGGGAAGGTCAAGTCAGGAGTGCCCTTGCACACGCACCACCCACCCTCCCAGACTCACAAGTTCTCTCCCTGGTTCACGTAGGCCTGGCAAGGCAAGGTGCGCTTCAGCTTCGCCGTGGAGTCCGAGTAGGGTCTGCGCTTCTGTAGTGAGGGGACAGTACAGGCTTAGCCAGGTGCCCAAGCCCACAGGCACCCACCCATGGGGACAGCGAGCAGTCTGCCTGGCTCACCTCCTGCCACTCCAAGACACCGCTCCAGGCCAGCAGCTTGTTGCTAAGCCGGTGCTCATTCACAGCCAGACCCCCTAGGGAGAGCCCAGGGGAGGAGGGCCCAATGGGACCCAGAGCTCCAAAGACTCGAGCACCTTCCTGTGGCAAGAAGAGGACATGGGCTGGAGAGATGCCTTAGCGGTCAAGGTGTTTGCCTGAGCAGCCTAAGGTCCCAGGTTCTATTCTCCAGGTCCCACGCAAGGCAGTTGCACAGGTGGTACATGTGTTTGGAGTTCGCTTGCAGCAGCTAGAAGTCCTGGTAGGCCCATTCTCTCCCTCTCCCTCTCCCTCTCCCTCTCCCTCTCCCTCTTTCTCTCAAATTAAAAGAATATTTAAGAGAGAGAGAGAGAGAGAGGACAATGAACCAGAGCCCTGAGAGGAGGATAGACCCTACACACACGCCAGAGGAGAAATCCCCAGGTCCAGACCCCAACCGAACTCTCCTCTATAGTGAAGCCTCCAAGGGCTACAGCTCAGCAGGGTCCTGCTAGCCCCAAGCCTGCCCCTAGTAGACCACCAGTCTGGACTGATTTGTCAGCCCCAACTCTGAAGACCACTGCCTGCAGGGCATCCTCAGAGGACTGAGGCTGCTGGCACCCTAAACAGGAAGCTCATGCTTGGCCTCCAGCAAAGGATGGTCTTGCCTGTGGACCAGGAAAGGCAGTGAGAACAAAGAAAGGACCAGTGCAGAGAAAGATGGAGGGACATGACACGAGGAAGAGGGAAGTGATGAGGCTCAAAGGATGTCACTTGCTCTGGAATGTTCAGACATATCACCATAGGAAGCCACAGATCCTCCACATGGAACACCACTAAACTCTGGAAACATCTCCCAAGCAAACAAGGACAGCTTTAGAGCAGAACAACACTCCCCACCCCACCCACAACCCAGCATCTCATCTGCAAGCACTTCCAGGCAAAAACACATTGGCTTATTACCACCACCATGTGCTTTCCAAATTTCTTTTTAAAAAATTATATATATATATATAATTTCCCCTGCTGAGGCAACCAAATGCCTGGGCTTTACACCAGTGTTTGGGGGATTGAACCCAGACCAGTAGGTGGTAGGGTCTCACTCCAGCCCAAGCTGACCTGGAATTCACACTTGGCCCATATTCTTATAAAGTACATGAAACCTTTATTCCCAGAATGAGCAGGAAAGTTTTTGTTCTTGAGGCTTAAAAAGAATAAAAACTGCCGGGCGTGGCAGAGTTAGGAGGATCGCTGTGAGTTTGAGGACATTCTGAAACTAGAGTGAATTCCAGGTTAGCCTGAGCTACAGAGAGACCCTACCTAAAAAATAAAAAAAGATAAAAAAAAATTGAAATCAGCAAAAGGGCATTCTAGGTTGTAAACACTCTCAGAAGAACGTGGGAATGTGTTGATGCAAGAAAGGACTGTTTGTATGAAAGTTGAGAAAGGGAGGCAAGGCCCCCAGTTTGCAAATACACCCCTGGGTGTTGGGACACCTGGACAAAGGTAGTTAAAACAGCTGAGAGTGGACTTGCAACACATATAACAACTGAATTATGGCCCACTTGCACCTGGGCTGTAGACACTACGTGCAAATCTTGGGACACTATACATGGCCACACGTGTATCCATTTCTTGCCGTGAACATGGTCCTAAACTAAAATGGAGCAAATACTTCAGGGCCCACCCTAAGAATCAGTTACACATTCAACAATTGCTTGTATGGGGGAGGAAGAAACATTGCAAATTCCGAATTTATTTGGATCCCTGACAGGCACACTTCTACATCCATGTAACAGCAGGGGAGCACTTCAGAAGTGGGGGGGGGGACAATGGTTAGGGCCTATATCAAACTCCGGAGAACAAAACTGTGCAGAACTGTGTGACGCCCAATCATATCTGCAGGGAAGTTTGAAGTTTTGCTGTGCTCGTTTAAGGACCCAGGGAGCACTTCTAAACAACTAACAGGAATGCTTCAGGCCCCATAGGCGGAAAACCGAGGGGTGTGTCTGCGTTAGGGAGTGTCAGGTGGTGTAAGACTAAGGCAGTCCAACCTCAGCTCTACTGAGGACATCGTTGCCAAAGGGTGCTGGAGAAGTGTCCAGAGCCAAACTGGGGGAGACATCTAAGCAAGCATGCGCACGGTTTGGCAGAGCGTGAAACGTCACGATGGGCAGTGTGGCCGTCCCAAGAAAACCTCTCCAAGATGTCTGGAGAAGTGCATACTTGTCTGGGGTATGAATAAGCGAAGACAGACAGCCCGATGCACCTACAAGGGCTGACTGTTGACCTCTAAGGTCTGGGCTATCTGCAAACGAGGGGGGCACACCACAATCATCGCTCCAGGCCAGAGAGGGACGCCTGGGCACCAGCCTACCAACTCGTCCATTCTCAGATCTAAGCCCTCAGGCAGACAACTTTGCACAGGGAAACCCAGCCCGCTGCGATCCCCGCCCGGGCCCCGCATGTAACAAAGGGGCGGACCCCGGGGACCTGGAAAGGCGCCCCAAGCGCAGCGCCAGCGGACAAAGGCGCGAGCCCGGGGGCGGGGCCGGGGAAGGCTCTGGAAGCAGAGCGGGGGGCTCACCATGGGAGGGGCCGAGCGCGCCCGGATCCGCGGCGGCTGTGGGCCTCGAGGGCTGGCCGGCCAGGAGCGCGAGCGCACGGCGCGCACGACGAGGGGTCGCGGGGCTCGGCCGCGAGTCCCGAGGGGGCCCCCGGCGCCGGAGCGGTGCGGGGCGCGGCGCGGACGGACCATGGCGGCCGCAGGCCACACGGGGGGGGCTGCGGACTCCGCCTGCGGAGGGGCGCGGGAGCGCGGCTGGAGAGGCTGACGCGTCGAGCCGTACCAAGCGCGGGGGACGCGCCGCCACGGGGGTCGCCGCGGCCGTACCAGGCGACCGGGGGAGTCCGGCGCTACCAACGCCGGCCGCAAGCGGGGGAGCTCGGCGCCACCAAGGCCTGCCGCGAGGGGGCTCGGCCGGAACGAACCAAGAGGACCAGCGGGAAAGGGCACTCGGATATACCACGGGGGGCGGGGCCGCGGTGCGTGGCAGGCCGTACCACTGGGCAAGGGGGTGAGACTAGACGGTACCAAGTGCTCCCTGCTGAGGGGGGACGCCAGGGGGCAGAGGATAAGGCAAGAGGGGGTGGATGGACTAATTGGAGGGATGACGGAACCTACTAAGAAGCTAGGAGGAAGGGACCGGCCCGCGCAAGAAGTGGGCTTCAGGACCGTGGGCGGTGACGTGGCTGGGCTGTCGTGGACTACAACTCCCAGCGACGTGCGCGCGGCACCGGCCTTGGAGACCGTCCCAGGCTTACCCGCGCAGAGCTTCGTTCCCACCCAGAGCCTCGCAACTGATTGCTGTTAACCGTTTGTTGGTTCACAATTTCTCAAATAAAATTAAATGCGCAGTCACTACTTGCTTGTGTACTAATTTTTTTTTTTTTGTTTCGAAGTAGGGTCTCACTCTAGCCCAGGCTGACTTGAAGTTCACTGTGTAGTCACTGGGAGGCCTCAAACTCATGGTGATCGTCCTACCTCTGCCTCCTGAGCCCTGGGATTAGAGGCGTGGGCCCAGCCTGCGTAGCAATTCTTGTTCTGAGCTTTTTGCTTGCTGTGTGATAATTTTTGCCTTGGTTTGTTTCTGTAATGTGACAACATCCGGTTTTAGAGTGGCTTGGACTGGGGAGATGGCTCAATGGATAAAGCAATCACTGCTCAAGCTGGAAGATCTGAGAACAATCCCAGACCCCACATAAAAAGCAAGAATGAGCTTCTGTAATCCTACCATGGAGACAGGAGAATTTTCCAGAAACTTGTAAGACGCATAGCACAAGCCCTGCCTGAAATAAGGAGGCCAGGCAAGGACCTCCATATGCAAGCCATGGCATTAGGGCACCCATCCCCCCCACACACACACACATGAACACACGAATATAAAATAAGTTTATTTAGAAAAAAATTATATGACTTGCATGATAACTACTCAAATGCTAGCGTTTACTTTTTAATATTTTGTTTTGTTTTTGTTTTTCAAGGTAGGGTTTCACACTAGCTCACTGGAACTCACTATGTAGTCTCAGGATGACCTCGAACTCACTGCGATCCTCCTACCTCTGCCTCCCGAGTGCTGGGATTAAAGGCATGCACCACCACCACGCCCAGCTAAATTTTATTTTTAGAGGTGGGGGAGAGAATTGGCATGCCAGGGCCTCAGCCACTGTAATCAAACTATAGACATTTATGCTAACTTTCATAATTATAGAATAAACTGTGATAATTCCCTCCCCCATTACTTGTTTTTTAAAATATTTTATTCTTATTTATTTATTTGAGAGAGAGAAAAAAATGGGCATGTTAGGGCCTCTAGCCACTGCAAATGAACTCCAGATGCATGTGCTACATTGTGCATCTGGCTTATGTGGGTACTGGGAAATCAAACCTGGGTCCATTGGCTTTGCAGGCAAGTGCCTTAACTGCTAAGCCATCTCTCCATCCCAATTTTAAATTTTTTTTAATATTTTATTTGCAAGCAGAGAGAGAGAGAATGGGTGCCCTGCCAGGGCCTCTAGCCACTGTAGACAGCTCCAGATGCAAGTGTCACTCTGTGCACCTAGCTTTACATGGGTACTGAGGAATCAAACCCAGTTTGTTAGGCTTTTGAGGCAAGTATCTTAACCACTGAACCATCTCTCCAGCTCCTTATTTTTAAATGAGATAGGGTCTCATGTAGCCCAGGATTGCCTCCAATTTCTCTTTATTTTTTAAAATATTTATTTCATATATATAGAGAGAGAATGGGCATACTAGGGCCTCCAGCCACTGTAAAGGAACTCCAGACACATGTGCCACCTTGTACATCTGGTTTACATGGGTACTGGGGAATCAAACCTGGGTGTTTTTATTGTTGTTGTTTATTTGTTTTTTGTTTTTTCGAGCTAGGGTCTTGCTCTAGCCCAGGCTGACCTGGAATTCACTATGTAGTCTCAGGCTTCCATCTTCTTTTTTTTTTCTTTTTCAGTAAATAAGATGCGGGGCTCAGAGATGGCTCAGTAGTTCAGTAGTAAAAGGCAGTCTATAAGCCTGCCAACTGGAATTCAATCTCCAACACACATTTAAAGTCAGACCCAAGGGCTGGAGAGATGGATTAGTCGTTAATGCACATGCCTGCAAAGCCTAAGGACCCACATTTGACTCTCCAGGTCCCACATAAGCCAGATGCACAAAGGTGAGGCAAGCACAAGGTCACACATGCCCACTAGGTGACACAAGCATCTGGAATTCAATTACAGTGGCTGAGGCCCTAGTGCACCATCTCTCTCTCCTGCTCTCCCTCTCTCTCTCCCTCTCCTCCCCCCATCCTCCTCTGTCTCTCTGTCTCTATCACTCTCACTCTCTCCAAAAAAATAAAAATAAAAAGTCAGACCCAGGTGGTACCCTTGTCTCAATGGCCAAAAGTCTGACCTTCCCAGTGGCACATGTGTACACACACAAACACAACACATACATGTAAAAGTTAAAGCAAGAAGGGCTAGAGAAATGGCTTAGCGACTAAGGCATTTGTCTGCAAAGCAAAAGGACCTCAGTTCAAGTCCCCAGGACCCATGTAAACCAGCTGCACAAAAATGAAGCATGTAGAAAAATGGATGGACCTGGAAAGGATTATACTAAGTGAGGTAACCCAGGCCCAGAAAGCCAAGCACCACATGTTCTCTCTCATATGTGGATCCTAGCTACAGATGATTGGGCTTCTGTGTGAGAATGAAAATACTTAGTAGCAGAGACCAGTAAGTTAAAAAGGAGACATAAAGGGAAGAGAAAGGAAGGGAGGAGGGTACTTAATAGGTTGATATTGTATATATGTAAGTACAATGATTGTGATGGGGAGGTAATATGATGGAGAATAGAATTTCAAAGGGGAAAACGTGGCGGGGAGGGAGGGAATTAACATGGAATTTTTTTATAATCATGGAAAATGCTAATAAAAATTAAAAATAAATAAATAAAAATGAAGCATGTGCCTGGAGTTTGTTTGCAATGACTGGAAGCCCTGGCACACCCATTCTCTCCTCTCCCATCCCACTTTAATTCTTGCTCTCTCAAACAATAAAATTTATTTTAAAAAATTAAAGCAAGAGCCAAGTGTGGTGGTGCACACCTTTAATCCCAACACTTGAGAGGCAGAGGTAGGAGGATTGCTGTAAATTTGAGGCCAACTTGAGACTACAGAATAAGTTCCAGGCTAGCTTGTGCTAGACTGAGACCCTAACTGGAAGACAAACATAAAATAAATAGGGATGGAGGGATGGCTTAGAGGTTTAGGCATTTGCCTACAAAGCCAAAAGACCCAGGTTTGATTCCCCAGGACCCATGTAAGCCAGATGCACAAGGGGGTGCGTGCATCTAGAGTTCATTTGCAGTGGCTGGAAGTCCTGAAGCACCTATTCTCTCCCTCTCTTTTTCTCTGTCAAATAAATAAATAAATAAAAATAGGGCTGGAGCCAGGCATGGTGGCACATACCTTTAATCCCAGCACTCAGAAGGCAGAGGTTGGAGGATCACCATGAGTTTGAGGCCACCCTGAGATTCCCTAGTGAATTCCAGGTCAGCCTGGGCTAGAGTGAGACCCTATCTCAAAAAAAAAAAAAAAAAAAAAAAAAAAAAGGCTGGAGGGATGGCTTAGCAGTTAAGGCATTTGCCTGCAAAGCCAAAGGACCAGGTTCAATTCCCCAGGACCCACGTTATTAATGCCAGATGTGCAAGGGTGTGCACAGAGTTCATCTGCAATGGCTGGAGGTCCTGGCATACCCATTCTCTCTCTCCCTCTTTCTCTGTCAAATAAATAAATTAATAAAAATAATTTTTTTTAAAAAAAAATCAAATAAATAAAAAATAACATGGCACCTGCACTAGAATGAGACCCTACCTGTCTTTTGATAAGGGGGGGGGAGGGGGGGAGAAAAAGAAAAAAAGAAAATAACATGGCAGAGCCAGGTGTGGTAGTACACGCCTTTACTCCCAGAACTCGGGCAGCAGAGGTAGGAGTATCACCATGAGTTTGAGGCCACTCTAAGATTACTTAGTGAATTCCAGGTCAGCCTGGACTAGAGTAAAACCCTACATCAAAAGAAAAAAAGAGAGAGAACTGGACTAGTGGTGAACACCTAGGGTCCCAGAATTTATATGAGATGGAGGGTCAGAACTTGGAGGCCGTCATTGCCTAGGCCCCTGGTTTCCCACCAGGAATAGATGGTGATACCCTATTACTGAAGACTCCATATACTTGGGCTGCAAGGTCACTAAGAAATCCTGCTGGAGCTGAGCTGAAAACCTCCTCCATGTAGACCAAGTGACGGAAAAGTGGAAAAAGTCATACTGCATGCAGTTCAATGGGGGAGAGAGAGAAATCACCAGTGAAGATAAACAACAGTAGACACCTCAATCCTTATATTTGGCCAGCCAGGCCAAATGAGCCAACTGGTGCAATAGTGGCATGTATGTTATGGGAGAAACTAACTGCCTTGTAATTTGACTGGAGGCCCGCTCCATGGGAGGGAATACAGCCCTGGTACAGAAAACCTACAACAGGGGTAATCATGACCCTAGGGGTGTAACACCTGCTGCTGGATGGCTAAATATAGATACTATGCTCACCAAACTGCCCAGCAAGCACTTCTCTTAATGTTCATACACATATATTAATGCTACTCTCACTTTTGGTTAGAGAAGCTTCCCTTTTCAGATGGCATTGACCTTGGGATGACTCAGAAGGCACTATGGTGCTGAGAAGTGACAGAGGAGTGCTCAGCACTGAAACATCTCTATCATACCTTCCAAAACTCAGGGTTCATTGCAGAAGAGGTGGCAGAAAGAATGTAAGGGCCAAAGGAAGGGTAGGACTCCTTACAATGTGCTCCTCCAGACACAAAATAGCCTGGATATCCATGACCTCACAGTGTCTGACACTATCTACACAAGACCATCATAATAGGAGGAAAACAACATGACATCAAAATAAAAGAGAGACTGATTGAGATGGGGAGGGGATATAAGGGAGAGTGGAGTTTCAAAGGGGAAAGTGGGGGCAGGGAAGGAATTACCATGGGATATTTTTTACAGTCATGGAAGTTATCAATAAAATATAAAAAAAAAATAAAATAAAAAGACAGGCATGGTGGCACACGCCTTTAATCCCAGCACTCGGGAGGCAGAGGTAGGAGGATTGCCATGAGTTCCAGGCTACCCTGAAACTACATAGTGAATTCCAGATCAGCCTGGACTAGAGTGAGATCCTACCTCAAAAAAACCAAAAAAAATAAAAATAAAAATAAAAATAAATAAATTAATTGATTAAATAAAATAAAAAGAAGTTGGAGGCCGGGGCTGGAGAGATGGCTTAGCAGTTAAGGCATTTGCCTGTGCAGCCAAAACATCCAGGTTCAGCCAGGCACGGGGGCCCACATCTTTAATCCCAGCACTAGAGACCCTGAGACTACATAGTGAATTACAGCTCAGCATGGCTAAAGCGAAACCCTACCACAAAAAAGAGGAGGAGGAGGAAAAAGAAGAGGAAGAGGAAGAAGAAGATGGACTGGAAGGATAGCTCAGCTACTAAAGGTGCTTGTGTGCAAAGCCTAATGACCTGGCTTTGATTCTCCAGTACCCACATAAAGCCAGAGGCACAAAGTAGCCCATTTGTCCAGAGTTCATTTGCAGTAGCAGAAGGCCCTGGCACTCTGTACCTCTTTCTTTCTCTCTGCCCCCACCCCTCTCTCTCTCCCCCTCTCTCTCAATACATCAAAGGGAGGGGGAAGATAGGCATACCCTCCTTCCCATTTTATTTTTTTCTGGGTTTTCGAGGTAGGATCTCAGGCTGACCAGGAATTCACTATGTAGTCTCAGGGTGGCCTTGAATTTATGGCAATCCTCCTACCTCTGCCTCCCAAGTGCTGGGATTAAAGACATGCGCCACCATGCCCAGGCCCTTCCCTTTTTTTATTTTTATTTCTATTTTCATTTTTTTTTTATTAACAACTTCCATGACTGTAAATAATATCCCATGGTAATTCCCTACCTCCCCCTCCTCACTTTCCCCTTTGAAACTCCACTCTCCAACATATCCCCTCCCCATTTCAATCAGTCTCTCTTTTATTTTGATGTCATGATCTTTTCCTCCTATTATGATGGTCTTGTGTAGGTAGTGTCAAGCACTCTTAGGTCATGGATATCCAGGCTATTTTGTGTGTGGAGGAGCACATTGTAAGGAATCCTACCCTTCCTTTGGCCCTTGCATTCCTTCCGCCACCTCTTCCGCAATGGACCATGAGCCTTGAAAGTGTGATAAAGATATTTCAGTGCTGAGCATTCCTCTATCACTTCTCAGCACCATGGTGCCTTCTGAGTCATCCCAAGGTCACTGCCATCTGAAAAGAGAAACTTCTCTAACCAAAAGTAAGAGTAACTTTAATATATGGGTATGAATAATAAGAGAAGTGCATACTGGGCAGTTTGATGTGCATAGTATGTACATTTAGCCAGACAGCAGCAGACATTACACCCCTAGGGCTCATGAGTACGCCTGTTGTAGGCTTTCAGTATCAGGGATGCACCCTCCATGGAGTAGGCCTCCCATCAAATTAGAGGGCAGTTGGTTTCCCCCATAACACATGTGCCACTATTGCACCTGTTGGTTCATTTGGTCTGGCTGGCCAAATATAAGGCTTGCAGTGTCCACTGTTGTGTATCTTCACTGGTGATTTCTCCCTCTCCCATTGAACTGCATGCAGCATAGCTTTTTCTAGCTTTCTGTCAGCTGATCTATATGGAGGAGGTTTTCATCTCAGCTCCAGCAGGATTTCTCAGTGACCTTGCAGCCCAAGTATGCAGAATCTTCAGCAATAGGGTCTTACCATCTATTCCTGGTGGGAAACCAAGGGCCTGTAATGTTTTGGGGCACCCGGGACCTCCCTGGATGACAACTCACTGGAAGGTATCTCATCCCTGGCACTGAAAAATTTCTAGTAACAATCTATGGCTCCTATGTGTTCAATTGTTCAAAAAAGTAGGATTCCATATGACTTATTTATATCTTCTTAGATTTTGATTAGCTCTCCCTCCACCTTTCCTTTACTAAGTCTCTTCCCCTGACCTCACTTAGACCTTTTCACACCCATTAATCTGTTCTTCTACTTACATATATACAATGCCATCCTATTAAGTCCTCCCTCCCTTCCTTTCTCTTCCCTTTATATCTCTTTTCTAGCTTACTGGCTTCTGCTACTGAGTTTACTTCCTACTCACACAGAAGTCCAGTCATCTGTAGCTAGGATCCACATATGAGAGAAAACATGCAATGTTTGGCTTTCTGGGTCTGGGTTACCTCGCTTAGTATAATCATTTCCACACCCATCCATTTTCCAGCAAATTTCATAACTTCATTTTTCTTTACCGCTAAGTAGAAGCCTATTGTGTAAATGTGCCATATCTTCATTATCTACTCATCAGTTGAGGGACATCTAGGCTGGTTCCATTTCCTAGCTATTATGAATTGAGAGGCAATAAACATGGTTCAGCAAGTATCTCTAAGGTAGTGAGATGAGTCCTTAGGATATATGCCTATGAGTGCTATAGCTGGGTCATATGGTAAATCTATTTTTAGCTGTCTTTGGAACCTCCACACTGATTTCTACAATGACTGGACCAAATTGCATTCCCACCAACAGTGTAGAAGGGTTCCTCTTTTTCCACATCCTCGCCAGAATATAAGGTCATTTGTTTTCATGATGGTAGCCAATCTGACAGGAGTGAGACAGAATCTCAACGTATTTTTTTATGGTAACTAACTTTATTGATCATTATATCTACACACTGAGATTTTTTTCTTTTTTAATTAATTTTTATTTTTAAAATATTTTTATTGACAACTTCCATAATTATAAACAATATCCCATGGTAATTCAGTCTGTCCCCCCACTTTACCCTTTGAAACTCCACTCTCCATCAAATCCCCTCCCCCTCTCAATCAGTCTCTCTTTTATTTTGATGTTATGATCTTTTCTTCCTATTATGATGGTCTTGTGTAGGCAGTGTCAGGCACTGTGAGGTCATGGATATCCAGGCCATTTTGTGTGTGGAGGAGGACATTATAAGGAGTTCTACCTTTCCTTTGGCTCTTACATTCTTTCTGCCACCTCTTCCACAATGGATCCTGGGCCTTACCAGTTGTGATAGAGATATTTTAGTGCTGAGCACTCCTCTGTCACTTTCAACATACTTTGAATCTGAATTTCCTGGATGACTAGGAATGTAGAACATTTGTTTAGATGCTTATATGCCATATGTATTTCTTCTTTTTAGAACTCTCTATTTAGTTCCACAGCCCATTTTTTAATTGGGTTGTTTGATTTATTATTTAATTTTTGAGTTCTTTGTATATCCTAGATATTAATCCTCAATCAGATGTATAGCTGGCAAAAAAATTTTCTCCCACTCTGTAGGTTGCTTTGGGTAAGATTGCCATTATCACAATATTGAGTCTTCCAATCCAAGAAGAAGGGATATCTTTCCACTTCCTAGTGGCTTCTGTAATTTTCGCTTGACTGTTTTAAAATTTTCCTAGTAGAGATCCTTCACTTCCTTAGTTAGGTTTATTCCAAGGTATTTCTTTTTTTAACTTTTTTATTTTTTATTTTTATTTATTTATTTGAGAGCAACAGACAAAGAGAGAAAGAGGCAGATATATATAGAGAGAGAATGGGCGTGCCAGGGCCTCCAGCCACTGCAAACGAACTCCAAACACATGAGCCACATGAGCCCCCTTGTGCATCTGGTTAATGTGGGTCCTGGGGAATTGAGCCTTGAACCACGGTCTTCAGGCTTCACAGGCAAGCACTTAACCACTAAGCCATCTCGTCAGCCCTCCTTCTTTTACTATTTTATGGAAAACTTTAAGAAGCATTGGTGTGTGTGGGGAGGAATACATCCCTGATACTGAAAACTTAAAACAGGGGTAGTCATGAGCCCTAGGGGTGTAATATCTGCTGATGTCTGGAAAAATGTATATACTATGCTTATCAAACTACCCAGTAAGCACTTCTCTAAATATTAATACCCTTATATTAACATTACTCTCACTTTGAGTAGAGAATCTTCTCTTTTCAGATGGCAGTGACCTTGGGATGACTCAGAAGGTGCTGGAAAGAAGTGACTGGAGTATTGAGTAACATCTCGATCACATCTTCCAAGGCTCAGGGTGTAATGCAGAAGAGGTGGCGGAAAGAATGTAAGAGCCAAAGGAAGGGTAGGACTCCTTACAACATGCTCCTCCAGACACAAAATGGCCTGGATATCCATGACCTCACAGTGCCTGACACTACCTACACAAGACCATCATAAGAGGAGGAAAAGATCATGACATCAAAATACAAGAGAGACTGATTGAGATGGGGAGGGGATATGATGGAGAATGGAATTTCAAAGGGAAAAGGGGGGAGGGTATTACCATGGGATATTTTTTATAATTATGGAAAATGTTAATAAAAATTGAGGGGGGGGGAAGAAGAAGCATTGGTATTAGTTCTTCCCTGAAGGTCTGGTAAAATTCACCAGTGAATCTATCTAGGCCTGGACTTTTTTTACTTGGGAGATTTTTGATAACTGCTTGGATTTCCATACTTTATATAGGTCTATTTAAGTGATTAATCTCATCTTGATTTAATTTAGGTAGGTCATATAAATCAATTAAATCATCCATTTCTTTCAGATTTTCAAACTTAGTGGAGTATATGTTCTTATAGTATGTCCCTATGATTTTTTTAATTTCTCTGGTATCTGTTGTGATGCTGCCTTTTTCATCTCTAATTTTATTAATTTGTGTCTGTCTCTCTTTCTTTTGGTGAGATTTACTAAAGGCTTATCAACCTTGTCTATCCTTTCAAAGAACCAACTCCTTGTTTCATTGATTCTTTAGATTGGCACTTTTTTTTCTTCTATTTCATTAATTTCCGCCCTAGTCTTTATTATTTCTTCCCATCTACTGATTTTTGGATGGCCTTGTTCTTCTTTATCCAAAGCTTTAAAGCAAAGCATTAATTTGTTTAATTGTGACCTTTCTAATTTCTTAATATAGGCACTTAAGGCTATAAATTTCCCTCTGAGAACTGTCTTCATTGTGTCCCAAAGGTTTTGGTATGTTGTGGTCAATTGTCATTTGACTCTATGAATTTTTTTATTTCCTTCTTGATTTCTTCATTGACCCATTCACCATTTAGTAGTGCATTGTTTAGTTTCCATGAGTTTGTGTATGCTCTATAGCTTTTCTTGCTATTGATTTGTAGTTTGATTCCATTGTGATCAGATATGATGCAATTTTTCTTTTCTTTTTTTTAATTTTTATTAGCATTTTCCATGATTATAAAAAAATATCCCATGGAAATTCCCTCCCCCACACACACTTTCCCCTTTGAAATTCCATTCTCCATCATATTACCTCCCCATCTCAATCACTGTACTTACATATATATAATATCAACCTATTAAGTATCCTCCTCCCTTCCTTTCTCTCCCTTTATGTCTCCTTTTTAACTTACTGGCCTTTGCTACTAAGTATTTTCATTCTCACGCAGAAGCCCCATCATCTGTAGCTAGGATCCACATATGAGAGAGAACATGTGGCACTTGGCTTTCTGGGCCTGGGTTACCTCACTTAGTATAATCCTTTCCAGGTCCATCCATTTTAGAATGCAATTTTTCAATTGTTCTGTAATTGTTAAGATTTGTTTTGTGTTCTAATATGTGGTCTATTTTAGAGAATGGTCCATGTGCTGCTGAAAAGAATGTGTATTCTGCAGCATTTGGATGAAATGTCCTGTTTATATCTGTTAGGTCCATTTCTTCTATAACCTCATTTAATTCAGATCTATCTCTTTTTATTTTTTGCCAGGATGACCTGTCAATTGATAAGAATGGGATATTGAAGTCACCCACTACAACTATGTTTGGTGTTATCTGTGACCTTAGTTCTTTTTTTTTTTTTTTTTAACCTGCTGATAATGCCTTTCTTGTTTTGTTTGTTTATTTTTATTTATTTATTTGAGAGTGACAGAGAAAGAGGCAGATAGATAGAGAAAGACAGAGAGAAAGACAGAATAGGTGCACCAGGGCCTCCAGCCACTGCAACTGAACCCCAGATGCATGAGCCCCCTTGTGCATTTGGCTAACGTGGGTCTTGGGGAATTGAGCCTCGACTCGGGATCCTTAGGATTCATAGGCAAGCACTTAACCACCAAGCCATCTCTCCAGCCCATGACCTTAGTTCTAACAGCATTTGTTTGATTAAGTTGGAAGCCTCTATGTTAGGTGCATATATGTTTAGGATTGTCATGTTCTCCTGTTGGAGTGTGTCTTTAATCAAGATAAAGTGACCTTCCTTATCTTTCTTAACTAATGTTAGACTGAAGTCTACATTGTCACATATTAGGATAGCAACCCCTGCTTTTTTTTCTAGGTCCATTTTCTTGAAACACCATTTTCTAACCTTTCACTTTAAGATAGTGTCCATCCTTTGTAGAAAGGTGAGTTTCTTGGAGGCAACAAATTGAAGGATCCAGTTTTTTTAAATTTTTTTTATTTTTATTTATTTAGTTGAGAGAGACAGACAGAGAGAGAAAGAGGCAGATAGAGAGAAAGAGAATGGGCACGCCAGGGCCTCCAGCCACTGCAAACGAACTTCAGACGTGTGCGCCCCCTTGAGCATCTGGCTCACGTGGGTCCTGGAGAATCAAGCCTCGAACTGGGGTCCATAGGCTTCACAGGCAAGCGCTCAACCACTAAACCATCTCTCCAGCCCAGTGTGTTTATTTTTGCCATTTTTCTTGTTTTGTAGTTATTCTGGTTTTATCCTTGCTCTCTTGTATTAACTAGTATTTGAGTAGTGCTTGTTTTTTCCAGATTCCTTATATATGAGCTTTTCTTTCTCTTCAGCATGGAGGATCCTTTCAAATATTTTCTGTACAGCTGATTTTGTCTTCAAATATTCCTTTAGCCTGGTTTTGTTGTAGAATGTCCTTATTCTCTGTCTGTTTGAATGGATAGATTTGCAGGATAAAGTGATCTTGGTTGACAGTTGTTATCTTTCAGAATTTGTAATAAATTCTCCTTCTAGTATACCCTGAATTCTTATGTTGGATCTTTTTTTATTTTTATTTATTTATTTAAGAACTGACAGAGAGAGAGAGAAACAGGCAAAGGGGGGCGGAGAGAATGGGCTTACCAGGGCTTCCAGCCACTGCAAACGAACTCCAGATGTGTGTGCCCCCTTATGCATCTGACTAACGCGGGTGCTGGGGAATTGAGCCTCGAACCACGGTCCTTAGGCTTCACAGGCAAGCGCTTAAATTGCTAAACCATCTCTCCAGCCCACTTATGTTGGATCTTTTCATCCCGAATATCTTGAAATTCCCATTCATACTT
Organism: Jaculus jaculus; assembly: GCF_020740685.1. Classification (NCBI taxonomy): domain Eukaryota; kingdom Metazoa; phylum Chordata; class Mammalia; order Rodentia; family Dipodidae; genus Jaculus; species Jaculus jaculus. The sequence goes on from NC_059115.1 coordinate 20,671,030, forward strand.
GCCTATTAGTATGTCTTTCTCTTTGTAGGACTGTATTAGATCTGGCACCTGGTCTTTAGTTTAGATATTCTGTTCTCTCTTTCATACATTCTCCCGGTGAGATTTTCTGCAGAGTTTTTAATTTTATTAACTGTGTTCTTCATTGCTAATAATTCTGATTTTTCTTTTTTATTTAATTTTTGTTGTTGTTTATTTTTATTTATTTGAGAGAGATAGACAGAGAGAGAAAGAGGGAGGGGGGGTGTGCCAGGGCCTCCAGCCACTGCAAACAAGCTCCAGATGTGTGCGCCCCCTTGTGCATCTGGCTAATGTGGGTCCTGGGGAAGAGAGCCTCAATCTGGGGTCCTTAGGCTTCACAGGCAAGCTCTTAACTGCTAAGCCATCTCTCCAGCCCTGATTTTTATTGTTTCTATTTCCTTATTGATGTCTTGTATTGACCTCTTCATTTCATTAAATGGTTTCCCATGCCACCTTTGATTCCTTTGATTTCCTCCTTCATTCCTTTGATTTCCTATTTGACTTCTTTGAGCATATTTATAATCATTCTTTTGAATTTTTCTCAGGATTTCCTCTAACTCATTCTCACTGGAGGTCATTTCTGATGCATTAATACTTTTGGTGGATTTATATTGTCTTGATTTTTGGTGTTTCTTGTGTTATAATGTACATATTTTTTCATCTTGGATTAACTTAATGCTTGGATTTTTCTAGTTAGCTACAGTATTATTAGATGTATCAATCAAGCTGATGTTATATATCTTCAGGATAGGAGCTTAATGTGCTAGGTGTGGCTCTTAAGACTCTCAGAGTATCTACAAAAGTGGCCCTAGATGTTGGGTTTGCCTGCTATGAGAGTATTCAAGTAGGCTGAGTGGAAAAAAATACAGGCAGGTTCTAAAATTTAACTAAACAATGTATGCATTTAATGAAAAACAGCACAGAGTATATATGCAAGAGCAGGTATTATGACAACCAGATCTTCTTTAACTATCTTTTTTTTTTAATTTTTATTTATTTTTATTTGAGAGCGACAGACACAGAGAGAAAGACAGATAGAGGGAGAGAGAGAGAATGGGCACGCCAGGGCTTCCAGCCTCTGCAAACGAACTCCAGACGCGTGCGCCCCCTTGTGCATCTGGCTAACGTGGGACCTGGGGAACCGAGCCTCGAACCGGGGTCCTTAGGCTTCACAGGCAAGCGCTTAACCGCTAATCCATCTCTCCAGCCCGACAACCAGATCTTCTAACAAAGTCACAGTCCCTTAGAATGTGTGTTGCCCCACACCCTTACACCTGTCAACAAGGAGGCTAAGATTTCTGGTCTGTTGAGGGTTCCAAGTCAGCTTGTGACCATGCTTCCCTAACAAATGACAGAAGAGGAAACAAAAGCACTACAAATCAGGAAGCATCAAATGACAAGCCCAAAATATAGCTTATTTAAGAATGGCAAATCTCTTCCGGTTAAGATGGTGGCATAGGAGCCACGCCAAAGCAGCCTAGGGGAGAAAAAGCTAAAAAAGAAAAAGAAAAAGAAAAAAAAAAACAGCAAAATACACTCTTCTACTAAAAAGTGAGGAGTAGGGCTGGAGAGATGGCGTAGCGGTTAAGCACTTGCCTGTGAAGCGTAAGGACCCCGGTTCGAGGCTCAGTTCCCCAGGTCCCACGTTAGCCAGATGCACAAGGGGGCGCACGCGTCTGGAGTTCGTTTGCAGAGGCTGGAAGCCCTGGCGCGCCCATTCTCTATCTCTCCCTCTATCTGTCTTTCTGTGTCTGTCGCTCTCAAATAAATAAATAAATATTTAAAAAAAAAAAGTGAGGGGTATAAGAAATTACCAATGACAGCAGAGAAGTAGGAGAGATCCAGAACATCTAGAGCCCATATAGGCAGGCAGAAGTGGCTCCAGCAGCCGTGGCACCAGGTCCGCGGTGGCAGCAAGTCCGCAGAGCCACAGCTGCAAGGATCAGCTTCAGCGGCAGGAAAGGCCTGGTGAGGGGATTTTCCACTCACACTGGAGCTCCTCTTCATAAACTCAAGAAACATGAAGGGAGGACAACTCGAACAACGTGAAAAATGGAGGAGCAGATCACGAGGTCGAGGATCATATGGACCAGTGGGAGAATGAGAGCCACCATCCACAGCCTCCCCTCCCCCCCCCACCAGTGCAAGCACCAGCAAGCACCAGAGACCTGGGGAAGGGAGATCCCAGCACCCAGCACCAGCGACCAGAGCAGCAATCCAGCGACCCAGCCAGCCTACTTGAACCCACAGTGCACCAAAGAGGGACCCAAGCAGGAGCTCAGCATAACTGAGACCAAAATCATCCCAAAAGGTAACTGGGATTACACCAGGACAGTACCCACCAAATCAGCCTGGTATATAGGCTTGAATTAGAAATGCTAATTGCACCTACCATATCAGGATAAATTATATGTTAAATCTGATGGATGGTCAGATTTGCCATTCTTTTTTTTCTCAATTTTTATTAACATTTTCCATGATTATAAAAAATATCCCATGGTAATACCCTCCCTCCTCCCATTTTCCCCTTTAAACTCCAACCTCCATCATACCACCTCCCCATCTCAATCAGTCTCTCTTTTATTTTGATGTCATGATCTTTTCCTCCTCTTATGATGGTCTTGTGTAGGTAGTGTCAGGCACTATGAGGTCATGGATATCCAGGCCATTTTATGTCTGGAGGGAGCACGTTCTAAGGAGTCCTATACTTCCTTTGGCTCTTACATTCTTTCTGCCACCTCTTCCGCATTACACCCTGAGCCTTGGAAGGTGTGATCGAGATGTTACTCAGTACTCCAGTCACTTCCGTTCCAGCACTATGATACCTTGCGATTCGTCCCCAGGTCACTGTCATCTGAAAAGAGAAGATTCTCCACCAAAAGTGAGAGTAGCATTCATATAAGGGTATAAATATTAAGAGAAGTGCTTACTGAGCAGTTTTATAAGCATAATATATACATTTATCCAGACATCAGCAGATGTTACACCTAGGCTCATGACTACCCCTGTTTTATGTTTTCAGTATCAGGGATGTATTCCCTCCCATGGAATGGGTCTCCAGTTCAATCAGAGGGCAGCTGGTTTCCACCATGACAGACGTGCCACTATTGCACCCATTGGCTCATTTGGCCTGGCTGGCCAATTATAAGGCTTGCAGTGTGCACTGTTGAGTATCTTCACTGGTGGTATCACTTTCTCCCATTGAACTGCATGTAGAATGACTTCTTCCAGATTTGTGTCAGCTGGTCTACATGAGGGAGGTTATCAGCTCAGTTCCAGCAGGATTTCTCAGTGGCCTTGCAGCCCAAGTATGTGGAGTCTTCAGCAATAGGGTCTTGCCATCTATTCCTGGTGGGAAACCAAGGACCTTGGCAATGGCCTATAATGTTTTGGGGGCATCAGGGACCTCCCTGGCCAACAACTCACTGGAGGTATCCCATCCCTGGCACTGAAAATTTTCTATCAATGATCTATGGCTCCGAGTGTTCCATTGTCCAAAACTGGAGGATTCCATATGATTTATTTGTATCCTCTTAGATTTTGATTAGCCCTCCCTCCACCTTACCTTTACTCAATCTCTTCCCCTGACCTCACTTTGGGCCTTTTCACCTCAATTAATCTATTCTTCTACTTACATATATACAATACCAACCTATTAAGTACCCTCCTCCCTTCCTTTCTATTCCCTTCATATCTCTTTTCTAGCTTACTGGCCTCTGCTACTGAGTTTTTTCCTTCTCACACAGAAGCCCAATCATCTGTAGCTAGGATCCACATATGAGAGAGAATATTTGGCGGTTGGCTTTCTGGGCCTGGGTTACTTCACTTAGTATAATCCTTTCCAGACCCATCTATTTTCCTGCAAATTTCATAACTTCAGTTTTCTTTACCTCTGAGTAGAACTCCATTGTGTAAATGTGCCATATCTTCATTATCCACTCATCATTTGAGGGACATCTAGGCTGGTTACATTTCCCACCTATTATGAATTGAGTGGCAATAAACATTGTTGAGCATGTATTTCTAAGGAAATGAGGTGAGTCCTTAGGATATATGCCTAGAAGTGCTATAGCTGGGTCACAGGATAGATCAATTTTTAGCTGTCTTAGGAACCTCCACACTGATTTCCACAATGAATGGACCAGATTGCATTACCACCAACAGTGTAGAGGGTTCCTCTTTTTCCCTGCCAGCATTAATGACCATTTGTTTTCATGATGGTAGCTAATCTGACAGAAGTTAGATGGCATCTCAATGGAGTTTTAATCTGCATTTCCCTGATGACTAGGGATGTAGGACATGTTTTTAGATGCTTATACGCCATCCGTATTTCTTCTTTTGAGAACTCTCCATTTAGCTCCATAGCCCATTTTTTAATTGGCTTGTTTGATTTCTTATCATTTAACTTTTTAAAAAAAATTTTTATTAACATTTTCCATAATTATAAAATATGTCCCATGGTAATTCCCTCCCTCCCCACCCCCCCCACTTTCCCATTTGAAATTCCATTCTCTCATTTAACTTTTTGAGTTCTTTGTATATCCTAGATATTAATCCTATATCAGATATATATCTGGAAAAGATTTTTTCCCATTATGTAGGTTGCCTCTTTTGATTTATTCACAGTGTCCTTTGCAGTACAAAATCTTTGTAATTTCATGAGGTTCCAGTGGTTAATCTGTGGTTTTATTGCCTGAGCAATTGGGGTTATATTCAGAATGTCTTTGCCAAGAACAATATGTTGAAGGGATTCCCCTCCTTTTTCCTCTAGCATTTTCAGAGATTCAGGTCTGATATTAAGGTCTTTATTTGGACTTAATTCTTGTGCATGGAGAGAGAGAGAAGAATCTATTTTCATCCTTCTACAAATACATATTCAGTTTTCCCAGCACCATTTGCTGAAGAGGCTGTCTTTTCTCCAATGAGTATTTTTGGCATTTTTATTGAATATCAGGTGGCTATAGCTACCTGGACTTATATCTGGGTCCTCTATTCTGTTCCATGGATCTACATGTCTGCTTTTGTGCCAGTACCATGCTGTTTTTGTTACTATGGCTCTGTAATATAGATTAAAATCAGGTATGGTGATACCACCCGCTTTATTTTTGTTGCTCAGTATTATTTTAGATATTCGAGGTTTTTTGTGATTCCAAATGAATTTTTAGATTGTTTTTTTCTATTTCCATGAAGAATGCTATTGGAATTTTGATGGGGATTGCATTAAATGTATAGATTGCTTTTGGTAAGACTGCCATTTTCACAATATTGATTCTTCCAATCCAGGAACAAGGGATGCTTTCCACTTCCTAGTGTCTTCTGCAATTTCTCGCTTGAGTGTTTTATAGTTTTTTTTTTTAAGTTTATTTATTTATTTGCAAGTGACAGACAGAGAGAAAGAGGCAGTTAGACAGAGAGAGAATGGGCACACCAGGGCCTCCAGCCACTGCAAACGAACTCCAGATGCGTGCGCCCCCTTGTGCATCTGGCTAACGTGGGTCCTGGGGAATTGAGCCTCGAACTGGGATCCTTAGGCTTCACAGGCAAGCGCTTAACCACTAAGCCATTTCTCCAGCCCATGTTTTAAAGTTCTCATTGTATAGATCCTTTACTTCCTTAGTTAGGTTTATTCCAAGGTACTTTATTTTCTTTGATACAATTGTGAATGGGAGTGATTATCTGATTTCATCCTGTGTGTGTGTGTTGTTAGCATATAGGAAGGCTACTGATTTCTGTGTAATTATTTGTATCCTGCTACATGGCTATAGGTGTTTATCAGCTCTAACAGTTTTCTGGTAGAGTCTTTAGGGTCCTTTCTATATAGAATCATGTCATCTGCAAATAATGATACCTTGATCTCTTCCTTTCCAATTTGTATCCCTTTTATGTACATCTACTACTTATGTGCCTTACTACTTATTACTTATTATGGCTAAGACTTCCAGTACTATATTAAATAAAAGTGGGGACAGTGGACACCCTTGTCTTGTTCCTGATTTTAGTGGAAAAGCTTCCAGTTTTTCCCCATTTAGTAATATGTTGGCTTTAGGCTTGTCATAAATAGCCTTTATTATATTGTGGTATGTTCCTTCTACTCCCAGTCTCTGCAGTACTTTTATAATGAAAGGATGTTGGATTTTGTCAAACACTTTCTCTGTGTCTAATGAGATGATCATGTGATTTTTGTCTTTCAGTCCATTTATATAATGTATTACATTTGTTGATTTGTGTACGTTGAACCATTCCTGCATCTCTGGGATAAAGCCTACTTGGTCTGGATGAATGATCTTTCTGATATATTCTTGTATTCTGTTTGCCAATGTTTTATTGAGAATTTTTTTGGTTTGTTTTTCGAGGTAGGGTCTCCCTGTAGCCCAGGCTGACTTGGAATTCACTATGGGGTCTCAGGGTGGCCTTGAACTCACAATGATCCTCCTACCTCTGTCTCCTGAGTGCTGGGATTAAAGGTATGCGCCACCACACCTGACTTGTTGAGAATTTTTGCATCTATGATCATGGGGGACATTGGTCTGTAATTTTCTTTTATTGTTCTATATTTGCCTGGCTTGGTATCAGGGTGATGCTGGCTTCATAGAAGGAGTTTGGTAGGATTCCTTCTTTTTCTATTTCCTGGAAAAGCTTAAGAAGCAATGGTTATAGTTCTTCCCTGAAGGTTTGGTAAAGTTCACCAGTGAATGTGTCTGGGCCTGGACTTTTTTTAGTTGGAAGATTTTTGATAACTGCTTGGATCTCCATGCTTGTTATAGGTCTATTTAAGTGATTAATCTCATCTTGATTTAATGTAGGTAGGTCACCTAAATCAAGGAAATCATCCATTTCTTTCAGATTTTCATACTTTGTGGAGTATATGCTTTTATAGTAAGTCCCTATGATTTTTTGAATTTCTCTGGCATCTGTTGTGATGTTACCTTTTACATATCTAATTTTATTAATTTAATTTGTGTCTCTTCTCTCTTTTTGAAAAAAATTTTTTTGGTTTATTTTCATTTACTTATTTGAGAACGGCAGACAGAGAAAGAGGCAGAGAGAGAGAGAGAGAGAGAGAGTGGGAGAGAGAGGGTGCACCAGGACCTCCAGCCACTGCAGACGAATTCCATATGCATGCACCCCCTTGTGCATCTGGCTAACCTGGGTCCTGGGGAATCGAGCCTCGAACCAGGGTCCTTAGGCTTCACAGGCAAGCGCTTAACCGCTAAGCCATCTCTCCAGCCCAGTTCTCTCTTTTTTCTTTGGTCAGATTTGCTAAGGGGTTATCAATCTTGTTTATCCTTTCAAAGAACTAACTCTTTGTTTCATTATTTGGATTTATTTTTTTTTTTTTGCTTTCTATTTCATTAATTTCTGCCCTAATCATTATTATTTCTCCCCACCTACTGATTTTTGGTTTGCCTTGTTCTTCTTTTTCCAAGGCTTCAAGGTGAAGCATTAGGTCGTTTACTTGCGACCTTTCTAATTTCTTAATATTGGCACTTAAAGCTATAAAGTCACCTCTTAGGACTGCCTTCATTGTGTCTCAGAGATTTTGATATGCTGTGTTCTCATTATCGTTTGACTCTATAAATTTTTTGATTTCTTTCTTGATTTCTTCATTGACCCATTCATCATTTAGTAGTGTGTTCTTTAAGTTCCATGATTTTGTGTATGCTCTATAGCCTTTCTTGCTATTGATTGTAGTTTGATTCCATTGTGGTCAGACAGAATGCAAGGAATTATTTATTTCAATTTTCCTGTATTTTTTAAGATTTGCTTTGTGTTCTAATATATGGTCTACTTTAGAGAATGTCCCATGTGCTGCTGAAAATAATGTATTTCTGTAGCATTTGGATGAAATGTCCTGTAGATATCTGTTAGGTTCATTCCCTCTATGACCTCATTTAGTCCAGATGCCTCTCTGTTTATTTTTTCCTGGGATGACCTGTCAATTGATGGAAGAGGGGTGTTAAAATCACCCACTACCACTGTGTTTGGTGTTATCTGTGACCTTAGTTCTAATAGTGTTTGATGAATTTGGGGGCCCCCATGTTAGGTGCATACATATTTATTATTGTAATTTCCTCCTGTTGGAAGGTGCCTTTAATCAATATAAAGTGGCCTTCCTTATCTTTCTTAACTAATGTTGGACTGAAGTCTACCTTGTCAGATGTTAGGATAGCAACCCCTGCTTGTTTTTTAAGCCTATTTGCTTGAAACACTGTTTTCCAACCTTTCACCCTAAGATAGTGTCCATCCTTTGTAGAAAGGTAGGTTTCTTGGAGGCAACAAATTGAAGGATCCTGCTTTTTAATCCAGCCTGCAAACCTATGCCTTTTGATTGGGACATTGAGGCTGTTGATATTAAGAGATAATATTGAAAGGTGTGTATTCATTATTCCATTTTTTTTTGTAGTTCTTCCTGTTTTACCTTTGCTCTCTTGTGTTAGCTAGTATTTTAGTATTGTTTGTTTTCCCCCAGTTCCTTATATGTGTGCTTTTCTTTTTCTTCAGCATGGAGAATTTTTTCAAGTATTTTCTGTAGAGCTGGTTTTGTCTTCAAATAATCCTTTAGCTTGCTTTTGTTGTGGAATGCCCTTATTTCTCTGTCTATTTGAATCGATAGCTTTGCAGGGTAAAGTAACATTGGTTGACAGTTGTTATCTTTCAGGACTTGGAATACCTCACTCCAAGCCCTTCTGGCTTTTAAAGTTTGTGTTGAGTAATCTGCTGTAATCCTGATGGGCTTGCGTTTAAAGATAACTTGATTTTTCTCTCTAACCGCTTTCAATATTTTTTCTTTCATTTGTATATTTGGTAGTTTAATTATAATATGGTGAGGAGAGGTTCTTTCCAGGTTTTGTCTGGTTGGTGTTCTAAAGGATTCCTGTATCTGCATTAGCACCTCTTTCCCAATTTGGGGGAAGTTTTCTTCTATGATTTTGTTGAAGACGCCTACTATGCCTTTGGAGTGAAATTCTCCTACTATGCCCTGAATTCTTAAGTTTGATCTTTTCATAGTGTCCCGAATATCTTGAAATTCTCATTCATACTTTTTTATTAGTTTGTCTTTCTCTTTGTTGGACTGTATTAAATCTGCCACCTGGTCTTCTAGTTTAGATATTCTGTCATCTCCTTCATCCATTCTACTGGTGAGATTTTCTACAAAGTTTTTTATTTCATTAACTATTCTTCATTGCTAGTAATTCTGACTGGTTTTTCTTTATTATTTCTATTTCCTTATTTATGTCTTGTATTGACCTCTTCATTTCATTAAATTGGTGTCCTGTGTTTTCTTTGATTTCCTCTTTCTTTTCTTTGATTTCTTCTTTGACTTCTTTGAGCCTATTTATAATCATTCTTTTGAATATTTCTCAGGCATTCCTCTAACTCATTCTCACTGTAAGTCATTTCTGATGCATTAATACTTTTTGGTAGGTTTATATTGTCTTGATTTTTGGTGTTTCTTGTGTTATAATGTATATATTTTTGCATCCTGGATTATTTAATGATTGAATTTTCTAGTTAGCTGGGTATTATATGCATCAATCATTTTGATATTATATAACTTCAAGGTAGGAGTTTAAGGCACTAGCTGTAGCTTTCAAGACTCTCAGAGTATCTACTAAAGTGACCCTAAGTGTTGGGTTTATCTGCTATGAGAGTATTCAACTAGGCTGAATGGAACCAAATACAGATAGTTTCTAAAATTTAACTAAACAATGTACACTTTCAATGAAAAACAGCTCAGAGTACTTATCCAAGCGTAGGTATTATGACAACCAGATCCTCTGTCTGTCCCTTAGGCTGTGTGGTGCCTCACCCACTCCCTTAATCCTGACAACAAGGAGGTTAAGATTTCTGATCTGTTGAGGATTCCAAGTCAGTTTATGACCAGGTGAGACCCTTCCCTGGTGTAATCCCAGTTACCTCTGCTCCTGCTTGGGTCCTGCTGTCGGTTCAAGTAGGCATGGCTGGGTCCCTGGACCACTGCTATGGTCACTGGAGCTGGGCACTGGCAGTGGGAGAGGGGAGTCTGCTGATGCTGCTCTAGTTCTCTTGCTGTTCCACGTGTTCTTCTACCTTGTGATCTGCTCCTCCATTGTTAACTGCCGTTCTCCCTTCACATTTCTTGGGTTTGCGGAGAGCTTGGGTGTGAGTAGAAACTCCCCTCACCTGGCCCTTCCTGCGGCTCAAATCGGGCCTGGCAGCTGGCTGGTGCACTGCTGCTGTTGCAGTCCGCAGACTTGGCGGAGCCACTTCTGCCAGCCTGTGTGGCCTGTGGACGCTCTAGATCTCTCCTGCTTATCTGCTGCCATTTCAATTTCCTATACACCTCAGTTTTTAGTAAAAGTGGGTATTTTGCTGGTGGTTTTTTTTTTTTTTTTTGCTTTTTCCCCCCTAGGCTGCTTTTGCATGGTACCCATGCCGTCATCTTAACCAGAAGTCAGTTTTGCCGTTCTTAAATAAGCTATATTTTGGGCTTGTTATTGCTTCCTGATTTATAGATTTCCCCTTCTGTTGTTCATTAGGGAAGGGTCTCACTTGGTCACAAGCTGACTTGAAACCCTCAACAGACCAGATATCTTAACCTCGTAAGGATGTGGGGCAAGACACACCCTAAGGGATTGAGACTTTGTTAGAGGATCTGGTTGTCATAATACCTACTCTTGCATAAATACTCTGCTGTTTTTCATTGAATGCGTACATTATTAGTTAAATTTTAGAACCTGCCTGTATTTTTTTCCACTCAGTCTACTTGAGTACTCTCATAGCAGGCAAACCCAACATCTAGGGTCACTTTTGTAGATACTCTGAGAGTCTTAAGAGCCACACCTAGCACATTAAGCTCCTATCCTGAAGATATATAACATCAGCTTGATTGATACATCTAATAATACTGTAGCTAACTAGAAAACCCAAGCATGAAGTTAATCCAAGATGCAAAAATATGTACATTATAACACAGGAAACACCAAAAATCACGACAATATAAAGTCACCAAAAAGTATGAATGCATCAGAAATGACCTCCAGTGAGAATGAGTTAGAGGAAATGCCTGAGAAAGATTCAAAAGAATGATTATAAATATGCTCAAAGAAGTCAAAGAAAAAATCAAAGGAATGAAGGAGGAAATCAAAGGAATTAAAGAAGACACAGGAAACCATTCAATGAAATGAAAAGGTCAATACAAGACATAAATAAGGAAGTAGAAATAATAAAGAAAAACCAGTACGAATTACTAGCAATGAAGAACACAGTCAATGAAATGAAAACCTCTGTAGAAAATCTCACCAGTAGAATGGATGAAGGAGAGGACAGAATATCTAAACTAGAAGACCAGGTGGCAGATATAACACAGTCCAACAAAGAGAGAGACAAACTAATAGGAATGTATGAATGGAAATTTCAAGATATTTGGGACACTATGAAAAGATCAAACATAAGAATTCAGGGTATAGCCAGGCGTGGTGGTGAATGCCTTTAATACCAGCACTTGGGAGGCAGAGGTGGGAGGATTGCTGTGAGTTCGAGGCCACCCTGAGACTCCATAGCGAATTCCAGGTCAGCCTGGGCTAGAGTGAGACCCTATCTCGAAAAACCAAAAAAAAAAAAGAAAAAAAAAGAAAAAGAATTCAGGGTATCGTAGAAGAAGAAGAATTTCACTCCAAAGACATAGTAGGCATTCTCAACAAAATCATAGAAGAAAACTTCCCCCAAATTGGGAAAGAGGTGCCAATGCAGATACAGGAATCCTTTAGAACACCAACCAGACAAAACCTGGAAAGAACCTCTCCTCACCATATTATAATTAAACTACCAAATATACAAACAAAGGAAAAAATATTGAAAGCGGTTAGAGAGAAAAATCAAGTTATTTTTAAATGCAAGCCCATCAGGATTACAGCACATAACTCAACACAAACTTTAAAAGCCAGAAGGGATTGGAGTGATGTATTCCAAGTTCTGAAAGATAACAACTGTCAATCAAGGTTACTTTATCCTGCAAAGCTATCCATTCATCTAGATGGGGAAATAGAGACATTCCACAATAAAAGCAGGCTAAAGGAATGTTTGAAGACAAAACCAGCTCTACAGAAAATACTAGAAAGAATCCTCCATGCTGAAGAGAAAGAAAGCACACATAAAGGAACTTGGAAAAAACAAACCATATTCAAATATTAGGTAATACAAGAGAACAAAGATAAAACCAGAAGAACTACAAAAAATGGCAAAATAAATACACACCTTTCAATAATATCTCTTAATATCAATGACCTCAATACCCCAACCAAAAGACAGATTTGCAGACTGAGGATCTGAGTCGGGTATGGTGGCACACACCTTTAATCCCAGAACTCGGGAGGCAGAGGAAAGAGGATCACCATGGGTTCGAGGCTAGCCTGAGACTACATAGTGAATTCCAGGTCAGCCTGGGCTATAGTGAGACCCTAACTTGGAAAAAAAAATACCAAAAAAAAAAAAAAGAATAAATAAAGTAAATAAATAAGTAAAAAGCAGGATCCTTCAATTTAGTGCCTCCAAAAAACTCATCTTTCTATAAAGGGTGGACACTATCTTAGGGTGAAAGGTTGGAAAACAGTGTTTCAAGCAAATAGGCCTAGAAAACAAACAGAGTTTGCTATCCTAATATCTGACAAGGTAGACTTCAGTCTAACATTAGTTAGGAAAGATAAGGAAGGTCATTTTATCTTGATTAAAGGCACACTCCAACAGGAGGACATTACAATCCTAAACATGTATGCACCCAACATAAAGGCTTCCAACTTAATCAGACAAATGCTATTAGAACTAAGGTCACAGATAACACCAAACACAGTTGTAGTAAGCGACTTCAACACCCCACTCTCATCAATTGACAGGTCATCCCGGCAGAAAATAAACAGAGGCATCTGCATTAAGTGAGAGGCATCTGCATTAAGTGAGGTCACAGAAGAAATGGACCTAACATATCTACAGGACATTTCATCCAAATGCTGCAGAATATACATTCTTTTCAGCAGCACATGGAACATTCTCTAAAATAGATCATATATTAGGACACAAAGCAAATCTTGACAATTACAGAAAAATTGAAATAATTCCTTGCAGTCTATCTGATCACAATGGAATCAAACTATAAATCAATAGCAAGAAAAGCTATAGAGCACACAAAAAAAAAAAAACATGGAAACTAAACAATACACTACTAAATGATGAATGGGTCATGGAAGAAACCCGAAAGAAATAAAAAATTTATAGAGTCAAATGATAATGAGAACACAACATACCAAAACATTTGGGACACAATGGAGGCAGTCCTAAGAGGTGAATATATAGCTTTAAGTGCCTATATTAAGAAATTAGTAAGGTCTCAAGTAAGCGACCTAATCCTTCACCTTAATGCCTTGGGAAAGAAGAACAAGGCAACCCAAAAATCAGTAGATGGGAGGAAATAATTAAGATTAGGGCAGAAATTAATGAAATAGAAACCAAAAAAAAATCCAAAGAGTCAATGAAACAGAGTTGATTCTTTGAAAGGATAAACAAGATTGATAAACCTTTAGCAAATCTGACCAAAAGAAAGAGAGAAGAGACACAAATTAATAAAATTAGAAATTAAAAAGGCAGCATCACAACAGATACCAGAGAAATTCAAAATGAATCATAGGGACATACTATAAAAACAAATACTCACCAGGCCTGGTGGCACACGCCTTTAATCCCAGCACTTGGGAGGCAGAGGTAGGAGGATTACTGTGATTTCGAGGCCTCCTTGAGACTCCATAGTGAATTCCAGGTCAGCCTGGGATAGAGTGAGACCATACCTCGAAAAACCAAAAAAAAACAACAACAACCAAAAAAACACCAAATACTCCACTAAGTATGAAAATCTGAAAGAAATGGATGGTTTCCTTGATTTAGATAACCTACCTAAATTAAATCAAGATGAGATTAATCACTTAAATAGACCTATATCAAGTATGGAAATCCAAGCAGTTAACAAAAATCTCCCAACTAAAAAAAAAAAAAATGTCCTAATTAATAAGTCCAGGCCCAGATGGATTCACTGGTGAATTTTACCAGACCTTCAGGGAAGAACTAACATCATTGCTTCTTAAGCTTTTCCATAAGATAGAAAAAGAAGGAATCCTATGAAACTCCTATGAAGCCAGCATCACTCTGATACCAAAACCAGGCAAATATAGAACAAAAAAAGAAAATTACAGACCAATCTCCCTCATGAACATAGATGCAAAAATTCTCAACAAGTTGGGCATGGTGGCACATGCCTTTAATCCCAGCACTCGGGAGGCAGATGTAGGAGGATCACCATGAGTTCAAGGCCACCCTGAGACTCCATAGTAAATTCCAGGTCAGCCTGGGCTAGAGTGAGACCCTACCTCAAAAAACCAAAAAAAAAAAAAAAAAAAAAAAAAAAAAACTTAACAAAACATTGGCAAACAGAATACAAGAATATATCAGAAAGATCATTCACCCTGACCAAGTAGGCTTTATCCCAGAGATGCAGGGATGGTTCAATGTACACAAATCGATAAATGTAATACATTATATAAATGGACTGAAAGACAAAAATCACATGATCATCTCATTAGACACAGAGAAAGTATTTGACAAAATCCAACATCCTTCATGATAAAAAGTTCTACAGAGACTGGGAATAGAAGGAACATATCTCAATATAATAAAGGCTATTTATGACAAGCCTAAAGCCAACATATTACTAAATGTGGAAAAACTGGAAGCTTTTCCACTAAAATCAGGAACAAGACAAGGGTGTCCACTGTCCCCACTTTTATTTAATATAGTACTGGAAGTCTTACTATTACTATAGTAATAAGGTAAGAGATGCACATAAAAGGGATACAAATTGGAAAGGGAGAGATCAAGTTATCATTATTTGCAGATGACATGATTCTATATAGAAAGGACCCTAAAGACTCTACCAGAAAACTGTTAGAGCTGATAAACACCTATAGCCACGGAGCAGGATATAAATAAATAAGTAAATCACTGAAATCAGTAGCCTTTCTATAGCCAACAACAAACACACAGAGGATGAAATCAGAGAATCACTCCCGTTCACAATTGCATAATAAAATAAAATAAAACAAAATAAAATAAAATACCTGGGAATAAACCTAACTAAGGAATTGAAGGATCTCTACAATGAAAACTTTAAAACAGCCAAGCAAAAATTGCAGAAGACACTAGGAAATGGAAAAAACATCCCTTGTTCTTGAATCAGAAGAATCAGTATTGTGAACATGGCAATCTTGCCAAAAGCAATCTACACATTTAATGTAATCCCCATCAAAATTCCAATGGCATTCTTCACAGAAGTAGAAAAAACAATCCAAAAATTCATTTGGAATAACAAAAAAATCTCGAATATCTAAAACAATTTTGAGCAACAAAAATAAGACTGGTGGTATCACCATACCTGACTTTAACCTATACTACAGAGCCATAGTAACCAAAACAGCGTGGTACTGGCACAAAAACAGACATGTAGATCAATGGAATGGAATAGAGGACCCAGATGTAAGTCTGGGTAGGTATAGCCACTTGATATTTGATAAAAATGCCAAAAATACTCATTGGAGAAAAGACAGCCTCTTCAGCAAATGGTGCTAGGAAAACTGGATATGTATCTGTAGAAGGATGAAAATAGATTATCCTCTCCATGCACAAGAATTAAGTCCAAATAAAGACCTTAATATCAGACCTGAAATTCTGAAAGTGCTAGAGGAAAAAGTAGGGGAAACCCTTCAACATATTGGTCTTGGCAAAGACTTTCTGAATATAACCCCAATTGCTTAGGCAATAAAACCACAGATTAACCTCTGGGACCTCATGAAATTACAAAGATTTTGTACAGCAAAGGACACTGTGAATAAAGCAACGAGGCAACCTACAGAATGGGGAAGAATCTTTGCCAGCTATACATCTGATATAGGATTAATATCTAGGATATACTAAGAACTCAAAAAATTAAATAATAAGAACTCCAACAACCCAATTAAAAAAAGGGCTATGGAACTAAATAGACTTCTCAAAAGAAGAAATGTGAATGTCATATAAGCATCTAAAAAATGTTCTACATCCCTAATCATCAGGGAAATGCAGATTAAAACTCCACTGAGATGCCATTTCACTTCTGTCAGATTGGTTACCATCATGGAAACCAATGACCATAAATGCTGGCGAGGATGTGGAAAAAGAGGAACCCTTCTACACTGTTGGTGGGAATGCAATCTAGTTCAGCCATCGTGGAAATCAGTGTAGAGGTACTTAAGACAGCTAAAAATAGATCTACCATATGACCCAGCTATAGCACTCATAGGTATATATCCTAAGGACTCATCTCATTACCTTAGAGATACTTGCTCAACCATGTTTATTGCCACTGAATTCACAATAGCTGGGAGATGGAACCAGCCTAGATGGCCCTCAACTGATGAGTGGATAATGAAGATATGGCACATTTATACAATGGAGTTCTGCTCAGCGGTAAAGAAAAATGAAGTTATGAAATTTGCTGGAATGGATGGATCTGGAAAGGATTATACTAAATGAGGTAACCCAGGCCCAGAAACCCAAGTGTTGCATATTCTCTCTCATATGTGGACCTAGCTACTGATGATTGGGCTTCTGTGTGAGTAGGACAAAAACTCAGTAGCAGAGGCCAGTAAGCTAGAAAAGAGATATAAAGGGAAGAGAAAGGAAGGGAGGGGGGTACTTAATAGGATGGTATTGTATATATGTAAGTAGAAGAATAGGTTAATGGGGATGAAAAGGCCCAAGTGAGGTCAGGGGAAGAGATTGAGTAAAGGCAAGGTGGAGGGAGGGCTAACCAAAATCTAAGAGAATATAAGTAAATCATATGGAAACCTCATTTTTTGGACAATGGAACACTTAGGAGCTTAGATTGTTATTAGAAAATGTTGGAGGGAGGGCTAATAAAAATCTAAGAGGATATAAATAGGTCATATGGAAACCTACTTTTTTGGACAATGGAACATTCAGGAGCCATAGATCATTGATAGAAAATTTTCAGTGCCAGGGATGGGATACCTCCAGTGAGTTGTTGGCCAGGGACGTCCCTGATACTCCCAAACATCATAGGCCATTGCCTAGGTTCTTGGTTTCCCACCAGGAATAGATGGCAAGACCCTATTACTGAAGACTCCACATACTTGGGCTGCAAGGCCACTGAAAAATCCTCCTGGAACTGAGCTGATAACCTCCTTCATATAGACCAGCTGACAGAAAGCTGGAAGAAGCTATTCTGCATGCAGTTCAATGGGAGAGAGAGAAATCACCAGCAAAGATACTCAACAGTGGACACTGCAAGCCTTATATTTTGCCACCCAGGCCAAATGAGCCAACAAGTGCAATAGTGGCATGTCTGTCATGATGGATACCAACTGTCTTCTAATTGGACTGGAGGCCTGCTCCAATGGAGGGAATACAACCCTGATTCTGAAAACCTAATACAGGGGTAGTCATGAGCCCTAGGGGTGTAACATCTGCTGCTGTCTGGCTAAATCTATATACTATGCTCATCAAACTGCCCAGTAAGCACTTCTCTTAATCTTCATTCAATGCTACTCTCACTTATGGTTGAGAACCTTCTCCTTTCAGATGGCAGTGACCTTGGGATGACTCAGAAGGAATCATGGTGCAGAGAAGTAACAGAGGAGTGCTCAGCACTGCAATATCTCTATCATACCGTCCAAGGCTCAGGGTCCATTGTGGAAGAGGTGGCAGAAAGAATGTAAGAGCCAAAGGAAGGGTATGACTCCTTACAATGTGATCCTCCAGACACAAAATGGCCTGGATATCCATGACCTCACAAGTGACTGACACTACCTACCCAAGACCATCATAATAGGACGAAAAGATGATGACATCAAAATAAAAGAGAGACTGATTGAGAGGGGGAGGGAATATGGAGAATGGAGTTTCAAAGGCAAAAATGGGGGGAGGGCATTACCATGGGATATTGTTTATAATCATGGAAGTTATTAATAAAAAAATTCAAAAAAAAAGAATGCCAAATCTGACCATCCATCAGATTTAACATAATTTATCCTGACATGAAAGGTGCAATTAGCACTTCCAATTCAACCTATATATCAGGCTTATTTGCCAGGTACTTACCTGGTGTAATCCCAGTTATCTTTTTGGATGGTTTTGGTCTCAGTTATGCTGTGCTACTGCTTGGGTCCCTCTTTGCTGCACCATGAGCTCAGGTAGTCTGGCTGGGTCGGTGGGTCACTACTCTGATTGCCTGTGCTGGGTGCTGTGTAGGTGAGCTCCCTTCCCCAGGTCTCTGGTGCTTGCTGGGGCTTGTGATGCCAGTGGGGGAGGGGAGGCTGTGGATGGTGGCTGATGTTTTCCTGCTGATCCTCTTCCTCACGAGGTATTTCTCCATTGGTCCCTGCCATCCTCCCTTAACATTTTTGCGAGGAGCTCGGGTGTGAGTGGAGAAGCCCCTCACCTGGTTCTTCCTGCGGCCCAGGCCATGCTTTGCGGCTGTGGCCACATGAACCTGGTTCTGCTGCTGCTGGAGCCACTTCTGCCTGGTTCTGTGGGCTCTAGATGCCCTGGATCTCTCCTACTTCTCTGCTGCAGTTGATAATTTCTTTTTTTTTTTTAATTTTTTTTTGATAATTTCTTATACACCTCACTTTTTAGTAGAAGAGTGTATTATGCTGGTTTTTTTAGGGGGAGGGGCTTTGTCTTCCCTACTCTGCTTTGGTGTGGTTCCTATGCCACCATCTTAACCAGAAGTCCTCCCTTTATTTTTTCAAAAAATATTTTAGGGCTGGGAAGAGATGGCTTAATGGTTAAGCCAAAGGACCCCAGTTTGAGGCTCGATTCCCCAGGACCCTCATTAGCCAGATGCACAAGGGGGCGCATGCGTCTGGAGTTCATTTGCAGTAGCTGAAGGCCCTGGTGTACCCATTCTCTTTCTCTCTCTCTCTCTCTCTCTCTCTCTCTCTGCCTTTCTCTCTGTCTGTCATTCTCAAATAAGTAAGTAAAAATAAACAAAAAATTTGAAAAACTATTTTATTTTTTCCGGGCATGATGGGCTGATGTAGGAGTATTGCTATGGGTTCAGGGCCAGCCTGAGACTACATAGTAAATTTCAGGTCAGCCTAGGCTACAGCCTCAAAAAAAAAAAAAAAAAAAGGAAGGGAAAGAAAAGAAAGAAAAATATTTTGTTTTATTTATTTACTTAGAGATAGAGAAAGAAAGAGAGAGAGAGGAAGGAAGGAAGGAAGGAAGGGAGGGAGGGAGGGAGGGAGGGAGGGAGGGAGGGAGGGAGGGAGGGAGGGAGGGAGGGAGGAAGGAAGGAAGGAAGGAAGGAAGGAAGGAAGGAAGGAAGGAACAGAGAAAGAGAGGGCAAAGGTGCACCTGGGCCTCTAGCCCTGTAAACGAACTCCAGACGCATGCACCACCTTGTACAGCTGACTTACATGCATCCTAGGAACTTGAACCTGGGTCCTTTGGCTATGCAGGCAAGTACCTTAACCACTAAGCCATCTCTCCATCCTTTTTTTTTTTTTTTTTTTTTGGTTTTTCAAGATAGAGTCTCACTGTAGCCCAGACTGACCTGGAATTCACTTGGAAGTCTCAGGGTGCCCTTAAATTCATGGCAATCTTCCTACCTCTGCCTCCCAAGAGGTGGGATCAACAGTGTGCACCACCATGCCCCGCTCCCCCTTTTCTCTCCACCCCTCTCCTGTCTCTCAGATAAATACATTCTTTTTAAAGCTAGGCATTGTGGCTCAAGACAAGGTAGGAGGATTGCCATGAGTTTGAGGCCAGCCTAGGCTACAGAATAAATTCTAGATCAGTTTCCAATAGAGTGAGACCTTACTTCCAAAATAAAATGAGGAAGCCAGGCATGGTGGCACATGCCTTTAGTCCCAGCACTTGGGAGGTAGAGGTAGGAGGATCGCTGTGAGTTCAAGGCCACGCTGAGAATACATAGTGAATTCCAGGTCACCCTGAGCTAGAGTGGGACCCTACTTCAAAAAAGCAAAAACAGCCAGGTGTGGTGGCGCACGCCTTTAATCTCAGCACTCAGGAGGCAGAGGTAGGATCGCTGTGAGTTCGAGGCCACCCTGAGACTACATAGTGAATTCCAGGTCAGCCTGAGCTAAAATAAGACCCTACCTCCCTACCTCAAAAAAAAAAAAAAAAAAAAAAAAAGCTAAAACAGGAAAAGAAAACAAGAGCTGGAGAGATGGTTTAGCAGTTAAGGCACTTGCCTGCAAAGCCTTAGGACCCAGGTTTGATTCTCTACATAAAGCCAGATGCACAGGTTGGTGCATGCATCTGGAGTCAACACTTTGGGAGGAAAGGTTGGAGGATAGCTTTGGGTTTGAGGCCAGCCCAGGGCTACAGAGTGAGACCCTTTCTTGAAAACAAAAAAAGTAAAAGGCAGGGGAAAGGAGATCACATAGAAACTAGACATTGTAGTTCATGTTTTTAATCCTAGCAATTAATAGGCTGAGGTAGGAGGATCACCATGAGTTCAAGGCCAGCCTGGGCTACAATGAGACCCTTCCTCAAAAAAATACACACACACACACACACACACACACACACAAACAGGGGGCCGGGCATGGTGGCACATGCCTTTAATCCCAGCACTTGAGAAGTGGCGGTCAGAGAACCGCTGTGAGTTCGAGGCCAGCCTGAGACTACATAGTGAATTCCAGGTCAGCCAGGACCAGACAGCCTACCTCAAAAAAAAAAAAAAAAAAGGAAAAAAGATCACATGGAATGTGTGATGTGTAGCAATCATGCCATGAGAAGCAAACAATAGAAAGACAGCATGTCAGTGGTGAGGGAGACAGTCCCCGAGCCAGACGTCCTCCTGTGCAGTGCATCCCAGGATGACCAGAGCCCTGCCTACAGAGCAGAAGACAACATGGATTATGGCCCAATGGTGACTCTCTGTTCTCGGACACAGTCCAAAGGTCACGAACAGACAGGTACCACCACAGTCCTATCACTCACCCATGTCCAAGAACCTCAGACAGAAGCTTCCTTCATCTCCAAATGTCACTTCTCATTCTCATTGTCCAAGCCCTCAAGGGCTTGTTTTGTTTTTTCCAAGGTAGAGTCTCACTCCAGCCCAGACTTACCCAGAATTCTCTTTGTACCTCCAGGCTGGCCTGGAACTCATGATAATCCTCTACCTCAGCCTCCCAAGTATACTGGAACTAAATCAAGTATACCATCATGCCTAGCGCTCACCAGAAGACCAGTGGCCTACAGCCACTGCAAACAAACTCCAGATGCATTCAACACTTTGAGCATATGGCTTTTTGTGGGTACTGAGGAATCAAACCCAAGTCCTTAGGGTTTGCAAACAAGAGCCTTACCTGCTGAGCAATCTCTCCAGGCCCCTACCAGATGATCTCTTGACCCTTCTTCCATTTTTCTTGCTCTTTACCTACCTAACACCTCCTTTCACAGCCCCATCAGAACAAGAGTGAGGATGAGTGTCTAGGACAATATCTGCATAAATAAAGGTATGCCAGTGCATACTCCAGAGTGACCAAAATGGCATTTTGTTTATTTATTTATTCTTATTTTATTTTATTTTTGGTTTTTCAAGGTAGGGTCTCACTCTAGCCCAGGCTGACCTGGAATTTACTATGGAGTCTCAGGGTATTCTCGGACTCACGGCAATCCTCCTACATCTGCCTCCCAAGTGCTGGGATTAAAGGCATGCTCCACCACACTCGGCTATTTATTTATTTTTATTTGAGACAGACAAAAAGGGAGAGAGTGAAAGAGAGAGAGAATGGGCTTGCCAGGCCCTCTAGCCACTGCAAACGAGTTCCAGACACATGTGCCACCTTGTGCTTCTGGCTTACGTGGGCCTGGAGAATCAAACCTCGGTCATTACGTTCACAGGCAGGCACCTTTATCATTAAGCCATCTCTCCAGCTGCCCCCCCCCAAATTTGACAACTTCCATAATTACAGACAATAATCCATGATAATTCCCTCTCCCCTCTTTCCCCTTCACAACACCACTCTCCATCATATACCCTCCCCCTCTCAATTAGTCTCTTATTTATTTATTTATTTATTTATTTATTTATTTATTGTTTTTTGAGGTAGAGTTTCACTCTAGCTCAGGCTGACTTGGAATTTACTATGTAGGCTCAGGGTGGCCTCAAACTGATGGTAATCCTCCTACCTCTGCCTCTTGAGTGCTGGGATTAAAGGTGTGCATCACCATGTTGGGCAAGTCTCTTTTCTTTTGATGTCATCATCTTTTCCTCTTATTATGATGGTCTTGTGTAGGTAGTGTCAGGCACTGTGAGGTGATAGATATCCAGGCCATTTTGTACCTGGAAGAGTGCATTA
The DNA here is from genome assembly GCF_020740685.1 of Jaculus jaculus. Classification (NCBI taxonomy): domain Eukaryota; kingdom Metazoa; phylum Chordata; class Mammalia; order Rodentia; family Dipodidae; genus Jaculus; species Jaculus jaculus. The sequence continues at coordinate 20,693,463 of NC_059115.1, forward strand.
TAAGGAGCTCTACCCTTTCTTTGGCTCTTAAATTCTTTCCTCCACCTCTTCAATGGACCCTGAGCCTGGGAAGGTGTGATAGAGATATTTCAGTGCTGAGCACTCCTCTGTCACTTCTTCTGAGCACCATGGTACCTTCTGAATCATCCTAAGGTCACTGACATCTGAAAAAGAGAAGTTTCTCTAACCAAAAGTGAGAATAGCATTGATACATGGGTATGAACATTAAGAGAAGTACTTACTGGGCAGTTTGATGAGGATAATATGTGCATTTAGCCAGACACCAGAATGCATTACACCCACAGGGCTCATGACTACCCTGTTATAAGTTTCCAGTGTTGGGCATGTATTCCCTCCAGTGGAGTGGACTTCCAGTCCAGAGCCATTGGTTTCTCCCATAACCGACATGCCACTATTGTACCCATTGGCTTATTTGGCCAAGCTGGCCAAACTTAAGGCTTGCAGGGTCCATTGCTGTTTATCTCCACTGATGACTTTTCTCTCCCATGGAGTTGCATCGAGCCATAGCTTTTTCCAACTTTCTGTTAGCTGGTCTACAAGGAGTAGGTTTAGATTTTGATTAACCCTATCCTGACCCTTCCTTTACTCAATCTCTTCCTCTGACCTCACTTAGACCTTTCCACCCCCAGTAATCTGTTCTTCTACTTACATATATACAATACCATTCCCTCTCCTCTATCTCTCATAGCCCCTTTCTAGCTTACTGGCCTCTGCTACCAAGTTTTATTCCAACTCACATACAAGTTCAAACATTTGTAGATAGTATCCACATATAAGAGAGAACATGTGGTATTTGGCTTTCTGGGCCTGGGTTACCTCACTAAGTATAATCCTTTCCAGGTCCACCCATTTCCCTGCAAATTTCATAATTTCATTTTTCTTTACCACTGAGTAGAACTCCATTGTGTAAATGTGCCACATCTTCATATCCCACTCATCAAGTTGAGGGACATCTAGGCTGGTTCCACTTCCTAGCTATTGTGAATAGAGCAGCAATAAACATAGATGTGCAAGTATCTGCCTCCTGAGTGCTGGAATTAAAGGTGTGTACCACCATGCTCAGCTAAAAACAATCCTAAAATTCATTTAAAATCACACACACACACACACACACACACACAAAAAAAAAAAAAAAAAAACCCTCAAAGAGCCAAAACAATTTGCAGCAACAAAATAAGGCTGGTGGCATTACCATACCTGATTTTAACCTATATTACAAAGTCATAGTAAAAAAAACAGCATGGTACTGGCACAAAGACAAACCAATGTAAATCAATGGAACAGAATAGAGGACCCAGATATAAGTCACCTGATCTTTGACAAAAATGCCAAAAATATTCAATGGAGAAAAGAGAGCCTCTTCAACAAATGGTGCTGGTAAAACTGGGTATGTATTTGTAGGATGAAAACAGATCCTTAACTCTCTGAATGCACAAGAATTAAATCCAAATAGATCAAAGACCTTAATATCAAACCCAAAACTAAAAACTACTAGGGGAAAAAGTAGGGGAAACTCTTCAACATATTGGTATTGGCAAAGACTTTCTCTGAATATAATTCCAGTTGCTCTGAAAATAAAACCACTGATCAACTGCTGGGACCTCATGAAATTACAAAGCTTTTGTACAGCAAAGGACACTGTAAATAGAGCAAAGAGGCAACCTAAAGAATGGGAGAAAATCTTTGCCAGCTATACATCTGATAGAGGATTAATATCCAGGATATACAAAGAACTCAAAAAACTAAATAATAAGAAATCAAACAACCCAATTTTAAAAAATGGGCTATGGGGGCTGGAGAGATGGCTTAGCAGTTAAGTGCTTGCCTGTGAAGCCTAAGGATCCCAGTTCAAGGCTTGATTCCCCAGGACCCACGTTAGCCAAATGCACAAGGGGTGCATGTGTATGGAGTTCATTTGCAGTGGCTGGAAGCCCTGGCACACACATTTTCTCTCGGTCTCTCTCTCTCTGCCTCTTTCTCCCTGTTTGTCACTCTCAAATAAATAAATAAAAATAAACAAAATTTAAAAGAAAACTTAAAAAATGGGCTATGGGGCTGGAGGGATGGCTTAGCAGTTAAGACATTTGCCTGCAAAGCCAAAGGACCCATGTTCTATTCCCCAGGACCCATACTGGCCAGATGCACAAAGGGTCGCACATGTCTGGAGTTTGTTTGCAGTGGCTAAAGGCCCTGGCATGCCCATTCTCTCCCTCTCCCTCTCTCTCTCCTTCTCTGTCAAATAAATAAATAAAAATAAAATATTTTTTAAAATTTAAAAAAATGGGCTAAAGCCGGGCAAGGTGGTGCATGCCTTTAATGTCAGAACTAGGAGGCAAAGGTAGGAGGATTGCCGAGAGTTCAAGGCCACCCTGAGACTATATAGTGAATTCCAAGTCAGCCTGAGCTAGTGTGAGACCCTACCTCGAAAAACTGGAAAAAAGGGGGGGCTTATAGTGGATGTGGTGGCCATTGGTATTTTCATGAGGATTGCATTAAATGTATGGATTGCTTTGGGCAAAATTGCCATGTTCACAATATTGATTCTTGCAATCTTAGAACATGGGATGTCTTTCTATTTCCTACTGCAAGTTTTCTCTTGAATCTTTTAAAGTTTTCATTGTAGAGATCCTTCACTTCCTTGGTTAGGTTTATTCCAAGGTATTTTATTTATTTTTGATGCAATTGTGAATAGGAGTGATTCTCTGCATTCTCAGCATGTTTGTTGTTAGCATACAGGAAGGCTATTGATTTGAGTTTATTTTATATCCTGCTACATTGCTAAAAGTACTTATCAGCTCTAACAGTTTTCTGGTAGAGTTTTTAGAGTCCTTTCTGTATAGAATCATATCATCTGCAAATAATGATTATTTGATTCCTTCCTTTCCAATTTGTATCCCTTTTATGTGTGTCTCTTGCCTTACTGCTATAGCTAAGACTTCCAGTACTATATTAAACAACCACAGGGACAGTGAACATCTTTGTCTTGTTCCTGATTTTAGTGGAAAAGCTTCAAGTTTTCCCCCATTTAGTATTATGTTGGCTGTAGGTTTATCATAAATAGACTTTATTATGTTGAGATATGTTCCTTTTATTCCCAGTTTCTATAGGACTTTTATTACAAAGGGATGTTGGATTTTGTCAAATGCTTTTTCTGCATCTATTGAGACAATCATGTAATTTTTGTGCTTCAGTCCATTTATATAGTATATTACATTTATCAATTTGCATATATGGAACCATCCCTACATCTCTGGAATAAAGCCTAATTGGTTGAGGTGAATGATCTTTTTGATCATATGGCTTATGTGGGTCCTGGTAAATCAAACATGGGTCCTTTGGCTTTGCAGGAAAGTGTCTTAACTGCTAAGCCATCTCTCCAACCCATTTTTTAATTTTTTAAAAAATATTTTATTTGCAAGCAGAGAGAAACAGTAGCAAAGAGAGAGAGAGAGAATGGGTGCACCACCAGGGCCTCTAGCCACTATAAACAACTCCAGTTGCAAGCATCACTTTGTGCATCTGACTTTATGTGCATACTGGGGAATCGAACCCTGGTCGTTAAGCTTTGCAGGTAAGCACCTTAACCACTGAGCCATCTCTCCAGCCTTTGAATTTTTAAAATTTTTAAAAATTTATTTCTTGCTTGAGAAAGAGGGAGAGAGAGAGAGAACGGGCACACCAGGGCCTCCAGCTGCTGCAAATGATCTCCAGATGTATTTGCCACCTTGTGCATCTGGCTTTGCATAGGTCCTGGGGACTCAAACCTGGGTCTTCTGGCTTTGCAGGCAAGCAAGCACCTTAATCTCTAAGCCATCTCTCCAGCACTAGATTTTTTTTTTTAATCTTTTGTTTAAACACATTTATTTTTATTTTTATTTATTTATTAAAGAGAGAGAAACAGGGAGAGAGAGAACAGGTGCACCAGGGCCTCCAGCCCCACATTAAATGAACTCCAGATGCATGTGACACCTTATGCATTTGGTTTATGTGGGTCCTGGGGAATTGAATCTGAGTCCTTTGGCTTTGTAGGCAGAGGTAGGAAGATTACCCTGAATTCGAGGCCACCCTGAGATTACAGAGTGAACTCCAGGTCAGCCTGGGCTAGAGTAAGACCCTACCTTGAAAAACAAAACACAAAAAAAGTGTGTCTGTAGTTCATTTGCAGCAGCTGGAGGCCCTGGTGCACCCATTCTCTCTGTGTGCCTCTCTGATTGCAAATAAATAAATACAATAAAAGTGACTGCTAATATGTTTCTAACCATATGCATGTTAATTCAAGCATCAAAATAAGATGTGTGGGGAATGACCTTATTTTTTTTTAATTTTTATTTATTTATTTGAGAGTGACAGGCACAGAGAGAAAGACAGATAGAGGGAGAGAGAGAGAATGGGCGCGCCAGGGCTTCCAGTCTCTGCAAACGAACTCCAGACGCGTGTGCCCCCTTGTGCATCTGGCTAACGTGGGACCTGGGGAACCGAGCCTCGAACCGGGGTCCTTAGGCTTCACAGGCAAGCGCTTAACCGCTAAGCCATCTCTCCAGCCCGGGAATGACCTTTTACAGTGCTAAGAATGGAACCCACTGTCACATGCTAAGCAGGTGCTTTGCTCCCATTTTATGCCCACAGCTTGAGGACTGTGTTTATGATAGTAGGGACAATGAAGTGAAGTGTGAAAAGACTTTCTTTCTTTCTTTTTTTTTTTTTTTGCCTTTCCAGGTAGGATTTTGCTGAAGCCCAGGTTGACCTGGAATTCACTATGTAGTCTCAGGATGGCTTCGACCTCATGGCAATCCTCCTACCTCTGCCTCTTAAGTGCTGGGATTAAAGGAGTGTGCTACCATGCCCAGCTTTTGTTATTTTTTGATATAGGGTCTCACTCTAGCCCAGTGCTGACCTGAAATTCACTGTCGTCTTACAGCGGCCTTGAACTCAGGACCATCCACTTACCTCTGCCTCCTGAGTGCTGGAATTAAAGGCGTGCACAACCACACCTAGCTTGACTTTCACTTGTTTATTTATTTGAGTGAGAGAGAGAGACAGAGACAGGGAGAGGGAGTGAATGGACAGGCCAGGGCCTCTAGCTACTGCAAACGAACTCCAGATGCATGTGCCACCATGTGAATCTGGCTTACGTGGGTTCTAGGGAATCAAACCTGGGTCCTTAGGTTTTGCAGGCAAGCACCTTAACCACTAAGCCATCTCTCCAGCCCTATATATATATATTTTTATCTTATTTAATTTTGTTTTGTTTTGTTTTTCAAGGCAGGGTCTCACTGTAGCTCAGGCTGACCTGGAATTCACTATGCAGTCTCAGGGTGGCCTAAACTCATGGCAATCCTCCTACCTCTGTCTCCAGAATGATGGGATTAAAGGCATGCGCCACCACACCCGGCTACTTTTAATTTTATTTATTTATTTGAGAGAGAAAGGGGAGAGAGAGAAAGAGAGAGAGAGAGGGAGGGAGGGAGGGAGGGACATTGTGCAGACTTATGTGGGTCCTGGGGAATTGAACCTGAGTTCTTTGGCTTTGTAGGTAAATGCCTTAATTGCATCTTTTCAGACCAACTTTCACTTTTTGTTATTATTTTTATTATTATTATTAATTTATTTATTTTTTGCTCTAGCTCAGGCTGACCTAGAATTCACTATATAGTCTCAGGGTAGTCTTGAACTCACAGCAGTCCTTACACCCCTGCCTCCTGAGTGCTGGGATTAAAGGCAAGTGCCTTAACCATCACCATGAATTATCTCCCAGCCCACTTTTTTTTGTAACTGAGATGGCTTCACCTGTACCTGAAGTTGGCCTTTAGCTCAGTCCACCTGCCTTAGCCTCCAAAGTGCTGTGATGACAGCTTTGTGCTACTATGCCTGGTTGAGACTCTTACTTTCCCTCCCATCCTTTAGTGCTTTTTTTTTCTTTAAATTGTATTTGTCTATTAGAGACAGACAGAGGGAGAGAAAGAGAGAGAATGAACATGCTAGGATCTCTAGCTACTGCAAACGAACTCCAGACACATGTACCACCTTGTGTGTCTGGTTTATGTGGGACCTGGAAAATTGAACATGGGTCCTTTAAGCTTCACAGGCATTAACCGCTAAGCCATCACCCCCATCCTTTAGTACTTTCTTCTTGAAACCCTCATCAATAGTGCAGCTCAGCATTATAATGGAAAACACATGATAGTACTAACAATACATACCCTAGCATCCCTACTGAGGTGTCATTGTTCTTGGGAAAAAGGGTTTCTTGTAGCCAAAGTTGGCCTTGAACTTACTATGTAGCTGAGAGACTTTTTAAAAAATTTTATTTTCAAGGTAGGGTCACAATGTAGCCCAGGCTAACCTGGAATTTACTATGTAGTCTCAGGGTGGCCTCAAACTCAAGGCAATCGTCATAGCTTTGCCTCCCAAGGGATTAAAGGTGTGTGCCACCAGTCCTGGCCCTAGATGAGAGACTTTGAACTTTCGTGTTTTTTGTTTGTTTGTTTTGTTTTGTTGCTTTTTGAGGTAGGGTCTCATTCTAGCTCAGGCTGACCTGGAATTCACTATGTAGTGTCAGGGTGGCCTTAAACTCATAGTGATCCTCCTAATTCTACTTCTCAAGTGCTGGGATTAAAGGCATACACCACAATGCCCAACTTCACTTTTGTTTAAAAACAATAGCAAACAAAACAAAACAAAACAAAAACTGGGTCTTGCTATGGAGCCACGTCTAGGCAGGAACTATAAAGAATAGGCTGGCCTTGAACTTGTGTTGATAACTCCTGTTTCAGTCACTCGGCTGTTTTCCATTTTTGCCTCACAAACCTGTCTTTCTGTCCTGCCACTCTGGCCTGACCTGCTCCGTTGGCGAGTTCATGAATTCCTGCTCCCTCCAACAACAGGTGCATGGTCCAGAAAAAAAAAAAAAAAAATTGGTCAAAGTGAAAAATCCCCTTCATGGACTTCTGGTAATGCTTACAGGCTGATCTGTGTCATAGATAAGGCCTGGCCCAAGTTTTTATTATTATTATTTTTATTTACTATGTTTGTTTTATCAAGGTAGGTCACGATGTAGCTCAGGCTGACCTGGAATTCACTATGTAGTATCAGGGTGGCCTTGAACTCATGGCTATCCTCCTACCTGTCTCCCAAGTGCTGAGATTAAAGGAGTGTGTCACTATGCCTCCCCCACCCCAAGCATAGAGGGAGGTAGAGAGAAGACAGACACAGACAGAATGGGCATGCCAAGGACTCCAGTTGCTGCAAATGAACTCCAGATGAATGTGCCACTGTGCATGTGGCTTTATGTGGATACTGGGGAATCAAGCTCAGATTGTTAGGCTTTGCACGCAAGCACCTTAACTGCTGAGCAATCTCTCCAGCCCCCTGGCTCATGTTTTAAGTGTCTCAGACAGTAACTAGTCACCAGCTCTCCTGTTTGTGGGACTGCTCTGGGCCAATTGGCTTATTCCTCATGGCAAACTTAAGAGTGGTCACTACTGGACACTTGGGTCAAATGGAACTGGGGGGCAGTACTTGTTGGAGTCCAAGCAAGGAGCCTAGTTAAGCCCACTATTTCTTAGCTTCACTGTGTTCAGAGGACCTCCCTCAAGTGTGTGCTTGTTGCTGTTGGCTAGATCTCAGAGACAAGGGATACTCCCAAGGCCTTTCTGTCAGCTACACGGACATGTGTTCAAATCTGCCTTCTCTGCCCAGACCAAGCACACAGTGATCCAGCCAGGGCAGTTCCCTCACTGGGTACCAAGCTGGTGGTTGGAAACCTGTTCCACGATCTCTAGACCCTCCCTCCCCAGCAGTTCTGGAAATGGATCCAAGGGCCTTAAACCTTCTAGGCAAGTCTCTACTGCTGAGCCATGCCCCCAGAGCTCTTTTCACTTCTGAAACCAGGACTCACTAAGTTGCCCAGGCTAGCCTTGACCTTTCAATCTTCCTGCCTCGGTTTCCTGGGTGGCTGGGGTGACAGGTCTGTGCCAGTCATTTCTTTCTTTTTTGGGTTTTCAAGGTAAGGTCTCACTCTAGCCAGACTGACCCAGAATTCACTACGTAATCTCAGGCTGGTCTTGAACTCAGTGATCCTCCTACCTCAGGCCTGAGTCATTTCTTTTTGACCAATTTGTTTTTGATACAAAGCTAGGTTTCCACGCAGGGACTCCACCCCGTGGGAACACCCCAGGCTTCCTCCAGCCCCGCCTTGTCTCCCTTCAGTGGCTCGTGACCTTGCCCTCAGCCCCCACCACATACTTGCCTGGCTCTCCTCTCAGCTTGTTCCCTGCCCACCCCACACATGGGTTTTTCTTAGGGCTGTCCTGGTTCTGCAATCTTCTCCTTCCAGAGGTCGCAAAATGGCAGCTCAATGGCCTTATGAGACCCACAAGCAGATTTTGTTTGGTCCTCACAATGTTTCTGTTTATAATTTGAAGGCCATTGGGCAGGGCAAGAACTCTCCAGATTCGCCACAGTAGCCAGCAGTCCATGTCTCACACCCATCCTGTCACCTGCCTGGTCCCTAGGTTGTGAATTTTCAAGAACCCTACCACAAGGGCTGCCTGGCTATCACCACCTTCGTGTCTTCAGCTGCCACTTGGGTCCCCTGATCCTTTCATTTGCAGAACAGGCGATTCCCAGCCCCTCCTATCCCGGACTCCAGGGCAGGGATGGAATCTCACATGACTACAGGGCCAGGTGGGTCACAGACATGGGTGAACTACCCAGGTAGAAGGAAAGCCCAAGGCCAGAGATGTAATCAAATCGGATCTTTACTGAACTCTGGTGAACGCATGGAACATAAATACAGACATGTAGGATACTGGCGTTTATATTTTAAATTCAAAATTGAAAAAATACAAATTCAAAAATAGAAATATTTAACTATTAAAATTTTCTCTCTCTTAACTCTCTTGCCCCTTTGAGTGGAGGCTGGGAGGTTGCCATCTGCCCTTCCACGCTGGGATGTCTGGATGGCACAGTGGGATGGGTGGTTGAGAATTCAACCTTCAAGTGGAGTTTGATTCAGGTGTGTAACGGAAAACAGCTGACTGTTCACAGGTGTGGGTACCCCAAACATGGACACTCAACAGCCACTTGACAGAGGTCACAGAATCCTGCCATCATCCAGAACGGCACTGAGGGACTGGCATCCTGTAGCCTGTAGCATGGTGGCTGAGACCACAGTCTGCATTCAGCCAACCAGCAAGGGCAAAGTGGACAGTGTGAGCTCAAGGTCAAGTTGGGCATGGGGCCCCTCAGGGAACTTAGTCTCAGGTCCCACAGTGTGGGCAAATGATCCTGGCCATCTGTCCCATTTCTGGAAGCCAACTGAAGCAAAGGAATGCAGTCCAGTTAGTCCTCGCCAGTAGTGGCTTCCTCATTTGCCAGGACGGCCACATGGTCATACATTCAGGAGCTGTTTGCGATAGTCCCTGCGGGATGCTTAGTGTTCAGAAGGGGAGCCGACCTCTAGGGAACTGAGGTGTAGCTCTCTATGGCCAACCAGTCGGGGCTAAACCACTGTCAATACCCTGTGGCTCAAGCCCAGGAGCAGAAGTGTTGAAGGCGAAGGCGTTGTGGTGTTTCTTAGAGCTACTGGATTCCTGGTGACTGAGGCTGGAATTTGTGTCCTTGCTAAATGCTGCCACTTCACATGTAAGTATGGGGACACAACCATGACAGATCATTAAGGTCACAATGACTACGGTCTGGAGTTGTGCTTAGGAATTGACTGGTGTGCTTATACACAGAGAGCAAGCCACCTTCCAGCGCTGGGCTTGGCCTGATGCCACCTCAGACTTCAGTCACATCGACTTTCTCAGTCACAAATAAATAAAACTAGCTGGGTGGGAAGAGTTGATGAGCAACAATCGGAGGGCCACAACTGACCCAGGCAGCTGGACTCTGACTCATCTTCCATTCACTGTGTGATGCACGTGCCCGTCACTCAAAAAGTGGTCCACGCAGATGTTTCTGCTCAGGACACATCTGTCTGCTCCTTTCTTAACTCACGGTCTGTGGTCTGTTGTGGGGTATAATGCCCAGGTAATTCTTTGCACATCATTCCAGACCTACATCTGGCAGGCAGCCCTCTGCTCCTACTCTTTGCCTTCCAGAGCCTTGCTGGCTTTGAGGGCCTTTTTCAGTTCGTTGAGGACTGCATCCCGGGTCTGCTCTGTGTACTGGTCGTAGCTCTTACTGTGCTGGGACTCATAGTGACGCTTCAGGTTGTACTCTTTCAACACAGACACGTTTTTTTTGCATATTAAACACGTAGGCATGCTCTTCACTTCCACAAAGAAATAGTCTCGCTCCCATTTTTCTCGAAACACGCGGCCCTCTCCTTCTCTCTTTCGCTTGGCCACTTGTGAAGGAGACATGGGTACAAGAAAGATTTCACTTTTCTCTGACCGCTACCACGGAACCGCCACAGCGCTAGCCCGGTGACAAAGGCAGTACCCCTGCCTTGCAATGGGGGAGCAAGAGGGAGTGGTGGGGACTGTGGCGAACTGGAGAGCACATGCCCACGGAAAGGGGCAGCTCCAGCCCACTACTGCCAGGCAGAAGGGTAGCCAGGGGGTGTGCCAGGTCTTCTGACTTGTTAAGAGGAACAAGACTGCAGATCGTGTGTGTGAGTGTCTGTGTGTGTACACGCATGCACGCATTTACCCAGTTTTACAACTAACTGGTTAAGAAAAAAAGTACCACATATGCTAACACAGGGAAGCCCAAACAAAACTCATCTGCAGACTGGCACACGGGCCACCAGATTGCAACCTCTGTCCTGGCATGGGCAGGAGACCCGACATGTTAACCAGCATACCAGCCCTGGACAGTGGTGGTCCAGATGTGGACCACACTCGGAACAACACTTGCCTGTAACAACAAGTTACTCTCCACCTCCAGGGGAGACTATCTGGTCCTCTCCCCAGAGCCATCTGAGCCAACTGTCCCAGATATCTCTGAGTATATCCTCTAGGACCCTCACTTCATACCTACAACTGTTCCCTACTCGGTCTGGTCTCAGGACGGCCCAGTCCACTTTGTCTACAGCTGGAATAGAACCTAGGGCTGCCCTCTTCATGTACAGACTCCTGTGCCTTCCACCATAGCACACACTATTCCCTGTGGACATCCTGAGCTAACATAGCATGTGCCAGCTGCTGCCACCTACACTTGGCCCTGGGTGTGGACTTTTGCACCCCTATATCCTGACCTCTTGGTCCCCCAGCTGAAGGGGGTCTTCCTGACACTAAGCTGGTCTAGCCTGCCCTGGCTGCCAGTCTCCTTGGTCCTTGTGTCCCTAGGACAAGTCTTAAGCTGCCCAGTTTGGAGCTAAGCCTTTCCCAGCTGACTCTAGCTCCTCCCCTTAAGGCCTATGTTCCAGAAGCACTGACTCTTGGACTCAAGAGTCCCTCTGCTCTCTACACCTAGATCTCCAGGGGCTCCTGACTGCTCCGGCTTCTTTCCAGGCTCTGTGGAGCCCTAGTGAGGTCAGACAACACCTTCGACTCCCATGGGCCTCTGCAACCCCATGAGTGCACGTGCTCTGCGAGCTGCCTGCCTGCCTGTCTCCACTCGTCCCCAGAACCAAGCCACAGCACACTGCCTTGGGGGGCCTGCAAGGCAAGAGCAAGGACAGGTATCTCCCCATCTCCTGCCCAGTCCTGGGGGATGTCAGTGACGGGAGCCGGGCGTGTGTTAAAAGGAACTTTATTGGGTGTTGGGGTTCAGATGAGATCCATGAGGATGTCGTCCTCCATGACGCTGGGCTGCAGGCCCGGCTGGGGGACCGGGCCCCGGGGACCCCCGCTCAGCAGCATCTGACCTGGGGGGCAGTGGGGAAGGGACTGCATCTCCCAGTGGTCCCTGGGCCAAGGAAGGCCCTGGGCCTTTCCTCCCTCCTCTGGCACCCAAAGTACTGTTCTCTAGAATGCTCCAAGTCAGTCAGAGGACTTCTGACCCCTCCCAAATGCGTCTGAGAGCCCAGCCCCCACACTGCTTCTCTGACCTTGAGACCACATCTTCCAGTACCCCAGGACACATGGGGGAGGATCATGCGAGGTTCTCACTCCCACTGGGGCCTTGTTCCTCTAAGCCCTCAAGAGTACAGGAGACTACTTGGTCTTGGGGCCCTTGCCCAAGGGCTTGCAGGGACCTCAGTCCAAACCTCTGCCCTCCCATGGAGCCCCCTTACCTGGCAATGGGGCCCGCTGTGGAAGCTGGGCTGGCCAGGACTGGGCAGGTGGTGGGTGCAGGAGTGGTGGTCCCAGTTGAGGCTGCCCCAGGGTTTGGTGTGGTGGGGGCAGCAGCGCAGGAGCCCCTGGAGGCTGCAGGTGGTGGAGGGAGGCCTGGGGTGGTGGCACCCCGGTTTGGGGCTACAAAGCATAAAGGATGGCTCAGAGGACCCTGGTGATAACCCCACCATTACCCAGCCTCTAGCCAGAGGCAAGCCTGCTAGGAATACGATCCCAGCCTAGCTCATCTCCCAGAGGCAGAACCAAGCTGTAGGGGCCAGGACCCAAGGCTGACCCACCCCTAAGTCTCACCGGTGGTGGGTTTAGGAGGAGGCTTCGCAGCTGGGGGTTAGCCCCAGGGTTCTGGGGTCGAAGGATGGGTCCAGGAGGAGGTGGCCCAGGGGCTGCTCCAGGAGGGCCTTGGGGTGCACCTGGGGGTGCCTGGGTGGTACCTGGGGGCTGGGGCTGTGCTGCAGCCCCAGAAGCCCCCACAGTGCCCTGAGGCTGGGGCTGGGGTGCACGGAGCTGGAGCTAGGGGGAGAGACAGGATGAAGGAGAAGTGGTGGTAACAATGGGCATCCCGTCCCCTGTCCTGGACCCTGAACCCATCCTCACCAGATTCTGTGGGGGCCTCGCTGGGTCCTCCAGAATGGGGCCCAGACCTGGGGGAGCCTGCTGTGCCCCCATCTGCAGAGGGACGGAGAAGACAGGTCAGTGACAGGGAGGGGCCAGCTAAACCCAAGTTCCAAAGGCCTGAGCCTGCAAGGGGCTAGAAACATTTTCTTTGCGGGGGGGGGGGGGTGATGCTATATATGAAGTCACACCCTCTGGGTCCCAAGGTGGGCAATGTGTGGGGATTTGATGTGGACTGAAAAGGGGAGAAAGGCTGCACTGCTAGGAAACTTGGAGGTGCATGGAACAGCGTAGGGGCTGTCTTGGGAGAAGACTGCTGGAAGTGAAGATGAGATATGGAGACTGGCTGTCCAATTCTGGGGTGCCACAGGGAGGGGCACCTTGCTCTGGGGTGATGTGAGAGAAGGGGCATCTGACTCAGAGTGCCATTAGGGGCCTGGCCAGTGTGTGCTCACCCCCCGCTGCTGCTGCTCCAGTTTCTGCTGCTGGACCTGCTTGTGGTTGGTGATGACCTGCCGGATACCATTGACGAAGCCACTCTGGTCATAGGGGATGAGGCCCATGAAGATCTTCTTCTTGGACGAGTACAGGAGCATGAGCACGCGCACCTCGCACGGGGCAGTGTGGGGGAAGTGCACGCAGCCCGCCTGCAGACAGAGGCTCTTCAGAATCAGCCTGTCCCAGGCAGCATGCCATGCCACCTGACAGGATGTTTGCCTCCCCACAGGACAATGGGAGGGATAGCAGGAAGACAACGCACCCAAAAGACCCTGAGGGGTGGCCACAAAACTCTGTCTCAATGTCTGCCAGCATACACCAGGGGACGAAGAAGGATTACAAGGTGGCTGTGACCACAGACTCACAAGCTCTGCCCCACCCAAAGGACACACCGATGTCATCAAGAAGCAGTCATGTACTGTGATTCTCGGGAAGCTGGCTTTGCCCACCTAGGCTCCCTAGGTCACCCAACTGTGCATTCCTCCCCTAAACATAGCCCAGTATGTTGTAGGCCTAGTGACCCAGCTCTGACCTAGGAAACAGAAAGGAGGCCTGGCTAGGGGTCTTGCAAATGAAGACTGCATGGCTAAATCTCCCTTTCTTCACTTTCCTCTGTCCAACCATAGAGGGCGCCTGGAGCTCAAGCCCACGAGAGGCTCAGACAGCTCAGAGCTCCCACCACTGGAATCCCCATCCTGGTTCAAGAAGGCCAGCTCTAGGAATGCTCCCAGCCACGATGAAGGAAGCCCAAACCAGGCACATGGCCACGCAGTTGCTCTTACTGAAAACCTCCCAGTTCAGCTTCCTGGTGACAGTCCCCATTCCATGTGATAGCACACACCCATGCCCATATACTTTGGCCCTCAGAATTGTAGAATTGCTGGCTGGGAGTGGTGGTGCATGCCTTTAATCCCAGCATTTGGGAGACAGAGATAGGAGGACTGCTGAGAGTTTGAGGCCACCCTGAGACTACAGGTCAGCCTGGACCAGAATAAGACCCTACCTTGAAAAACAAAACAAAAACAACAATAAAAACTGCTGTCTGGGGGCTTCCCCCCCTCCCCTGCCCAATGACCTACTTCTTCAGAAAGGTGCAGTTGGTGCACAACTAACGCTCATCGGTGCTGGGAGGGCTGAGGCCAGGCACAGGAAGCAACCAGAACCACTCCCAATACAGAGGGCTCCCACTACTCTATGCACAAGGAAGGTGGCCTGACTTGGAAATAAGCTCTTCTGCTATAGGGACATAGAGAGCAAGGCCCAGTGGAGCTTGCAAAGCCAGCATTTGGGAAAAGGCAAGGAGGATCTTGAATTCAAGGCCAGCTTGAGCTAGAGAGTAAGGTTCTTTCTCAAAAAAAAAGAGCAACACTCTGGGCTTGGTGGCACACGCCTTTAGTCTTCAGCACTTGGGAGGCAGAGGTAAGAGGATCACCATGAGTTTAAGGCTACACAGTGAAGGTCAACCTGGGCTAGAACAAAACCCTACCCCCCCCCAAAAAAAAAAGGGCTGGAGAGATGGCTTAGTGGTTAAAGCACTTGTCTGCGAAGCCCCCATGTTCAACTCTCCAAGTCCCGTGTAAACCAGACACACAAATTGGCGCAAGTATGCAAGGTCACACACGCACAGAGTGGTGCACTTGTCTGGGGTTCAAATGCAGTGGCCGGAGACCCTGGTGTGCCAATTCTCTCTTTCTTGCTCTCATTGTCTCTTGCATAAAAAGGAAAAAAATAAAAGAATAAAAAAGGCTAGTCTGTTGGGCTGGCCTCAAAAAAACCCAAAAAAGCCAGGCGTGGTGGTACACACCTTTAATCCAGCACTTGGGAGGCAGAGGTAGGAGGATCGCATGAGTTTAAGGTCTGGGCTAGAGAGAGACCCTACCTCGAAAAAAAAAAGGGGGGGGGGTTGGGGAAGGGCTAAGGTGCTTGCCTGCAAAGCCAAAGGACACAGGTTTGATTATCCGACCCATGTAGGCCAGAGGCACAAGGTGGCACATGCATCTGAAGTTTGTTTGCAGCAGCTGGAGGCCCCTGTGCACTCATTCATTCTCCCTCTGCTTCTTTCTCTCCCATGCAAATAAATAAAAATACAATATTTAAAAAATAAAGCCTGGCATGGTGGCACATGCCTTTAATCCCAGCACTTGGGAGGCAGAGAAAGGAGGATTACTGTGAGATTGAGCCAGAGACTACCTGGGCTACACTAAAACTCTACCTTGAAAAAAAACAATTAAAGATAAGAACTGAAAAAAAAAAGAAGAAGAAGAAGCTGGGCGTGGTAGCACACACCTTTAATCCCAGCTCTTGGGAGGCAGAGGTAGGAGGATTGCCTTGAGTTTGAGGCCACTCCAAGACTCCATAGTGAATTCCAGGTCAGCGTGGGCTAAAGTGAGATCCCACCTCGAAAAACCAAAAAAGATAGAAGGAGTGACAGAACTGACAGAAAGATAGAGTCCCACCCCATGGCCGCCACTCACAAAGCCGTTGCCCATGATGCGGTAGAGGCCTTTCAGGGACTCCAGGTCCTTGTTGGTGAAGTGGAACTGGACCATCCTCGAGTTCCGGAACAGGGGGCCCAGGGTGGTCTGGGAAAGACAGGTGGGTGTCACATAGAGGCAAGGGGCAGGAAGGGCAGGGTGGACTGGGAGTGGGGGTGGGCTCACCAGCAGCTGCTGTGGGATGAGCTGCATGATCAGTTTCTGTGGCCACTGCTCCGTTTTCCTGTAACAACAGAGAGGTATAGCCAGGAGCACAATGCCAGTCTGCCCACCCCAACCCCAACAACCACCTACAGGTTTTCTCCATGGTTCACATAGACTTGGCAGGGCAGGGACCGTGTCAGCTTGGTGTTGGCATCCACAGAGGCAGGTTTTGGTTTCTAAGGGAGGGAGGAGGAAGGGCAAGTGATCATAAGGGCCTCCAACCCCTTTCACCCCAACTCAGTAGCCAGAAGTAGCTGCGGACATTCCCATTCGAAGGTTCACCAGTGCTGGCGTGTCACCACCCCTACCCTCTGACACTCTGGCTCCCAATTCTAAAATCCACCACCCAGAGGCCACAATGTCTGGGGCCCTATTGGGACTTCAAAACATTGGCTTTTTTTTTTTTTTTTAATGGCATCTCGATCTAACCCAGGCTGACCTTGACCTGGAATTCACTATGTAGTCTTAGGGTGGCCTCAAACTCATGGCAATCCTCCTACCTCTGCCTTCTGAGTGCTGGGAAAACCTAGGTTTTATTTGCATGTAGGTGTGTATGTGTACATGTGTGCGGGTACTAGGATGTCTTGCCACTATGAGCAAATGCCCATCTGGGGGGCTCAAGAGATGGCTTAAAGCCAAGCGTAATCGTAGCACTTGGGAGGCAGAGGCAGGAGGATTGCTGTGAGTTCAAAGCCACCCCGAGACTACACAGTGAATTCCAGGTCAGCCTGGGCTACAGCGAAACTCTGCCTTGGAAAAAAAAAAAACAAGACAGATGGGCTGGAGAGATGACTTAGCAGTTAAGTACTTGCCTGTGAAGCCTAAGGACCCTGGTTTGAGGTTCAGTTCCCCAGTACCCATGTAAGCCAGATGCACAAGTTAGCCCATGCATCTGGAGTTCATTTGCAATGGCTGGAGGCCCTGGTGTGGCCATTCTCTTTCTCTCTATTTGCCTTTTTCTCTGTCTCCTTCTCTCTCAAATAAATAAAAAATATTTCAGAGAGAGTGCAAGCGAGTGAGTGCATAGTGGTTAAAAGGCACTTGCTTAGTAAGCCTACTGACCCAAGTTAAGATTCCCTGGTACCCACATGAAACTAGATGCACAAAGTGGTACATATTGTCTGGAATTAATTTGCCAGGGCAAAAGACCCTGGTATGCCTACACTCATTCTCTCTCAAATACATAAAAATAAGAATAAAAAAATATCCAGCTTTACATGGGTGGCTGGGGAACTAAATCTAGGCCAGCAGACATGGCAAGCAAATTCTTTTAACTGTGGAGCCATCTCCTCAGCCTTATTTATTTTATTTTGCTTATGTAATTATTATTATTTTTTATTATATTTTTTGTTTTTTTGAGGAAGGGTCTCACTCTAGCGCAGGCTGACCTGGAATTTACTATGTAGTCTGAGGGTGGTCTCGAATTCATGGCGATCCCTCACCTCTGCCTCCCAAGTGCTAGGATTAAAGGTGTGTGCCACTATGCCCAGCAATTATTAATTTTATTTATTTATTTGAGAGAGAGAATGAGCTTGCCAGGGCCTATAGCCACTGCAAACTAACTCCAGATGCATGCACCACCTTGTATATCTGGCTTACATCTCTCCTGGGGAATTGCACCTGGGTCCTTTGGCTTTGCAGGCAAGTGCCTTAACCACTAAGCCATCTCTCCAGCCCTGCTTATGTAATTTTAAAAAATTAATTAATTTGCAAGCAGAGAGAGATAGAGAGAGAAGAGAAACAGAATAGGCTGCCAACGAACTCCAGATACATGCACCACTTTGTGCATATAGCTTTATGTGGGTACTGGGGAATTGAACCCAGGTCATTAGGCTTTGCAAGCTAGTGTCTTAATAACTGAGCCATCTCTCAAGCCCCCATTTTGTTTTTCTGAGACAGGATCTCATATAGCACAAGTTGGCCTCCAACTTGCTATATGGCTGAGGATTTCCTTGAACTCCTGATCCTTCTGCCTCCATCTCCCCAGTGCTGGCATTAGAGGGGTGCACTATAACACCTCGTTTATTCAGTGCTGGGGATGGAACCCAGAGCTTCCTGCATGCCTGGCAAGCACTCATCAACGACCTACATCCCCAAACCTTTCCCAAGTTTTTGTTTGTTTGTTTTTGTTTCTTTGAGGTAGGATCTTGCTCTAGCTCAGGCTGACCTAAAATTCATCATGTAGTCTCTGGCTGGCCTCATACTCATAGCAATCCTCTTACCTCTGTCTCCTCAAGTGCTTGGTTTAAAGGTGTGCACCACCATGTTTGCAACAAGTTGGTTTTTTGTTTTTATTGGTTTTTCAAGGTAGGGTCTCTAGCCCAGGCTGACCTGGAATTCACTATGTAGTCTCAGGGTGGCCTTGAACTCATGGCGATCCTCCTACCTCTGCTTCCCAAGTGCTGGGATTAAAGGCGTGCGCCACCACGCCCGGCTTCCAAGTGTTTTTTGTTGTTTTGGGCATGTGTAGATACACATATGTGCTTGCACTTGTGTGTGGAGGTCAGAGATCAATATCAAGTATCTTCTTCTATTGCTCTCCAACCTTTTTTGTTTTATTTTTAAAAATATTTTGCTTTTTAAGTTTTTGTTTATTTATTTGACGGAGAAAGAGGGAAAGGGAGAGAGAGAGAAATGGGTGTGCCAGGGCCTCTAGCCACTACAAATGAACTTCAGGTGCTTGTGTCCCCTTGTGCAGCTGACTAACCTGGGCCCTGGGGAATCAAACCTGGGTCCTTTGGCTTTGCAGGAAAATGCCTTAATCACTAAGGCATCCCTCCAGCCCTGTGTTTTGCTTTGTTTTGTTTGTTTTTTTTTTTTTTTTTTTTTTTTTTTCAAGGTAGGGTCTCACTCTAGCCCAGGCTGACCTGGAATTCACTATGCAGTCTCAAGGTGGCCTTGAACTCATGGGGATCCTTCTACCTTTGCCTCCCAAGTGCTGCGATGGCATGTGCCACCACGCCTGGCATGCGCCACCACATCCGGCTTTGTTTTATGCTTTTTCAAAGTAGGTTCTCACTCTAGCCCAGTCTGACCCGGAGCTCACTCTGTAGCCCCAAGCTGGCCTTTGATCTCAGGGTAATCCTACCTTAGCCTCCCAAGTACAGAGATTACAGGCATGAGCCATAATGCTGGGCTCTTCTCCACCCTATTTTCTAAATTAGTTAATTGGTATGTGTGTCTTTATGTGTATATGGACATTCCAGGACCTCCTGCTGCTGCAAATGAACACTTGATGCCTGTAGCATTGTTTTTTTTCAATATCTGCTAATTTATTGAACATATTTATGTAATACAGAACAACTAAAGTTAACCAAATGAAACAGATAAAATCAATCTGATAATTACACACATAGGCTTGTGGTGCTTTTTCACCCAGCTTACGTGGGTGGCTTGGGAATTGAACCCAGGACAGCAGGCTTTGCTAGCAAGTGCCTTTCACTGCGGAGTCATCTCCCCAGCCTTCTACCTTACTTTTTTAGACAGACCTCTCACTAAATTTGAATGTCACAGATTCAACTAGACTAGCTAGTCAGTGAGCCTTAGGGATCCTCCTGTCTCCGCCTCCCCAGTGCTGCACAGACATTACCACTCAGCTTTCTACGTGGGTGCTAGGGGTTCAAAACTCAGTGCTGCATGCTTGTGTGGCAAGCGCTTTGCCCACTGAGCTGCCTCCACAAGTCCCTCTTTCCCAAATTCCTCATCTTTTTTTTTTATTTTTATTTTTTAATTTTTTGAGGTAGGGTCTCACTCTAGTCCAGGCTGATATGGAATTCACTATGTAGTCTCAGGGTGACCTTGAACGCACAATATGATCTTCCTACCTCTGCCTCCCAAGTGCCGGGATTAAAGGCATGTACCGCACCCAGCACTCTATCTATTTTGAAAATTTATTTACTTGAGACACAGAGAGAATGGGCACACCAACAACTGTAAACAAACTCCAGACGCATGTGCCACCACGTGCATCTGGCTATGTGGGTCTCGGGGAATCAAAACTGAGTCCTTAGGCTTCACAGGCAAGCACCTTCACCGCTAAGCCATCTCTCCAGCTCCCCGATTTTTTTTATCTTAACACAACTCTTAAAACTCTGCTAGTTCTGACACCCAAGCCACAATTCCAGAGGCTCCTTGAGACTCACCTACAACTCAGTCTCCCCCATACTCCCAATAAAACCTCAAACCAGCTCACCTCCTGCCACTCCAGGACCCCACTCCAGGCCAGGAGCTTGTTGGACACTGACTGCTGCCCACCAAGTGCAGGAGCCCCAAGTTGGGCTGGTGAAGGGCCACTTACCCCACCTGGAGCCACAGTTCCCGCCTGTGGAAGAGGAAGAAGGGCAATGAGGGGAGCCATGCCACCTCAGTGAGATGAGAGGGACAGACCTCAGGCAAGGAGGGCGGAACACAGGTCCTTTGATCCACAGAACACCTGGTCAGCTCCATCAGGGACCATCTGTGTTCTGACCATACAGGAACTGAGGACTCCAAGACCTGCAGATGCCTGGGCTCCTCCACACAGCCCTGAGCCCTGGACTTGCCCCACAGCTGCAGAGCATGGGCACAAGGAGCTTCAAAGCCTGGGCCGATCACCTTCTCCAGAAGGCTCACACTGTCCTCCCACTGCCCACGCCCCCAGGGGAGAAGGGGCAGAGTGTGGACAAGAGCACATACCATGGATGGAGCCCCAGGCTGTGCAGGGGGTGCCAGGCCTGGGCCAGGGGCCACAGTGGAGACCAGGCTAGGCTGTGTGGCAGGAGGTGGCTTGGGGGCTCCAGTGGGTCCAGGGGCCAGCGACGGTGCCGGGCCCTGGCTGAAGGGAGGGCCTACTCCTGAAGCAGCTGGCTGGAGAGGGTTAATGGGCGAGACTGCGGGAGAGACGGGATAAGTGGGGAATGGGTGCAGAGAACCTGTCAAGCCACCCCTTGGCCTCCTTATGCAAGACTCACAGCGCGGGCCCAGCCCAGCCTTCTGATTCTTGGCAGCCTCCACAGCGTTCTGTGCAGCCACCTGAGCAGCACTCAGGTTCCCAGGGACCTAGCACAGTGGGGGGGGGGGGGCTGATGAGGACCACATACCCCCAGACTTATGCACCCCCAGTCTCAGGCAAACCACACAGTTCCCATGCCTTGGGATCCCAGCACTCCATCAGTAGAGGGGCCAGTACACAACTTGAGGGGCCCCTTCATCCTTCAGCCTGTGTTCCCTTAGGTCCTCACATAAGGTTATAGCTTCCCACAGGCCCCAGTGCCATTTCTTGCCTGGCACTGCTCGTACCTGGTACTGTGGCGGGACGGGGGGCAGCGCCTGCTGGGGAGCTGCGGAGAGTGTGGCTGCCGAGTTTGAAGCAGGAGGCAGGGGGACTGGCTGCTTGGACTGCAGGGGACCTGGGGCTGAGCCACCCCCAACTGAGAGCAGGAAGGAAGAGAGGGGGTTGAAGATGGAAAAGAGACCCCCAGAGAAATACCAGACCCCACCCCTGCACCCTGCCTCACCAGGCAGCACGAGGCCCCGCACCAGCACCATGTCCCGTGGGTCCTGGCTCACATCACTGGGTGGCGGCAGTGGATCTAGTAGGGCAGGGGGAGCTGCCTTCTCAAACAGAAGTCGAAGGGCAGGCAGCTTCCTCGGGGACACAATGGAGAAGTGGATACCTCGCTACAGGAGAGGAGATGAGGTTCTTCTAAAGGTGCTGGAGCCAGTCCCCAGCCTGCCACACTGGTTATCAGGAGGCAGCCTGAGGCTGCAGGCAATAACTGATTGTGGTTTCTGCAACAGACCCTTCATATAAAAGAACTCTCTAGTTCTTTTAACAAGCCTAAATAAACAGAGGTAGCCACAGAGTCCCTGAATATTCTGTGACCCAGAGGTTTAGACCCTGGCTCTTCTTCCTCACACCCAGAGATCCAGGTAACAGCCCTCCCCCGTCACTTGCTCAGGTCCCAACCCTCCTCCCTCAGACCAGCCCTCACCTCTCCAATCTTCTGCACAAGGCTCTCAGTCGTGCACCCCGAGTATGTGGTGCTCTCAACGGCAGGGAGCAGGTAAGGGGGTGAGTTGCAGATAAGGAGACAGACTCGGTGTGTCTGGCCACTGACGGACAGAAACAATACTTGGATCAGGCACTGACAGGGGCCCTAAAAGTGACCACAACCTAGCAGCAACTGGAGGGTCACTCCTCTACTGAAGTGGAACCAAGAACAATGCTGGTTAAAACCGACATACTTAGGCCAGGTGTGGTGGCGCACACCTTTAATCTCAGGCAGAGGTAGGAGGATCACTGTGAGTTCGAGGCCACCCTGAAAATACAGAGTGAATTCCAGGCCAGCCTGGGCTAGAGTGAGACCCTACCTCAAAAAAAAAAAAAAATAAATAAATAAATAAAATAAATAAATCCTGACACACTTGGGCTCTCAGTGGTTAGTGACAGGATCCATGTCACTCAGCAAGCAAGGGGTGCAGGAGAAAGTCCCTGAGCTGGCACATGATGAAAGGACACTGGCTTTGCCTGCACACAGACATCTTTTCTGTTTCCCAGTCCAAGGTGGGTGAGGGGTGGAGTCACAGACAGGCTGTACAGTTCACCTGCCAGCACACTCACATTTGTTCGCGCATCTTCTTGAAGTCGTCGAATAGCTGCAGTGCTGTACTGAGGCCTTCCGCAATGAGGCTGCAGCTCTCACCACCACCTCCCATAAACCTGCGGGGGCGGACAGGGATCCCTGGCAGTCAGACCTGGAGACCCTGAAGCCAGGCTGCAGGCATCCCAGTCCTAGGTCTGCTCCCTTCCTGTGCTCCATCCACACCAGCCTGTACCTTTCAGTGTGATACTGTTGATCTCTGCTTCCTTGTGCTTGGTGACAGACAATCAACAGACTGAGAGTGAGGTCAGGGGATAGTTGCCATCTCACCCAGGAGACCTGGAAGGGAGGGCCTCAGAACAGAGAATGGGAGAGCCAGGACACCAAGCCTGGGCCCTGTGCTGTGTGGCTGAGTCATGCCCTGTTGTCCCTTCCTGCATCTGCTCCATTGTTTTTGTCTGTTGGCTAGTTAGTTTGAAAGCAAGGTCTTACTATGTACCACTGGACTGGACTTGTAACTTGCTATATAGCCCAGGATGGCCTTACACTTTAAACAATCCTCCTGCCTCAGCACCTCCTAAGTGCTAGAATTACAGGTGTGTGCCACCAAATCTGATTATCTGCTCCATCTTTGAATCAGTGTCTTGGGAGCTAGAGAAACAGCTCAGTGGATGACGGGCTTCCTGCTCAAGCGGGACAAGCACTAGACTCCATGTAAAACGCCAGAAACCTGGTGGCACATGTCTTTAATCCAGGCAGTTGGGAGTCACAGGTAGGAGGACCACTGTGAGTCCAAAGCCACCTGGACTACAGAGTGAGTTCCAGGTCAGCCTTGTCTACAGTGAGACACTACCTCAAATAAACAACAACAAAAAAGCCAGAAATCGTGGCAAGAAAGCCCTGCTTCAAATGAGGTGGAAGGACTGACCCAAAAGTTGTCCTCTGACACGTCACATGCATGTCCACACTCATATCCTCAAACATGCATGTGTGCACATACAAAATAAAGTAATTTTCAAAATAAATAAGTAGGGGATAAAGAGATGGCTCAGTTAAGGTGCTTGCTGGCAAAGCCTAAGGACCCAGGTTCAATTCACCCATACCCATGTAAGCTAGATGCACAAAGTGGTACAAGTGTTTGAAGTTCCTTTGCAGTGGCTGGAAGCCTTGGTGCACCCATATGTGCTCGCTCTCTCTCCCAAATAAATAAAATATTAAAAAATAATTTTCCATCAGCCTATAGAAGTGGCGACACCAGTGAACTTTTGCCATGAAGAGACCCACAGCACACACCACTGACACTGCCCGCTGGCTGTGTAGCACACAGCTCTGGACCTGGACCTCAGCTGCCAGCAGATCTCCATCAGTGCGCTCTACAAAGAGCATCAGTCAGGTTTCATGGCAGACCTAGGTGCAAGGAACTCTCCCACTGGAGAAAAGCAGATATGGACAGCAGACGCACAGGATAAGCAGGAAAGTGTGACCTACAGTCAGGAAGACCTGAACACCAGACTTCTCCCTCCTCCACCATGGCCTGGTGGAATTACAAGGAGACGGTGGGATGGAATCCCGAGCTCTGCCTGCATGCAAAGGCATTCAGGTGGAAGGGTTTGCCACGTCCTTCAGAATTGGAATCTTAGAAAGCACTGACTGGAAAGTTTGATCCCAAATTCCCAGGGGAACTGATTGTATCTTGCTGAAGAAAACCCAGGCAGGAAGACCCAGCTTACCGAATCTTCTCATGGGAAAGACATCGTCTGTCTGAACTTCCTCTACTTGTAGAGACCATACAAAGACAATCCAAGAGTGGGGTGGGAGAGGAGAAATCACATCATCCCACTGAGAGAAAATATTCAAGTGTACCTTCTACTTCAAGTTAGCAGACTTTCTATTACATATATATTTTTGAATTAAATTTTTTTATTGAAAAAAAAATTTTCAAGTTGGGTGTGGTGGCACATGCCTTTAATCCCAGCATTTGGGAGGCAAAGGTAGGAGGTTCACTGTGAGTTAAAGGCCACCCTGAGACTATGTAGTAAATTCCAAGTCAGCCTGGGCTACAGTAAGACTGTGCCTCAAAAAACAAACAAATAACAACAACAAAAAAAAACCCTCAGCACCCGGGAGGCAGAGGTAGGAGGACTGCCAAGATTTCAAGGCCACCCTGAGACTACACAGTGAATTCCAGGTCAGCCTGAACTACAGTGAGACCCTACCTCGAAAAACCAAAAACCAAAAGAAAAAAATTCAAAACAGATAAAGTAGTCCCTCATGTTCTTTCACAGTGCTATAAACTGTGTCCCCATGACAACAATGTGACTCTCAACCCAGCACTGGAAACGTAATTTTTACTCAAGTAATGTAGCAAGCGAAGGTTTCTCAGTGACCCTAATGCAGCACAACTGTTATCTCTGAAACAGAGGAAGGGAGACGCAGTGGCACACACTCAGAGGGAAGAGGGCGTGCAGGCAGGGAGGCCTCCTGAGGAGCTGGCCCACTACCACAAGCCACAAAGTGCCTGGGGTCATCAGCTGCTGGAAGAGGCCAGGAAGGACCCTTCCCCCAAGAGTTTCAGGGGTCCTGGTTGTGCCAGGACTATCACCTCAGACACACAGCTTCCACAGCTTCAGCTCTTCCACCTGGGTTCTTGCACTCTGCTGTGGCAGCCTAGGAGCCACACTTCCCATGCTTCCCTTAAAGCTGATCTGCAGCCATGACTTGTCTCATGTCTCTATTGTCTATTCCTAGGAAAAGCCTCTAGTTCAGCACAGCCACTGCTGCCTGCCACCATTCTTTCTTTTCTTTTCTTTTTTTCTTTTTGGCTTTTCAAGCTTGGGTCTCGCTCTAGCCCAGGCTGACCTGGAATTCACTAATTCACTATGTAGTCTCAGGCTGGCCTTGAACTCACAACGATCCGCCTACCTCTGCCTCCCAAGTACTGGGATTAAAGGCATGAGCCACCATTCTTAATGGCCACAGGGGTCCTGGGTAGACACTGTAGGCCCTGCTCACCCCCCAACTGTGCTCTCAGCCTCCATGTCTGTTCCCATGTGCCCCACAGAGCCTGAGCCCTGTCCTGTCTTGTACCTAGCCCTGTCTTGGGTGGAAATGGCTGGCTGTTAAATAAACAAAGGGCCCACAGCCAGCCACTTCCATCAAGGCAAGAGCCACTCAAGCCTCAGCTTGGCATCTGGGGCCAAAGGCCCTGCTTCCCCGACTCTACAACCTCTGCCTGTCAGACCTGCATAATACCTTCTGGCCCCAAGTCCCTGGCCTACCTTTAAGGCCACATCCCCATTTTGGCTTAGAAGGAAATTCTTTCTGGTAGGCCCACAATGGGGGCAAGGGCAATTTTTAAGTCACAGAGGTAAGGTGGAGGCCAGAGCCAGAGCAATCCTAGATCCAACTTGTTGACCAGCTTCCTGCTATGGAAGAAGTAAAACCACAATTTTCTCAGGCCTGAGATTCAATCAAGCCAGCACCTACCTGGCCTGGACAAGAGGGAGCACCAGTCCCCAGTGACAGTGTGATGTCTCTCTGACTCGGCACTGTGACAGAGATGGGGCTTGCAAAGTATTGAGTGTATGAAGGCTGGCCAACTGTCCACTAAAGGAACACTCATGTGCTATTACGTACACTTCAGTTAAGAAAGAATTCAAAAGTGTGTGGGGGGGGGAGGGAATTACCATGGTTTTTTTTTTTATAATCATGGAAAATGCTAATAAAAAAAAAATTTTTTTTTAAAGAAAGAATTCAGCAACTAGGCGTGATGACACACACCTTTAATCCCAGCACTCAGGAGGCAGAGGTAGGAAGACTTCTTTGAGTTGGAGGCCACCCTGAGAATACAGAATGAATTCCAGGTCAGCCTGGGCTAGAGTGAAACCCTACCTCGAAAAATAAAACAAAAAAATAAATAAAGAAAGAAAGAATGAATGAATGAGTTCAGCGGCCATGGTGGCACACGCCTTTGATCCCAGCGCTCAGCAGGCAGAGGTAGAAAGATCACTGCACACAGTGAATTCCAGGTCAGCCTGAGCTAGAGACCCTACCTTAAAAATAAAAAAATAAAATAAAATAAAATAAAAGAGCCAGGTGTGGCACATGCCTTTAATCCCAGCAAGCACTTGGGAGGCTGAGGTAGGAGGATCATATTGTGAGTTCAAGGCCACCCTGAGACTACATAGTAAATTCCAGGTCAGCCTGGGCTAGACTGAGACTCTACCTTGAAAAACAAAAACAAACAAATAAATAAACACTCAGCCCCCCCAAAAAAGCAGAGTGTGGGAGCACATGCCTTTAATGTGAGCACTCAAGAGGCAGAAGAGGTAGGATAGCTGTGAGTTTGAGGACAGCCTGCGACTACACAGTGAATTCCAAGTCAGCCTGGGCTAGAGTGAGAACAAAATACAAACAAAACCCCCAAAAGATCAGAAAGAAAGAAAAAGAAAACTTAGCTAGGCATGGTGTTTCATCTTTATAATCCTAGTACTTGGGAGACTAAGGCAGGTAGACTGCTATGAATTTAATGTCAGCCTGGGCTACAGAGTGAGACTGTCTCAAAAAAAGGAAAGAAAGAAACTTGAAAGCAAACATGATGGTACACACCTGACATCTCAGTAGTTGGGAAGCAGAGGCAAGAAGATCAGGAGTTCAGGCTTCAGCTACACAGCAAGTTATAAGGCCAGTCTGAGATTTAGAGACCCTATCTCAATAAAAAGAAAAAAAAAAAAGCTGGACATGGTGGCACACCTCTCTCTCTCAAATAAATAAAGTATTAAAAATAAATAAATAAAATAAAATAAGCCAGGCATGGTGGCACACACCTTTAATCCCAGCACTTGGGAGGCAGAGGTAGGAGGATCACTGGGAGTTCAAGGTCACACTGAGACTACATAGTGAATTCCATGTCAGCCTGGGCTAGAGTAAGACTCTACCTCAAAAATAAATAAATAAATAAATAATTATAAAATAAGTCTGGGTATGGTGCACACAACTTTAATCTCAGCACTTGGGAGGCAGAGGTAGGAGGACTGCCGTGAGTCCAAAGCCACCCTGAGACTCCATAGTAAAATTCCAGGTCAGCCTGGGCTAGAATGAGACCCTACCTTAAAAAACCAAAAAGGAAAAAAAAAAAAAATAAGTGAGTATGATGGAAGATGCCTGCAATCCCCAGCACTTGGGAGGTAGAGGCAGGAAGATCATTCAAGGTCATCCTCAGCTACACAGTGAGTTGGAAGGCAGCCTGGGCTACATGAGAGCCTGTCAAGAAACAAAAATAAATAGGGCTAGAGAAGATGGCTAGCAGTTAAGGCGTTTGCCTGCAAAGTCAAAGAACCCTGGTTCGATTCCCTAGAACCCACATAAACTAGATGCACAAGGAGGCACATGCATCTGGAGTCTGTTTGCAGTGGCTGGAGACCCTGGTGTGCCCATTCTCGTTCTCACTCTCTCTCAAATAAACAAAATATATTTTAAAAAATAAATAGACACATTTAAAGTGTTCTGGGTGATACAGGTGCCACTGTTAGGGCTTCTGTTTCTACTAGCCTGGTGTCCCCATCCATTCCACCCCATTCATAATCTGGAGGCCTGCGGACCACAGAGGCACTGGTCACAATGAATAGCTGATACAGCCCACTGGGCCAGGACTCTGTCTGCCTGGGCCCTGATGACTGATGACTCCTCAGGTCATTGGTGTCATAAACTTTTTTTTTTTTTTTTTTGGCTTTTTCAAGGTAGGGTCTCACTCTAGCCCAGGTTGACCAGGAACTCATTTTATGGATACAGGTTGGCCTTAAACTCATGATGATCCTCCTACTTCTGCTGGGATAAAGGCATGTGCCACCACATCCAGCCTGTCAAACTTTTGTGAATAAATAAATGAACAAAGGAATAAATAAATAAACAAATGAATGAGCAAACTGGCATAATCTATGGGGCTGACGCTCTACTCTTTCTGATTCTAGGCCACTAGCCGTGAGAAAGGCAGAAAGAACACCCCTTGCCAGAAAGGAAATGTAACATCAGAAGTAAGTCTTCCCAAAGCAAGGCCATTTCAATTAGCACATTGTGTTCCCTAAGCACCAATGTACCCAGCAGAAGATATTTCTTCCAAGTGGGAACAAAATCTGTTCTCTTGAGATTGCTATGGCCCTGGAATGTCACAGACGCTGAATTATGTTCCTGGTAAATCAGTGACCGCTGGAAATGGTAAACAATAACTGCAAAAGCTTAGCAGCAGGTTGGCAGGGCCTCATAATGAGGACACGGTGTTTTCAGGGGTTCTGGGTACAGCACATTCTGAGTTAGTGAGGACACAAGAGCTCACTGTCCAGATAGTGGCTCCCTCTTATCTTCCCAGTGCCCCTGGAATGTTCCTGAGGGAGTATGCCTGCTGTTCCTAACATCCACCACTCCCAAAGGTTTTTCTTTCTCTCTGAGGGTCCTGCAGCCATCACTCACACACACAGCCAGTCTCCCAAAACCTTCTGCATGCCAATCCCTACTTAGAAGCAATTCACAGGAGAAATAACCAGGGACCTGGTCATTCACAGAGGTCCAGAGGTGGGGGGCAATGACAGGGAACACAGGAAGGTCACAGGGACAGGAAGGACAGCTGGCTGCTTACAAACATCATTCCCAGTAGGAGCACACCTGGGGTGGGGTCTTGTAGTGAAGCAGAAGCACCCAGGGTGATGAGTATGCAACATGTCACACTTGCTCCTGGAGTCGCTTAGCCAACGAAGTATAGAGGCCTCCCCTGTGCCAGCCTGGGCTAGGGCTTGACTTGACATATGTCACCCAAGGAGCCCCCACTGAGTGTTATTCCAATCTCACCATAATCTAACGTATTGGTTCTCAACTGGGGTGGATTTTGCCTCCCAGAGAACATCTAACAATGTCTAAAGACATTTCTGATTCTTACAACCTGGAGAGGGGATGCTGTTGAATTCCAGTGAATAACAAGGTGGTACATGTGTCTGGAGTTTACTTGCAGTGGCAAGAGGCCCTGGTGCATGTCCATTTTCTATCTACATTTTCTCTCTCTCTCATAAATGAAATATTTAAAAAAGAAATCCAGTGAGTAAAACTAGCCTACAAGACCTGGGGTGTGACTTGGTGGCATAGCACTTGCTAAGCACAGACAAAGCCCTGAATCCCATCCCCAGCAGCACAAAAAAAATCCCAACATCCTCCTACACTCAGAACAAAGAAATTAAGAGTAGAAGCTGGAAATGGTGCCTCATCTCTGCAATTCTAGCACTCACAGGGCTGAGACTGAAGGATGAAAAGTTCAAGGCCATGCTATGGAGTATTAAGGAGTTTGGACCAGCCTGGACAACCTGATAAGACATCATTGTTCCAATTAAAAATAAATAACTAAGGGAGCCAGACATGGTGGCACACACCTTTAGTCCCAGCACTCAGAGGCAGAGGTAGGAGGATTGCTGAGAGTTCAAGGCCACCCTAAGACTTTGTAGTGAATTCTAAGTAAGCCTAAGATAAGGAGGGTGGATTGACAATTAAAGGAGCTTGCTTGCAAAGTCTGCTGGCCTGGGTTCAATTTTTCAGTACCCATGAAAAATGCACAAAGTGGTGCATATGACTGGAGTTTATCTGCAGCAGCAAGAGGCCATTCTTAAAAAAAAAAAAAAAAGATGAAAAATGGATCTACCACATGAAACAGCAATAGCACTCCTAGGCATATATCCTAAGGACTCATCTCATTACCTTAGAGATATTTGCTCAACCATGTTTATTGCCGCTCTATTCACAATAGCTACGAAATGGAACCAGCCTAAATGTCCCTCAACTGCTGAGTGGATAATGAAGATGTGGCACATTTACGCAATGGAGTTCTACTCTTATGCAGTAAAGAAAAATGAAGTTATGAAATTTGCAGGAAAATGGATCTGGAAAGGATTATACTAAGTGAGGTAACCCAGGCCCAGAAACCAAGCATCACATGTTTTCTCTCATATGTGGATCCTAAGCTACAAATAATTGGACTTCTGTGTGAGTAGGAAGAAAACTCAGTAGCAGAGGCCAGTAAGCTAGAAAGGAGATATAAAGGGAACAAAAAGGGAGGGAAGGACTTAATAGGATGGTATTATATATATGTAAGTAAAAGAACAGATTAATGGGGGTGAAAAGGCCTAAGTGAAATCAGGGAAAGAGATTGAGTAAAGGAAAGGTGGAGGGAGGGCTAATCAAAATCTAAGAGGATATAAATAAATCATATGGAATCCTACTTTTTTTGGACAATGGAACACTCAGGAGTCATAGATTGTTGCTAGAAAATTTTCAGTGCCAGGGATGGGATATCTTCCAGTGAGTTGTTGGCCAGGGACGTCCCTGATGACCCCAAAAACATTACATGCCCTTGCCGAGGCTCTTGGTTTCCCACCAGGAATAGATGGTAAGACCCTATTGCTGAAGACTCCACATACTTGGGCTGCAAAGTCACTGAGAAATCCTGCTGGAACTGAGTTTGATAACCTCCTTCATGTAGAGCAGCTGACAGAAAGATGAAAAAGCTACACTGCATGCAGTTCAATGGGAGAGAGAGAAATCACCAGTGAAGGCACTCAATAGTGGACACTGCAAGCTTTATATTTGACCAGCCAGTCCAAATAAGCCAACAGGTGCAATAGTGACACGTCTGTTATGGAGGAAACCAACTGCTCTGTGACTGGACTGGAGGCCCACTCCATGGGAAGGAATGCAACCCTGATACTGAAAACCTACAACAGAGGTTTTCATGAGCCCTAGGGGTATAACACCTGCTGCTGTCTGGCTAAATGTATATACTATGCTCACCAAGCTGCCCAGTAAGCACTTCTCTTAATGTTCATGATCAAATACACTACTCTCACTTTTGGTTAGAAAAGCTTCTCTTTTCAGATGGCAGTGACCTTGGGATGACTCAGAAGGCACCATGGTGCTGAGAAGTGACAGAGGAGTGCTCAGCAGTGAAATATCTCTATCACCTTCCAAGACTCAGGGTCCATTGTGGAAGAGGTGGCAGAAAGAATTTAAGAGGCAAAGGAAGGGTGGGAGTCCTTACAACGTGCTCCCTCCAGACATAAAATGGCCTGGATATCCATGACCTCACAGTGTCTGATACTACCTACACAAGACCATTATAAGAGGAAGATGATGACATCTAAATAAGAAGAGAGACTAATTGAAAGGGGGAGGGGATATGATGGAGAGTGGAGTTTCAAAGGGGAAAGTGGAGGGAGGGAGAGAATTACTATAGTATACCGTTTACAATCATGGAAGTTGTCAATAAAAAAAAAATTTTTAAATGAGGGGCTGGGGAGAGTGCTCAGTGGCTAAAGGTACTTACTTGCATGTAAAGCATACCAAACCAAGTACATGTGTTTGGTATCTTGGCAGCAGCAAGAAATCCTGGTGTGCCCATACATGTACACAAACATGCAAATAAAAAAGTTCTTAAAACTTGGGCTGCCAGGCATGGTGGCACACACCTTTAATCCCAGCACCTGGAAGGCAGAGGTCGGAGGATCGCTGTGAGTTTGAGGCCACCCTAAGAATGCAGAGTGAATTCCAGGTCAGCCTGAGCTAGAGTGAGAAACTACTTCAAAAAAAAAAAAAAAAAGTTGGGGTTGGAGAGATGGCTTAGCAGTTAAGGCACTTGCCTGCGAAGCCTAAGGACTCAGGTTCAATTCTCCAGGTCCCACACAAGCCAGATGCACATGGAGGCGTATGTGTCTAGAGTTTGTTTTCAGTAGCTAGTGGGCCTAGCGTGCCCATTCTTTCTCTTTAATAAGCAAAAATAATCTTTAAGGGCTGGAGAGATGGCTTAGCGGTTAAGCGCTTGCCTGTGAAGCCTAAGGACCCCGGTTCGAGGCTCGGTTCCCCAGGTCCCACATTAGCCAGATGCACAAGGGGGCACACGCGTCTGGAGTTCATTTGCAGTGGCCGGAAGCCCTGGCGCGCCCATTCTCTCTCTCCCTCTATCTGTCTTTCTCTCTGTGCCTGTCGCTCTCAAGTAAATAAATAAATAAATAAATAAATAAATAAATAAATAAATAATAATCTTTAAAAAACTTTTTTAAAAATTACAAAAAAAAATCTGGGTGTAGTGGCATATGCCTTTAATCCTAGCACTAGGGAGACAGAGGTAGGAGGATCATTGTGAGTTCCAGGCCAGCCTGGGACAACAGCTTGGGCTAGAGTGAGACTCTGCCTCAAATAAATAAATAAATAAATAAATAAGGCAGCAATGGTAGCTTAACAGTAGAGCTCCTGTCTAGAATCTACAGTGAGGGCTAGGGGCATGGATTCAGAGGTAGAGCTCTTGCCTAGAATCCACAGTGAGGGTTTGGGAGTGTCACCCACTGTAGAGAACTGGCTAGTATAAAGCTCAAGGTTCAAGCCCGAGTACAGCAGGAGGAAGTTAATGAGTGCAAAGTGCCAACAACAGTGGTAGGAATGGAAACTTGCTTCCCTTCTAGGGCACATTTAAACACAGCATGCCCACGGGAGACCAAGGTAGGAAGCGAGTTTGAGACTACAGTTTCAGGTAAGCCTGAGTTTGGCGAGGGGGGGGGGGGGAAGGCTGGAGAAATTGCTCAGTGATTATGGCACTTGCTTGCAAAGCCTGACAGCCCTGGTTTAATTCCCCAGTACACATAAAGCCAGATGCACTATGTGGCACATGCATCTGGAATTCATTTACAGTAGCAAGAGGCCCCAGAGCACCCACACTCACTCTGGTCTGCCTGTCTCTTTTTCTCTCACAGAAACAAATAAAAATATAAAAATTGGGCTATAGAGATGGCTTAGCAGTTAAGGCACTTGCCTGCAAAGCCAAACGATCCTGGTTTGATTCTTCAGGACCCATGTAAGCCAGATGCACAAGGGGACACATGCATCTGAAGTTTGTTTGCAGTGGCTGGAAGCCCTGGCACACCCATTGTCTCTCTTACTCTCTACCTCTTTTTCTCTCAAATAAATAAATAAAATATATTTAAAAATCATAAAAATCAATGAGCTGCAAGGTCACTGAGAAATCTTGCTAGAGCTGAGCTGAAAATCTGCTCCCTACATCCCATTACAGTAAGTGGGGAAAAGTTACACTGTATGCAGCTCCATGGGACAGAGAAATCATCAGCAGAGAGAAACAACAGTGGACACTACAAGCCTTAAGTGTGGCCAGCCAAGCATAATGAGCCAACAGGTGTAATAGTGGCATGTCTGTTATGGGGGAGACCAACTGCTCTCTAATTGGACTGGAGGCTCTCTCCAAGGGATGGAGTATGTGCCTGATACTGAAAACCTATGACAGGAGGTCATGAGCCCTAGGGGTGTAACGGCAGATGGGGCCTGGCTAACTGCGTATACTGTGCTTACCAAACTGCCCAGTAAGCACGCCTCTTAATGTTCATACCCCTGTACTAATGTTACTCTCATTTTTGGTTAGAGAAGCTTCTCTTTTCAGATGGCAGTGACCTCTGGAATGACTCAAAAGGCACCATAGAGTGGAGAAGTGACAGAGGAGTGCTCAGCACTGAAACATCTCTATCACAACTTCCAAGGCTCAGAGTGCATTGCAGAAGAGGTAGTGGGAAGAATGTAAGAACCAAAGGAAGGGTAGGGCTCCTTATAATGCCCTCTTCCAGATACAAAATACCCTGGATATTCATGACCTCACAGTGCCTGGCACAACCTGTTTAAGACCTTCATAATGGAAGAAAAAGATGATGACATCAAAATTAAAGAGGCTGTTAATAAAAACTAAAAAGCCTGGCACAGTGGCACATGCCTTTAATCCCAGCACTGGGGAGGCTGAGGTAGGAGGATCACCATGACTTCAAGGCCAGCCAGAGACCACATAATGAATTCCAGGTCAGCCTGGGCTAAAGTAAGACTCTATCTTGAAAACCCCTCTCAAAAAAAAAAAAAAAAAATCACTTACCTGCATTTACGATGTGTTGATATAGTCTGAAACCCACTCCTGAACTTACTTCAGAGTGAAGGCCTGCCCTTAGTGTTCCCAACTCCTGGTAAATGTTCCCTTGTGCAGGCCCCGCCTACTCACAATAGGATAGACTCACCAACCAAATAGGTGGTGACCAAAGTGATGGTGTGTGACTCAATCATCTAGAAGCCTGGTAGCTTCCTCTTTGCTGTATCAGCTCACCAACTGGGAGGAAAGCCAGATGTTATGGTGGGTGTCAAGTGGCTGCGTAGCATGGCTGGCTGGCAAATATCCAGCAAGGAACTAAGGTCTCTGCCAACAGCCACAGATGAGCTGCCTTGGATGTGGATCTTCCAGCCCAGGCATGGGTGAGTGCAGCCTTGGCTGAGACCCTGACAGCACCACAGCTGAGTTTTACTCTCCTGAGTTCCTGACTTGCATCGCAAAAAGGCAGCAAGCTGGGGGAAACCAGCTATACAGCAACAGATAACCAGTACAATAAAAGCAAACATGGAGCCAGGCATGGTGGCGAACACCTTTAATCCCAGCACTGGGGAGACAGAGGTAGGAGGATTGACGTGAGTTCAAGGCCACCCTGAGAATACAGAGTGAATTCTAGGTCAGCCTGGGCTATAGTGAGACCCTACCTTGAAAAACAAACAAACAAACAAAAAGTAAACACGAGGCTGGAGAGATGGCTCAGCAGTTACAGGTGCTTGCCTGCAAAGATTGATGATGGCCCAGGTTCAATTCCCCAGCATCCACATAATAACAGATGCACAAAGATGGAGTTAGTTTGCAGTAACAAAACCCTGGTTTGCCCATTTGTTTTCCTATCTCATTAATACATAAAATATATATTTATATTTTTAAAAATGAACAAGGGAAGCTGAGCATGGTGGCACACGCCTTTAGTCCCAGCACTCCAGAGGCAGAGGTAGGAGGATCACCATGAGTTCAAGGCCACCCTGAGACTACACAGTGAATTCCAGGTCAGCCTGAGCTATAGTGAGACCCTACCTAGAAAAACAAAACAAAACAAAACAAAAAGAACGAGGGAAAGAAAGCCAGACATGGTGGCACATGCCTTTAATCCTAGCACTCAGGAGGCAGAGGTAGGAGGATTATTGTGAGCTTGAGGCCACCCTGAGACTACAGAGTGAATTCCAGGTCAGCATGAACTAGAGTAAGACCCCACCTGGGGGGGGGGGCAGGGCTAGAGAGATGGCTTAGTGGTGAAGGCACTTGCCTATGAAGCCTAAGGACCCATGTTCAACTCTCCAGATCCCATGTTAGCCAGATGCACAAAGGTGAGGCAAGCCCAAGTGGCACATCCCCACTAGGTGGTACAAGCATCTGGAGTCTGATTCAGTGGCTGACGCCCTGGTGCACCAATTCTCTCTTTCTGTTTTTCTGAAATAAAAAACTTTTAAAAAAGCTAAGCATGGTGGTACATGCCAGCACTCAGAGGCTTAGGTAAGGAGGATTGCTGGGAGTTCAAGGCCAGCCTGAGACTACATAGTGAATTCCAGGTCAGCCTGAGCTAGAGTAAGACCTTACCTCGAAAAACAAAAAAGAGAAAAGATGGGCTGGAGAGATGGCTTAGCAGTTAAAGTGCATGCCTGTGAAGCCTAAGTACCCTGGTTCGATTCTCCAGGTCCCACATAAGCCAGATGCATATGGTAATGCACGCATCTGGAGTTCGTTTGCAGTGGCTGGAGGCCCTGGCATGCCCAATCTCACTCTCTCTCTCTCTCTCCCTCCCTCTGTCTCTAATAAATAAGCAAATAAAAAACAAATTTTTTTTAAAAAGAACAAAAAAGAGAAAAGAAAAAAGAAAGAACATGAGTGCTATAGAACCTAGATACCCCTGCTTCACAAACAATGGGAAGCACTAGAGCCTGACAAAAACTGAGACTTGAGCCCAAGGTGCCATGCTCCAGGTCCACAGCATAAACTAACAAAATCTGACCCAAGCCACAGAAGGGACTGGGGTGGTACAGCCCCATCCTTTGTGCTCAATCTTCAGGGCGCAGGGAAAGGAGGATAGGGGTAAACAGCACAGACCAGAGGCACTTCGAGCTCAAAGGACACACAATCCCAATGGCGACTGGAACATCTCCTGCAGCTCAAGTATAAGCACCATTCCCAAAGTCCTTCCCGGGGTTACCGAGCCTGCCCCCACTGGAAGGAAAGCTCACTTGATGCCATCGAGCCAGGTGACAAACTCATAGGCGCTGCTGGTGGGAGCGTGACACTGGACATAGGACTCTGGAGCACAATCCACTGTGTTGAACACCACGAGGCTGTACTGGGTTCCACCATACTGGGAATAACAGGGCAGAAAACCTTTAGCTGGGGCCCAAGCTCCTTTTCCTCTCAGACAAAAATGGGCCTCCTACTTCAGAAGCAAACATTCCTCATCCTTCTTCCCTCAGACCACTCATCTAGACTCCACCCTCCTCCCTCACACCCAGGGATGCTCCCCTGGCCCTCCTCCCTTAGGTCAGAAGTCCTCTTCAGCCCTCTTTCCTCACATGCAGGGGTGCTCCTCTGGACCTCCTCCCTTATATCAGGGTCTTCTTTGGCCCTCCTCCCTCACACCCAGGGGTGCTCCCCTGGTCCTCCTCCCTTAGGTCAGGATCTTCTTCGGCTCTCCTCCCTCATGCCCAGGGGTGCTCCCCTTGCCCTCCTCCCTTAGGTCAGGGTCCTCTTCGGCCCTTCTTCCTCACATGCAGGGGTGCTCCTCTGGACCTCCTCCCTTATATCAGGGTCCTCTTCGGCCCTCCTCCCTCACACTCAGGGGTGCTCCCCTGGCCCTCCTCCATCACACCCAGGAATCCTCCCCGGCCCTCTTCGCTCAGATGCAGGCTGCAGGCCCTATCTCCCCTCTGGGACCGGACCCACACTCACGTCTCCCCCGAAGTCTGTCTCTGCAGGAGGGCCTCCGTTGAAATACCTACACAAGATGGAGGAAGCAGGTGAGGCGGGCTGCGGAAATGACAGCGGGCAGGGCTGCCGCGGACGCACACTCACTCGATAGCCGGGAGCAGGTAGTGCTCGCGGAGTTCCTCGAAGTAGGGACCGAGGTTGGCCGTGCCCTCGATCACAAACACCACGTCGGCCACAAGGCCCCCGGCCCGGGCCGGGCCCTCGGACCCGGGGACCATGCCCCGCGCCACAGCCACCGCCGTCGTCGCCGCCGCCGCCGCCGCCGCCTGAGCGGAAGTGCGCCTGCGCCGCCCGCACACCCGAGCCGGATGTTTGGCAGGCGCCGCCGACGCCGACTCGGCCATCTTTATGCGGGGCATCCGGGACCTGTTCTTTCTGTCTTTATTCTGGTGCATAGTAGAAGTCTCAATGAACCCTCTTGGAAGCCTTTAGTGACCTACCTAACGTGTGCGGAGCATGAGAGCGTGAAATAAGTTGCACAAATGCACATCCGGCCGCCATCTTTGAGTGGGTCGGCCGTTTCTGACTGTAGACTGAAGGGGAGGGCCCGTGGAACCTGGTTGCTATGCAACGCGTACACTGGTTCTGTGTTCTCACAGAGAACTGAAGTTAAGCTCTTGTTCTTTCCCCTCACCATGGGGACTGAGGAGTGATTGGGCGAAACGAGATTACTGAGCAACGCTTTGAGGGTGCAGCCAACTTGGAAGTGACAGCAGCTGTTTTCCCTAGAAAAGGTGAATTCCAAATTAAATGAAAGTTGCTAGGCAACACCTGATAATTGTTTTCGGGGAAAGAAGCCAGAAAGTGACCCAAAACATAAATACATTACAGGTAGATTTAGTAAAAGAAAAAAGGCTGGGAGTGCTGCGCACGCCTTTAATCACAACACTTGGGATGCTGAGGCAGGAGGATCACTGTGAGCTCAAGGCCAGCCTGGGACTGTAGAGTGAATTCCAGGTCAGCCTGGTCTAGTGCCAGACTGGGGGTGGGGGGGTTCCCTTCGTAGTCTCAGGTGGTCTTGAACTCATGGCTATCCTTCTACCTGTGCCTCCCAAGTGCTGGGATTCAAAGCATGCACCACCACGCCTGGCCAAAGACTACCAGGTCAGACTGGACTACGGTAAGACCCTACCTCAAAAAAACAAAAAAAAAATTCACACACACACACACACACACACACACACACTATGGTCTCTTGCCTCTGCAAACAAGTGCCTATCCACTTTCCTGTGGGTGGCTGAGAAATTGAACTCAGGTTGGCAGGCTGTGCAGGTGAGTTTGCCTTTAACTGCTAAGCTGTCTCTCCAGCCCTTTAAATTTTTAAGAAAAATTTTTAAGTTTTTTTTTTTTTGGTTTTGCGAGGTAGGGTCTCACTCTGGTCCAGGCTGACCTGGAATTAACTCTGTAGTCTTAGGGTGGCCTCGAACTCATGGCGATCCTCCTACCTCTGCCTCCCGAGTGCTGGGATTAAAGGCGTGCGCCACCACGCCCGGCTTTAAGTTTTTTTTTTTTTTTTTTGGTTGTTTTGTTTTGTTTTTTTTGAGGTAGGGTCTCATTCTAGCCCAGGATGTCCTGGAATTATTTTTTATTTTTAGAGAGAGCCAGAGTGTGCTCAAGAGAGACAGAGAGAGAGAATTGGCTCCAGGGTCTTAGCCCCTGCAATCAAACTCTAGACACTTGTGCCACCTAGTGGGCACATGCCACTTTGTCCTTGCCTCACCTTTGTGCGTCTGCATAACGTGGGATCTGGAGAGTTGAACATGGGTCCTTAGACTTCACAGGCAAGTGCCTTAACTGCTAAGCCATCTCTCCAGCCATTAAGAAAATTTTTAGGGCTGGAGAGACATCTTACAGGTTAAGGCACTTACCTGCAAAGCCTAAGGACCCAGGTTCGATTCCCAGGCCCCATGTAAGCCAGATGTACAAGATGTACACATGTGTCTGGAGTTCTTTTGCAGTGGCTACAGGCCCTGGAGTACCTATTCTTTCTCTGTCTGTCTCTTTTCTCTCTATCACTCTCTGCTTGCAAATAAATAAATAAAAATCAAAAAATTATTTGTACTATAGGGATGGTTTAGTGGTTAAGCTGTTTGCCTGCAAAGCCAAAAGAACCCCAGTTTGATTCCCCAGGACCTATGTTAGCCAGATGCACAAAGGGGTGCACACATCTGGAGTTCGTTTGCAGTGGCTGGAGGCATACCCATTTTTTCTCTCTCTCCCCCTCTTCCTCTTTCTCTGTCAAATAAATAAATAAAATATTTTAAAATAAAAATGAAATTAAAAAATATGTTCTTATTTATTTATTTGCAAGGAGAAAGAGACAGAACAAGAGAATTCATGTGCAGAGCCTCTTGCCACTGCAATGAACTCCAAGTGCGTACACAACTTTGTGCATCTGACTTTATGTGGGTACTGGGGAATCAAACCTATACTTGTAGACTTTAAAAACAAATGCCTTCGCCAGGCATGATGGCACACGCC
This sequence comes from Jaculus jaculus, assembly GCF_020740685.1. Lineage (NCBI taxonomy): Eukaryota > Metazoa > Chordata > Mammalia > Rodentia > Dipodidae > Jaculus > Jaculus jaculus. Next base: position 20,733,508 of record NC_059115.1, read on the forward strand.
TTTAATCCTAGCACTTGGGAGGCAGAGGTAGAAGGACTGCCGAGAGTTTGAGGCCACCCTGAGAATACAGAATGAACTCTAGATCAGCCTGTGCTAGAAAAACCTTGAAAAACCAAAACAAACAAATGACAACAACAAAAACAAATGCCTTTAACTGCTGTCCCATCTCCCCAGTTCAAAAGTTATTTTATTTGATTTTTTTGGTTTTTGAGTTGGTGTCTCACTCAGCTTCAGATTGACCTGGACCTCACTCTGTAGCCCATGCTAGCCTTGAACTCATGGCAATCCTACTTTTGCCTTCTGAGTGCTGGGGTTAAAGGTGAAAGCTGCCATGTCTGGCTATTTTTTAAATTGAATCCCTTTAAATAAATAGAGAAGGGCTGGAGAGATGGCTTAGTGGTTAAGCACTTGCCTGTGAAGCCTAAGGACCCTGGTTCAAGGCTCGATTCCCCAGGACCCACATTACCCAGATGCACAAAGGGGCACACTCCTCTGGAGTTCCTTTGCAGTAGCTGGAGGCCCTGGCAAGCCCATTCTCTCTCTCTCTCTATATATATATATCTGCCTTTCTGTGTCCGTCGCTCTCAAATAAATAAATAAAAAATGAACAAAAAATATTTAAAAAAAATAGAGAAGAAACCTATAATTTGTCAATGCAAGATTGTTCAATTAGGGCTGGAGAGATGGCTTAGTGGTTAAGCACTTGCCTGTGAAACCTAAGGACCCCGGTTCGAGGCTTGATTCCCCAGGACCCACGTTAGCCAGATGCACAAAGGGGCGCACACATCTGGAGTTCGTTTGCAGTGGCTAGAGTCCCTGATGCAGCCATTCTCCCTCTCTCTCTCTCTCTCTCTGCTTTTCTCTCTGTCTCTCTCAAATAGATAAATAAAAAATGAACAAAAAAAATTTTAAAAAAAGATTGTTCAATTAGTTACAGCCTAAAATTATAAACATAGAGGGGTAGGTGTGGTTCTGTTTACCTGTCATTCCAGCACTTAGGAGTTGGAAACAAGCATCAGGAGTTCAAGGCCATCCTGTTACAATAGTAAGTTTGAGAATAAGCTTTGGGTTACATGAGACCCTGGTGTGTGTGTGTAGGGGGGGGTAGGGGACTGGGGAAGTAGCTTAGTGGTTACGGCATTTGCTTGCAAAACCTAAGGACCCAGGTTCGATTCTCCAGGACCCACATAAGCCAGATGCACAAGGGGGCACATGTGTCTGGAGTTGTATGCAGTGGCTAGAGGCCCTGGCATGCCCATTCTCTCTTTCTCTCTGTCTCTTTCTCTCTCATAAATAAATAAATAAAGTATTTTTTAAAAGGAGTGGTAGCACATGCCTTTAATCCCAGAACTCGGGAGGCAAAGGTAGGAGGATCACCATGAGTTCGAGGCCACATAGTGGATTCCAGGTCAGCCTGAGCTACAGTGAGACCCTACCTCAAAAAACCAAAAAAGTAAAAAATAAAAAAAGAAAGAAAAAGAAAGAAGGAAAGAAAGAAAGAAAGAAAGAAAGAAAGAAAGAAAGAAAGAAAGAAAGAAAGAGATATGCCTTTAATCCCAGCATTTGGGAGGTAGAGGTAGGAGGATGGCTGTAAATTCAAGGCCAGCCTGAGACTACATAGTGAATTCCAGATCAGCTTGGGCTAGAGCGGAGACCCTACATTAAAAAAAAAAAAGAGAGAGAGAAAGAGAGAGAGAATGAGAGCGAGCACGAGAGCCAGTTGTCTCAGGCAGGAGGATTCTGTCAGGTCCAGACCAGCCTGGGTTACAGATTGAGGCCTTGTTTCAGGGGGGGAAAAAAAGACAAATATTAGCACGCATAATTTTTATTTATTTTTTCCTGAGGTAGGGTCTCACTTTAGCCCAGGCTGACCTGGAATTCACTATTTAGTCTCAGGGTGGCCTCCAATTCACTTCGATCCTCCTACCTCCACCTCCCGGGTGCTGGGATTAAAAGTGTGCACCAGCTAAGTAGACATAATTTTAATGAGGAAAAGAATGTTAGCACAATGATCATATTTGTAAGAACATGTTCTTATATTATTTTTTAAAAAATATTTTTTATATTTATTATTTGAGAGAGAGAGAGAATGGGTGCACTAAGGCCTCCAGCCAGTGTAAACAAACTCCAGATGCATGCACCATTTTATGCAGCTGGCTTACGTGGGTCCTAGGGAATCGAACCAAAGTCCTTTGGCTTTGCAGGCAAGGGCCTTAACCGCTAAACCATCTCTCCAGCCCATGTTCTTATATTCTGTGATAAGTTACATTCGTATTTCATGGAAAGAATTTAGAAGCAGTTTTTTCACATTATATATGATACCCTATCATATATAAATTAACTACAGAAATGTTTTTTATCATTCTAGAAAATAAGGTGTTTCCTTTTTTCTAAAAACAAAGCAGCCATGTATTTTATAGTTTCTAGGCAACGCTCGCTGGATCAAACCACTCTGTAAAAGAGAAGGGGAGATGCTCGAGGTTGCCAGCATTTCGACTCGCGGCCATCTTTGCTTAGGGCAGAACTACTGCCCACTTTAGCAGAGACAGTAGTTGCTAGGCAACACCCTAGCCGGCTGCCATCTTTGAGTGGGACACTAGAACGAAAATTCCCCAGAATATGGTTGCTTGGCAACGTCTTGGTTCCACCGCCATCTTCAAATTAAATTTAAAATGAAAAGTTTTACATCCTACAGGAAGGTTTCTAGGCAACCCTTTAGCATCATCATCTTCAAACACACCAGTCTCTTAGGCATTGTCTTTCTCAAGTAAATGAAGTCAAACGAGGTGCGGGAGAAACTACACGACGCTTTTCAAGCACGAGCGGCTGCCATTTTTGTTAGGGGCACAGTAACTTCCGGCAGGGCCGGAAGGACGCCGGAAGCCGGCTCGCAGGCCCGAGTTGCACTTAGGCGGGAATTTGATCTCTCCTCTCGCACTCTTGTGGCTCCAGCCTGCAGGCCGGCTCGGTGTGACTTCCCGCCCGCTCCCAGGCCTGGAGCCCTGGGCTTGAGGGAGTCCGCCGAAGTGACAGCGCGCCGTTCCAGATGGGCGAGGAGGGCTCGGGGGACACCGTTCATCTGCTATGTCTCGCAGCCTCCAGTGGAATCCCCCTGTTCTGCAGGAGCAGCCGCGGCGGTGCGCCCACCCGTCAGCAGGTGGGCTTTGCACCCCTCATTCTAAACAAGGCGGAGTTTGGGGTCAGGGAGTACAGGTTGGGGCGTTTGAGTGACAGGGAGACCAACGAGCCTGCTTCCCCGATGATGAGCTTTGTAGAGCTGTGAGAAGCAAAGGGCTGGGAACTTCAGTACTGGGGTCTCCGTGGGATGGTGTGGGGTTCTGTTGTGTAACGCCCCAACCCCTCCTCAGCTCCCTTTCTCTGTCATCGGCTCCCTCAATGGAGTCCACATGTTCGGGCAGAATCTGGACGTGCAACTGAACTCGGCGAGGACGGAGGACACTACGGTGGTGTGGAAAAGCTTCCATGACAGGTCTCTTTGTGGGAACAAGGGACAAGACCTGGGCAGTAGCCCCGTTAAAGATTACTGCAGCTGTTCATTTGGTTGTAGTATCTTTGACAAGCTAGTTACCCTACTTGATCTATGATTTTCTCTGAAATAGGCAGAATGTAGCTAGCTGACCGGAATTAAAGAGCAGGCCTGGCTACACCTGGCCTTCTTTCCCAGGCCTGGCTTTATCATCCATCTCACCTTTCGTCCCTACAGCATCACCCTCATTGCTCTGTCATCTGAGAAGGGCACCTCAGAGCTCAGGCTTGAGAGAATGCTCCACATGGTGTTTGGAGCCATGGTAAGACTCTGGACCTCTTCTCCCAAACCCTGAGATCTGAGCCCTCAGCCCATCTTCCCTCAGTTCAGGCCCAGGCCCTCCTCCCTCAGACCTGGGTATGGTACTCTAGCTTTCCTCCCTAGATCCACATGTTTGCACACCTGTCCCTCTTCTCCAATCTCCTGTGTGGTTCTTTCAGGTTCTTATCGTGGGACTGGAAGAGTTGACCAATATCCGGAATGTAGAGAGACTGAAGAAAGAGTTGAGGGTGAGAGTGGGGGGACAATTTAGGATCCCTAGGCCTTGCCATTTATTCTGGAACCTCACCTCTCAGCAGTCCCTGGGCCATTGTGGCCCATTAGGTTCTTGGGACAACTTGATTGTGGGATCCTGGAGCTTGGCCCAGTTTTTTTCTGCAGGAGCCTGGATCCTAGGCCTTCCCCTTTGCCTTTGCTAGGCCAGTTACCGTCTCATCGACAGCTTCCTGGGGGACTCAGAGCTCATCGGGGACCTCACTCAATGTGTGGACTGTGTCATACCTCCAGAGGGGTCTCTACTGCAGGTATTGGTGATAGCTGTGGATATATGTGTGTGGCTCTGCCACAGTCCTCATTTTATTTCCCCTTGGACATTATCCTACCATCCTCCACTCCTACCTGGAGTTTGGCCCAGAAGATCCTGTGCACCAGAGCTAGCCTGCACCTTCCCTAGCTTCTATGGCTTCCACTTCCCTCAGGACAAGCTCCTAGGCTTTCAGTCTAGTGCCTGTCACACTGTTTTTACACCCATAAACTAGGAGGATTACAAATTTGGGGCTAGTTTGAACTACACAGGAAGAACCTGTCTCAAAACAAACAAAAACAGGCTAGGGGCATGGTTTAGCACTCAAATTCTTGTCTAGAATGAGAAACTGGGGGCGTGGCTCAGAAGAGGAGCCTCTGCTTAGATTCCACAGTGAGGGGCTGGGGACATGGCTACGAAGTAGAGCTCCTGTCTAGAATCCACAGTGAGGGGCTGAGGTGTGGCTCAGAGGTAGAGAATGAGGGGCTGGGGGCGTGGCTCAGAGGTAGAGCTCCTGCGTAGGATCCACAGTGAGGGGCTTGGGGGGGGGGATTGTTACTTAGGGACGGGATGCTGGGTTAGCAGGTGTAAGGCCCTGGAAAAAAATAATCCCTGAGTTTCACCCCAGGTGAACAGGTCGGGAACAGCAACTGCAGGTGAAGATGACGGCACAAAGCCTGCGGGTGTGTTTGTGGGTCTCGTTGGTGTCCTCTTCCTTGCCCATGTGGGGAGTCACTGCTCCTGACTCCCAGTCTGACCTCTCCCCAGGAAACCCTGTCCGGGTTCGCTGAGGCCACAGGCACTGCTTTTGTCAGTCTGCTGGTTTCAGGCCGGGTGGTGGCAGCTACAGAGGGCTGGTGGCGGCTGGGCATGCCTGAAGCTGTGCTGCTTCCCTGGCTGGTGGGGTCCCTGCCTCCACAGGCCGCTCGCGACTATCCAGTTTACCTGCCACATGGGAGCCCCACGGTGAGTAAGAGGCTGGGGCGCGAGGGGTGGATCCCCGAGGGGGCGGACATGCGATGGGGGGGGCGCGGTGAGCCCCACCCCGCTCTGGCTTCAGGTCCCGCATCGGCTCCTGACTCTGACGCTGCTGCCGAGCCTGGAGCTGTGTCTGCTCTGCGGACCGCGTCCGTCCCTAAGCCAGTTGAATCCTCAGGTGAAAACTGCAGCTTCTCCCCTAGGACACCCCTACCTCTAGCCATGCCCAGTCACGGTGACCCCTCCCCCGAGCCAATGCCTTAGTACGACCCGCCCAGGTCCTTGCAGGCCCCGCCCCGACGTGACCACGCTCCTCCCGCAGCTCTTGGAGCGCTGGTGGCTGCCGCTGCTGGACCCCCTGCGGGGCTGCCTGGCGCTGGGCCCGCGCGCGCTCCCTGACGGCTTTCCCTTGCACGCCGACATCCTCGGGTAGGGCTTGTTGGGGAACAGGCTGGAGGGCCTGTCCCCTCTCCTCTGGCCTAACACTGTCTTCCCTCCAGCTTACTGCTTCTCCATCTGGAGTTGAAGCGCTGTGTCTTCACCGTGGAGCCCTTGCGGGATAAAGGTGCGACATCGCGGTCCGGTGGCAGTGGAGGGGTTTGGGCCGGCGATGGTGTTTGTCACTTTGTTCTCTCCAGAGCCTTCCCCGGAACAGCGCCGGCGTCTCCTCCGCAACTTCTACACGCTGGTGGCCACCACACACTTCCCATCAGGTCAGCATCGAGTGTTGCAGCGCTTTGAGCATTATGGCAGGTGTACAGAGAAGGTCGTCACGTAACCCCCGCCCCCTTTTTTTTCGAGGTAGGGTCTTACCCTAGCTCAGGCTGACCTGGAATTCACTGCAATCCTCCTACCTCTGCCTCCCGAGTGCTGGGATTAAAGGCGTGCGCCACCACGCCCGGCTGGTAACCCCCTTCAGCTTACTAACAGCCTATCACCAGGCCCGTCCTGTAGCTCGTGCTTTTATAACTAAGTAAGGATGAACTCTGGACCTGGCATGCTGGCCCATACATATAATTCCAACACTCAGAAGACTGAGGTAGGAGAGTCACTGAGTTCAAGGCTAGCCTGGGTTACATAATGAGTGCCAGACCAATATATTGACATAGTCCTTATCTAACACAAAACGAAAAAGGACTTACTCTGTCCTCAGTCCTCTTCCCTGAGGACTGTCAGCGATGTCATTTCTTATGCACAGAGCAGGGGACAGAGGCAAACTAGTAAGTGGCAGAGCCCCTTCAAACCTGGTTCCACTCCTCTGTACCCCTTGATATTGCAGAGAGCAGAGCTTTGCCCAGAGTTGAGGGGGTGAGGCTCCTGTACATCCAAGTTAGGAAGGAGTTGTCCTAGATCTGTAAGGACCAAAGGCAGGGACCTGATGGTGTCCAGCCAGATGAAAACCCCATGAGTAGGCACACTGGAGTCTTACCCCCAGGACAGTGGGTGTGGTTGTCAGGAGGGTGTCTGACATATAGTGTCACCTGCATGGTAGGGTCTGTGTTAAGACAGTTCCCTGGGTGGCACCCCCCCCCCCCCAGGCCGCCTTCTCCAGAGGACACAAGTATGCACACACATCCCAGAGAAACAAGCTGGGGGGTAGAGGGTAGGAAGAGACTGTCCAGGATGGATGTGGCTTCTGGGCTAGCCTCAGTCTTCCCATCATTTCCCCAAATCCAGGCCCCACAGAGAAGACAGAGGATGGAGTCCGTCCGGCCCAGATGCCCAGAGCCTGCTACCTCGTGCTGGGGCCAGGCACTGGGTGGCAGCTGGTGGCTTTACAGCTAGGGCTCCGGCTGCTGCTGCTGCTGCTGTCCCCTCAGAGTCCCACCCATGGGCTGCGAAGCCTGGCCACCCACACTCTACACTCCCTCACCCCACTCCTTTGACCACCTAGGGATGTGTGGTGGACACAGGGCATTAGTAGTGTCTCTGTTTATTCGCTCACAATAATACACGACCCCTGACGGGGAGGGGTGGGAGGAGCTACGACGGGTGGGGTGGGAGGGGAGGAGGCACCCGCTTCCCTGATCCCTCTCCCCTCTGTGCTTCAGGGGGAAGGGAGGGAGGGGGCTCCCCCTGGCCCCCAAGAATGTAAACAGCAGCAGATGAACAAAAATAAAAATACAAAAGGCCGGAGGAAGGTTCCAGGCATGCCCCCACTCCTGGGGTCTTCGCTGTCACCACTTGAGGTCCCCTTGCTGCTCAGTCTACCACAGCTGCCTCAGTCCCAGGGTTGCTTTGCTGGGTACCGGTCACATCCGGGCAGGTCTAGGGCTCAGAACTGCTGGGCCAGCAGTTCACACAAGTGACGGGAGACAGGCTCCTTGCTGGTGCGCAGGGTCAGGCGGTACATCTATGTAGGGTGTTGAGTGGACTCAGTGAGGCAGGGCAGAGCCCAAGGAGAGGGTACGGGGTCAGAGGTGATAGAGGAGTCCGAGGTAAAATTTGGCAGAAGAGGACAAGAGGTGGGAGACATGGGAGGACACAGAAGTGACCCAGCGGTAGCGGTGGAGCGATGAAAATGATAGGTAGCTGAGGTGCAGAGAACACCCTGTCACAGGGAGATGGCAGGGCAGGAAGCCATCCTCCCAAGGGCTTTGCTCACAACTCACCTGGGCCTGGGCATTGGGCTCCAGCCGGAGCAGACAGCCCACCTGCAAGGCTTTCGTCTGAATGATTCCAGCACCCACGAAGTTCTCAGGGTTGGGGTCCACATTGTCCAGGAGGGCAGAGCCAAAACCCAGGAGCTGGGGGTACGAGTACACATCAGTGTGGCAGAGCTATGGAGCTGCCCCAGGGTGCACCTAAATCCCTGAGGGTGGGAACTGACTCCCTTCACTGAGTGTAACCGAGTTCAGCTGTCAGGACCCCACAAATGCCCCAGCCTCTTACCTTGGCCTTGGTAACCTCAGCATCCATAGGGTGATTGGCTTTGAAAATTTTCTGTGCCTCCTGCAGAGGGCTGGGGGCGGGGGAAGGTCATGTCAGGTCATGGAGGCCCCACCCCGCGGCAGAAGCCCCACCCGGCCCCGCCTGCTCACAGGCTCAGCTGCTTCCAGCGCTGGAAGAAGTCCTGGGCCGCCATCTCCGTGGGCTGGAAGAACTTGTTGAGGGTCACCGGGAGCTTCAGGGTGAGGGACTGGGGGGTGCCTCCGTACCTGGGGAAGGGTGAGCATGAGCTCCGCCTAGCCCACCCCCAAAGACACCACCCCGACGCAGCGTCCCGGACTCACCGGAAGCGCACTGACAGCAGCGGCGGCGTCAGGAAATCTCGCAGGCACTCGATGTTCAGCACCTGCTGCACCTGCGCGCCGCCATCCACCTGCGCGGCCACGCGCTTGGTCTGCACAGCCAGCTGTGGCTTCGTGGTTAAGAAAGCCAGGGACAGCGGCAGGGCGCCCAGAATGGAACTTGGGGAACCCTCGATTTTGCCCCGCAGCCCCAGTCCAGTCAGCGAAGGAGCCTGCCGGGCAATACGGACCCTAGCTCCCACATCTCAGGGGCAACACCCCAGGCCTCCTTCTCCAGAAGACACAAGTATGTACCTTTTGAGTGGCATGTGACCCGTGTACCCAGATGGGAGCGATTGCCATTGCCATCTGCACCTGAACCTGATTTCATGTCTAGACATATTGAGGGCTGGCTCTAAGTCGTCCAGTACCCCCTCTGCTCCCTGCTGGATGAAGGAAGGAAGCAGGGGGTGAGATCTAAATCGCTCTGGCTTTACAGATGTAGAAGGCCTAAAGAAAGGGAAAGGACAGCGGCGCCTACTGGCACACACCTTTAACCACAGCACTCAGGAGGCAGAAGTAGGAGGATCACCATGAGTTCGAGGCCACCCTAAAACTAGAGTGAATAAAAAAATAATAAAAGGGTCTTGGCTGACACCCACCTTTCAGGGCATTCTAACCTTTCTGACCTTCAACACGACCCTAGCTTGGTGTGGTGGTGCACACCTGTCATCTCTGCACTTGGGAGGTAGAGGCAGGAGGATCAGGAGTTCAAGATCAGGGCTGGAGAGATGGCTTAGCGGTTAAGCGCTTGCCTGTGAAGCCTAAGGACCCCGGTTCGAGGCTCGGTTCCCCAGGTCCCACGTTAGCCAGATGCACAAGGGGGCGCACGCGTCTGGAGTTCGTTTGCAGAGGCTGGAAGCCCTGGCGCGCCCATTCTCTCTCTCTCCCTCTATCCGTCTTTCTCTCTGTGTCTGTCGCTCTCAAATAAATAAATAAAAAATTAAAAAAAAAAAAAGGAGTTCAAGATCAACCTCAGATACACAACAAGCCTAAGGCCAGTCTGGGCAATTTATACATCTCAAAAAGCAACAAGCCCAGCATGGTGGCACACACCTTTAATCCAGCACTCAGGAGGCAGAGGTAGGACCGCCTGAGTTTGAGGCCACCCTGAAACTATATAGTGAATTCCAGGTCAGCCTGTGCTACAGCGAGGCCCTACCTAGAAAAACCAACCAACCAATCTACTAATCAGCCAACCAACAACAACAAAAAAAAAAAAGGCCTCAAGAAGCCCCATGCAGGACCGGGAAGATGCTTGGTGGGGCAGGTGAGGTGCTGGAAGTCAGCCTCCTGTCTATTGGGTTACTGTTATCCATCTCCCTGCCCTGGCAAGAGGCCCACCCACCCTCCGGTGAAGACAGTTTCAGAAGTGACTGTGCCTAAACTCTCACAAAAAGAACTGGATGGGGGTGGTCCTGAGCCTTCTTGCTGCCCAGGGGCTGCAGGGGTGGGTTGGGGCTTGGCACAGGCCGGACCAGGCCACAGAGGATATGAGTCTGGAGGTCTCCTGGGTGAACCACAGTGGGTGAGAAGTTCTGGAACTGCACGGAGGTCTTGTTGCCATAGAAGAGGTACATGCGACCTGTGGTGGTGGGCAGCAAGGATCGAGCCACGCTCCTCCGACCCCACTTCCCAGCTCCCCATTCCCCAAAGGCCTCCAGGACAAACCCAGGTTCTGCCGGAACTCGGACTTCACTCCAATCTGCAGCAGCTGGTTCTCAAACAAGACCCCACTGTTCTTGCAAACAAACCTGGGTGGAGTGACAAGGGTCAGGATGGCAGGTCGCCTGTCTGCTGGGATCCCGCTCTCCACCTGTCTCTGCCCTCACCCGGAACTCACTTATTCAGCAGTTCATCGGCTTCGGGAATGGGAGGGCCAATGTTCTCAGGGCCTGGGCTGGGGAAAGAATGAGATGGAAGGATACTGAAGAGCGGAAATGGGTGCGAGGCGACAGGGACTCTCCCTGGAAGAACAGAACCCCAGAGAACCTCCGGGGTCAGACAGCCAAACCAGCATTAGTTACCCCTAATGGGAAGGGGACCTTGACAGAAGCCCTCCCCCATCAGAAGACCGAGTTTCAGGCCTTTGCCAGTTATCAGGAACCCCTTAAGACAACCCTCCCCCCAACACACACCAGTCAGTGCCCCACCCCAAGGCCACCCCTTACTCGGCAGCTGGCGCTGGGTCAGCCAGTAAAGCCATGGGGCTCTCGGGGGCAGGGGGCTCCAGCTCGCTGGGCCATCCAATCCCAGAGCAGGTAAGAGAAGACAGGCGAGGCAGGCAGCCAATCCCAGACAGGCAGCAAGAGGAGCAGGGAGGAGGGAGGAGAGAGAAGGAGAAGGAAGAGTGGGCTGAGAACCACTGATGGGAGCAGACACAGGGGGCCCAGTCCAGAGTGGCCAGAGGCGGCGGCAGCCAGGACGTGGTACCTGAGGAAAGTCTCTTCAGGAGTGGGCCCTGCGCTAGGCTGCACGGGGCCATCCGAAAACACGTCCACCAACAGGTTGGCCGCAGGAGCTGCAGGCGTGGCAGGGGGCGGGGCTGCCCGCAGCCCCAGGAGGTCAGCAGAGGGCGAGGGCGTGGACTGCAGGAGTGAGGGTACAGGTGAGCTAGGGTGCTGCAGCGCAACGACCCAGCACACTGCCCACTCACCCGCGGGGCTCACCACAGTGCTGGGGGTGGGATCCATGCCCCCATTGATGTCATTGCTGCTGGGGTCCCTCCGGCCTTCATCCAGGGCGCTGGCGGCCCCCGGGCCCTTTTTGCGCTTCAGCTTAGCCAAGATGGAAGACTCGCGCTCAGGAAATGGGGGCATTTCCTCCAGCACAGTGGCCTGAGGGAGGGGCAGGTGGTCAGGGCAGGTCCAGCAGCAGGAAGGGCAGGTCCGCGGTGGGGGGCATGGCACTGACCAGGACGTCAGTGCTGGCCACCGAGCTGAGGGTGAGGTACTCCACGGCCCGCTGCTGCAGCTCCACGTCAGCATTGCGCAGCTGGGAGCCGGCCCGCAGCACGCCCTGGATGGTGGCCTTGGTCTCAGGGAAGAGGTTGATGAACTTGATATAGGTGGACAGCAGCAGGGCACGTGTGGCCACGCTGCACAGGTGGAACTTGGAGTGCAGCAGGGAGAACTGCACCGGGGGGCTGTGAGGCATGGGGTCAGCAGCAGTCAGTGGCTCCAACACCTCCCCACAGCCCCTCTGGGGACACACTCAAGGGCTGGGGCACTGGCTGCCCTGTGGGTGCTTACCAGACTGGGTAGTTGAGGCAATATGCTAAAGGGAATTCAAGGAACCCCTGTCATCCCCAGCCCTGAGATTCCTTGGGGTCCCCCCAAAGCCCTCAGTTTTTGTTTTGTTTACCAGGTAAGGTCTCACTCTAGCCCAGGCTGACCTGGAATTTACTATATAGCCCTAGGTTGGCCTTAAACTCACAGAGATCCTCCTATCTCTGCTGGGATTAAAAGGAATGCTACTATGCCTGCCCCCAGAAGTCCTCAGGAAGATGACCCCCCAGAATGAGGCTTCATCACCTGGAACGGGGGTCCCCAGCAATCAGGTTTCCAAACTCTCCGAGGATGTAGCCTCCAACTTTCACCATGTTCTCATGACAGGCAGGGGCCTGGAGGGCCTGGGCACAGGAAAAAGAATGAGGGTGGGTGGCTCTGCACTGTAGATACTCTGCATGTGCCAGGCACAAGACTTTGCCAAGCAACATATTCACTGGTGGAACATATTCACTGCAGAGCACCTGGGGCCACACATAGGAGGCACAGAGGGTTGATTAAGTAACTGATCTGAACTCACACAGCATGACAGTTAGAATCTGAAAGGTACCCATAAACATGCTTTGGATGCTTGGTCCCTAGCTGGATGTACTGTTTTGGGAAGTCGTCGGAACTCTGGGAAGTGGGGCCTATCAGGAGGAAATGGAGAACTGGGGTTATATTATCTAAGGCCACTTTCTATTGTTGTTTCCTGGTCACTATGATGTGAACAGCCTCCACCATGGGCTCAAACCACCATGAACTGAGTTGCTCCACCAGGCCTTCCTCATCATGATGGATTGAACCCTCTGAACCTCGGAGCCCAGCTTAATCTTTCCTCTCTAAAGTTGCTTTTTGTGACAGAGCCATTCCTGGACATCTCTCCTGGGATACAGGAAGCAGTAATCTCCAAGACCCAGAAATGGATCACCACATGTGGGTCCACGCCTCACATAAGCCTAGAGGCTACAGTTCCCATGTCCTTTGGCTGGCCAGAGAGGCAAAGGCATGGAACTGAGGTTATTCGGGCACAGAGGAGAAAGTAAGATCGTGTCCAAGGCTGGCTGGCCACACATGCTGCTGTCCTCGCTCAGCAGCTGTGTCCCATCATGAAGTCAAAGTGAAAGATGCTGACCTCAAAGACGGTCTTGGCAGCATAACCCTGGACGTCGTCACGGTTGGTGACAATCTGCAGCACACGGTACCACACCTCCTCACTCACGTAGTCTCCCGCAATGCGAATGAGGTTGAGGATGGTGTCCACGTACCAGCTATAGTCCACCGCATACTTCTCAGCAAGGATGGCCACCTTCAGCACCTATGATGAGAGGAAGGAAAGCATGTGAGGGAGAGGAGGAGTGTTCCACAGGGGATGTGAGTACTCGGATTCACCTGGAGCTATGCTTCCCAATGATGTCATCTGAACACCTAGCGGTCCAGTTGTCTCTCACGCCTCCTCCCACACACCATGGAGTTCAGACCCCAACTTTCCACCTTCATATCCAGGGATCCAGATCCCAGCCCTCCTCCCTCAGACTTGGAGAGGGTCCAAGCCCAGCCCTTCAACTCACAATCTCTTCCCGGATAGCATAGTCAGCTGTCTCCAGGTACCGTAACATCTCTGACACGATCTGCTTAGCATTGCTCCGGTCGCACATGGCATAGAGGAGGTCAGCTGCCCGCTGCCTCACACTGACATCCCGCTCGGTCTGTGAGATGGAAGCAGGATGAAGCTGGGGTCTAGAGTCCACTGAGACACCCTAGGCCTGCTAGGAGGGGGAGCAGAAGCCTGTACCTTGAGGGCATTGATGACAGTGTCGATGTGGGTCTTGACAGCCTCATGAGAGAACTCGGAACTGGCCAGTGTGCACATGCTCTCCAATGCCAGGTAGCGCAGGTTGGTCTCCCTGTGCTGCAGGAACTGGCCAAGCTGGTTGCAGGCCCGCACCAGGAGGTTGGGCTCACTGCCCAACACAGGTGAGGCAGCAGTGGGCAAATGGAGACAGGAGCATGAGTGGATCCATAGCCACAGCCGAAGGACCCAGAACTTCTCTTGTGCCTACCCTGAACCCCTGGTTCTCACCTTCCTGGGACCTGGACATCTGGGCAGAGAAGCCCAAATAAAGATATGCAGCAGCAGGCTGAGATTTAACTCAGTAGGAGAGCACTTGCCTACCATGTACAAAGCCCTGGGTTCAATTCCCAGTACAAAAACAAAATAAATCGGTAAGAGATGCATAAATGACTTTTTTTTTTCTTTCTGGTTTTCCAAGGTAGGGTCTCACTCTGGCCCAGGCTGACCTAGAATTCATTATAGAGTCTCAGGGTGGCCTCCAACTCACGCAATCCTCCTACCTCTGCCTACCGAGTGCTGGGATTAAAGGCCAGTTTTTTTTTTGTTTTTTTTTTTTTTGAGGTAGGGTCTCACTCTAGCCCAGGCTGAGCTGGAATTCACTCTGTAGTCTCAGAGTGGCCTCAAATTCACTGTGATCCTCACATCTCTTCTGGGATTAAAGGTGTGGGCCACCACATCTGGCTAATTCTAACTTTTAGAGGGTCCTAGCACCATCCTCATGGGGTTATATTTCATATTCCACCCTCTATTCCCTTGAAGCTAAGACACAGTCCTCCTCTTTCAGACCCAGGGACCCAGACCCTGGCCTTCCCTCAGATTCAGAGATCCAGACCCCAGCCCCGCCACCCACAGCCTATCTACCCACAGGTACCTGTCATAGTGGATAACAAGGCTGATGGTCTCAAAAAGGACAGCATTCTTGGCATTGGAGTGCTGCACCTTCTTGGACTTGGGTGGCTCCTGGGCCTTGTTGAGCACAGTCTCCAGACACTCCACCAGCCGCCCCTTCACGGCTGCATCCTCTGGGGAGAGTGAGAATGCCTGGGCTGAGCTCTGCCCATCAGTCCCCAGAGAATCTGCACCCCTTTTCTGGTTTGTGTGCCCGTGTGCCTCCAAGCCCTGCAGTCTCAGGCGAGGCCAATGCACCCTTACCATTCCCAGGTCCCCAGGCCAGCATGGGAGGGAAGGAAGGACCTCTGATACAGAGCACTGTCTCCAGAATTGGCAAGACTCTCATCCTTCTCTACAATGATCCTACTGGCTAAGAGGCTGGACCCTCGTGAGCCTCAGTTTTCCCTTATACATCACTGGTACTCATTAGGTTTCTCATAGACCTAAGAAAATCCTAAGAAAAGAAAATCCCTAAGAACCTTCTGAAGAACCAACTATCAGTGCCATCAGTGCAGAGGAGGGAGTTGGTCCTTAGCTGCCTGCCCAGAAGTCTACCACATCCTGAGTGCCAGAAGCTATGAAGTCAAGAAAGCTGATCAGGGGCTGGAGAGATGGCTCAGTGGTATTAAGGCACTTGCCTGAAGAGTTTAATGACTGAGTTCGATTCCCCAGTACCCACATAAAGGCAGATGCACAAAGTGGCACAGGCATGTGGATTTCATTTGCAGTGGCTGAAAGCCCTGGCATGCCCATTCTGTCTCTCTTCCATCTTTCTGCTTACAAATAAATAAATAAATAACAGTAGTTAGCCTGGGCTAGAGTAAAATCCTATCTAAGAAACCCAACCCAGCCAAAGGGCCTCAGTTCAATTCCCCAGGACCCACGTAAGCCAGATGCACAAGGTGGAACATGTGTCTGCAGTTCATTTGGAGTAGCTGGAAGCCCTGGTGTACCCATTCTCTCTGTCTCTCTCTCTCTTCTCTCTATCTCTCTCACTAATTGCAAATAAATAAATATAAAAAAGAGAAAAAAAAAAGAAACCCAACCCCCCAAAAAATCTGATCAACACCCTAGAATGTCCCCAATGCTGAGAAAGAAGGATGCAAGCTGAAGCCCACAGAAATACTTGCCACTGGCATTTCCTACAATTCAATGTGCAAGCAAGTGCACAGAACAGCTGTCAGGCATTGTACCAAAAATGCTGCCCTCCCTCCCCCCCACCCCGTACCTATGCAGAAATACATGAGATAGAGGAATGTGCTAAACAGAACTCCAAGGCAAAAGCTATCACCCAAATCTAGAATATGAGGCACATCCCAAGAGAAAAAGTCTCCTCATTTCTCCAAACACACGTTTGTCTCTGTATGTGTGGGACCAGTAAGAGTAATGGGGGGAGGGGCTGGAGAGATGGCTTAGAGGTTATGGCAGTTGCCTGCAAAGCCAAAGGATCCAGGTTCCATTCCCTAGGATCCACATAAACCAGATGCACAAGGTGGTTCATGCACCTGGAGTTGGTTTATAGCAGGTGAAGGCCCTGGTGTGCTTGCTCTTGCTCTCTTTCTTTCTCTCTCAAATAATATATAAAGAGTAAATGAAAATATTGAGGGTTTGTACATAACACAGCGGCTCCCTTGCTGAGATCTTCTGAAAGTCTGCCTTGACACAAGGTTTGTACAGAATGAAATAAGAAAATTAATAATAAATACAAGTAAATCAAAACAAAGATAATAACAGCCGGGCATGGTGGCACACACCTTTAATCCCAGCACTTGGGAGGCAGAGGTAGGAGGATTGCCATGAGTTTGAGGCCATCCTGAGACTCCATAGTGAATTCCAGGTCAGCCTGGGCCAGAGTGAGACCCTAACTCGAAAAAACAAACAAAAACAAAGATAAAAGCTGGGTGTGGTAGCACACGCCTTTAATCCCAGCACTCGGGAGGCAGAGGTAGGAGGATCGCCTTGAGTTCAAGGCCACCCCCCTTCCCCAGACTACAGAGTTAATTCCAGGTCAGCCTGGACCAGAATGAGACCCTACCTCGAAAAACAAAAACAAAAAAAAAAAAAAAAGATAATGAAATAAAAACAGAAAAGGAGCTGGAAAGATGGCTCAGAGGTTAAGATGCTTGCCTGCAAAACCTTATGACCCAGGTTCGATTCCCCAATACCCATGTAAGGACAGATGCACAAGGTAGCACATGCAGCTGGAGGGTCTGGTGTGCCCATTCTCTCTCTCTCCATTTCTCTCTGCTTGCAAATAAATAAGTAGAAAATATATTTTTTTAAATATTTTTATTTTTTATTTTTATTTATTTATTTGAGAGTGACAGACACAGAGGGAGAGAGAGAGAGTGAGAATGGGCGTGCCAGGGCTTCTGGCCACTGCAAATGAACTCCAGCTGCGTGCGCCCCCTTGTGCATCTGGCTAACGTGGGTCCTGGGGAATCGAGCCTCAAACCAGGGTCCTTAGGTTTCACAGGCAATCGCTTAACTGCTAAGCCATCTCTCCAGCCCCTAGAAAATATATTTTTAAAAAAGTTTTTTAAAAGGCTGGAGAGATGGCTGAGCAGTTGAGTGCTTGCCTGTGAAGCCTTAAGACCTGGTTTGAGGCTTGATTCCCTAGTACCCACATAAGCCAGACAGATGCACAAAGTGGCGCATGCATCTGGAATTCATTTATAGTGGATAGAGGCCCTGGTGCACCCATTCTCTCTATCTGACTCTTTCTCTTTCAAATAAATAAAGAAAAAGAAAAGGAAAAAAAATGAAAATAGTAAAAGGCATGGTTAGAACACATGAGGCCCTTCATTCACTTCCTAGCACTGAAAAAAAAAAAAGTAGCTGGGAATGGGGTCATGAACCTGTACTCAGAGCACTTGAAAGGCAGAGCAAAGAAGAACAAGAGTTTAAGGCCAACCTTGGCTACATAGGGAATTCAAGGCCAGCCTGGGCTATACAAGATAGTGTCTGGGGAAAAAAAGTAGAAGAAATGGCAAAGACAATCTAATTTTTTAATATTTTTATTTATTTATTTGACAGAGAAAGAGGGAGAGTGGGAGTGGGAGAGAGAGAAAGAGAGAGAATGGGCACACCAGGGCCTCCAGCCACTGCAATTGAATTCTAGACTTGTGTGCTCCCTTGTGCATCTGGCTAACATGGGTCCTGGGGAATCGAACCAGGGTCCTTTGGCTTTGCAGGCAAGCACCTTAACTGCTAAGTCATCCCTCTATCAAAAAGACAATCTAATTTAATGTGTGGTCCTACAATGTACTGTGATATGTGTGTTACTATATATGTATGTTACTATGTAACCTAGGATTGCTTGGAACTTGTGCTCTTTCTGACTCAGCTTCTCCAGTAACTAGATGAAAAGTATGTACCACCACACCCAATAGTGATCAGTTACAAGTATGATGGTACGTTTTCTGCTGTGAATTAAAATGCTCACAGGGGGCCAGGTATGGTGGCACATGCCTTTAATCCCAGCACTCTGGAGGCAGAGGTAGGAGGATCATGGTGAGTTCGAGGCTACCCTGAGACTACATAGTGAATTCCAGGTCAGTCTGGACTAGAGTGAGACCCTACCTCGAAATCCAAAATAAATAAATAAATAAAATGCTCATAGGGGTTGGAGAGGTGGCTTAGCGGTTAAGGTGCTTGCCTGCAAAGTCAAAGGACACAGATTTGATTATCCAGGACCCATGTAAGCCAGATGAGCAAGGTGGTGCATGCATCTGGAGTTCGTGTGCAGTGCCTAGAGGCCCTATCATGCCCATTTTCTCTCTCTACCTGCCTCTTTCTCTCTCTCTTAAAAAAAAAAAAAATAATGGGGCTGAACAGATGGCTTAGTGGTTAATGCATTTGCCTGTGAAGCCAAAGGACCCTGGTTTGATTCCCCAGTACCCACGTAAGCCAGATGCACAAGGGGGCGCATGTGTCTGGAATTTGTTTGCAGTGGCTGGAGGCCCTGGTATGCCCATTCTCTGTCTGTCTGTCTCTTCTCTCTCTCTGATTGCAAATAAATAAATAAGTAAACAATATTTTAAAAATAAAATAAAATGCTCATAGTTTTTAAGAATGTGTGGCAAATATTTAAAGATAAATCATGATGTCTGTAATTGTTTTGTTGTTGTTGTTTTGTTTTTCCAGGTAGGGTCTCACTCTAGCACAGGCTGATCTGAAATTCACTATGTAGAGTCAGAGTGGCCTCAAACTCAGGCAATCCTCCTACCTCTGCCTCCCAAGTGCTGGGATTAAAGGCGTGTGGCAGCATGTCTGGCTCTATAATTAGCTTTTAAATATTCCAGGGCATGTGTATACAGTAAAATGTGAAGTCTGAGCAATGGGATCACTCCACCTGCCTCTTGGGAATTCTTCACAAATGTGTTAAAAAGACTAGAAATGGGAAGTCAGCCCATCATCTGCAGAAAGGGGACAACACAGAATTGGGACTCCTTTGGTCAACCCCAAAGCAGGGTATATGTGTGACTCCCATGATGCAGAGTATGAGAAAAGGCAAGAGACTACCCCCCAGCCACACAAGATGATTAATCACTGGCTTCCCAAACTGGGCATGGCCTTTGGCATCACCCATGTCATATGCTCAATTATAGTGACATGCACAGGCATAGAGGGATCTACACAGACACATACATACACACTGACAAACAGGTAGACACAGACACATAGGCCAACATGTGCACACATGGACACATGCACACATCCAGTCATGCATACAGACATGTGCATACATGGATACACACACACCTGGCTGTGAAGTCCCAGTGGTACACAGCTTTGGCCCTTAGCAGGAACTTGGCAGCATCACTGAGAACTGGCTCAGTGTCACACACCAAACCCCACAACACAATGAGGTCATATAGCCAAAGGCAAAGGCTGGGACTGTGGACAAGGGGCAGACTCTGGCCCAGCAGAAAAGGGAGTGTGTGGAGGACAAGCTGGGGTCAGGCTCTGTCACTCCTTGTGGCTGCACCTGTGGCAGCCACATGTCACTTCCAGGCTTCAGTTTCCCTGCCTGCCTCTCACAGACCTTTACTTCTTGCCAGCTCTGTTGGTAGCAAATAGGTGAGCAGTGCCCAGGGCCTGTTCCGTACGTGCTGGTGGTGGTAGTGACTGAAAGGTGCTCTAGCTGATGTAAAACTCCCAACATAAGATTGGAGGAATCAACCCTGGACCAATAGCTCCCAGCTCTCAGCCTTGGGCCTCCTCAGCAAAGCAGGTATGTTAACCAGTCCTTATGTGAGGGCTGCAGAGAGGCCTGAGCAGGGACCTGGCCCACAGTGAGTGACAGCTGTGTGATCCCAAGTTGTGCAAGCCCGGGGGCCAGAACTGGCCCTCCCTCTACACATCGCACACAGGCTGGTGATCCTACCTGGCGGGGGATAGCACTGTAGAAGGCGCAGGAGCTTCACAGAGAGCCAGGGTGCGGGCACGAAGTAATACGTGTAGTCCTGGAGGTCTGTGGAGGCCGAGGAGACAATCTGCAGGGAGAAGGCAAGGATGGGTGGACAAGGTGGGGAGGGCCTGCCCTGCAGCACAGCACACGGTGTTGGCCACAGGGTTAGAGAGGAGACCCTTAGGCCTGGGATGATGCTGTCTGTAAGGTGGGATGGGAACAAAGCCTACAGTTGATGGGTTTTCTTTTCCACTTTCCTTCTTTCCCTCTCTTTCTTATCTTCCTCTTTTCTTTTCCCTTTTCCTTTCCCTTCCTTCCTTTTCTCTCCTCTTTTCCTTTCTTTTCTTTTCTTTTCTTTTCTTTTTTTTTTTCAAGGTAGGGTCTCACTCTAGCCCAGGCTGACCTGGAATTCACTATGTAGTCTCAGGCTGTCCTCAAGCTCACAGTGATCCTCCTGCCTGTGCCTTCTGAGTGCTAGGATTAAAGGCAGGCACCACCAAGCCAGGACTTTCTTTCTTTCCTTTTTAATACTTTTAAACTTTTATTTATTTATTTATATTTGAGAGAGAGAAAAAGAGGCAGATGCAGGGAGAGAATGGGCATGCTAAGGCCTCTAACACCTGCAACTGAACTCCAGACACATGTTCCACTTTGCGCATTTGGCTTATGTGGGGACTGGGGAATTGAACTGGGTCCTTAGGCTGTGTAGGGAAGTACTTTAACCACTAAGCCATCTCTCCAGCCCTTTAATTTATTTTTATTTTATTTTTTTTTTAAATTTTTTAATTTATTTGTTTGAGAGCGACAGACACAGAGAGAAAGACAGATAGAGGGAGAGAGAGAGAATGGGCGCGCCAGGGCTTCCAGCCTCTGCAAACGAACTCCAGACGTGTGCGCCCCCTTGTGCATCTGGCTAACGTGGGACCTGGGGAACCGAGCCTCGAACCGGGGTCCTTAGGCTTCATAGGCAAGCGCTTAACCGCTAAGCCATCTCTCCAGCCCTAGCCCTTTAATTTAATTAGTTAATTTTTAAAAAAGATTTATTTATTAGAGACAGAAAGGGAGACAGAGAGGGTGAAGACTGGGTGCACTAGGGCCTCTAGCCACTGCAAACAAACTCCAGACGCATGCACCACCATGTGTATCTGGCTTGCGTGGGACCTGAAGAATTGAACCTGGGTTCTTAGGCTTCACAGCCATGCGCCTTAATTGCTAAGCCATCCCTCCAGCCCCCCTAATTTACTTTTTAAAAATATTTCAAGCTGGGCGTGGTGGTGCACGCCTTTAATCCCAGCACTCGGGAGGCAGAAGTAGGAGGATTGCCATGAGTTCAAGGCCACCCTGAGATGACAGAGTTAATTCCAGGTCAGCCTGGACCAGAGTGAGACCCTACCTCAAAAAACAAAAAAAGTTAAAAAAATTTTAAAAAATTTCATTTTGGGGGGCTGGAGGAATGGCCTAGTGGTTAAGGTGTTTGCCTGCAAAGCCAAAGGGCCCAGGTTTGAGTCCCCAAGACCTACATTAACCAGATGCAAAAGGGGGCACATGTGTCTGGAGTTCATTTGCAGTGGCTGGAGGCCCTGGTGTGCCCATTCTCTCACTCTCTCTCCCTCTTTCTCTGTCAAGTAAATAAATAAATAAAAATAAAGATATTTTTTAAAAATTTCATTTTTGAGTTGGAGAGATGGCTTAGCAGTTAAGGCACTTGCCTGCAAAGCCAAGGACCCAGGTTCAACTCCCCAGGACCCACATAAGCCAAATGCACAAGGTGGCGCACGCATCTGGAGTTCGTTTGCAGTGGCTGGAGGCCCTGGCATATCATTCTCTCTCTCTCTAACTGCCTATTTCTATATCTCGCTTTCTCTTTCTCAAATAAATAAATAAAAATAAAATATTTTAAAATGTTTCATTTTTTTCTCTGGGTGTGGTAGTGCACACTTTTAATCCCAGCATTTGGGAGGCAGAAATAGGAAGATTGGTATGAGTTTAAGGCCAGTCTGAGAGTACATAGTGAATTCCAGGTCAGCCTAAGCTATAGTGTGACCCTACCTTGAAAAACAAGAACAATTTTTTCTTTTTTTATTTATTTATGAGAGAGAGTGGGGAGGGGGAGAGAAAATGGGTACACCAGAGCCTCTAGCCACTGCAAACAAACTCCAGATACAAGCACCACCATGTGAATTTGACTTAGGTGGGTTCTGGGGAATCAAACATGGGTCTTTAGACTTTGCAGGCAAGTACCTTAACCACTAAGCAATATCTCCAGCCTATCTTTTAAAAAAAAATATTTTATTTATTTGAGAGAGAGAAAGAGAGGCAGATAGAGAATGGATATGCCAAGGCCTCTCTGTGATGCCACCCTGTGCATCTGGCTTATGTGGGTCCTAGGGAATGAAACTGGGTCTTTAGGATTCACAGGCAAGTGCTTTAACTGCTACGCTATCACTCCAACCCTTGACTTTCTTTTATTATTATTATTTATTTGCAAGCAGAGAGAAGTAGAAGGAGCAAGCAAGGGCCTCCTGCCACTGCAAACTCCAGACACATGTGCCACTCTATGTATCTGGCTTTACATGGGTACTGGGGAACTGAACTCTGGCCTTCAGGCACTGCAAGCAAGTGCCTAAACAGTTGAGCCATTTCTTCAGCCCTGACTTTCTTTCTGACACAGGGTTTTGTCAAGTAACTCAGGATGATCTCCCACTCACAATCCTTCTGCCTCAGTCTCAATCTAGGATTCCCTGCTCAGCACTAAAGTCCCCAAGTAATGTAGTACCAACAGGGAAGAAAGCCTCCAGACCCCAGACAGTGCCTCACTCAACTCTGAGCCCCACTCACACACGCCCCTTACTATGGCAGTCTGTGACTGAGTCACCTCACCTGCCAGCAGGACAGGGACTTGGGTCTAAATCATGTCCCCCCATATGAGCCAGGCACACAGGAGGCTCAGGGTGTTTGGAGAACAGAAGCAAGGGTGGAGCGATACACAAAAGGAGGGAAATGAAGATAGAGAAAAGGATGTGCAGGCAAAGCAAGAGAAGGGAGAGAAGGGCCCGGATGGGCAGAGTCAAGGCAGCTAGCAGGCCCTGCTCTCAGAGCTTCATTCACAGCAGCTGCAGTGAGGTGGGATTGGTGTCAGTCCACTCAACACTTCCTAGAGAAGTGAAGTCACTTGCCCCATGGCCACACAGTCGTGAAGTACTGAGTCCAAATTCTGCTGGGTTTGAAACCCAGGGCTGGTGCGTCTTTGAGAAAGGGAACCGGGGCTAGAAAGATGGTTAGTGGCCAAGGTGCATGCTTGCGAAGCCTAAAGATCCAGGTTTGATTCCCCAGGTCCCATGTAAACCAGATGCACATGGTGGCACATGCATCGGGAGTTCGTTTGTGGTGGCTGGAGGCCCTGGCCTGCTCATTCTCCCTCTCTCTCTCCCTCTCTCTGTATCTAATAAATAATAATAATAATAATAATAAATGAAAAAGGGAATGGGAACAAGATGTCTCAGGCCCAGAGAGACAAGGGCTCCTCCTGCAGCCAGTACAACTACACTTACCCGACTGAGGCGAGACACCGCCAAGGAGATGCAGGTCTTGAAGTCATCTGGGTTCTTCTTACAGAGACAAGTGATGAGGCTGACTGCAGCTGTGACCACGCCCTGCAGGGTCAGGTGGGGCTCAGGCTCAGGAGCAGGGAGGGGTGCACACCCTGAGGATGGTGTGGGCAGAGGAGGATGGGTGTGCACAGAGGCTGTGTTCCAGAGGTGGGGTCAAAAAGACCCCAGGGAATGACCATGGGCAGCACAGACCTAGTGTCCAGGGTGTCCCTGAAGGACCGCTACCAGCTGGGTAAGGGGCCTCAAAGGGAGGCAGAAGGGGAGGTCCTAGGCTTGGGCAGGGGTCAGGGTGTGATGACTTGGCAGGGAGGATCGCTGGAGTCAGAAACAGGTGCACATCCAGAAGTGCCAGGATCACTGGATAGGATTCATGGCAGTCACAGTGACAAGATGAAGGTGGAAGAGTGTTGGGACAGCTCGGCAAGTAATAACAACCAGCAAGCTAGGGTCAGGGCAGAGATGGGATCCTGGGCACCTAGGTGGAGGGCTGGGGCTGGGGCAGGGTAGGGTGGGGCACTGGCGGTCTCACCATGTGCTGGTCATTAAGCAGATGCACTACACGCGCTGTCCACTCGCCCATGGGCACCAGGTCAGGTGAGGCCTTATAGAGCCGTAGCAGACACAGGGCCGCACTCTGTTTTACACTGTCCATGCTGTCTCTGTTGGGACATCACAGGCGGTCAGGACTGTCTGGGCTCTGGACAGGACCATGGAAGAAGGCTGCTGGGTTGCTGGCTTACAACACAAGCAGCCTGGCAGATCCCGGTTCCCTGGACATTGCCCTCCCCATCCCAGGATTGTCTGTTCATCTGTAAAGGAAGCTGAGGCACAAGGATCAACATGAATTCCAGGCCAACCTAGGCTACAGAGTAAGACTGCATCTCAAAAACACTACAAGAGCCAGGCATGGCGGCACACAGCTTTAATCCCAGCACTTGGGAGGCAGAGGTAGGAGGATCGCCGTGAGTTCAAGGCCACCCTGAGACTATCAAGTGAATTCCAGGTCAGCCTGGGCTAGAGTGAGACCCTACCTCGAAAACAAAACAAAACAAATAAAAAAAAACTACAAGATGGCTCAGCCATTCAAGGTGCTTGCTTGCAAAGTCTGCCAGACAAGGTTCAATTCCCAAGCCACCCAAGGAAGCCAATGCAAAAAAAGTGGCACAAGCACTTGTGGTGGCAAGAGGCCCTGGTGTGCCCCCACATGTGCAAATTAAAAACAAAAAAAAATTAAAAGCCGGGCATAGTGGCGCACACCTTTAATCCCAGAACTCGGGAGGCAGAGGTTGGAGGATCACCGTGAGTTCGAGGCCACCCTGAGACTACAGAGTGAATTCCAGGTCAGCCTAAGCTAGAGTGAGACACTATCTCAAAAAAAAAAAAAAAAAAAAAAAATTAAAAATTAGCTGGGTGTGGTGGTACATGCCTTTAATTCCAGCACTCAGGAGGCAGAGGTAGAAGGATCACCACAAGTTCGAGGCCACCTTTAAATTACATGCTGAATGGCAGGTCAGTCTGGGCTAGAATGAGACCCTACCTCAAAATACCAAAAGAGAAAAAAAAATTAAAATAAAAAACATTACAAAAAAGAAAAGTCGGGGTGGGGAGGCAAGGATGTAGCCAAATGCAAGAGCAATGTACAAAGCCCTGGGCTCTATGCACAGTGCTGCCAGGAAATAAAAAAGGGTGTGACACTGGCCTGGTGGGGTACTGCAGGACTATCCTCCCCGCTAGGTGGAAGGCTAAGGCACAGGGAAGACTTGAGCCATGGATTTCAGGCAGGCCTCGGCCACATATTAATACCCTGTCTTTCTAGGCATGATGGTGTACTCTTGTCATCTCAGCACTAAGGAGGTAGAGGCAGGAGGATTAGAGTTCAAGGATAGCCTGGACTAAATAGAGTTGGAGGCCAGCCATGCCTATATAGGATCCTGTCTCAAAAATAATAGTAGCTGGGCTAGAGAGATGGCTTAGCAGCTAAGGCAAACTTGCCTGCAAAGCCAAAGGACCCAGGTTCAACACCCCAGGACCCACATAAGCCAGATGCACAAGGGGGCGCACACATCTGGGTCGTTTGCAGTGGCTACAGGCCCTGGACCGCCCATTCTCTCTCTCTCTGCCTATTTCTGTATATCTTTCTCTCAAATTAATAAATAAAATATAGAACTTTAAAAAATTCTTATAAAAAATAATAGCAGCCCATGGGCTGGATAGATGGCTTAGTGGTGAAGGCACGGGCATGCAAAGACTAATAACCCAGGTTTGATTCCCTAGTACCCACAAGAAGCCAGATTCACAGAGAGGTGCATGCAACTGGAGTTTGCAGTAGCTGGAAGCTCTGGCGAGCCCATCCTCTCTATCACTCTCTGCTTGCAAATAAATAAATAAATAAATAAAAGTATATAAAATAGCAACCTCTCTGGGCATGGTGACACATGCCTTTAATCCCAGCACTTGGGAGGCAGAGGTACAAGGATCACCGTAAGTTCGAGGACACCTGAGATTATATAGTGAATTCCAGGTCATCCTGGGCTAAAGTGAGACCCTACCTTGAAAAACTAAAATAAATAAATAAAGCAACCCAGTAATTCCATCTTCCATCTTGTCTTAAGGTACACTGGGATTGAAGACACTTGCAATACTCATCCAGCTTTAAATGGGTGCTGGGGATCCGAACTCAGGTCCTCATGCTTGCACAACAAGCACTTTATACACTGAGCCATCTCCCCAGCCCCTTTTTGTTTTTGAGACAGGGTTTTGCTATGCAGTTTAAGATAGCCTACATTTTTTTTTTCTTTCTTTCTTTTTTTTTTTGAGGTATGGTTTTACTCTATCCCTGGCTGATCTAGAATTCACTATGTAGTCTCAAGCTGGCCTCGAACTCATGGCAATCCTATTTCTGCCTCCAGAGTACTGGGATTAAAGGCATGTGCCACCATGCCTGGCTCTTTCTTTCTTTTTAAATACTTTATTTATTTGAGACAGGAGGAGGAAGAGAGATCAAGAAAGGGAGAGAATAGGTTCAACCAGGGGCTCTAGCTATTGCAAACGAACTCCAGATGCATGAACCACTTTATGCATCTGGCTTTACATAGGAAGTGGGAAACCAAACCTGGGTCCTCAGGCTTTGTAGGCAAGTGCCTTAACCACTGAACCATCACTCTAGCCCCTGGCCTCCAATTTCCAATCCTCCTGCCTCAGCCTCTCCAGTGATGGGACACATGTGCTACCATACCCAGTAACTCACTCCTATCTTTAAATCATTTTCTTCTTTCTTGAAAACTATGAAATATCCTTATTTTCTAGTCTGTATAATAAAACTTTAAAATGACTATTTTTGATCTGTTGGTAGAAATCCATAGATGCTGTGGGTCTGGGTACCAACAGTTACTTCTTTTCTTTTTTTTTGGCTTTTTCAAGGTGGGGTCTCACTGTAGCCCAGGCTGACCTGGAATTCACTATGGAGTCTCAGAGTGGCCTCGAACTCACGGTGATCATCCTACCTCTGCCTCCTGAGTGCTGGGATTAAAGGTGTGCGCCACCGTGCCTGGCTGTGTTGTTTTTTGAGGTAGGGTCTCACTCTAGCTCAGGCTGACCTAGAGTTCACTATGTAGTCTCAGGGTGGCCTCAAACTCTCAGCGATCCTCCTACCTCTGCCTCCCAAGTACTAGAACTAAAGGCATGCACCATCACACCTGGCAGTTACTTCTTTTTAAAATTTTTTTTTTTAATTTATTTTCAAGGAGAGAGAGAGGGTGAGCACGAGAGAGAGAATGGGTGCACCAGGGCTTCTAAGCCACTGCAAATGAATTCCAGATTCATGCATCACTTTGTGCATCTGGCTTTACATGGGAACTGGAGAATCAAGTGTGTTGTTAGGTTTTGCAGACAAGCACCTTAACCACTGAGCAATTCTTCCAGCTCTTTTTTTTTTTTTTTTTTTTTTTTTTGGTTTTTCGAGGTAGGGTCTCACTCTAGCCCAGGCTGACCTGGAATTAACTCTGTCATCTCAGAGTGGCCTTGAACTCATGGCAATCCTCCTACCTCTGCCTCCCGAGTGCTGGGATTAAAGGCGTGCACCACCACACCGGGCTTCTTATTTTAATTAATTAATTTTTTTTTTTTTTTTTTGGTTTTTCGAAGTAGGGTCTCTGGCTCAGGCTGACTTGGAATTCACTATGAAGTCTCAGGGTGCCTCAAACTCAGCGATCCTCCTATCTCTGCCTCCCGAATGCTGGGATTAAAGGTATGTGCCACCATGCCCGGCCTAAAAAAACATTTTATAGTATGTGTGTATGAGTGAAGGCGTATACATGCCATGGTCCATGTGTTTGGATCTGTTCTTGCTGTCCACCTCTTTTGAGGCATGGTTTCTTGTTGTTCATGCTCCCTTTGAGAGCCTCTGGGAAATTCTCCTGTCTCTGCCTCTCTTCTCACTATAGGTGCACTGGGATTACAGAAGCCCACCACAGCTTCTGGATTTAACTTGGGGCCCAGAGATCCCAACTCAGGTACCCAGAAGTTGTGAGTTAGGCACTGTATCCACTGAGCCATGTCCTGAGCGCACCCAGGTGAGAACTCTAATTTTGGCATTGTTTTCAGTGATGTCTGCTGGTTCTCCTTCATGGTGTCATGGATCTTATTTTTAGTGTTCCCTCCATCTCTTTCTGGGTCTCATGTACACAGCCTGGCTTTCAACTCATGGTGATCCTCCTGCCTCTGGCAACTGAGTGCTGGAATTACAGACATGCACCACTTCTTTCATATATATATGTATGTATGAGATCTCAATGTATTGCCCAGGATGTCCTTTCCTGGGATCAAATGACCTTCTTGTGTCAGTCTCCCAAGTGCTAGGACAGCAGGTAGGGACCACACCAAGCCTGCATTATGTCAAAGGTGAGCTTGGGGTTTTGGACCCAAGCAGAATAAGAGCAGGCTAAACAGCCAGGTGTAGTGGCACAAACCTGCAATCCCAGCATTCAGGAGATGGAGGCAGGAAACTGAGGAGGTCAGAGTCATCCCATCCTCAATTACAATACAAACCAAGTCTGAGGTCAGCCTGGGATACAGGAGACCCTATATCCAAAAAAAAAAAAAAAAAAAAAATAGGCAGGAGGGGGACTGGAAAGATAGCTTAGCTCAGCAGTTAAGGCAACTGCCTATTAAGCCAAAGGACCCAGATTCAATTCCCCAGGACCACGTAAAATTAGATGCACAAGGTGGCACATGTATCTGGAGTTCATCTGCAATGGCCATTCTCTCTCTTTCGTGCTCTCTCTTTCTCTCCTACCCTCTTTCTCTCTCGTGTGTATGAATAAAAATAAAATTTTTTAAGTCATTAAAAAAGCAGGCTGGCAGCTGCTAGGGGCTGCTCTGTGCAAATCAAGGTTGATACAGGTAATTTTGTATATATCCCCAAGGTTGTTTGTTTCTAGGTCATCCACACTTGGATGTGGCCTTCCAGAGTGTCTGCTTAAACAAGGTTCTCTCTGTACTTGGGGCTGGAAGACTCTGAAATGAAGACCTAGGTCTTCCATGCCTCAGAAGCTTGATCGATCTCTGCAGCCTCTCTCTCCATGGAGGCTGCTCCTGGCCTGGCCTCTGTGCTCCTCACTTGCTGACTATTTCATGGAACCATGAAACAATATATATATATTTGTTGTTTTGTCCAACATTGATTGAAATCCTGTTTTAATCCCCATCCCCTTTTTCTTTTCTAGGGGAGGGAGGTCTCAATGACCTAGAACTCACTCTGTAGCATAGGTTGTCCTGGAACTCACCTCAGAAAGAGGGAGAGAGAAAGAATTGGCACTCCAGGGCCTCTAGTCACGGCAATCAAACTCCACATGCCTGTGCCACCTTGTGCGGACGTGTGTGACCTTTTGCACATGTGTAACCTTGTGCCTCTGGCCTTCGTGAATTCTGGGGAGTCGAACCTGGGTCCTTAGGCTTTGCAGGCAAGCACCTTGATGGCTAAGCCATCTCTTCAGCCCGTTTGTTTTTCTGAAAGAGTATCACTACATAGTCCAGACTGGCCTCTAGCTTGTGACAATCCTCCTGCCTCAATCTCCTAAGTTCTGGGATGACAGGCACACACCGCCTCCCCCAGCTTATTCAACATTGATAATTGGGTTCCAGCAAGAACACCTGTCAGGTATGTCATCTACCATACTGCCAGAAATACAAGGCCTTTCCACAAATCTACTCAATCGTTGTCTGCTTCAAACACAAACCATCTCTCATTTCCAATAGAAGCAGATCCAAGTTTCCCAGTCTTTCTTATGGACATCATACCAGGCCAAGAGAATCCTATGTGGAAGACACATGCCTACCCCAGGACCTTTGTGCTTGCTGGTCCTTTTGCTTGGGACACTCCTTCACCAAAACTGCCAACTGTCCCTGGCAGTACTGTTTTTATTACATTGCACCTCCCAGGACAGACCCACCCTGACTAGCTTAGGCAGTGGCCCACGCTGACCTGGAATTTAGTCTTGGTCTGGCCTCAAACTCACAGCGATGCTCCTACCTCTGCCTCCCAAGTGCTGGGATTCAAAGTGTGCATCAACACACCCTGCTTTCTTTTCTTTCCTCCCTTCCTCCCTTCCTTTCTTCCCCACTATATGAGGTAGGATCTCACTCTAGCCCAGGCTGACTTGGGAGTCTAGAGTCCTAGGCTGGCCATGAACTCAGAGACATACTCCTACCTCTGCCTCCCCAGTGCTGGGGTCAAAGGTGTGTGCCATTATCCTTTTATGGGTTCCTGTTGTGTCTTTTTACACACACACGTGAGTGTGGACACAGTGGTCTCCCTGTTTTGCTGCCTAGAGAAGCATCTACCATGCTGTCGAGGCTCAGGAAGTAACTGCTGAGCAACTTCCTGCCATGTTGCTGACCCCACTGTTTCCAAAATTTCCTTTTATTTTATCCAGGTCTCAGCTCAATGCTGCTTCCTCTGGGAAACCCTCCCCCACCTAAAAACACTGATCACAGCCACCTATGATCACAGTGATGTTACCACCCCACAGTGTGGCACCAATCACATGGCCAATGTTCAATTGTTTTTTTTTTTCACAAGGTAGGGTTTCACTCTAGCCCAGGCTGACCTGGAATTCACTATGTAGTCTCAGGGTGGCCTCGAACTCTCAGCGATCCTCCTACCCCTGCCTCCCAAGTGCTGGGATTAAAGGGGTGTGCCACCACGCCCAGCTTGTTCAATGTTTCTTGATGGAGAAGATGCAAGAGGAAGGCTGCCATCCCCAACCCGCCACACCCTCCTGTGCAAGACACCAAAGGTCT
Organism: Jaculus jaculus; assembly: GCF_020740685.1. Lineage (NCBI taxonomy): Eukaryota > Metazoa > Chordata > Mammalia > Rodentia > Dipodidae > Jaculus > Jaculus jaculus. The sequence continues at coordinate 20,764,460 of NC_059115.1, forward strand.
GTGTATCAAATAGGCATGTCACACCTGGGTGAGAAGTGGCCACACACCCTCTAGTTGGTCTGGCGACTCATTTCCCACTCTTCCCTTCCACTGGACCCCAGTGCCTCACCCAGCCACCAGGATGCGGGGAATGTCAGCAGCAAAGGCCTCGCCCATCTCTCGGCTGCCCACATTGGCAATGCAGTGTAGGGCCAGGCACATGAAGGTAGGGTTGCGGCTGGCCAGGTCATTCTTGATGGCATTGTTAATGAGCCGGATAAGCTCTGAGTTCGAGTTCACCAGGACTGAGATAAAGAGGTATCCCTGAGTGGTGGGGAGAAGAGAGTTGGGAACCTTGTGGCTAAGAGGCCCTAGAACAATCTTCAAACCCATGAGTCCAGACCCCAGCCCTCCTCCCTTAGACCCAAAGTTCAGTCCCAGCCTCCTCCTCCCTCAGACCCAGGAATCTAGGCCTTGGTCCTCCTGCCTCAGATCCAAAGGTACAGTACAGGCCCATCTACCCACCTCCTCCCTCAGACCCTTGGGTCTAAGCCCATCCCTCCTCCCTCAGATCCGGCCTAAGCTGGCCTGCCCTCCTCAGACTCACAATCTGCTTCTCTGTGTACTTGTTGGAGCTCAGCAGGTTAACAGCCTCCATGTGTCCAAAGTCAATGTCATGGCCAAGCAGGAAAATGAAGAGCAGCTTACATACGTACTTTTTTTTACTATAGCCATCTAAGGCCTTGTCCCCTGTGGCATAGCAAAAGGAAAGAGAGGCCACATAAAGAAGGCTCTCACAAGTCTCTAGAGTGCCAGCCCACACGCCAGGCTCTGGGGGGGCATCCTACCTTTGAACTTGGAGCGGATATTGGCCAGTTCCTTGTTAATCCTCTTGATCTCAGCCTCCTTGCTCTTACCTGGGGAGGGGAAAGGACAGGCCAGGGCAGTGTGAATGCCGAGTTTGGTCATCTGCCCTAACTTCCTACAAGGCCACAGCTTCAGGGACCCCTTCTCCATGTCACAAAGGGTTCCTGCTACTGATCTCCAAGGAGAGGCGGGCTCAGCTCTGTGCCAGCCTTGACTTCCTCCTCCCAGGAGCCTTTGAAGCGGTCTCAGGATTCTGGATGCATGCCATGGGGGCCTTGGTCTTGCTGCCATCCTGGCCTGTCCCTAAGTGACCACAGTAAATCTGTGACCAAGGAATGACCAATGAGCCGGATGCCTTTCAGCCACTCCACTGAGCTCTGGTGGCTTCCCTAGTTGCAGCCCCATGATGGTGATCTTCCAACATCCACTCCCCTGCCTTGTCTCCTGCCCACCCAGCTCTCATTGACTATGTCTGTACCTTCCTGACATCTGTGATACACAATGCCTGCCGAGGTCCCAGGCAAGGATGCCCGGTGACCCACACACTCAGGTCTGCTCATGGACTGCATACTTCCTGGCTCCTGGCCACCCTCACAGCCCCTGTGCCCTCCAGAACCACAGCTCACTTGGTTCCTCCAAACAGAATGTGGGGCCTTGCCCTCTCCCCACAAGGTGCCAATACTGCCCTCACCCAGACAGAATTGGACACAGGCTCAGGTCCCTGCAACAGCCTCTCTGCCTGCCTGCCTCCTGCTGGTTCCCGTACTCTAGGATCTGGAACTGGCTGTGTCCTCTGCCTGGAGCCATCTCTTGTGTGACCTTCCCATCACTTGCATCTTGGCTCCTGCCACCACCTTGTAGAGAGGACTTTCCCACTCACTCTGTAGAGTCAACCCATTATCATTATCATTGAGAGTCTCACTATGCAGCTCAGATTGGCCTTGAACTCAGTGTTCTGCTTGCTGGGACGACAAGCCTACACCTCCACATCCAGTTGTTATTTGTCCTCCAGCATTTAAACACTCAGCCCTTCCTAGAACATCTCTCAGGGCACCACTTTCCCTAAACGTTCTAACCTGGGCTTCCGCATCACACCACAAACACTGGCGGGAGCTCCCAGACCAGTGTGTGGCACACAGCAGATACTGTATGAATGTCTGGCTAGCTGATGGGCACAGATCTGCTTAGACCTGCATCTATGCCACTTGCACCCCTTGCCATGTGGCCTGGTTCTCAAGTGCATTCAATGAATCAATAAGTAAACGAGTAAGCAAACGGGCAAGCATATATACCACTCTCCTCCACAAACCCCACCCTCCATCCCTGACTCTCAAGAAAGTTCCAACAACCCAACTTCAGGCAGTGCCTCCTCTGGGAAGCCCCTTGGATTAGCACCGGGCCCAGAGGACCTAGAGCTGCAATGTGAGGTGTGATAGTGGCAGGCGGGTGGCTCCGAAGCATCTGAAACACAACTGTTCCAACAAGGCAGGCTGTGGGGAGCCAGGACACATGGGGTAGAAAGACACTGCAGGGGACAGGGAACTGAGC